>NC_090826.1:95837318-96462318 GCF_028021215.1 Eschrichtius robustus
CTTCATTGCTGTGTGTGGGCTTTCTCTAGTTGCGGCAAGCGGGGGCTACTCTTTGTTGCAGCGCGCGGGCTTCTCATTACGGTGGCTTGTCTTGTTGCGGAGCATGGGCTCTAGGTGCGCGGGCTTCAGTAGTTGTGGCTCGTGGGCTCTAGAGCACAGGCTCAGTAGTTGTGGCGCACGAGCTTAGTTGCTCCGCAGCATGTGGGATTTTCCCTGACCAGGGCTCGAACCCATGTCCCCTGCACTGGCAGGCAGATTCTTAACCACTGCGCCACCAGGGAAGTCCGAGGCTGGCATTCTTATTCTTACCACTTAACAAATAAACTGAGGCACAGAAAAGTCAAGTAACTTGTCCAAGTTCATACTGTTAGCAGGTATCTCCTTCTCTTATCCCCTAAGCTGATTCTTATTCATTCTTTGGTTCACTTTCCTATTATTCTTTCTTAAATTATATCTTCACCATCTCAAATACATCAATAAATGTATTTTAAATACTTGTGTTTTTATTTATTACAGTAACCTGCTCTGGAAGTACACTTGGAATGGGTAAGTCATTTTTCTCATGGATACAGTAGAAAGGAATTTTTTTGTTGCTCTTTAAGGTGACTTAAGTCAGGATCAAAGCTGACTCTTCAGGGACTTCCCTGGTGGCTCAGTGGGTAAGACTCTGCACTCCCAATGCAGGGGGCCCAGGTTTGATCCCTGGTGGGGGAACTAGATCCCACGTGCATGCTGCAACTAAGTCCGCATGCCGCAACTAAGACCTGGTGCAGCCAAAATAAATTTAAAAACAACAACAGCAACAACAAAGGCTCGTGCAGCCCTTGATATTAAAAAAAAAAGCTGACTTCAATTAGAAAGGCAAATGCTTTCTTTCTGTGATGTGAGGGGTCCTAGCTCTCCTCTCCCATAACATTTTCTCCCCTATTAGATTGCCTCCCCTCAGATTCCACCAGTGGAGATGAATTCCTTTGGATTCTGAAATTTTTTCAGTCTTCCGGGGTCCCACAGGAAAATGTAAATATGTTTCAGAGAGGCAGCCGCTTCATCCCTCACTTCAGAGAGTGGTTTCCAACCCTGCTATACACTGAGTCACTTTGAGAGCTTAAGAGTAATTGATGCCTGGGCTCTATCCCCAGAAAATCTGATTTAATTGGTTTGGGGTAAAGTCTGGGCATCAGGGTTTCTAAGAGCTCTTTGGGTGATTCTAAAGTGTAGCCAAGGCTGAGAACTGCTCCTTTAGAGCAGACCTTCTCAAACCTTATTGTGCATCCGAATCACCTGGGGCCTTGTTAAAACCAGATTCTGATTTGGTAGGTGTAGGAAAGATCTGAGACTTTGCACTACGAACAAGGTCCAGGTGATGCTGCTGACGCCGATACTGCTGGTCTGACCTCACTTTTTTTTTTTTCTTTAATTAATTAATTAATTAATTTTTGGCTGCGTTGGGTCTTCGTTGCTGCACACGGGCTTTCTCTAGTTGTGGTGAGCGGGGGCTACTCTTTGTTGCGGTGCGCGGGCTTCTCATTGCGGTGGCTTCTCTTGTTGCGGAACACAGGCTCTAGGTGCCCGGGCTTCAGTAGCTATGGCACGTGGGCTCAGTAGTTGTGGCTCACGGGCTCTAGAGCACAGGCTCAGTAGTTGTGGCGCACGGGCTTAGTTGCTCCGCGGCATGTGGGATCTTCCCAGACCAGGGCTCGAACCCGTGTCCCCTGCATTGGCAGGCGGATTCTTAACCGCTGCGCCACCAGGGAAGCCCCTGACCTCACTTTTAGTAGTCAGCTGTTGGGATCTGTTAACAGCCTGCAGAGAGCTAGGATGTCTGCTTCCAGTTTGCATGGGAGGACATGGCCAGCAGAGGAAAAGGGGTGCTGAAAGGGCAACTGGAGTAAAGATAACCCTCACTGCCACTCAGGTGTGCTCATGGCTGATCCTGTCTAGGCTATTCAGGGTGCCCCACAGAGGCTACTCGTGGCTGGGGCCGCGGAGATGACCACACAGAGCTGTGTGTGCTGACCCAATAGGTAGCATGTACTGCTTCACGAGGAAGGCCTGCTTGATTTGGGGTCGTGGGAAAACCCCCAGGGAATATTATCAACCCCAAAGTACAGACGGGACATGTAAACACACATACACATACACATAATCAGACGTGGCTGACTTCAGAGAGTACAAGTGGAAATGAAGCCTTCCTACCAGTAAAGCCCACCAGACAGCCTCCCAGCCTGGGCCAGCTCCCCTCCGACACTTCCTTCCACTGGCAGGACACATGCTTCTCTGCGCTGCCTGTTCTGTATTTCCTCTCCCAGTCTACTACTTCTCTGAGCACAGCAGGACACATGCTTTCTAATTCTTGCCCCACCTGCAGGTCTGAAATAAGAATAATCCCTATTAATTTTTAAAGAGTTTCTGTTTCCAGTGACTACAGGGAAACAGACCTGGCTTATTAAAAACAAACTGTGTTAGCATACGGTTTTTGTTTTTCTCTTTTTGATTTCACTTTGTTATACAGCAGAAACTAACACAACACTGTAAAGCAATTATACTCCAATAAAGATGTTAAAAAAAAAAACTGTGAGGAAAGTTCTAAATTATAAAAAATTACTTTAAAAAACTCCCAAAGTACTAATGACCATAAGCCCTGGTCTTCAGTGAAATGTACATGGGCCTGGGTCTGCATTCTTGGAAACTATTTCCAGTATTATGGCCATTTTAAATCAGTGTTTCCCCTGAGCCACAGAGGGGTAGTAGAAGTGTCTTGGGGGTCCGTAAGAGGTGAGGAGTGGTGTATTGTATTCTGGTCTTCCCTAAGATTTTGTTTTGTTGTTGTTTTTGGCCACGCCATGCTGCATGCAGGATCTTAGTTCCCCAACCAGGGATTGAACCAGTGCCCCCTGCATTGGGAGCACGGAGTCCTAACCACTGGACCGCCAGGGAAGTCCCTTCCCTAAGATTTTGTTAGAGAAAGAGTCACAATACTTTTTTTAAAAAAATGCTTGAAAACCATTACTCTTAAACCTTGCTGTTCATCAGCATCACCAGAATGCTTGTTCAAAACGTACAATCTTAGGCCCCACCCAGATTTACTAAATCCCCAGATGATTCACATGCATGTTCAAGTTCGAGGATCACTGCTTAGGCAGTAGTGTTCAAACTCTGGTGTGCATCAGAATCTCTTGGAGAGCTAATAAAGGATGTAGAGAACTAGGCCTGCTGACGTGGGTAAGACCTGGGCTTTCGTGTTTCTGTCAGGTTCCCAGGTGATTCTGACTCTCCAAGTTTGAGAAACACTGCTCTAGGTCACTACTCTCCCCTTCCTCTGTCCCTCTGGGCTGGCTCTGATCGTTGCTTCTCCCTTCCTTAGCAAGATTTCAGTCTTCAACCTGAAGAGATCTGACCCCCTCTTTAAGGAGATCCTTGTAGAAATCCTGCAAGACACTCAAAAAATGAGTATTTGGGGGCCTCTACATCATACAGAATTCACTGTATTAAGGGAGAGATTCTAAATTGCTTCCAATTTCAGCATTTCTCCTCTCTGTACACAGGACTAGTCAGATTAGGTCCCTGGCTGACATGGGGCCTCCAGATATGCTAAGGGAAGCCTTGGGAATCTTTTTGTCTAGGACTTTTGGTCTTGCTTGACTCTTGGATTATCCTAAAGCTTTTCAACAGCATGAATGGATTTTTTTTAAGAGATAGATCTGGGTTCAAATTTGGCCACTATCCCTTACCCTGAGGCAACTTGCTTCAATTCTAAGTATAGGTTTCCTCATCTGAAAACTGGAAAAAACTCCTCATAAGATGTTATGAAGATTAAAGGAGATATAAATTGTAGGACACAATGACAGGCCCAAAGTAAGCTCAATTAATAAAAGGACTGGGGGTGGAGAGGAAAGTTCTTTGTCCTGGGTCAGTAATCTGAGCTCAAAGAGACTCTTGGGGAGGATTCATTTCATCAAGCAGGAGAGAGAACACCCTGCTTAGTTAGAACCTGCTGGTCAGTTTCTTCTTGCCCTTTGAACAGTTCAGATTCTCTTAATTTTCTGTTTATTTTCTGTGAAGTGCTGCAAAAATAGCATTTCAAATCAAAATGGTAATCTGAACCTCAGAGACATTTACGGGCTTTTTAATTTAAGAAAATGTCTGCAATTTTAATGCATTTCACTTCTTCCCTTCTTTGCCTTTTCAGTGATTTACAGAGGGAAGAGAAATGCGGAGTGACATAGTGAATCATGGATAAAAGCAGAGACTTGACTAGTGAGTAATTTAAATTGAAATGGTATGATTCAAAGGCAAAGTTGTGTTTTTTTTTGCTTTGCTTTAAAAAAATTCTTCCCATATCTTTTTCAGAGTTTCCTCAATTGTTAGTGTGATTAGAGATGGAAAAGATCTATTAGAGTACAAAATGCCTCTAGGATAGGACAAGCCCTTTTGGCCTTTAGAAGAACCACTCTAGCTCCACTTCCTGCAGGAAGGTGTGTCCTCACCTGCACAGGAGTTCAAGATCGGCTGCGGAGAGGACTCAGTAGAGAAATGAATCCAGAAAGTCCTCTGGAAGGCTGCCAGAGTGAGCCAGCACACTGGGAAAGTCCTGGAAATGTGGAAGTTCTGCTTAGCAGAAATTCTTTGAGATTTCACATCCAGACATACTACAGACTTCAGCACACCCACTTCATAAGCATTTCATCGACCCCAGCACTTGCCGTGCGGTGATCTAGCCATTCAAGAGTTGGACATGTCCACTCCCAGAGAAGTCGAAATCAAGCCACCACACATAGACAGCGCTCACCCAAGACGAACCTCCACCAGGACTTTGGCCGAGGTTGGATAGGGCCAGGGCCACCTGTAGTAACAAACACCCTCAGCTCAAGTTAGGAGGAAGCTGAGCCACTTGCAGCCTTCACCAAGCCAAAGCATCGTGTGATGAGACCTCTGTGTGTGTGTCTGGGAAAGCAGAGCTGTTGGCCTGTTGCTGGAAGGACTGTGGTCATGTTTTTGAATGAGCAAAGATTTCAGATGGAGGGACAGCCAGGACCGGAGCCTCAAACGGTGGCAGAGTGACATAGGGAAGGACCATCAGTCTTGCTGGCTGTATCCCCCGCTTACACTCTAACTGCTTTTTTTTTTGAATCTTTGGAGAGAAAAGGCAATGATATATAATATAAATCTGTTGTACCTAAAAAAATTTTGTCCTTCAAATGCCAGTAACCTTATTAAAAGATAGTGCGAGTAGGACTTGTGTAACACACACGTAACTAAAGTGTTTACTCCCCAGAAGCATAGCTGTGGAACTAAGAATGTCTGTTGTTAGGAACAGCCATAAAACTCTGCCCAGAGGGAACTGGAGCGTGGAATTAGGCTTGAGGTACACTAGGAGGGAGCAGCAAACTTCCTTTTCTATGTCTGCTTTCCCTTTCTGTGTAAGACTGATGAGAGATACTCCCCAGAGCAACTGCACTTGAAAAGGACATAGACAAAGACACAGATCCCGAAAAATGGAATTTGCTGTGTCACAGAGCACACACAGAGGAAGGCCGAGTTTTAGTTCACTTTTGTTCCTAAATACCAGTGTCTGAACAGGAGTCGGGCTAGGTGTATCGACATCAATTGGGGAACCCATTACTTAATACAGATTTCCGGGTACCACCCCTGGAGTTTCTAACCCAGCAGGTTTGGGAACAGGCCTGGGAATCTATATTTTTAACAAACTCACCAAGTGATTCTGACATGCAGCCAGGTTTGGGAACCTTAAAAGGCTTGCCTTGGTGAGTTCTTCCTTGAAGCAACATTTCAGTGATGGGAAGCTGAGACGTGTTAAAAGATACACTGAGGCATATTAAAAATTTTAAGAGTTTATTTGAGGAGAAATTGATTCAAATTCAGCAGCACCAAAAGAGAAATGGTTAGGAGCGCTCCACTGACAGGTGCTGGGGGCAGGGGTTGGTGGTGGTGGGGCTTTTATTGAGAAGAGGCAGAAGCAAAGCAAGGATATTATTTGATTGGCTCTAAAGCTATGGCCAATAGCTATATAGCTACAGTGGTTGCCTTATTTGGGAAACCCTAGTTGGCTGTTTGTGATTGGTTGTCCTTAGATTTTGATTTCTTAACCTCGAGACCCTTACAGATTTAGGTTTTTGTTTGCTTACGAAGGCAGCTAAGGTATGAGAACGACCTCAGTCTAATGGCCTCCTTGTTTAATTAACTTAACAGAAGATAGAGGGCTGTGGCATGTGAGGAAAGATTGGTGAGAAGATCTGGAGGGTTCAGAGTGGGTCCATGCCCTGTGAGGGCAACCATGAACTGAGGCAGCGTTCTGGGCTGTGGTTCAGAGCCCCATGTGAGACTGCGTGCTGAGCCCGGTTGCTGGCAGGGTGCGCCCTCTGAAAAGAGTTGTGTCCATGGCTGACTGGAACAGCCAAAGAGCCGAGGGCAAAGGCCAAACGGAAGGCCAGGATCCCTGGTTCTAGGACACTAGGGGGTTGGGACCAGTACACTCATACCCTATAAATACCAGAACACAGAAAATGAAATGGCCCACCTACTTAGCTAGGCATCTAAGTCTGGGCTGCTTTGGTCAGAATTCCACAGAAGACAATGTGGTCCCCACTGGGTGAACATAAAATCAAAACATGGATGTAGCACATACTACATGCTTCTAAGTGCTTTTCACATACTCATTTCATTCTCATAACAACCCTGTGAGCTAGATAATAATATTATTCCTTTATACATATAACAAAAATGAGACCCAGAAAGGTCAAGGAATTCATCCATGTTCTCACAGCTAACCAGTTGAAACACAAATTATCAGGGGGCCATTGATCAGACCTGCTAATCCATGATATTTTTATGGAAAATATTTCTCTGGGTTATCATGATTAAGTGATAAATTATTAGAGAAGAAGACCTGGGAATAGGATGGTGAGAGAGTGATCTGCCCTAACTCAAGAGCTTTTACATTCAGCCCTCAATCATTGTAGCTGTTTATCAGCTCTACAAATTATGCAAAGCAGATTTTTCATCTCTGACCAGCGTTGGTGGATTTTACCTTCCATTCTGCTGTGTCGTGTTTAGGGAATTCAAATTCCTTGTTCAATCTGTTTAGGCAAACCAACTAAAGGAGACTAGAGAGACAGCTCAGGGAGGTTATGTGAAACTAGGGGAGCAAGTGAGGTTAGGCAATGTGGTACGACGGAAAGGGAAATGGTTTTGGAGCCATCTTAAGGTCTTACGTGATTTAACTTCTCTGAATCTGTTTTCACATATGTAAAATGGCAATAAAGATTATCATCTTGTTGGGTTGCTGTGAAGTTTGAGATATTATACTCATATTCAACAAATAAATGCAATGACACTGGAGTGTTTCAAGTCACACTACTAATTGGAGGCAAAGCCAGGGTTTGTGGACCCATGTCTATATGCTGCTGACACCCACATTTGCTCCACTATTTCACACTGCCACCTTGGAATCTGGCCTTCAGGGGCATGAGTCATAGCTATACCCCATGTGACCCAAGTCAAACTTCCAACCCAGAAGGGCCTTTCTATGTTATCCCATGGCACCTGGTCATTCTCCTCAAGGGTAGAGGATGGAGGCACTTCCACCCACATCACTCTTCTGTCTCGGTTTGACCCTCTAGGGCAAAGAGCTCCATTTTAGAAGGGTGAGTCTGTACTTTGTCTTTTTCTTATCCCTGGGACCTCAACCCAGGTACACTAAGCAGAATCTGATTTAAAATTGAAAAGGGAGAGGAATGTAATATGTGCATTTGTTTAAAATTCTGACCACCTAAGTCCATTCAAAATATGTTTGAAAGAGGCCAGAGCTCCAGCTTGGCCCATACAAGACTTGCATGGAAAAACCATTCATGCCATAGGTTTTGCTTGAACCCATTATATGGCTGTTTTTATTCTTCATTCTCCTTCTCTCTCCTAAAAAGCTAAAAAGCAAAAATTGCCAGTTATCCCACAGACTGCCCTATTGCTTTCTGTATAGCTCAAGCCTGATTTCTCGTTCCCACTGCACCACTAGCTGTGCATCCTTGGCAAGTTACTTAACTTCACTAAGCCTTAGGTTCCTTGTCTGTAAGGGTTGCTTTGAGCATCAATGAGAGAATCCACTTAGCATGGTGCCTGGCATATAGTAAGCCCTCAGTAAATGTTAGCCATTGTTATTACTAGTAGTGACTAACCATTTGCACTTCCCTATGTGACCGACTTGAACCATTGATTCTTTGCAAATGGGTGTGGGAAAGTCTACTTTCCACCAGTATACGACGGTTATGTTACAGTTGGGGGGAGCGGTTCTCAGCAACTAAACTCTTTTAATTCATGATTGACTACCTGTTTTTGTTTTTATCACGCAGCTTGCGGCATCTTAGTTCCCGGACCAGGGATTGAACCCACTCCCTCGGCAGTGAAAGCAGGGAGTCCTAACCACTGGAACGCCGGGGAATTCCCCTATGATTGCTTTGATTTCAAGTCTCAAAAGAAGCATCTCAGGAAATAGATCTCTGCCTAAACTTTCTAAGTCTGAGCTCCAATCACCTCCTTTGTGAATCAGCAATAATTCCCTTCTTTTAAATCCTAGAGCATTGATAGCCCCTCCCACATGAATTTATGTTTGTTGAATAATTATTATTTTATTGGTTCATTTATGTATATTGTCACCATTAAGGCATTCGCTACTTCAACCAGTTTTTGACTTCCTTCGGCATGCCAGGAATTGAGCTAATTAGATTTTAAATTCTTCATTAGTGAGTCTCCTTTCTTTGACTTCCCTGAAAGTCCTGCAGAGTTCTGGGCACAGTGGACGGCACCTCATAGTTCTATACAATGATTATGTCCTTGAAAAATGAATAAAATAAACTTTTGGGAGGCTAAATTGTCTATTCGGTAGCTGACTGAGTGAAGAGTCTATTACAAGCCGCTTCGCAAAGTGAAGAACTCTTTTGTAAAGCGAAGGATCCCTTCCTTTTTCATGAATCGTATGCGTGAATTCTGGATTTCTTAAAATGGTATTAGCTCAAAATCCATCGGTACGCTTTCGCTTTCTGACGTCCCAGGACGTCGAAATTCGGTTGACAGCCTCCCGCTAGATGGCGCGCAACTGCCCAAGGAGATTCCACCCGCACTGCGCAGCCTCCGTCCAGGGGTGGGCGGGAATCCCCTTACGGACGCCCGTGACGTCACCGGAGGGCGCGGCCCGTGGGTGTGGGCGGGGCCTTCTCCTCAGCGACGGGCGGGGCCCGCCCGAACCCTCTCTAACAGCTGAGGTGGGTTGCGAGTGGGAGGCAGCGGCTGGTCCTCAGCGGTGTTTGGGAAGATGGCGCCGCCGGTGACGGACCGGGGGCTGAAGAGCATCGTGTGGCAGAGTGAGTGCGGTGGGGCAGGGGCTGAGAGAGGGAAGGCCAGGAGGCCGCGGCGCCGGGCCTTGCTTTCCTGCCCCAGACCAGCAGTCTCTTGGGGAGCCGCCACGGGCACTCGTTGCTTTGGCTCCCACGTCCATGTTAGCACTTCTTCTTGCTTTCCTTCCCAGCCCTCGTTCTGGCAGCACCAACGATGGGCGGGGTGTGGGAGGACGCGGCCTTCTCGCAGGCGTCCGGCATCCTCTGGGCTGGGCTCGGCCGGGCTCTGGCCCCGAAACCCCGCCCTGCGTGAGCGGCCCCGGGCCCGGCTTTTCCGCCGGCGGCCCCTGCGCGGGGCCCCACCAGTCGGCGATGTCTCTCCACGCGAGTCAGGCTCAGCGCTGTGTTTCTCTATCCCGCCCCTCCCCTTCTCCCCACACTTGAGTTTTCCAAGACTGCTTACTCTGCTTATTCGTCTTAGTATCAGCGAGAGTTTTACTAACCGTACTTTACAATGCTTGTCCTTTAAAAAAACAAAAAGAAAACCTCACTGTTAAACAGACCCTTCTTCCCTTCTAGAAGAACCCACTTTCTAAAGAGTTCTTGAGAAGGGACCATCGGAATGATTAAATCTCGGGGCAAATCTGCACCTTCACCTCTTCCTTTCACTCTCGGAGCCACTCCTTTCTGCTAGGACTGTACTATAATACTTATTGGTTACTGATATTCTGCCATTCTGCTGTATCATCTACGACTTTCATAAATATCGCTCCAAATCTAGGTCTGCCAGCTTAGAGAAGGAATGAAACCGCCAAACAGGAAGAACCATCATTGTTTGGCATTGCTGGGCTCAAAGTAATTATGGTCTAGTAGTGGAAAAGAGGTAACATCTAATTAGTATTTCTGGCTCCAGCTTGTTGAGCAAGGAACAGAAATAGTGACTGAGTTAACAAAATTATGGGAGTCACAGAGTTCCGGTGTAAAATTAAAACTCCAAATCGGTAACTGGCATACTGCTTAACATACTAAAAACAAGGGTATAAATAGAAGGGGAAAAAAAGTTATGAAAGTATTTTTTTAATTGGATAATTATAAGGTTAGCATTTTGTTTTTCAGAATTTACACGGGTCCCTTTTAAGGTTTGGTAATGTTTTAAAATCACAGTGGCATTTAAATACATTTATATGAAAATGGGTAATGAATTGTGTTGTATAATTTCCAAGATGGTCCTTAACATCAGCATTTATCAGAAAAAAAAGGTTAATGATAGTAACCTCGGTATTGATAGCATGGAAACTAGGCAAGAAGGAGCGTTTACAGGTAACAAAATTTCCGTCTTGTGCTGTTAACTTGAGGTAGCACCAGGATACCCACATAGAGTGTAAGATAAAGAAGAGGGGACACTGAATGGAAGGAAGTGTTATACAGATTAAAAAAAATAGTTCTTCGAATTTTTGTGGAAATAGGAACATAACTAAAAGATAAGATGATATTCATTCAATACTTAGTTTAATTAGAGAGAGACAGAGAAGTGGGAGCCTCTGAGTTCTGTTAGCAAAAGATGACAAAGTCTGAAAGAAATGATGGAGGAATCTCCTCAGAGGTAGGAGAATCATATATTTGACTGGGAAAAGGTTTTGCTAGGGTGAGGGTAGTATAGTTAGGTCAGGTTAGAAAGATAAATAACTTAACCTTCAATTTACCTGTAAAGTAGGGAGAAGGGAATTAATGTTTTTTGAACATAACTCTGTGCCTGGCACTATTCTTTACAAATATCAAAACAATAAGAATTACTATCTCTTTAACAGATGTTAAAGCTGATACATCTATTATCATAGCTGCATAATTCTTAATAGACAAAAAGTCAAAAACAACCCAAATGTCCATGGACTGGTGAATGGATAAATAACATGTGGTTATGTCCATACAATGGGATATTATTGGGCAATAAAAAAGAAGGAAGTACTGAAACATGCTACAGTATTGATGATCCTTTGAAACATTATGCCAAATGAAAAGAAGCCAGTTGTAAAGAACCACATATTGTATGACTCCATTCATATTAAATGTCCAGAATCGGCAAATCTATAGAGATTAGTAGAAAGTAGATTCGTGTTTTTTTTTTTTTTAATTTATTTTATTTTTGGCTGCGTCGGGTCTTCGTTGCTATGTGTGGGCTTTCTCTAGTTGTAGTGAGCGGGGGCTACTCTTGGTTGCCGTGCGAGGACTTCTCGTTGCAGTGACTTCTCTTGCTGCGGAACGCGGGCTCTAGGCGCATGGGCTTCAGTAGTTCTGGTGCATGGGCTCAGTAGTTGTGATACACGGGTCTAGTTGCTCCGCGGCATGTGGGATCTTTCCGGACCAGGGCTCAAACCTGTGTCCCCTGCATTGGCAGGCGGATTCTTAACCACTGCACCACCAGGGAAGCCCTCTTCTCGAGCTTTAAATTCCAAACAGGCCCTGGCAGAATGCAATGGATAATAATGCTTGTGAAAAGTAAGCAGTGGGGAAAAGAAAACAGTAGATCAGTTTTGTAATT
This sequence comes from Eschrichtius robustus, assembly GCF_028021215.1. NCBI lineage: Eukaryota > Metazoa > Chordata > Mammalia > Artiodactyla > Eschrichtiidae > Eschrichtius > Eschrichtius robustus. The sequence goes on from NC_090826.1 coordinate 95,849,205, forward strand.
TTCCCCCATTATTCAATAAATATTATTGAATTCCTATGGGAATACAGCAACAGAAGGCAGACAAGTTCCCAGCCTTCTTGAATCCTGCATTCAAGTGGGGAATAATAGAAAATAAGTATGTAAACAAAGAATAAACTTGATTATTTCAGTCTGTGATATCTATATATAGAAAGGGACTGGTCCAGGTAGGTGGATCAGGAAACGTTTCTCTGTGTAGGTGACATTTGAGCTGAGACCTAAAACATGAGAAGGAATCAGCCTTTAGGGACCACAAAACATGAGAAGGAATCAGCCTTTAGGGACCACGTTAAAACCCCTTTTAAAACATGAGAAGGAAGCAGCCTTTAGGGACCACATTAAAACCCCTTTTAAAAATTTAATATTTGAATGCAAAGGGCTACATTTATTTACAAAACTAATTCCCGTACTTAAAATCAGTAAAAGTTTCTAGTGCTTGGTATTGCTCATTTGCCACTTTTTGCTACAGGGGGAGAATGGTAATAAAAATATCACTGATAAAAGATTTTAAATAAAAATTTGATGAACTTTATTTGAAAAACACACAGCAAAATGATAATAATTAAATCGACCGTAAAGCAAGTTGAAGCCACCTATGACGTTTTTTTCCTTATTCAGTATAGCCTATTTTCTTTCTTGTCTATAAGCAATAGTCTAATGTCTGTAATTCACCTTGTATATTTTAGAGGAAATGTTAGAGAAAATGAACCTAGTAAAATTACAAATAAAAGTAATCAGAATGTATTTATCTGAGCCAATTCTTTACACATTAAATCATAAGCTTTTTGGGTTTTTTTCACATTTTTCTTCTAGACCTTATATAGCTTCAGATATATTTTTTATTATTTGTCATTTTGTGACTTCCTTTTTTTAAACAATTAACATTAACATAACTTTTTCCTCCTCCTTCGAAATCTTTGTAATTAACAATTTTAATCATTCTTAAATACCTTGATGTGGCAAAAAATTTTGATAACAGAAGAGATTGTAAAATAAAATTAATCTTCATCCCTACCGAGACCCCAGACTCCTTTTCCAGAGACAACCACTCAGGTTTCTTATAAATTCCTTGAGAACTTATTTATGCAAATATAGGCATGTATAAAATATATTTTTGTTTTTTGTTTTAATCAATTATCTTTGTTTTATGTCTTTTTTCATTCTGGTCACTTCTTTATCTTGTTGAGCAAAGTTCTCTTCTTTTACTTTTTGGATATTTGCAGAGTCATGTATTCTTTTAAATCAGTATTTATTGACTACCCTGTGCTGCCCACTATTCTAGGTGCATACTCCTTGACCTCCTGGAGTTTACAATTCAGTGGGAGGAGACAGGTACATAGGTACTAAGTGCTATATTAGCAGCATGAAGAAGTTTCATGGGAGAAGAGAAGAAAAAGGAATTATTTCCTCTCTGCGAGTGGATCAGGGAAGACTCCAAATAGGAGGTAACAGTGAAAGGTAGTAGGATTTTGCCAGACAGGGAAATCTGAGCCAAGACCCAAAGATGTGAAAGTATGTGATTGTTTATGGAAGAGGGAATAATTCCTTTTGTTTGAGTACAGAGTATTTGTTGCAAGAAATAGGGGGATGAAGACTAAAAGGTAGGTTGGAGCTAAATTGTTCAGACATGCTGTAGCAGTGGTGAGCTACTAAAGCTGAAAGGTTTTTTTTCCTCCTTCTCAAACAGCAGTCATCAGCATTTTGGGCACTTACTAGAACAGTGCTGAAGGGAAGTCATTTTCTTGTTCCTAAAGTTTTCATTAAGTATAATGCTAGCGTAAAGTGCACTAATGCTAAATGTGCAGATGGATAAATTTTTTTTTTAATTTTTTTTTTATTGGGGTATAGTTGATTTACAATACTGTGTTAGTTTCAGGCGTACAGCAAAGTGAATCAGTTATACATATATGTATATACACTTTTTTTTTTTAGATTCTTTTCCCATATAGGTCATTACAGAGTATTGAGTAGAGTTCCCTGTGCTATACAGTAGGTCCTTATTAGTTACCTATTAGTCCTTATTTATTTTTGGCTGCATTGGGTCTTCGTTGCTGTGCGTGGGCATTCTCTAGTTGTGGCGAGTAGGGGCTACTCTTTGTTGTGGTGTGCGGGCTTCTCATTGTGGTGGCTTCTCTTGTGGAGCACAGGCTCTAGGCGCGCAGGCTTCAGTAGTTGTGGCTCACGGGCTCTAGAGCACAGGCTCAGTAGTTGTGGCACACGGGCTTAGTTGCTCCACGGCATGTGGGATCTTCCTGGACCAGGGCTCGAACCCGTGTCCCCTGCATTGGCAGGCAGATTCTTAACCACTGCGCCACCAGGGAAGTCCCAGATGGATAAATTTTTATTCATGTAACTACCACCTAGATTGAGGTATGGAATGTTTTCAAGCACCCCATAACTCTTCTAAGGCCAAATTCCACCCTTTCCCCCAGAGTAACTACTGTTCTGACTTACATTGCCATCAAGCAATTTTATAGTGGTGGCTTTTTACCTTTACACCCTTATGTTTAAGAGAGGAACACTTCAGGCTGTTTGTTGGTTTTTAAAAAAATATTTATTTATTTGGCTGCGCCGGGTCTTGGTTGCGGTACTCGGGGTCTTCGTTGCCACACGCGGGATCTTTTTTAGTTGCGGCATGCGGGATCTAGTTCCCTGACCAGAGATGGAACCCGGGCCCCCTGCATTGGGAGCGTGGATTCTTAACCACTGGATCACCAGGGAAGTTCCCCTTCAGACTTTTAATTGTAAAGTATTTGCTTGAAGAATAAATATAGAATTTACTAAATTTCTACCTAGAAATAATTGCTTTAATATTTGCCTTTGTATGTATTTAGGTGGTCTTATACTAGTCTTCAGTTTTCATATTGTTCATATTGTTTCATAAATTTTCTTTTTAAGATTTTTTTGATGTGGACCATTTTTTTTAAAGTCTTTATTGAATTTGTTACAATATTGCTTCTGTTTTATGTTTTTTGGTTTTTTGGCACGAGGCATGTGGGATCTTAGCTCCCCAACCAGGGATCGACCCCACACCCCCTGCATTGGAAGGCAAAGTTTTAACCACTGGACCACCAGGGAAGTCCGTTTCATAAAATTTTTAAACAATAAACCTTGAAAGCCCTAAGTGGTCTTTCCCATGAACAGGTCAATCTGTTTTTTGTTTTTTGTTTTTAATTTATTTATTTTATTTATTTTTATTTTTGGCTGAGTTGGGTGTTCGTTGCTGTGTGCAGGCTTTCTCTAGTTGTGGCGAGTGGAGGCTACTCTTCGTTGCGGTGCTCAGGCTTCTTATTGCGGTGTCTTCTCTTGTTGTGGAGCACAGGCTCTAGGCGTGCGGGCTTCAGTAGTTGTGGCTCGCGTGGGGTCTAGAGCGCAGGCTCAGTAGTTGTGGCGCACGGGCTTAGTTGCTCCGTGGCATGTGGGATCTTCCCGGACCAGGGCTCAAACATGTGTCCCCTGCATTGGCAAGTGGATTCTTAACCACTGCGCTACCAGGGAAGCGCAGGTCAATCTGTTTTTATTCAACTAGTAATGAGTATTACTTTTACCTCTGTCCCAGGCCCCTGGGATTACCTTTATAAAGATTCTTACCTGTTCATTTCCTGTTTTCCAGGCAAATCAGTTTTTCTTGCATTTTTATCAGGTTTATTAGTTTCTCTGTGATTAAAGATAGTTGTGCAAGTATACCTTGGCATTGCTGATGCTATACACTACTTTGTTAGTTCTCCTTTTATTTTTCCTTTCAGTGTTTTCACATCCTCTTTCGTGTTACAGTTTTAAATACATTTCCTTTTATATATAGGCGAAACAGAAGGAGCAAAGATAGAGTAATTGGTATTAATAGGTCATTAATTGGGTACCATCTGGACTGGTGGAAGATTAATTTAGCGATTAGGTGGAGGCCAGTTGATGGAGGACGTTGAATAGTAAGAGTCTAGATTTTATTCTGTAGGTAACAGTGAGCATTTGAGGGAATTTTGAGGTGGGTATTGATATAACAGGGCTGTGCCTCAGGAAGATGACTCCGACAACAGTGTGAAAAATGGATTGGAAAAGGTAAAGGGGTTGGAGTTAGAAAGCAGGAAATCCAGACAGGAGATTATTGCAGTAGTTCAGTGAGAGATGATGAGAATCAAGGCAATGCTGGTGACAGCGGCAGTCACCGGAATGAACAGTCAGTACAGCCTAATGATTAGAAATGGAGGAAAGAGGAAATAGCCGAAGACTATGACTAAGAAGATGACAATAAAACTCATAGAAATGGAGAAGTCTAGAGCAGTTTTTAGGGCACTTAATCTCAATTTGAGGCACATAGGTGCTTAAACCTGTATTGTGTAATGGAAAGAAGTCCAAGGAGAGATGAGGATTTGTGGAAAATTGAAGGATTCCTGTGGGTTAGGGGGAAATAGGGAGAAGTTGGTCAAAGAGTACAAACTTCCAGTTAGAAGATGAGTAAGTTCTGGGGATCTAATGCACAACATCGTGATTATAGATAACAGTACTGTACTATATAATTGCAAGTTGCTAAGAGAGTAGATCTTAAATGTTCTCACCCCAAAAAAGAAATGGTAATTATGTGAGGTTATGGAGGTGTAAACTAACACTACAGAGGTAATTATATTGCAGTATATGTGTATCAGATCAACACATTGTATACCTTAAAGTTACAAAATGTTATATGTTAATTATATCTCAATAAAGTTGGGGGAAAAATTAAAGGGCAGATCTGTTAGAGGAAACTTTGATGATGAGTATGGTCTCTGAGGAAGAGTATAGAGCAAGCAGAGCAAAAGTAAGAGAATTGAATCTTGGGATGTATCCATATTTAGGGTGCAAGAGAAATGGATTATAAGGTTAAATAATTCTCATTAATAATTAGAGGAAATACCTTTTTAGTTCTGTAATATTAGTTGATGTGATTTCCTTTGACTCCTCCAAACACATTTTACCTGTAACCACGTCACTTTTCATGTATGCCCCTAATCTCTGTCCACAAAACTAGTTATCTCTTTATCATTTATTTTTGAGATGCTAACACTGACTGGCTTGGTATCCTCAGATTCTAAGGTATCCTCAGATTCTAGTTAGAAATAACAGCAAGCCACATATGTTACTTAAAGTTTTCTGATAGCCAAATCAAAAAAAAAAAGGTAAAAAGAAACATGAAATTAATTTTTAAAATATACTTTGTTTAACCTGATCTATCCAAAATGTTATCATTGAAACATGTAATCAACATACAAAATGATATTTTAAATTTCCTTTTGTACTAAGTCTTTGAAATCTGGTGTGTATTTTATACTTGCAGGACATCCCAGTTCGGGCTAACCACATTTCAAGTGCTCAGTAGCCACATGTGACTAGTTTCTGCCATATATGACAGTGCAGTTTCTAAGGTGGTAAAGACTGGAATGAGTTCGGCTAGGGAGCTGTTCAGTCTGTTCCATCATAAATTCCATGAGCATTCATTTCTTAAGAGAAAGACATAAATTCGGCAAAAATTAGCAAGATGTCTTTGATTTTCAGCTTGTTTTAGGTATACAGGAATAAAGCAAGCTTAGAAAGGGAAGTACCATAATGTTTCAGTGCCTCAGTGCTACTTGAGAAAATCCTTCCTCTTTGCCTGTAGAATACCAGAATCCACTGCTTTAGGCTTAAATTATGGTTAAATACTTCAGGCTTTTGCCATAAATCTTATATAACATCATAATCTTCCCAACAAACATATATAAGCCTCAATATATCTTAACACTTTCACACCTTCTCAATCACAATAAAACCTTTCAGATCACAATTCTTATGATGAGTATCAGTAACCCTTATTAAATATACCCTCTGCTTGGACATGTCATTTTTTAACATGGTGCCAAAAACTTGTTGGTAAATTTCCAAAAGCATTAACTTAAATATAAATTAAGAAATAGAAAAGTTTAAATGAATTATATAAGTATCTCATTATCAAGAATTAATGGGGCTTCCCTGGTGGTGCAGTGGTTAAGAATCTGCCCGCCAATGCAGGGGACACAGGTTCGAGCCCTGGTCTGGGAAGATCCCACAGGCCACAGAGCAACTAAGCCCATACGCCACAACTACTGAGCCTGTGCTCTAGAGCCCATGAGCCCCAACTACTGAGCCCGCGTGCCACAACTACTGAAGCCCGCGTGCCTAGAGCCCGTGCTTCACAACAAGAAGCCAACGCAATGAGAAACCCACGCACTGCAACGAAGAGTAGCCCCAGCTCGCTGCAACTAGAGAAAGCCCACGTGCAGCAACAAAGACCCAACACAGCCAAAAATAAAAGTAAACAAAATAAATAAATTAAAAAAAAGAATTTATGAAAAACAAGAGTTACTGTAATTTACATTTAATTGTATTTTATGTGTTACATTACTACAGTTTTCAAAGTTAACTGAGAATTAATAAAACATTAAATGTGGGAAATTTTTATCTTATAAAGTAGAATAACAGGTATCTGTGTGAATTGCCTATGTGTATTTTATTTAGTAATTTAAAATATATGTTTAGATTAATTTTGAAAATCATTGCAAGGAACACATTAATAAATATTTGCTGATTATAAATAAATTCTGAATATTTGTATCCTAATGCTGTGACACATTTTTGAAAATTGTAGTAAATCAGGAAGAAACTTACTTATCTAGTTTTGATTGTCAGATGTAATTTAGCAATGGGCCAGTTAGGGCTATTCCTGTGGGTTTTTTGTTTTTGTTTTGGCCAGGCCACGGTGGCATGTGGGATCTTAGTTCCCCAGCCAGGGATCGAACCTTGCCCCCTACAGTGGAAGTGCAGAGTCTTAACCACTGGACCACCAGGGAAGTCCCAGTTTCTTGTTTTCATCTTGTTTACTTAGGATTTAAGTAAATAGGAAAAACCAAGTCAGATACTACTTTCAGAAATATTTTCCAGATATGTTTATATAATTAAATATGTTTAAATTATATAATAAATATGTTTATTAATATATAATTAAATATGTTTTAAATATGTTAACCTTTTTTTAAAAAATTTATTTATTTTTGGCTGTGTTGGGTCTTTGCTGCTGCATGCAGGCTTTTCTCTAGTTGCGTCGAGTTGGGGCTACTCTTCATTGCAGTGCGAGGGCTTCTCATTGCCGTGGCTTCTCTTGTGAAGGAGCATGAGCTTTAGGTGCACTGGCTTCAGTAGTTGTGGCTTATGGGCTCTAGAGCGCAGGCTCAGTAGTTGTGGCGCATGGGCTTAGTTGCTCCGCGGCATGTGGGACCTTCCCAGACCAGGGCTTGAACCCGTGTCCCCTGCCATTGGCAGGCGGATTCTTAACCACTGCGCCACCAGGGAAGTCCCTAGCCTTTTTAATAATATTTTTATTCTCAAAGATGAAAAATATATTACAGTTTAAATGTACCATATAGGTTATGTATTAAAGCAAACTGGATTTTTACTTCGAGTTTAACAAGTGAATATGCTTTTTATGTAGCCGAGCAATTCCAGTTGATATTTCCCCAGCCATCTTGGACATTTTGAGTAGTTATTCTGACTGTTGATTAAGACTCCTAAATAGTTCTCTTTTTCTTTGCAGAGATAAAAGCAACAGTGTTTGATGACTGCAAGAAAGAAGGCGAATGGAAGGTAGAATTTGCATACTCACATAGAATTTGCATGAAGCTAGAAGCCTTTATTGAGGACTTCTATATATTTTACTTATTATACTTCTATAAAAGTATAGGGTCTAGAACCATACTGCTTGCGTTCACATCCTAGCTTTACCTCCTATTAACTGTGGCTTCTTGAGCAAATTACTTGACATCTCTGTGCCTCTGTTTCCTTATCGATAAAGTGGGGATGGAAGTACCTCATAGGGTAGTTGTAGATATTAAATGAATTAATCCATGTAAAATGCTTAAAACGGTGCCTAGAACAATTATTATTCTACAAGTGGCATTTTATAATTTTAAGAAAATTTGATGTTAAACATAACATACATTTAAAATGAACAAGTTCTCTCCTTCAAAATGAGAATATTTCTATTTGCTTACTTATGTATAATATCATATGTCCGTATATTGAGGAAATAAATTTCTAGGTCATGCAAGTTAAATGAATTGAGATAATTTTGCCCACTGTCCTAATATTTTAATTTTATGTTATAAAAAGTTTATAAGTTTGAGTAGGTTTAATGCATTAAATTCTGTCTTTTGTGAATTCTTGGCAGTCAAATGCTGATAGTATTTCTTAATTTATATTCATTTTAAGATAATGCTTCTAGATGAATTTACCACTAAGCTTTTGGCATCGTGTTGCAAAATGACAGATCTTCTAGCAGAGGGTATAACTGGTAAGTGTTACAAATACTCATCATGAAAAACTTTTTTTATTATGATTGGGAGAGTTTGAAATATTAATAAATTTTAGTAATTGTGTTTCTCAGGGGGTTATGTTTTATTTTTTTAGTAATTCTAGCCATAATAATTACACTGGACATTCTTTTCTTTGTGAATCTTCAGAATAACCTCTGTAAGTCAGAGTTTTTTCCCTCAGCTGAGACATACAATTAAGCACCCCTAACCAAGACTAAGTTGCCTTATTGAGTTTGTTCTTCAAATTTTTTACTCTTATGTATTTGTTACAGTTTTGTATGCTGATGCACTAGGTTTACCTTAGTATTTTGATTAATGTTTGTGGTTTTCATATATTGTTTTTAAATGAATAGTAAGATTTATGTCATAAAATCAACTTTTGTACATATTTACAAGTGTATAATACTGACTTTTTAAGTTTCTCTTTATTACCTAGAAATGAGGCTATTAATTGTAAATTTAAATCAGCATTAGTGTGGGATTATGGGAAAAAAATCACACTACCACAGTTGCTATCTTCCACTGGGCAGGATTGTGTTAATGAGATTTTAATTTCTCTTACATTTTGGGGAGAATACCAATATCTTATAACATTCATAATCATATCATCATCTATATAACTCATCTATTTAAATTTGCCTTCATAACAGCCCTTTAAAGACAGATATTAATACCCCGATTTGTAAAGTGAAAACTGGGACTCAAAGTCAAATATAATTCTTTTATATTTTGGATTCTAGTATAGTATCTGTATCCTCTGTCACTCCTAACTTGTGAGGTTCAAAAGTACACCCAGTATTCAAGAAAGCGTGAGCATTGTGTAGAATGAGAGGATTACCTAAAAAATTTAGCAATGTTTACTTTTTGATATTTATTAATAAAATAATCTTTTATTGTTGATTACATATTCAGTTTGTGGTCTTTATGACCTTCAGCAGAAAATTAAGCTCTGAACTAGAAATTAGAAGATTAAAGCCTTGATTTTTCTACTAACTAGATAAGTGTAATATTGATTAAGCCACTTAAGTTTTTTTACGTTCCCAGAGGTCTCTCTGATGTGCAGTTAGAGAACCATTTGATAATATGTGTACAGCACTATGAAGCTACAGAACCATTTTGCACTGTAAGGAGGTTTTATTGAATTTTTATAGACCATTGTTTCTTACTGTGTGTTCAGTGTTGATTGATATTCTTCAAGGAAAGGACTCTGTGGCCACGTTAGTTTGGGAAACAGCATTAAACAAAGCTAACCAGGTTTCTCTAGGACTTTATGGAGTTTTTTATATGCTAGCAGATAATGTGGATCCCCTGCGAATAGGTATAGTATTCAGTTTTCTAAACTTATTTGACCACAGAAGCTTTTTTTGGCAAGTGTTATATAGGACTGTATATCATGGAGCATATTGCTGTGGATTGTTCTCAATATCCTCCAGTCACCTAGGTTTGCTCTGATTTAATCATAATCATATCTACTAACTTGAACATGTCACATTTCTTTTGAGTTCCACATCAGCTCACTGCATTGGCCGTTCAGTGATCAGACTTTCTGTCTGTGTTCAGGTCATTTGTGAAAATGTTCAGTGTGTCTTGGAACTTTTAAAAAACATGAGAAAAAAATACACGTGTGATGCTACCTCAGTGTCTCCACTAAAGTCAAGTAAAAACCTTTTAAAAAAAATAGACTGGGAATTAGATTATTCCTTTGTCACTATTATAGGAATAATCATAAAAACCTTTCCTTTTTTATCATTTAATAGATACCCACTTTTCAGTGAATTGAAGAAGTGGCACTTTCTGCTATTGATAACCAGACATTTCAGAATCTTTTCAAAGTCTGTGTTCTAAATCATATTACAACATTTTAACACGCACGTTACTCACCAAACATAATACATAGTATGTACAGCATAAGATGACTGTAAGACACTTTATTTTGGGCACTAAGCAATAAAAGTAAATTAACACAGATTTAACCATAATCTTTTAAAGGTGAAATTACAATTGTTGGGAGTGGAGATAAAAATAAAATTAACTGTTTCCTCGGAAATCTTATTTGATATCCTCTCTAACAGAAGCTATGATAAACCTATACTATACTAGTATAAATTTAGGGATGAGAAAATGAATCATCGTATTTAAAAGAGAAGTCCAACAGTAGCCTTCCTTGCATGTCAGATTAATGTTTTAAATTCTTTCTAGGCCCTTTGCCAGCGTGAATCTTGAAAGATGGTTCTCTTGATTTGTAGAATGATACTTTAAGTTAGTATTTTTTTAATATAGCCTTCATAGTTAATTTGACAATTTAGGGCCTACTAGTTTTAAATTCACTTTGTTTTATATTAGTTATTTATAAAGTTCTTAATTTCAATAATAAAAATATAATTGATTAAATTATGGCGATATTTCATTGTTGAAAAAATGATTTATATTAATGTGTGGTTTTAAAAGAAAAAGAGTTAATTGGCAATTTATTTAAAGAATGTTATAGCAGTTAAAAACTTAGACTCTGGAGTTGGACAGATGTGGGTTGGAATCCTGTCTCTCTCTTCTTACTTACTGTGTAACTTGGATAAGTTTCTTAACTTTTTTAAGCCTCAGTTACCTCATTTGTAAAATACATAAAGGGTTATTATGAGGTTTAACAGATAATTCATGCTTAGCCTGATTTCTGATATTATATTTTCTATTACTATAGTAGAATATTTTTTTAAAGAAGTACATATTTTAATTTTAAATGCATTTTCTTGGTTTCTTCATGGCATGTTGATTGCTTATGCTGGTAGACCTAACTACCAAATAGCTGCTTTATCTTTTTTTCTCATGATGAGCACTTAGCCCAGAGTTTAGGGAAGACACATTTTCAGGACTTTTCAATTTTTCAAATGAAGACAAAGAAAATGTTAAGCCCAGGATATACAATTGTGTTTCTATATTATTATAAATAAAAAAGTACGGTGAATTTCATTTAAAAATTGTTTCAAGTGTATAAATATTTGGTTATATAAAATGACTTTTTTTTTGGTTAGTTGTGGAGAATATTTATAAGAATCGAGAACCTGTCAGACAAATGAAAGCTCTTTATTTTATCTCTCCAACATCAAAGGTGAGTGTTTTGAATCTTTAAAAAGTATGTTCTTCAAAATTTTCACCATTGACATGATTTTCTCTTAGAAAATTCAAAGTAATAAAATGTCCTTTATTAGATGCTTAGGAGAGTCTCCCTGTGTTAGAAGATTGTTTCATTTGTATTCTTCTCAATGAGGATATTTAAGTGAAAGAATTCCTTTCTCCCCATCTATTAAAGCAGAATTTAATTATATAAAATGATAGAGTTTCTTTCAATAATTTGTACCCATGCAGTTTCTATTCAACCATAATTTTTAGGAGGATGGAAATGTATGTAAAAGAAATGATCTTGGATTAATCTTTCATTTATCTTAGTGACTTCCCTATAGTATACATATATGTATGGGTGTACACACATATATGTATGTATATATGCATATATGTATGTATATATATATTTTTTATGGGAAAGGAATTTCTTTATAATCTAACCATGATTTAATTCATACTTAAAGCCAAAACTTTAGAGCCATATAAAGTATCAAACTCCTTTATTCTGTATAGTATCTGAGAATGCATTTTCCAACACATCCTTTGGCTTATTCTTAGCATAAGAATGTTAATTTGGCAATTCCAATTTCATTTCTTCTAACTCTAGCAGAGCAGACAGTAAGGAAAAACCCAGACATTTACTATATGGTCTCTACATATTGGCTGCTGGTGGATTTTAATGACGTTTTATATCTTATCCGTAATATAATTTTATAAGATAAAATTCATGATCGGAAAAAATGAAAGAAGCACCATTTTCACCTATTAAATTGGCAGAGGGATTTAAAAAAGTGTGTATATGTAGACATTTGTTTATTTATCTATGTATCCTATTCTAGCTGTCAATACCCATTATCAATGGTTAATGGAGTAGAAACTACTATGTACTGCTAGTGGGAGTATAGATTAATACAGCCTTTTTGGAAAATAATTTGCCATATCAAGAACCTTGAAACGTTCTGAATCTTGGAGTTTATTGTAAAAAAAAATCAAATAAATGGTCAAACTAAATTTCAGAAGCAATAAAGATATCCAGATAAATTCTTAGCATTGACAAATAACTGGTATGAAAGACCATGTGGCCATTGAAAATGAGGTTTCTAGAAAATTTTAATGATCTATATAAATGTTCATTTTTAACGTTAGTGACAAAAGCAGGATACAAAATTATGTATTCAGTAAAGAATCAAAGGATTCAGAGAAAATGGTACCTGAATGTGACTCCTTTATCTACCACAACCAACTCCAGTTTCTCCTCCTGTCCTGAATCAATTACCTCTTGGGTTCTATAGGCCTCTGGGTGCATGTGAGGCCCTGGGCTCCTTGGGTACTTGTAGAGAAACTTGGTGTGAGATTTCCTTCCTCAGGGGCTGGGTGAGCACGTGGAGACCAGCATCAGAGAGTTCCCAAGCAAGGGTCATAAAATGACAGATTTCAGGAAGAGTTTGTGTATAAGAGATCTGTGAACCCTAGGGTAAAGGTCAGTTGGGTGGTTTTTTTGCTTTTATACCTACAGCCCTCAGGAGGAGAAACTTCTTTGCCTTCCTCTTCGCCTTCCTCTTCTTATGGTACTGCCTCTATTTAGGATACTCCAGCAACTAAACCTAAGCTTCAAGTGAGCTGACAAAGAGAAGCAACCACACATCTAGGTCAGGTGGCCAGAGAGAGACGGTTTAGTAAGAATGAAAAAAAGGGCACATCTAGCAACATATATATAGGGGCTTGGAGGGAAGGATGATAACCCAAACAGAAAAATAGTACACTTAAGGAGAGTCTGGTATAGCACATAAACTTTCTGAAGCTCAGAAGTGTATTTTCTCAGTTAAAAGTTAATTGAAGAGGATAATCACTATGGAAATTTGAATTAATAGTCTAAAAGATAAAAATAGAGTATCTCAAAGCAAAAAAACAATCATTGAAATCATGAGGGGAAGGATAAGAGACTTGCAGGATAGATTCATGAGCTCTAACAGAAATATACTAGTTCTAGGAGTTGCAGGAGGAGAAAAAGGAACAGATGGATGAGAGAGAATTAAATTGTTTGTTCTTCATTTTTGCTTTCAGGCTACTGTATCTTTAAAACTACCAGCATAGAGGCAAATACTATTAGACTATATTACCTGCTCTCCCTCCTCTTCGCAGTCTGCCAACCTTTGGCTTTTTCATTCTAATCCCCTTTGACAATTTTAGCTCCTAGCTCACTGTCAGTCTCTTCAGCAGTTCTCCAGTCATAGTCTGGATGGTTTCATTTTCCCTGTAGGTAATACTTTCAGTACGTTCATTGACTTCTCAATTCCTTGATCTGTTATCTTCCAGTGGTCTTGTCTTTTATGTTGCTTCGGCTTCTCAGTCACTTGATCATTCCTAGAGCTCCTCGTCACCAAAACAGCACTCTGTTCATACATTTTACCTTACTACTTACTATGCTTCTAGCTATAACTGGCTAGACAACATAGCATCTTAAAAGATCAGTTTATAAATTAATCTTTTGACAGTTAAGGTTTTACTTTATCATCAAAATAATCTTAGTTATTTCAAAAGCTAGCATATTTAAATTAGTATTTGATAAAATGTATATTAACATCTAACCTTTTTTAAGTCTGTAGACTGTTTTTTACGTGATTTCGGAAGTAAATCGGAGAACAAATACAAAGCAGCGTATATCTACTTCACTGACTGTAAGTAGCTTTGTAAAAGTTATTGCTTCATTATTTCAAATCCTATAATTATGAAGTATTTCTTGTAATGCTATTTTAGTACTAGTGACTTTCTATTTATTGTTTGTTCTAATTAGGTTAGAAAGAATCTAAAAATATAAGATTATTTCTATGCTAATTGATGGTAAGGTGATAGAAAATTAAATCATTCCAAACTAGTTTCAAAAGATAGTCATTTTTGCTGGTATACAGGGGTGAGGGGGTTGATGGAGAGGGCTATCCCTCAAATTCTGTGCCAATAACAGGAAGAATTCTTCTTTAAATAAAAGTTTCAACTGGGGATTTGATTATATAATAAAAAAATAAGACCCTTTGGGAGATGCACTGAAGAAACTGCCATCTGTTTGCTAATGTTAAGGGAAAAAACCTATCACATTTCTTTTTCTATGCTGTACATTCAAATAAAAAGCAGCTTTCTATATTATTTTTCCTGTAAATTTTTATTTATCTCATACCTAGTAGTAGCTTGCATTTTTTAAAAGGCCATATCATAAGTATTTGTCATTTAAGTAACCTTATTATACAGAAATTCATGTTTCTAGAATTGATAAAATTTAATGAGTATGAAGCCTCTTTTAATTTAAGGAATTTTGAGGGTAAAGAACAACATGTTAAAAGACAGCAGAAGCCAGTGGTTGATACTCCAACCTAGTTTTAGTGAAACTATATAAGCAGTTAAGTAAAAGGGGGGAAAAGACAGGTTCTAAGGTCCAGAACTTACTAGTTTAGAGGCTGAAAATTTCCTGACACTAGAGGATATCCTGTAATTCAAGGAAAAATTAAAAATTTGTGTGGTGTGGCTGCACTTAGTGGCAGATTTAGAAAAGTAGTATAAATTCCTAAGAAGTTCTGTAAGTCCTGTGAAAGTTTATTAAGTCCTTAGTTTGGACTTGATTTTCCTTCCTAACAATTTTAGTTTGCTGTGTTAGCAGCTCTCTAAGGAAATATATCTTAGGTTGCAGTGGATACGAATGGGGAAAGTGGAATTTGTATTACAGCCCTCATTACTAGAATGCATCTGTTCTATAAAGTGAAAAACAGTATTTACATATTATCTCTGTCCTCATAGTAAATTACTTTGTGAAAGTCAGTAATTATATATAAAAAATAAATATTCTTGGATGTTGGAATGATTTACTCAAAAGAATGAAAATTTAGATGCAGTTATATGCTTTGATTTTTTTTTTTTTTTCCCCCTCTCAGTTTGCCCTGATAGTCTCTTTAACAAAATTAAGGCTTCTTGCTCCAAGACAATAAGAAGATGTAAAGAAATAAATATTTCCTTCATTCCACTTGAATCGCAGGTACTTTCTATTTTTATTTTTTTAATTTATTTTTTATTAAAAAAAATTTTTTTTGAGCAGAGAAAGGTTTGTTATAAGGGTCAAGCAAGGAGAATGGGCAGCTTGTGCTCAGAAGACCCAAACGCCTTTTATTTTTAAGTTTAGTTTATAATGGATTTTAAAATTCAGTTTTATGAGCTTATTTGTTAATAAGGTTTATCCTAAAGATGTTTTATATGTTATGTATTTGGCGAAGTTTGAACAATCCACAAATAAACATTTCCTCTGATGAAGGGAGGAACATGAGTACTAAATTGGAATATAACATTAATAATGAAAGTGGACTCAAATTTCACATCTCCCACTAAGTCCTGTGTGTGTCAAGGTTTACAGCCCTATCAGATTATGAAACCAAAAGATTTTTAGCATAATGTTTGTTAAATGACTCCAAAGAGATAAATACTTTTAGCTTCTGTAACCATTTGTGATATTAAAACAAAGTTCTTTAGTAAACTTTTTACGTAATGTTATATAAACTATTATTTATTTTAATTTATAAAATGAAGGATTTTTGTAGATTTGTTTTGCCTTTGGAATAGTTAATGAGCCTTCAATTAATAATTGCAAGCACATAGTACTTCCTCTGTGTCAGACACTTTCCTAAATGCTTTACATAAATGTATGCATGTAATCTTCACAATAGCCCTATGAATAGATGATAATTCTATCTACATTTTAAAGATGGGGAAATCAAAGAGGTTAAGTAACTTGCCGTAATCACACAGCTAGTGCATTGTTTAGCTCTGTTCTCTGTGTTTGGATTCCAACATTTCATAGAATTGAAATAGTTTACCATTGTTTGGAACTCTAAGGTCAATATTTTAAGAAATAGAATAGTCCTGGATAACGAATTTTTCTTTTAAGCTGTTGCTGGGTTTTTTGGGAGGGGTTGTTGTGTGGTTTTTTTTTTTTTAATATTATTTATTTATTTGGCTGCGTCGGGTCTTAGTTGCGGCACGTGAAATCTTCGTTGAGGCACACGTGATCTTTCTTTGCAGTGCCCGGGCTTCTCTCCATTTGTGGCGTGTGTGTTTTTCTCTCTCTAGTTGTGGCATGCGGGTTTTCTCTTCTCTAGTTGTGGCGCGTGGGCTTAGTTGCCCCGTGGCATGTGGGATCTTAGTTCCCTGACCAGGGATCAAACCTGCGTCCCCTGCATCAGAAGGCAGATTCTTTACGACTGGACCACCAGGGAAGTCCCTAAGCTGTTGCTGTTTTTGACAAAGAAAGACCATAATCAAGTTTGTAAAATTTTAAGATATCTGCTTAACATTAAGCTGTTTTCCAAAGGTTACCTTTAGATTTATTCTTTTTAATATGATATGTAAGTTCAGTGTAGGGTGAAAATGGACTTCCTAAAATGATGTGGGATTAAATAGTGGTGTGATAAATATTACAAATGTGTCCAGAGCATCTTGCTGCACAGAAGATAAATATGGTTTTAGCCTCAGAATTCAGTAAATTTCAGTAATTGCTGTATTTGAAGGAGAGGTTTGTGTATATATCTGACTGATTTGATGGCTGATGGAAATAACTTGTCTTTGTGTGTATAGACAAATCTCATGAGACTCTTCTACTTACCAGTCTTTGCAAAATGTTGTGATTATTTAAGGTCCTATCTGTTGGCTATGTTTTTCCCCTAAGAAGTTTTTTCTTTTAATTTACTTCCTTGATAAATATCTTAAGGGAGTTTACTTAATAAATTTAACTGTTATGGGGAAATTACAGTGAAAATTGTAATTTTCTCAGTTTTGTATTGTGACCTTTTGTTTGTTTGCAAGTGAAGATATAAATGAAATACTGCTAACTGCTTTGAGCTGTAAGCAAAGGCCTATGTGAGCATTTATCAAGATCATGTGCAGTGGACATTGTCTTCTAGATGCAAAGAGTATGCTATGAAAAGATGATGAAGATATGTGCCCCACCCTCATCTGAGAGCTGTGAAAGGGATACAAAGTATTACACATCTTCAAAACAATATCAGTTAAGATTAGGTTCAACTGCATATAACAGGACAACTTAAACTTTCAGTGTGTAACCAAGTTGGAAATTTATTTCTTGCTAATATACAAAAAGTCAGGAAGTGGGCTATGTAAGGCCAGTATGCTGGCTCTACAAAATTGTCAGGGGCCTGGTCTCTTAGGGATGGCCCTCATGATCCAAGATGTCTGTAGAGTTATTACATTCTCATTTGAGGAAGGAGGATGAAGGAGAGAAAGAAGAAAGTACATTTTCATTTATATCTTATTAGCTAAAATTTAGTCACGTGGCAATACGCAAGTGCATGGAAAGTGGAAATGTAGTGTTTTAGCCAAGCATATGGCTGCCTACCCCAAATAATTGGTATGATTACTGAAAAGTAAGGGAACAATGGTTTTTTAGGAGGCAGCTCATAGTCTGCCACAAGAGGAGATTAATTCTTACTAGGAAAATGAGAAAACACTTGAAAAATAGATAGAATTTCATAAGGTAGTAATGAAGAGGGAAGAAATATTCTAAGAAGTGAGAATAGCGTGAGTGCAAGGATACAGAAGCAGGAAAGTGCAGGGGAGCAGCAGGAATAAGGATTATAATGGGTGATGGTATGATAGATACGGCTGTGTCTGTAGGTAGGTTGGGACCAGGTTGTAGCAGGCACCAGGTTCCATCAAGAGTGATGGCAGAAAATGGGCTGGTACAGAAAAGTCCTAAAGTCTTTAAGGAAAAGTAGAAGTCGGGTGATCGTTGAGGAGAAATTGGTAAAGTCAGATATGATAGTCTTCCGAAGAAGAGAAGTTGGACATTCATCATATTTCAAAGTTGCATAGAGAGGAAAGTGGTTGACTCCTCCTGAATCCATGAGTCAAAGGGATTAAAGAAAGCTCTCTTTCCCTTTCAAAGGGTTTAAGGCAATTAATGCTGTCACATATACCTTAGGGCAATTAGATGGAAAGCATTAAAGAATATAAGGGAGTTTGTTTACAGTGGACCTCAGGGAGTACAAAAAGTCTGGTATAGTTAGTGGAGAGGGTGCTAGATTGTATCTAGGTAGAAACAGCGCTAAGCTGGCTATAATTTAGCAAGAAAAGTAGGTGGAGGTTGTGGGGCGAGAGTTCCTATATTTAAGGAGCTGATTGTGGGTCATGGAGATGAAGAAAGCATTTAGTAATAGTCTAAAGGAACATGTCATGGTGGTGATGGAAAGTGGGGGGAGAAGAAGGAAGGAAAGGGAAGATGTGAGTGTAGAATGAAAACCAGCTCCAAAATTGTATTTGGTTCATTAGAGTATTAGATAATAGCTAAGATTAATTTAAGCTGTGGTAACAACTCCCCAAATCACAGTGCATTACAACAACAAAGTTTATTTCTCCTTCATGTTAGTGTCCATTGTGGTTTGACTGGGGCTTTGCTCTACATCCTCTTCATTCTGGGACTTAGGCTGAAGGAGTAGCCCCTGTCTGGGACATAGAGGGAAAAGAGAAATGGTGGAGCCATACAATGGCTTTTAAAACTTCTGTAGGGAAGTGGCACATGTCACTTCTACTCACATTCCAATGACCATAGCAAGCCTGATATCAACGAGTGGGAAGTATACTCCCATAGGGAGAGGCCCTGTAGGGAGGGCAATAAATATTTTTGAACAGATATTATCTACTGCAGTGGGATAGAATGCTATGAGAAAGCCACAGTCCAGCTGTAGGGTGCTTGTTGGCAGTTAATACAGCAACTAAGACTTTGTTCATACAGCAACACAGACATAAGTGGATTAGCTTCAGCTAAATCTCAGTCTATGTTCAGGCTGCTGCTGTTAGTGATGGGTTATGTTCAGAAAAACGAATTACTTTGTGTGAAAGGAAGTGCAGGGAAGTTTATTCATAATTCATTAGTAAACCTATAATGTTTATTACATGTCTACTTTTACACTCAGTACATTATCCTAGGCTAAGGGGGATTACTATCATTGTTTAAAAAACAAAATTAAAATTAATTTAATGGGAAAATCTCAACTCCAATTAGAGAGCTTCTTCTTTTGTATTCTTCAAATAACACAATAATAGTAAATCTCTAATCCAATTCTTTGCATGTAAGTAAATGCTTTTGTTAGTTGAAAGATGTCTGTGAGGTTTCACTGTATATATTGTAAGACCAGTACTATGTCTGGCACAATGCTGTGTCTTTTGGGGAAGTATGTCTCTATTTTAAGGACATTAAGAGTATAAGCTAAAGAGTTGAAGATATATGTCAACTTTGGAAAATTTCTAGGTTATTCTCTTAATGGGTTAAGATTTTAATGTATGTCAAATATATAGACCAATTTCGGCTTTGTTTTATTTCTTTGTGCCAGGTTTTAGATTTTTATTTTTGTTTGACTACCTCAGATTTCTTCATCTGCTGCACAGGTAGAGAAAATCAAAGAGTACAATCTATATATGAAACAAGAATTGAAGGAGAGAGGTAGACTAAGCAGGAAAGGAGAGTGAGAAAAGAAATAAAGGATGAAATCAAGATGACAGAGAAAATGAGATTTGATTAAGGTAAAGACACAGTTGTTTCAGGAAACAGCATGGTTGGTGCAAGTATTTGTTTTTAAGAATCCCAAGGAATAGCTGTGTTTTTCTAGATATATATTTTTAGTCAAGTTTCTAAATTGACAGTGTGACTTTTTTTGGCCTAACTTAGGTATATACTCTTGATGTACCAGATGCATTCTATTACTGTTACAGTCCAGACCCTAGTAATGCAAATGGAAAAGATATCATCATGGAAGCGATGGCTGAGCAGATAGTTACAGTATGTGCTACCCTGGATGAAAATCCTGGAGTAAGATATAAAAGGTAAGACACTCAGTGGTGCCTTTATATGTTATGCTGTCTGTTTGCTCTTTGGTATAAGGGTAAGTAATGTCTCTGTGCTTTTGTGTGTTGGTTTGCAGAATTTATTTTCTTTATAAAATTATGCTGTACATATAGGAGATTTAAAGTTTAAGGCTTAAATTTCAGAGTAACTAATAGCCTCTATTACTGAATTTCAGAGCTTAAATTTGGTATGGTTTACATGTATATTTTTCATGAGTTTAAGGAATGCTTAGAAGAATGTCTTTGTTGTCCTATGGGGAATACCATCTTACATTTAATGTTTTATTGAATTTCCACCAAATTTAAATAGTCATAGTATCTGGATACTGGTTATAGTATCTAAATATCTATGCTATCTAATTCCAGTAGCCATTTTAAATAGATTTTTGGAGGTTTTTTGTTTTTTTTTTAAAATTATTATTATTTATTTTATTTTTGGCTGCACTGGGTCTTCATTGCTGCGCATGGGCTTTCTCTAGTTGCGGCGAGCGGGGGCTACTCCTCGTTGTGGCGCACAGGCTTCTCATTGTGGTGGCTTCTCTTGTTGCAGAGCACTGGCTGTGGGCATGCAGGCTTCAATAGTTGTGGCACGTGGGCTCAGTAGTTGTGGCTCACGAGCTCTAGAGCGCAGGCTCAGTATTTGTGGCGCACGGGCTTAGTTGCTCTGCGGCATGTGGGATCTTCCTGGACCAGGGCTCGGACCCGTGTCCCCTGCATTGGCAGGTGGATTCTTACCCACTGCACCACCAGGGAAGCCCGATTTTTGGAGTTTTTTAAAAGTTAAAGTTTGACTTTAGTACTATGTACCTTTATTTATTTGCTTCTTATTAAAAATAAAGTTTACTGTAAAGTGCATAAATTATATTTATATGGCTTGATAAATCATGCCAAAGTGAACATACCCATCTAACTTCACCAAGGACAAGAAATAGAATACTAACAGTATCTCAGAGGCCCCCCTCATAATCCCCTCTAGTCGTCACCCCCTGTCTCCTCCCCAGAGGTAACTACTATCTTGACTTCTAACACATATTTTAGTTTTGCCTGATTTTGAACTTGGTATAAATGGGGTTATGATGTTTTTTATTTCTGGCTTTGTTCAGTATTATGTTCTTAGACATTCATGTTGTTCTGTATAGCCAGACAGCTTGGATTTTAATCTCTGCTGCTTACTGGCTGTGTGATCCTTCTGCTCTCAGTTTCTTTATCTGTGAAATGGGAACAATCATAGTACTCACCATATAAGGTTGTTTTTAGAATTAAATGAGTTAATATCTGCAAAGAACTCAAAATAGTGTATGACACTAAGAAACTAGTAGACGTAAATATACTGTACTACAACTAATAAGTTATGTCACTTGTTTCTGATTTAAAAGTTTCTTTAACTTAAACATTGACATTTGTCAAGGTAGTTGGATGAATTGTTTAATTTCAAATTCATCTAGTACTTTATATTTAAGTTTCATTATTCTTGACCATTTAAAAAATCTTCTGTTAATTACTTAGAAAGAATATAGTAAATCTCCTTAATTCAGATGTGACCAAACAGGCTCTTCACTCATACCTCAGGTGTTGGAAAAATTCTTTTTCTTATAGGTGATATGCTAATTACATTCTGAACTTAAGTTGTTTATCTCCTGCTAGAGTTCAGTCTCTGTTCAAGCTTCTGCTTTTGGTGTTTGGCTCTGTTCAGGGAAATGAGTATGTAATATAGTCGGCCATATATATCCACAGGTTCGGCATCCTCAGATTCAACCAATCGTGGATTGAAAATATTAAAAAAACAAAATTCCAGGAAGTTCCAGAAAGCAAAACTTGAATTTGCTACATGCAGACAACTATTTACATAACATTTACATTGTATTTATGACTATTTACATAGTATTTACACTGTATTAGTGTTATAAGTAATCTAGAGGTGATTTAAAGTATATGGGGGATATGCATAGTTTATATGCAAATACTTCGCCATTTTATAAAAGGGGCTTAAGCATCCATAGATTTTGAAATCTGAGTGAGGTCCTGGAACCAATCCCCTGTGGATACTGAGGGATAACTGAGGCCAATTGATAATTTAATAGCTCACCTTTGGACCTGTTTGGAGTTATTGTAATAGTTAAATAATCAGGCTTTTAGAATCCTACCTGTTCTTTCACAAAGTATTCTTTTATGCCTCATGGACTTTTCAAGTGTAATTCTAACATGAAATTATTTCCTTTTGAAAATATTTTAAAGCAAAATGTGTAATAAATTATTCTTTATAGTTGCTGCTTTATTTACTTCTGAGGTATCAAACCTAAAGGTCCTTTAACACTTTGAAACCCTTTACAAGGAGAGCCTCCATTTTTGAGGTTGGTGTGCTAATTGAAGAGCCTTTTCCAACAATTTCTTGTAGACGCGGAAGTTATACTAATGTCACTGGTCATGAAGTTACAATTTAGAGTATGATTTTATCATTTTAGAAGACAGTGGTATATAAGATTTTATGCAAAAGACTATATTGGAAAGTTGACTGCATGTTAGAGAGCATGTAGGGAGATCTCATACTGCTAGTGGGAGAGATAATTGGTCAAGTAATTTGGAGAGTAATATGGTAATATCTGGAAAAGTTGAAAATGTACATACCATATAATCTAGCAATTATACTTTTAGAAATAATATATCTAGAGAAACATGTACATGGAGATGTATGTACAAAGATATTTGTTTCAATGTTGTTTGCAATAGTATAAAATTGAGAATGACTTAAATGTCCATCTTTAGGGGAATGAATGCATAGAATCCAGTATAAATCATATGATGGAATACTATATAGAACTAAAATGATTAAATTTGATATGTGTGTCAACATAGATAGATCTCACACATATATATAACAGTAAAAACATACTGTTAAAACACATATAAAACAGTAAACATGTGTATAATAATAATGACAGGAAGAATACACATCAAATTCATGATAGTAGTTGCCTTGGAGTGGGGGTAGCTAGGGGTGGCGGAAAAGACCAGGAATTGGGAGGGCAATAAAGGGACTGCGGTTTTATTTATAATATTTCCTTCATATGAAAAAAAATCTGAAGCATAAATGAATGATAAGGTTTACATTGATAAAATCCAGACAAATTGATATAGCATTATATTTGATGTATTATCTGAACTTCTCCATGTTTATAAAATCTTTTAAATTAATAAATTTATGGTTTAATTTTAGAATTCAACTTGATGATATTGTAAAGTGTGTCTTGAAAGAAAGATAATTGTTTGAACATTTTTTCCGTTTCTAGTAAACCTCTAGATAATGCCAGTAAGCTTGCTCAGCTTGTTGAAAAAAAACTTGAAAACTACTACAAGATTGATGAAAAGAGCCTAATAAAGGTAACATATAAAAGACAAATAGTGGTTATGCATAAAGTCTGTCTTATTTCTTTATAAACCAAGGAAACTGTTCATTCATTTTCCAGTATTGATTTGAGAATCATTAACACAGATCCCCAATTTTGATTTGGGAATCACTGATATAAGTGGTAGTAGAAGTCTTAATAGACAGTGTGGCTTAGAGGGGAAGATAAGGGTTTTGAAGTAAGCACTTTGTGTAAATCCTGGCTATGCCATTTAATTCATAGATATGTCAATTAGCAAATGATGTAACTTCTCTGTGCCTATGTTTTCTTATCTATAAAATGGGGATAATAAGAGAATACCTATTTTATAAAATAGAGGATTAAATGAGTTAATACATAAAAAGTTTTTAGAATAGTGCTTGCAACTGAGTAAACAGCTAATAAACATAATTTTTCCTGTTATCACCAGCTTTGTGTTCTTGGACATATTATTTATTCTGAGTTGTATTTTCATATATAAAATGGATCAGATGATATGTACCGTGCTTGGTTGGTATGAAGATTAGGCAGATTAGCTTGTGTTTGGCATATAATAGGAGTTTAATGAATGATAGCTATTACTATCTTATCAAGGTAATATAAAGTAATCTAAGACTAAGATTAGAACCTGGGGAATTCTAGCATTTGAACTTGGGTTGGAGAGTGAAGAGCTTGAGTAGACTGACAGAGGTGGTGCCAGAGGGCTAGGAAGCCATATTACAGTAGCTGAAGAATGAAAAGAAGGAACTGTTGATAGTTTAGAAGAGGAGATGGGCAAGGAAACCACCAATTACAATGCATGTAGTAAGAGGAATGAGAGAAGAATACATGAAATGTAGTGGGAACATAGGCTGGGGCTTAATCTTATTGTAACTGGAGTCTTGGAAGGCATCCTAGAGGAAGAGGCCCTTGAGCTTGAAGAATGAGTATAACAGAAGAGGGAGTTTTTTTCTTGGATAACAGGATTCTTTGGGCAGAGGCATAGAGAAAAAGGCAAAATTCACAATCAAACAACTTGGCTAGAATGGAGGGTGTAAGATTAGATGTAATGTTGGTTTAGAACTTTAAAAGTTACTAGGTTTTGGTTTGGAGGACTAGTGAAATCTGTTGTCCTGGTTGTAGTTATGAAGATAATGGCTCGGTATACATAGCATAGTGGGTAGTCAATAAATGTTTGTTGAATGAGGAAAGAGATAAACGATCATTATATTAGTTAATATCCCTTTAGTCCTTCATGATTTCAATGAGAAAAAGGAAAATCCACAAAAACCAAACTTGTCCTTTCCATTCTTTCTGCCTCAGAAATTATACATCTTTCAAATGCTTGATACCTTTTCTTCATTCAAGGACCTGAGAGAGTGTCACCTCCTTTTTGAAGTCTTTCCTCACTCTTCAGGTCAAGCGATTCTTCCTCTCACATACTTTCATAACCCCAAGCCCTGATATAGCACTTATATTGCACAGTCTTTTTCCTATTCATATTTCTGAAGACTCATAACTTACATGTATTGAGGGCTTACTAAGTGCCAGGCACTGTGCTAAGTGTTCATGGTATTATTACATTTAATCTTTACAGTAATCTTATAGGGCAGAGGTTCTGATTAAATATATATATTTTTTGTTTGTTTTTTAATGAGAATACTGAGATATTAACAAGTTACGCAATTTGTCCAAAGTTGTACAACAAGAAAGTGGTCAAGGCTGGGAATTCCCTGGCGGTTCAGTGGTTAGGACTCCACGCTCTCACTGCCGAGGGCCCAGGTTCGATCCCTGGTCAGGGACCTAATATCCCATAAGCTGTGTGGCGTGGCCAAAAAATTTAAAAAAAAAAAAAAAAAAATGACAGAAAGTGGTCAAGGCTGGATTCAAACCCAGATCTACCTGATTCCAGAGGCTGTGCTCTTAATCACTATACCATACTATCTCAAGGTTTATTTAAATGAGTGAATGGTTAACTAAAAAAAATTTTAAAGATCTATTCTATGTAGTTTACCTTTGTCTGCTGTAAGTAAATGAATAAGAAATGTTTGTCTTAGTTGTGGTTGTCTCTTACTGCTCCAAATAATAATCCAAAGAATTTATTACTTTTTAAAATGAAGTATGGAAGATACTGATATTAACAATGATTTTTCCCAGCACTATTATTCACTGTTTAATGATTAGTGCTGTTTGTGAGTTAATGATAGCAAAGCTTTCATTGTAATTTACCATCTTAGCTGGCATCAATGTAATCTTTTAAAATGCATAATGGTTAAGAGTACAGGCCATGGAGTGAAGCTGACCTGGGTTCGAATCTCCCTTCTACCACACACTAGCTAGCTATGTGATTTGGGCAAGTTACTTAATTTTAAGCCTTAATGCCCCCATTGTCAAATGGAGTTAATAATCCCTGTCTCACAGGGTTGCTATAAGAATTAAATAATATGGATATTTCTTGCTTAGCGCAGTGTGTAGCATAAAGAGCTCAAGTAATAACTACTATTCATAATTTATATCAGTTTTAGTGTTTATGGAGCTGAATTCCTAAGGAAATAGATTTAGTGCAGGCCAAATGTTACTTTTTTTAAAGGAATTTTCACAATATTGTATTGTTGAGTATAGCCCCTTACTCTAATTATGAAAGCTTTTGGTTTTGTAGTCTTATTTTCTTCCCTGTTATACCACTCAGATTTTTCTGTTTTAACATAACTTCACATTCTTAGGAATGGGGCAGAACTTAGGAAAAGTCTGCTTTTGTTTTCTAAGATACTAAAAATGTGTTCACACAAAGAAATTGAAGTTTCTTAAGATAATTTTATTTTGTTATTCCAGGGTAAAACTCATTCCCAGCTCATAATAATTGATCGTGGCTTTGATCCTGTGTCCACTGTCCTGCATGAACTGACCTTTCAGGCAATGGCATATGATCTACTGCCGATTGAGAATGATACATACAAGCAAGTATAACTTGAAGGGAATATATAGGACATATACAAACAGGATAGGATATTAGCATTTAATGATTCGTGCAGGCACCAGAAATCTAAAGCCCCTGTAACCTTTTTTCTTCAGAGACTTTATCCTTCTCTTACCCCTATAATCATAATCTATTAAAAATATCTTGACCTTGTTAGTTAATGGGTAATTTAACTGCTTTGAAGCTTTTTCAATGTATTTGCTTCCTTAACTGTGTCTACAACAAAAATAGATTTTAAACAGCTGGAATTTGTACTTTTCAGTAAATACCAGGCCCACTACTATATTTATTGAAGTGGAAACCATATTCAAATTGGTTAGGCTGTGATTGTTCTGAATCACACATCCAGAAGTTATCTATATGTGCGTCTTGTCAACATAGTGTATTTAAAAAGATTAGAAGACTAGGAACCTAATTAGGATGGTTACTGAGAATAGATACAGGTTTACCAATTTGGCACCTATTATTGACTTAACTCTGATGTAAGCATATTAACTTTAAAAGTAATATCAAGTAGCTAAATAAAAAATGAAATCACTTTTCTGTTAAGGAACCATTTTATTGTACCTTTGTGTATCATTTATGAGTGTGTGTGTATATATATATATATATATATATATATATATATACACACACACATATATATACATATATATATAACATGTTATTTGATATCATAATTTCTAAATCCAAATTGGCATTTTTCAGCTAAGATTTACTGCTTTGAGCATAGTAATGAAAAAGAAAATTAGTTTTCTGAAATTTTATGTTTAAATTAATTTAGTAATTTTAATAGATTAAAAAGATCAAAAAATTTGTGCCAATTATAATACTTAATATTTTTTCTTAAACCAAATATTGTTAAACTAATTTTGTATTTTCTATTGTATTTTTATTTGCATTCTGGTCAAATCCTGGCTTCTGAGTTTTTCTTTGTTATTTGTATTAATGTTAGATGACGTAGATCAACATTTTTCTAATATAAAAGTAGTTTTTCTAATATACAAGTAGCTATTCTAATATAAAATTAGTTTTTGTAATATAAAAGTAGTTATTCTAATATAAAAGTAGTTTTAAGCAGTTTATTCAGAATTTTCAGAAAGCATGTTGTTTACCTCTCTTATCCTTTAGGTCTCTAAACCTACGTTGCTCAAGAGATTTAGAAACGACTTAAACTGATGGCACTTAAGAATTTGGTTCCAGACTATTGACATAAGTTTCCAACATTTCTGACCTAGCACTTTTTTTTTTTATTTATCTCCCTAGGTTTGCTGGCAAGCAAAGCAAGGTTTAATTTTTTAAGAGTAATGGAGAGACTTATTTAAAAACAAAAACAAAGAAGTCAGAGATTTTTTGAATGAATCAAAAAGTCCAGGGATAAGACTAGATGGAAGCATGAACTCCCTGTGGATTGTGCTCCATCCCAATTTTTAATGGAAATAATGCAGAGCAGAAACTTCTAAGTATCCAGACTGTGTTCTTCATCTTGGTCACCTCTTCAAATGTACTCTTAGGATTGTCATCATCTTTTAGTATTGTCAGGCCTGCTACCTTAATCTTTGTTTATAAATCAAAGGTTAAAGAAGTACAAAGTGGCATTTTAAATGACAAAAAGGCCTCTGTCCTTAGTGCAGTCTTGTAATTAAGCACAGTCGTTCTGCCTTTCGGACATCTGTAATTAAGACCAAATAGGTAGATGGTTTTATAGACGGGGCCTGAAATTTGGGGGATTGTAGAAATGATTATATTTATACAGCAGAAATCTCCATTTATTGTCTGCTATCCAGTGCTAGGAAAGCTCAATGCTGTCCATTCTGATCTTGGCTCAGGACGTTGACGGTCCCAAGGATGATTGAATTTTCCAGCGCCACAAATGGAAGGAGGCTGGCTATTTGCATAAAAAGAGAAGCAAGGAATTACATTTGGGGAAGCAGTCAGGAAGCCCATTTTGAGTAATTTCATGAACCTCTTGAATTGCCTCTCAGTTCAGTAGAACTCATTAAAGCAATCAAGGTTTTTAATGGCTACACTAGTTTTTCTCTCATTTCCTTTCCCATTCTTTAAAGGAGATGTGGTTATAGGGTTAGGGAAGAATATAGAAACAGATGATATATGTTTGTGAATTTTGTACCAACTCTGAAACACCTTCAGTACTTAATAGGCTACACTAGGGGGTGACATTTCTTTTCTTAATGGATGTCTGATAGTTGAGTTGATGGTTATTAGAACGTCAAAGTAGTGTTTTGAGCAACTAGAATACAAATTGTTAGTGTATTCACTCTTGTTCTTAAAGTTGATTGTGGAACGTTGAATTTTTGTTTCTAAGATACCACTTTGCTGAGATAAAACTCTATAATAATGACAGCTAAACCTAATGTTGAAAGTAAAAAGGTCTTGGTAGACATAGCACTTTGATCTTTATTGTATGGATAACAATATGCCTTAGTTTTGAGTATGTATTCATTATCCCCCAAAATAGTGGATGTATTCTTCAGTTTCTTGAGCTGTATCTTAAAATTATTGTTTACAAAAATGTTTCTTTCGCTTTTTGGGTGGGAAAATAATCCAGAAGTTCATACTTCTCTCTACTTGTAGGTATAAAACAGATGGGAAAGAAAAGGAGGCAATCCTTGAAGAAGATGATGACCTCTGGGTCAGAATTCGACATCGGCATATTGCAGTTGTATTAGAGTATGTGAACTCATTTTAATTTTTATTCTACATTTTTAAAATACTAAATACATGATAGTACATTTTGTAATCTTAAAATACTTTTGTAAAGAATTACACCTTAGAAATTTAAAGAATTCTCTCACAATTTGACAGGGAAATTCCCAAGCTTATGAAAGAAATTTCATCAACAAAGAAAGCAACGGAAGGAAAGGTAAGAGTGTTATCTAACTTTCAAGATAATGATGAAGGTGAATTTTAAATTTTGTGTAAAATTTTTTATCTATTTAACTTTCCATTTTGGGAAATTTCTAACATACACAAAAGTAGAGAAAATAAACTTTCATGTACCCATTACCTAGCCTCAACAGTTAGCAACATTTTCTCTGTCTTGCTCCATTAAAATTTACTTTTAAAAGGCCATTTAGCCAATTGCATTAATGCATTCTTGTTAGGTTTTTTATATTGAAGTATAATATACCTAAGTAAAGTGCACAAATCTTAAGTGTGTAGTGAATAACTTTTTACATACATATATATGTATTCATACACACACATACCTGTGGAACTACCACCTAAATCAAGATATAGGACATTTCTATCATTTCAGAAAGTTGCACAATAGTATCTGTGAATATAGAAAATTTAGCCTGATCCTTTTGAATCCGTATACCTTTTAAACTAGTTTTCGTAGTAGTTAATACCTCCTAGCTGTATAATGTAGAATAGAACTGGTGACAGGATATCCTTGTCTCATTCCCAACCTAAGGGGAAACGTGTTTGATATTTCATCATTGAGTATTATGGTAGTTTTAGGTTATTTTAGTTACATCCTTTGTCAGATTAAGAAGTTCCCTTCTATTCCATATTTGCCAACAGGTTTTTTTTTGGTTTTGTTTTTTAAATCAGCAGTAGGCGTTGGATTTCATCAAATGCTTTATCAGCACCTATTGAAATTTTTTTCCCTCTTTTATTCTGTTAATGTGATAAGTTACATTCATTGATTCTCTAACATTAAACCAACCATGCATTCTTGGAATTAGCTCCACTTAGTCATGATACTTTATCCTTTTCCTATATCACTGGATTCTATTTGCTAATATTTTGCTTAAGAATGTTTACTTCTAGGTTTATGAACAGTAGTATTTCCCTGTAATAATTCTTGTGTGTGTGTGTGTGTGTGTGTGTGTGTGTGTGAGTGAGATAATCTTGTCAGGTTTTGGCAGCAAAATTACATTGGTCTTTAAATGAGTTGTAATGTTTTCCCTCTCATATTCTCTGGAAGTGTTTGTGTAAGGTTGTTATTACTTGTCTCATCATTGCTTGGAAGACTTCACAACTGAAGCAGTCTGGGCATGGAGTTTTCCATTTTTATGGGGAAGTCTTTACGTACAAATTCTTTAATAGTTACAGAACTATTCAGATTTTTAATTTTTTTTATATCAGTTTTGGGATGTTCATTTTTAAGGGATTTGTCTATTACATCTTCATTTTCAGATATCCTCTTATTATCTTTTCAGTGTCTGTAAAACCTGTAGCTGTGTTCTATTTATTTAATCCTAATATTGTTAATTTGTGTTTTAGCCTATATACTATTAATATGCCCTATATATATAATTAGTATTTCAAAGAACCAACTTTTGGCTTTGCTGATTTCTCTACTGTTTGTTAGTTTTATGTTGAATTGATTTCTACTCATTTTTATTTCCTACCTTCAGCTTTCTTTGGCTTGTTTTTCTTTTTCTAACTTCTTGAGTTGGATGTTTACAGCATTGATTTTCAACCTTTTTTCTCTTACTATATATATTTATTTATTTCCTTCTTAACATTGTTATAGCTGCATTCCCCAAGTTTTGGAATAACCTATTTTTATTTCGATTCAGCTCAAAATATTTTCTAACTCTCATTGTGATGTCTTCTTTGACTCATGTGTTATATAGGAATATGTTTTTTAATTTCAAAGAGTTTGGGAATTTTCTACTTGTCTTTCTGTTGTTGAATTGTAATTTAACTATATAGTGGTCAGAGAATGTGCCGTGTATGATTTCAGTCCTTTGAAATTTGTTCAGACTTGACTTGTGACCTATCATACGACCTATTGTGGTTAAGTACCCAATGTGTACTTGAAAAGAATACAAATTCTATGTGTGTCAATTAAATCAAGTTGGTTCATCATGTTATTCAAATATTCTATTTCTTTACTCATTTTTCGTCTGCTTTTTATATCAGTTACTGAGAATGGTATCGCTTATGGCTGTGAATTAGTCTATTTTTTTTAGAATCTTGTCAACTTTCAAAGCTATATCAACTGATGAAGGCATGTTAATTATAGTCTTTATAAATTTAAGGTAGTTATCTTTCTGTTGAATTTATCTTTTATCAATACAAAATGTCATTTTGTTTTTCATTTGCAATATTTCTTGACTTAAACTCTACTTTGTCTGATTTTAATATAGCCATACCTGCTTTATTTTAGCTAGTGTTTACATGGTATATCTTTTCTCATCCTTTATTTTCACCAATTTGTGCCTTTATGTTTAAAGTGTGCTTCTTAAAAAGAGTTTGTGTTGATAGTTGAGGTTTGTTTGTTTATTCAATCTGACGATCCTTATCTTGTAATTAGAATGTTTAAGCCCATCTGTATTTCATGTAATTATTGATATAGTTGAATTTGTTACCATCTTATTTGTTTTCTATTTATTTTATCCTTTTCCTTTTCTGCCTTCTTAATATACCGTCCTTTTTTTTTTCTTTAAACTATTCCATTTTGTCTCCAAAATAAACTTTTGTTTTACCTTTTGGTATCCTTCTTGTAGTCATCATGTTGGGTATTACAAAATGTATCCTTATATTATCACAGTGTACCTTAAAGTATACTTTTGCCATGTCCTAAAGAATTCAAGAACCTTATAATAGTTTAACTCCATTTACCTCCCTTCCTCTTTTGTGCTATTGTTGTCATATATTTTACTTTAAGATGTGTTATAAAGTCAGGATGTTATTTTTGTTTTAAATTCTCAATAGACTTTTATATTATCCACGTAAATTTGAAATTGTTGTTATTTATTCCTTATTGCTCTTCAGTGTTTCCATCTGGGCTGGATGATTTCTCTCAAGTTTTGTTTTTATCTAAGGATATCTGTGTTTTACAGGTTTTACAGAGACACTTGCTGTATTTAGAATTCAAGGTTGGCAGTTCTTCTTTTCCTTTCAGCAATTTAAAGATTTCAGTATGTCACCTTTTGGCTACCATCATTTCTGTTAAAGAAGTCAGCTGTCATGTTACTGTTAATTTCCTGAAGATAAAGTGTCTTTTTAAAGATTTTTGTCTTTATCTTTTAGTTTTAGCAATGTGACCATAATATGCCTTACTATGATGTGTTATTGTTGGTATTTATCCTCCTTGGGTTTATTGAGCTTCTTGAATCACTGGGTTTGTAACTTTCTTCATATTTGTAAAATTCTTGGCCCTTATTTCCTTACTTCTTGACTTTGTCCTAGTCTGTCTTTCCTCTCCTTCTAGAATTCCATTCACTTGTGTTTTAGATTTTTGGACCATATTCTACATCTCTTCTATTCCGTTCCTTATTTTCCCACTTTTTTCCTCCTCTGTGCTTTAATTAAATATTTTATATTAACCTGACTTTGAGTCCCCTGCTTTTGTCTGTTGTATCCAGTCTGCAGTTAAACCCATTCAACATATTGTTTTTTAAACTGCATTAGAAAGTAAAGTTCCCCCTTTATAGTATAAAATTCCATGAGTTTTGACAAATGTATACTCTCATATAACTACAACCAAGATATAGAACAATTCCATCAACACCTCCCCCCCAATTGCCTTGTGCCACTTTGTAGGCAACCTCTCCACTCAACTCTGATCCCCTCAGAACCACTTATCTATTTTCTGTTCCTATAGTTTTGCCTTTTCCAGAATGACAGCTAAATAGAATAATACAATATGGCTTTTTCATTTAATATAATGCACTTGACATTCATCCACGTGACATGTAACAGGAGCTTCAACACTTTTTATTGATGAGTAGTATTCCACTGTATGGATATACTACGTTTTATCTGTTCACAAGTTGCAGAACATTTAGGTTTTTTCCAAGTTGTTGACAATTACAAATAAAGCCACTGTGAACATTCAGGTTTTGTGTGAACAGATGTTTTCATTCAGTTGGATAAATAAGAGTAGGATTGCTGGGTCATATAGTAAATGTATATTTAATTTTCTAGGAAACTTGCAAACTGTTCTCCTAATTTGCTGTACCATTTTACAGTCTCACCAACGATGTATGAGTCATTCGTTGTGTTCTTAATTTCAAAGTTGCATTTAATTCTAGGACATCCATTGAATTTTTTTTTAATAAAGTCTATAATTCTCTATTGAAATACTCCATCTTTTCATCCATTTAGTTCATCTTTTCGCCTGTTTTCTTTAACGTAAGTATGATATTTTAAAGTCCTTGTCTGCTAACTCCAGCGTCTGGATTATCTTGGGTCTACTTTTATTGACTGTTTCATCACTTGAGTATCGATCACTTTTTCCTGTTTTACATGTCCAGTAATATATTACTGTATGTTAGACATTGTGGATGCTATGTTGCAAAGGCTCTTGATGATGTTCTCTCTACAAAGAGTATTGAGTTCTGTTCTGGCAGGCAGTTAATTTGCTAGTGAATAACCTTGATTCTGTTGAGACTTCATGTCAGGCTTTTGTTATGTTGAGTGTATTTCACTTTTGCATTTAGTCTGAAGATACAGTCCTTCCAGGACTAAATGTCTGGGATGTTCACTTAGAACTGTCTACTTTGTCTGGATCAGAGAATGCCAATATTGTCTTGCATTAAGACCCCTCTGAAATCTCTGCAGTTGTTCTCTGCTAGGCCTTTAAGAGTTATGCCCTGTACATGTGCAGCTTAGTATTTGGCCAGGGATGCTAAGGCAACCCTTTGACACGTCTTTGAGTTATATTGTGACTGGCTCTTTTCTCTATTAACCCTGGACCCCAAACCCTACCTCAGTAGCCCCAGACTCTGATCTCTTTTTCCTCTGCCCAGAGAGACTTGCTTTCTACTTAAACTCTACTTCCTTTCACTGTGTTTTGGAAAATGTTTCAGGGAAGAGCCAAGATGAGTGGAGGGATCACCGCCTATGCTTTCCTTTGCTCAAGTAACCTAGCTTTGAGCTATTTTTGAAAAATCCTTTGCCTGAAAGCTGTTGTCTTTTTTATTTTGTCCGATTTTGTTTTTGTTTATGGAGGGAGAATAATTTTTTGTATCAGTTACTTTATCATGGCTGCAACTGGAAACCTCTTGAATTTGTTTTCTTTTTAAAATTGCCAAATATTTAGTAAATTAATAAATATTTAAGACTACAGGATTTTGAAGTTGTTATATAAAAATAACTGAATCATAAGTTTGTTTTAGAAAATGTTTTATTTTTCCTAGACATCACTTAGTGCTCTTGCCCAACTGATGAAAAAGATGCCCCATTTCCGTAAACAGATTACTAAGGTAAGCAGTATCATATATAAGATGTGTTATCATTTTTAGTTTATTAGTCCATCCAGTTCTGTAGTCAGGTTTAGCAGTGGGTGTCATGGAATACTTGGTGTTAGTTGTCCGCTAAAACCTTACTTTAGGTCTGAGAAATACGCCAGATATCTAAGCTCCCCAACAGAGTTCTCTCTATATATACTCTTGATTTATTCAGATCCAGCTTAAATTTTTTTATATCTTTGTCTTGAATAGCCAAACAGAAAAAGTTTAATATTTATCAACTTAATAAGAAAATTCAACATTGGATTGACAAGTGGTTGTTGTTATACTTGGTTCATTGAATTAATAGTTATTTTTTAAATTTTATTTATTTATTTATTTATTTTTGGTTGCATTGGGTCTTCATTGCTGCACACTGGCTTTCTCTAGTTGTGGTGAGCAGAGGCTACTCTTCATTGTGGTGTGCGGACTTCTCACTGTGGTGGCTTCTCTTCTTGCGGAACGTGGGCTCTAGGCATGCTGGCTTCAGTAGTTGTGGCGCACGGGCTTAGTTGCCCCACGGCATGTGGGATCCTCCTGGACCAGGGCTCAAACCTGTGTCCCCCTGCATTGGCAGGTGGATTCTTAACCACTGCGCCACCAGGGATGTCTGAATTAATAGTTATATATCGGTAGATTTAAGAGCAATTAAAGCTGTGTGGGCAGGTAAAGTTTTGGTTTTTTGCTGTTCCAGTCCTTCTTACAAGTAATTATCAGAATAATATTTACATATTTTTTATCATATTGCTCCCTAATCAAGAATCAATAACATAACTTCACACTTTTTCTGCTTGACTTTAAGGATTTCACTTTTTTTTTCTCACCTTATTTTTCACTACTCATAAGCCCAACACAAATTCAACCCTTCCATTCTGTTTTTTTGTGGTCTGTTGATTATCCCCTGTAGATCATGGTAATTTTCACTTTTTTCCTTTCTCGAGATGTTTCCCTTGATTTACATGGTACCTCCTTCCCACCTAAGCCCATACTTTCCTTCAGGCCCATCTCAAAAGTTTAATATTATCAGTTACACAGAAAGAAATGAAAATGCTTTAAATGATTGATTTCTTCTGTTTTTCAGCAAGTTGTTCATCTTAACTTAGCAGAAGATTGCATGAATAAGTTCAAGCCTAATATAGAAAAGCTCTGCAAAACTGAACAGGTATGTGCAGAGTCAGAAATACCTATGTTCAGGATAGATTTCCAGAATTAACTTTGTCAGGTAAAATCTAACTTTTTGTTCAATACAGTGCACTAAATCACAGAACCTCTTTTAGAAGGAGACTCACCCACTTGGTTTAATACATCATTCCTTACCAATGCTAACAAGTAGCTACACAGTGTCATCGTAAGCAGTCCCTCCTAATCCGTGATTATGCATTTTTGGTTGAATGGGATGATTTAAGTGTTTGGAGCATTAATTCAGGGTAGCACTGTTGGCAGGCCTTTTTCAGTGGGTGCAGCATTTAAGGCAGCATCCTGCAGAGTACTGTGTAGGCACGTTTAATTAAAGCCTCCTCTATAATGCCAAAACTATTTAGATCAGTGCTGTCTAATAGAAATAGAATGCAAGTCATGTATAATTTTAAATATTCTAGTAGTCACATTAAAAAGGTAAAAAGAAATGAGTGTGGTTAACTTTAATATATTTGATTTAACCCAGTACCTCCAAAATATTATTTCAACATGTAATCAATATAAAACAATTATTGAAATATTTTACATTCTTTTTTTCACAAACAAGTCCTCAAAATCTGGTGTTTTAACTTAGAGCACATCTTAATTCAGACTAGACACATTTCAGGTGCTCAGTAGCCACATGCAGCTCATGTCTACCATATTAGCAAAGGTTTAGATTAATGATTTTCTTCTCTGAATTATTTTTTGACTTTTTACATTTTGTACAGTATTAGTTTACAAGTGATACTCACATTTTCCTGTGAAAAGGCATCAGTGTTCCGTTAAAATTTGGCAAGTTTTAGTAATAGATTTTTTTAAACTGGAAAAGTGAATTTGGATCATAGACTACTGACTGTATTTCATTTTCGTTAAGGACCTGGCACTTGGAACTGACGCAGAAGGACAGAAAGTCAAAGATGCTATGCGAGTACTCCTTCCAGTTCTACTCAACAAAAATCATGATAATTATGATAAAATAAGAGCAATCCTACTTTATATATTCAGTGTTAATGGTAATGCAGACTGTTTATTTTCTTGAATATATTAAAATACCCAGCTCTAAAATCATTTTACAATAAGTGGTTTACTATTTGATCATAAGAGAATCTTAGAAAATTCAAAAGTAGTGGCTAAAGTTGGTTAAGATAAATAAAAGGAAAAATGTGAAATTGGGAGCATACTGAAGGGTATATAATTTAAATGTTTGCTCTTTTTTAAAAAGCTTTATTCTTGGGTACCTAAAACCTGGAAATGATTACGGTAGCAATTATTTGACTGTGCACTCATATTTTACTTATCTAAGGAACTACGGAAGAAAACTTGGACAGGTTGATCCAGAATGTAAAGATAGAAAATGAGAGTGACATGATTCGTAACTGGAGTTACCTTGGTGTTCCCATTGTCCCTCCCGTAAGAAATTTTACATTCTGTATATACTTACACATATGCATGTGTGGTCATTTGCATTAAATATGTTTTCTTATGAGGGAATCCATGTGGACAGTCTTCTTAATTTTACTCTGTTGATTTGGTAAGTAAAATATTAAAAATTTCATTTTTTTTCCGTATATGAGTAATTTGGACAAGTACATTTTTCTAGTGAATTTATATCTTACAGCTTCTGTTGTAATTTGCTATTTATGCTTTTCTTTTTATGATTCATTTATAGCAGAATTTGAAGAACTCTGTATAGAATCTCACTCTTTCCCATCGAGTTTTATATAAGCACTTTGGAGTAAACATATTTTCTGATACTATCATAAATTTTATCATTAATGCACAAAATACTGTGAAGTTACGTGACCACACGTATTCAGATTTTTTGAGTAGGCTTTTCCACTCTTAGTTTTAAGTCAAATGCAACATAGTGTTTGTTGTAAATTAAACATCTTGTTAGAAAACTTAAGAGAATATCACTAAATAAAATTACTGATTTTTAATTTTTTCCTCTATTTAGTCTCAACAAGGCAAACCATTAAGAAAGGATCGGTCTGCAGAAGAAACGTTTCAGCTCTCTCGATGGACACCTTTTATCAAAGATATTTTGGAGGTAAAGTTCATTAAATTTTATTTATACCCTGAGTGCCCTTCTGTAGAATCTTTTTTACTCTTTGTATATTTATCTGTGAGTCTGAGCATATCTATGGGTCAAAGGGTTATCTGCAGTACTGGGAGAGTTCACAAAAGAAGGCTGTATCTGGTGTCAAGGGAGGAGAGGAAACTCTTGAAGATTCTCTCCTCAAAGACTGCAAATTCATACCACTGACTGACTCAAAATAAATTTTTTTTTAAAAAGTACACACATGCTTTATGAAAAAAACTGTTTGAAATAACTATGTAGCAGAAATATAAATAATTTAGTTGAATGAAAGTTCGACAAAATAACATTTGTTTATGACCACTGTTAGAAAGTGTTAGACTCCAGTATTCTTGGAAATGTATTTGTGATTAAAATGTAAACCTCCAGTGGAATATTACTCAGCCATAAAAAGAAACAAAATTGAGTTATTTGTAGTGAGGTGGATGGACCTAGTGACTGTCATACAGAGTGAAGTAAGTCAGAAAGAGAAAAATACCGTATGCTAACACATATATATGGAATCTTAAAAAAAAAAAAAAATGGTTCTGAAGAACCTGGGGCAGGACAGGAATAAAGACACAGACGTAGAGAATGGACTTGAGGACACGGAGAGGGGGAAGGGTAAGCTGGGACGAAGTGAGAGAGTGGCATGGACTTATATATACTACCAGATATAAAATAGATAGCTAGTGGGAAGCAGCTTCATAGCACAGGGAGATCAGCTCGGTGCTTTGTGACCACCTAGAGGGGTGGGATAAGGAGGGTGGGAGGGAGACGCAAGAGGGAGGAGATATGGGGATATATGTATATGTATAGCTGATTCACTTTATTATAAAACAGAAAATAACACACCATTGTAAAGCAATTATACTCCAATAAAGATGTTAAAAAAAAATGTAAACCTCACTATAGTTTGCTTTTATAGTCAACAGATGGCTGATGCCTTTAGTACTGTTTACTTTTAGAAAATAATATTCAATTATAGGAAATTAGAAAATGAACTAATAAAAATCACATTATGAGCTCAATAAAGTCATGACATTGATTCTTCAGTCATAATCAGATAGTTCTATTTATTCCAATTTGCCTTTAACTTATTAAACTTTAATTTCTCTTTTCCTGTGGAAACTAATTGTGTACAATTTATTCCTATGATTTTTCTGTTTTGCTTGACTAATTCTATGTCATTCACACATGCTTAATATAGATGAAAAGTTTAAAGAGTTTAGACTTTTTTTTCTGCAGCATAAGGTTTTTTTTTTTTTTCTGATCCATAACAAGGATATAGAACTAAGTAGTTTTTCTTTGCTACTATTTTAAAAATAAGAATTGACCTTCTCAAACCCTTTAACAAGGATTTGCATATTAAATTCAGAAAACCCACTTTTACCTCAGTGGCAGTCTACGGCCTTCAGGGTTTCTCCTGAAACTTGGTTTCTTCACATCTTGCAGTCTTATTGAAATATTCTAGGACTACTGAGTACCTTGTACCCATTCCTTGTGTCCATTCCTACTTATTGATACCATTTGTACAACCATGCTCTAATGCAGTGGTCTCTAAACTTTCTTGATCATGCACACTTAATCATAATAGATGTGGTCAGGAGCCTAGAGTATATGATTATTTATTTATAAACTATATAAATTCTGTATTGATAAAACACTCTGTGTACAGTATATACAATTACACATAAATATGTAATAAAACATTAACCCTAAAAAGAAGGAAAATTTTAAAAATGAAATGAAAAGGAAAACCTCTCTCATCCCATTGGCTTGTCTTGAATACACCTAGGCCAGGATGCACATTCTGTTTTAGAGCCACCGCTATGAAGGGCAAGGCCTGGACTCCAGTAGCCTAAGAGGTCTGTCAGGATTAAGATGGTATTTAGAAACCCTTAGCACTGGGCTTCCCTGGTGGCGCAGTGGTTAAGAATCCGCCTGCCAATGCAGGGGACATGGGTTCGAGCCCTGGTCCAGGAAGATCCCACATGCTGCGGAGCAACTAAGCCCGTGTGCCACAACTACTGAAGCCCGTGTGCCTAGAGCCCGTGCTCCGCAACAAGAGAAGCCATCGCAATGAGAAGCCTGTGCACTGCAACGAAGAGTAGCCCTTACTCACCGCAACTAGAGAAAGCCCGTGCGCAGCAACAAAAGACCCAACGCAATCTAAATAAATAAATAATAAAATAAATTATTTTTTTAAAAAAAGGAACCGCTAGCACTCTAGAGATAAAGATCCTTATAAGGTGCCTGGAATTCTCACATCAAAGTGGGAACCCTCCAGATGAAGAAATAACAAGCATGCAATAAATATTAGTTTAATAAGTAAATGATTTCATTAGTTTTTGTAGCAATTAAGATTTGTGAGTTTCAAAAAAAGCGCTAACCTTATTTTATTAAATATATATCCTTATGTTCCTTAATTGTAAACACAAGTTTTGAGTTTTATGTAACACAAACAAAATCCTGGAATTTACAATATTTTCTTGATGGTTTTAATTCCTTTCTTTCCTAGGATGCCATCGATAATAGATTAGATTCAAAAGAGTGGCCATATTGTTCCCAGTGTCCAGCAGTATGGAATGGCTCAGGAGCTGTAAGGTAAAACCTATAAATGAAAGCCAGTGAAATTTTCACTATGAAATTACAGACTAATAACTAGTAACTATAGGTATTCCTGTATTGGTAACTCTTCTTGAAGCATATAGTCACTTAAAAGGCAGTTTTTCTTTAACTGTAACCTGTTTTAGATGAGTCCAGATAAGCAATATGAAAATGTGCCTTATTATAAAAAAAACTTTCATGAAACTAGAGAATTTCTCCACTCATCTTTTTTTTTCTTCACATTAGCAGAGAACATAATCCTTTGTGATGATTTTTTTTGTGATAAAATATTTGAGACATTCAGAAAGCTGTAGACAATATTATAATGCATACCCTATACTCAGTGCCCAGCTTAACAAATGAATCATTATAAATACAGTTCAAGCTTCCTATATATCACTCTGATTTTTATTATTCTCCCTTTCTTCACTATCCTGAATTTGGTGTTTACCATTCACCTGTGTATCTTTATACATTTTCTACATATATCTGGTATTCTAAATTATAGAGTTGTGTTTTGCAGGATTTTTCTCTTGGTCTTTGGCTTTTAGCAGTTTAACTATGATGTGTCTAGGCGGAGTTCTTTTTGTGTTTATTCTACCTGGGGTAGTTGAGTTTTCTTGGATCTACAAGTTAATATTTTTCATCCAATTTTGGGAAGTTTTCAGTTGCTGTTTCTTCAAATTTTTTTTCTGCCTGTTTCTCTCTCCTTCTTCTTTTGAAACTCCATTACTCATGTGTTGGAAAGTTTGGCTTTGTCTCATGGGTCACTGAGGCTCTGTTTACCTTTCTTCCACCTTTTTTCTTTCTGTTCTTCAGATATGCTAATATCTATTGATCCATCTTCAATTCTTTGATTCTTTCTTCTGACATCTCAAATCTGCTATTGAGCCCATCTAGTGAATTTTTCATTTCAGTTATTGTGCTTTTCACATTTTGAATTTCCATTTGCTTCTTTTTTAGTTTCCATTTCTCTTTTGAAATTCCCCATTGATTAACATAGTATTAGCATGTTTTTTTTAAATTATTTGATCATATTTATAATAGAGTCTTCGAAGTCTGCTAATGCAACATCTGGATTCACTCAGGGTCAGTTTCTATTGATGGCTTTTCTCCAACGTGTGGGTCACACTTTACTGTTTTCTTACATATCTACTAATTTTTGGTTGAAAGTTAGATCTTTTAGATACTGTACTGTAGCAACTCTAAATTGTTTTTTGTTTTAGTAACTTGTATGGACTTAAGCTGTGGGATCACTGCCCCCTGCAGTTTAGCCACTGATGTCATTGCAGGGGTTTTTAATTTTAAATTGAATTTTTTTGCTTGGTTCCTAGTGGTTGCCCTGTGTCTGAATAGTTTAGAGGTCGGCCAGTTATCTGGGCAGAGGTTGTGTTTAGACACCTCATGCCTTCCATCATCTGCTGATCAATCCGAGTGTGGGTTAAGAGCTACATTACAAGTCAGAGTCAGTTCTTGAGTCTTCCCCCCACCACCACCCCCCTTTCTTTTTTTTCCTATTCTTCCCCTGGGCTTTCTCTGGCTTGTCCTGGCACAGGCATAATTTGGCAGTCAGCTAAGGATGTGGGGAGAGTTTGTCTTTGTCTTCTTTGGCTTTCGTACATTCAGGATTTCCCCATTAAATTTCTGGCTGATGTGCCACCTATCCCATACTGGGACCAAGATGTTGTGCTACCAGAGCTGCAGGTCTTCCTGTTCTAAACCAGGTCTGCCGTTTTTAACTAGCAAAGCTGCAGGATTTTGTACTCCCTTTGCTCCCTACCTTGAGTCAAGTCTTCCACCTCAGGCAGTAAAGTTGGTGGTTCTCTCAGCCAGCCTCAGGTCAGTAAAGCTATAGTTTTTGCTGACTGAGTTGGAAGAACAGTGCAGGTTGGGTGCAGCCTCAGGCTAGAAGGTCATGTAGTCACTATCACCATTCTTACCAATATGCTAGCATATTTTTTAAGAGTAAATGCTTCTCAATTTGCTGTTTGCCCGTAGTTGATTTCCAAGTGACCTGAACTGGTTTTCCCCCCAACAATTTTATCCAGGTTTATACTTGTTTTCTTGGAGGGCAATCTTCTGACCATCTTATTCCACCATGACAAGTTGCCTTTGACTGTGTTTTTAATCTTAATATACATGGTGTCATCTTGTATGTGTCCTCCTGCAACTTCCTTTTTAAATTTCCCTCAACATTGTTTGTGAAATTTATCCTAAATTGATAACATGCATAAATTTTCACTGCTGGTTGGTGTATTCTTATGTGAGTATCACAGTTTATTCATGTATTTTCCACACAATGGAAATTTAGGCTGTGTCAAAACTGGCACCATTACAAACAACATGCAATGAGCATTCTTGTACATTTACGTGTTTGAGTATTTCTCTAGGGTGATTCTCTTGGTCTGAGG
The DNA here is from genome assembly GCF_028021215.1 of Eschrichtius robustus. Taxonomy (NCBI): domain Eukaryota; kingdom Metazoa; phylum Chordata; class Mammalia; order Artiodactyla; family Eschrichtiidae; genus Eschrichtius; species Eschrichtius robustus. Next base: position 95,892,415 of record NC_090826.1, read on the forward strand.
ACTTTTTCTTTAGTTTTATTTTTCCCTTTTCTCCTGGCTTGGAAGTTATATAGCCTTTTTGTACTTTTGTAGCTATTATCCTTAGAATTTTAGTACACTTCTTTGACTCAACAAAGTCTGAGATTAGTATCTTTGCCCTTCTCATGAACAATACAGAACTTTAGAACAACTTAATTCAAACTACGCACCCTTTAAATGTTCTCTTAATTCTTTATTGTTTTCACCTTATATCTTTTTTATTTCCCAAATTAATGATGAGCATTATTATTTTTTTAGTTGTGTGTGCATACTAACCAGTTATATTGCACATCACTTCTGCTTTCATCCCTTTTTTTTATCATTAATTTATTTTATTTTATTTTTGGCTACGTTGGGTCTTTGTTGCTGCGCGCAGGAGTTGCAGCGAGCGGGGTCTACTCTTTGTTGTGGTGCGCAGGCTTCTCATTGCAGTGGCTTCTCTTGTTGTGGAGCATGGGCTCTAGGTGCGTGGGCTTCACTAGTTGTGGCACGTGGGCTCAGTAGTTGTGGCTCGTGGGCTCTAGAGCGCAGGCTCAGTAGTTGTGGCGCACAGGCTTAGTTGCTCCGTGGCATGTGGGATCTTCCCGGACCAGGGATCGAACCTGTGTCCCCTGCATTGGCAAGCGGATTCTTAACCACTGCACCACCAGGGGAGTCCCTTGCATCCCATTTTTTGGGCTCATTTGTTTTCTTTTCTGAAATATAGCCTTTAGTAGTTTCTTCAGTGTGGGTCTATTGGTGGTAGGGTCTCTGTGGTTTTGTCTGTCTGAAAATGTCTTCATTTTGTCATTGTTCTTACATGATAGCTTTTAATTTCTAGGCTCATGGTAATTTTCACTCAACACTTTGAAATGTTATTCTCCTGTTTCTTGGTTTCCATTTTAGCTCTTGGAAAGGTGTGTGTATGGGGATGGGGTGTTTTCTGACAGTTTTGTCGTACTTTTATAGGTAATTTGCCTTTTCTCTCTGGTGCTTTTTGTCTTTGGTATTCTGTACATTCCCTATGCTGTGTCTACCTGAGGGTTTATTTTTATTTCTTTCCTTGGGATTCAGTGTGTTTCCTATAATCTGAGGTTTCATATCTTTCATAAATTCTTCAAATATTGCCACTTCTGCAGTCTTGGTTTTATTCAAACATCTCATTTTATCTTCATGCCTTGTAATCTCTCAAGTTTTAATATTCTTTTACTTTTTGTGTTTCATTTTGGAAATTTTTCTTTGCATCTAGTTTTCAATTCTTTAGTTCTTTCTTAAATTTGTGCCTAATCTGCTGAGTAAACTATATATATGTATATATTTTTTGAGCTTCTATGTTCATTGACTTTACTTTTCCTTTATTTTAGAAGTTCTCCTTGTTTCTTTTTCAAATATGCTTGGACTTCTTTGTTCTTATTTTGTCATGCTTTCTGTTCTACTTTATTATCATTTATCATTTTCAACATACTTAATTTTAGACTATTTTTTACTAAATTCAACATCTGACATTCTTTGGGGTCTAATTTTACTGCTTGTCATTTCTGTAGACACTTATGCTTGCTTATTTCCTCGTGTGCTTCATAATTTTGGATTCTGAGCTTATTTCAGTAGCCAGGGTTGAGAGTGGGTACCTTCAGAGAGGTTTTGCATTTGCTTCTGCCAAGGTTAGAGACTTTTTTCTTTTCTGTGTTAATTTCTCAGTTGGGGTTCCCCAGCCTATGAAGGTAGTGTAAATTAGAGCTCTCACGAGACAGGCCTGTGTTGAATTATCAGGCGAGAAGCTTCTTTGTCATCTCCCCTTGCTTTTGAGGGTGTCCTGACCTTATGCAGGGGTGTCACCTCCCCATCTCTACCTTGCACAATATCCAAGACTTTGTCTTCTGTGTTCATTAAACAGGGAAACACCCAGACCCCTTGTTTGCTAAGATTAGACTAACACTATAAGGCAGAGCAAGCCTCAACTCAGTTTACCACTCTAGTTTTCAGTCTCCTTTTTACTGCTGCTGGCCCTTGAAGATTGCTCTTACTTGTTTATTTTCAGCTATGCTTTTAAAAAGATGTTTGCTCTTATTTTAACCAATGCTTCTAGGTGCTTTCTAGAGTGAGATTTTTCAGGATACAGGGATTTAATCATTATTTATGTGTCTTTCAGAGTGTAAAACACTAGCACAGTGTCTTACACATTTATGTGAAACAAATTAAATGTAATCCTATTGTCCTAAAATTGCTATTCAGAAATTTAAAAATCGTTACAATCACATAATCATTTTGAGCAATATTACTTCCTTTTCTTTTGCTTTCTTACTTTATTTCACTCTCTTTGGAAAGTTTTTAAACCAAGGTTGTACTTTTAGTATATCCTTGATTTATTTTGTATGGGAACCAAGAGTGTATCTTGTTCCTGTTTCATCTTTCAAAACCAGCTACTAAGTCTCTTTACTATTTCTGTTGTTTACTACCTTGTCATTCCTTAAGATGGCAGATGGAAATTACCATCCAAAAGGCTAGACTGAGAACATTATTAAAAGTTTACCGTGGACTTCCCTGGTGGCACACTGGTTAAGAATCCGCCTGCCGGGACTTCCTTGGTGGCACAGTGGTTAAGAATCTGCCTGCCAATTCAGGGGACACAGGTTTGAACCCTGGTCCTGGAAGATCCCACATGCCGTGGAGCTACTGAGCCCACGTGCCACAACTACTGCAGCCCGCATGCCTAGAGCCTGTGCTCCACAACAAAGAGAAGCCACCGCAATGAGAAGCCTGCGCACCGCAACAAAGAGTAGCCCCCGCTCGCTGCAACTAGAGAAAGCTCGCACACAGCAACAAAGATCCAATGCAGCCAATAAATAAATAAATAAATAAATTTATTTTTAAAAAAAGAATCCGCCTGCCAATGCAGGGGACACAGGTTCAAGCCCTGGTCTGGGAAGATCCCACATCCCATGGAGCAGCTAAGCCCATGCACCACAACTACTGAGCCCGCGCTCTAGAGCCCGCGAGCCACAACTACTGAAGCCCGTGCGCCTACAGCCTGTGCTTCACAACAAGAGAAGCCACCGCAATGAGAAGCCCATGCACCGCAATGAAGAGTAGCCCCCGCTCGCCGCAACTGGAGAAAGCCCGCGCGCAGCAACAAAGACCCAGTGCAGCCAAAAATAAATAAATGAATTTATTTTTAAAAAAAGTTTACCGTGATATCCTACATTGCAGGGTCTTAGAGGTCATCTAGTATATGGTTTCCAAAGTGGGTAATAAGATGATCTATTGGGTATTATTTTTACACTAGAAAAAGGACAAATTAAGCTTTATTAGTATATACTAATACACATATATAATTTATAAACTAATATATATTTTTAATAGATGTATGTGTTTATTTTTAAATATTTATTTACTTTTCAAATAAAAGCTCAGAATTTTTACCAGTGGAGTATGGGAACAAAAATAGTGATTTCTATGACCTAGGGCAGTGCTACGCAATACAACTTTCTTGCAGTGATGGAAATGTCCTATATCTGCACTGTCCTATATGATAACCACTAGCCACATATCATGACTGAGAAGCTGAATTTTTGCTTAATTTAAATTTAAATAGCCTCATGTGGCTAGTGGCTGCTATCTTGGCCAGTGCACAGATCTAGAGCAATCTAAGGGGGGAGGTAGTAGAAATTGTAGTTCTATTTGTTTAGTGCTTTCCTAGTACCAGATTCCATACTTAGTGTATTCTGTACATTATTTCATTTAATCTTGAAAACAACCTTTTAGGTTTAGAGAGAGGTTGAGTAACTTGCTAAAAATCATAGGGAATTAAAAAGAAGCAGAATCAGAGTTGAAACTCAGGTGGCTCTCTTTTTTTTTTTTTTTTTTTCTATTAATTTTTTGGTCAACAATATTTTTTTTTTAATTTTATTTATTTATTTATTTATTTATGGCCGTGTTGGGTCTTCGCTTCTGTGCGAGGGCTTTCCCCAGTTGCGGCAAGCGGGGGCCACTCCTCATCGCGGTGCGCAGGCCTCTCACTGTCGCGGCCTCTCCCGCTGCGGAGCACAGGCTCCAGACGCGCAGGCTCAGCAACTGTGGCTCACGGGCCTAGTCGCTCCGCGGCACGTGGGATCCTCCCAGACCAGGGCCCGAACCCGTGTCCCCTGCACTGGCAGGCAGACTCCCAACCACTGCGCCACCAGGGAAGCCCTCTTTTTTTTTAACAGCATTATTGAGTTACAATTGACTTCATAATGTATATTTTTAAGGTATACAACTTGATGTTTTGATACATATACATTGGGAAATCACCACAAACTAGTTAATATATCCATAATTACCATTTTCTTTTTTTCCTTTTTTTTTCTTTTCTTTCTTTTGTGGCATAAAGACTTAAGATCTATCCTCTTAGCATATTTCAAATATACAGTACAGTTTTGTTAACTATAGTCACCATGCTGTACACTAGATCTCTAGAACTTACTCATCTTGCATAGTTGAAACTTTGTGCCCTTTGAACAACATTGCCTCTTCTTCCTCTCCACCCATTCCCTGGCAACCAACATTGTATCCTCCACTTCTATCAATTTGGCTTTTTTATTTTATTTTTTTATTTAAAACCAGAACATTTATTGCACGACTAGTCATTGAAGTCCTTAAGATGAACTGGTTGCTGCAACAGCTGCCCTCTTGGACTTAGGTGTTTTTCCTTCACGGAACCCATGCCTGAATCTGCGGTATACAATTTTTAGGTGCCTCATTTGACCAGTCCGGGTGGTACTTCGTCTTTTAGCTTTAGCACTCCAGTTATACTTTCTCTTCCGCTTGGCAGGGTAGCCACATTTGCCACAGGTCGACTTCTGAAGGTGGTAGGCCGTAGAGTCACGGCGGCAGCACAACATGTGCGTCTTATTCCGACGCCTTCCAAATGATGACGTTCCCTTCATCATCTCGCTTCTGCCGCCGAGATCAAAGAGCAGTTTGACTATTTTAGATTCCACATATAAGTGAGATCATGCAGTCTTTCTGAGTCTGGCCTATTTCACTTAGCATAATATCCTTCAGGTTCATTCCTGTTGTTGCAAATGGAAGAATTTGCTTCTTTTTTAAGCCTGAATAATATTCCACTGTACATATATACCATTTTCTTTATCCATTTGTTCATTGATGGACATTTAGGTTGTTTTTGTATCTTGACTATTGTGAATAATACTGCAGTGAACACAGGAGTGCAGATATGTGTTCGATATCTCCTATAATCATACTTTACTAGTAGAGTTCCAGCAAGGGGCGTTCTGGTACCACGTCAGCTCCAAAGCAGCACCTGTGCCTCCCCAACCCCCTCTATGTCTTTAAAACCCTATTGTTTCAATGCCACCCCCCCCCCTTTTTTTAACTTCAGGAAGTCATAGACTTTTCAGGTATACTATGTCTTTATCTGAAATAAATAAGACAGGGCCTTAGCTGTATTTTATAGGTAAAAGTGCTGAGCTAGATTATGAGTCATTTGTTCAAACTCTGTAGATCAAAATTGAACTTAAAGTCGGGCTGTCCTGCCTGGCCCTTGGTGCTCCAGTCATACCATAGCTAAGTCATTTCCTTAAAATCAATGCAGTTGGTGCCAAATTTGAGTTTGCTTGAGTTGGGCTCTTTTAAAAGACTGCAAGCAGTATGGCTTTGGAAATATTTTTAACATGTTTGTGTTTATTTTTTAGTGCTCGGCAGAAACCCAGAGCTAATTATTTAGAGGATCGAAAAAATGGGTCTAAGCTGATTATTTTTGTAATCGGAGGAATTACATATTCTGAAATGCGTTGTGCTTATGAAGTATCTCAGGCACATAAATCCTGTGAAGTTATTATTGGTAAGACTTGTGTTTTCCTCTTTTCTGTTTTTTTAAAACAAACTCTAAATGCAAAAATATATATGTAAAACTTTATCTTGTAATTTACATTTAGAACTAAATTGTTGAGTGCAAAAAAATATTTTTTAAATCATAGTGTGTTTTATCTGATGTACCAGAGTTTTTTCCTGGTTGACTTCTTTGATTTTTTTTTTATTAAAATTCTGATTTTGAGAGAATGAGCTTCAGAAATATTATATTCTTTATAATATTCTTTATAATATATATTATATAATGTATTATATATTACATATTATATATTCTTTATAATATTCTAAATATTACATAAAGAATATATCCTTTAAAATATAACATCCTATCCTTTTCTTGCCCTCATGATTAAATAATTTTTGAAACATACATTTCTACTACAGAAATATTTTGAAATTTTTTCTGGCTGTGGACCTGACATTGGCCAGGCCTGTATGGAATTTAGTTTTAAGAATTTCAGTCAAAGCCACTGATACCGAAACTTTCCTGACTCGTGGAGGTGCCGCGTTTATACACCAAGCCTTGATCTGCGGCACTGCTTAACAGTGCTCTGTGACTGAACTCACAGTGCCTGTTGCTGTTTTGTCAGGAGGACAGACTAACCTCCAGTTTTGGTCTTCAGTTTATCAATATGTAGCACAAAGTGGACAAAGCACTAGGAGTGGGCAGTGTTTTTGAAGGGTTACTGAGTGTGCTCAATGAAGAGGAAGGATTGAAATACTGTAGTTTAGGCAGATTTCAGGAAGGCATCCTATAGAAATTTTGTTAAGTTGCCCCAAGCTACTGCACTTTGCATATTTGAAGGACAGGACAATATAATTAGCCAAGGAAAATTGATTTAACTGCTGGCCTCTGAAAATTTCTCTTTTCCTCTACCAGGTTCCACGCATATTTTAACACCCAAAAAGCTGTTGGATGATATAAAGATGCTGAATAAACCCAAGGATAAAGTCTCCTTTATTAAAGATGAATAGCATTTTAGCAGGGGAGGGATTTGGAGATTCTTATTAATTTGATCAACTAAAGTAGATCAAGACATTGTGGCTGACATGTAATTTTAAAAATGTAAATATTTTAAGGAATAATGACTTTTCAGGTATATTAAGGGACTGTTTATGATTGCATATCATTGGATTTGCCATTTTTAATTTAAATATTGTTGCTGCTTTGTAGATGATGAGAAGAAATGTTAAAATGCTTTCTAAAAGGAAATATTTTCAGCTTTGGAACAGAATATATTACAGTTGTGGGTAATTTTTCACAGCCACCTATGTACATACTAATTACTTATTAGATACTTATCTGTCTAATGCTGAAGTATAGTGTTTTGGGAAAGAATGATTTTAAATGAAAAGGTTGTAAAAGTAAAAACTGTGAACTTGTATGTATGATAGAATGATTTCCTATAAGTGCAGTTTTTCTTTCAACTGAAATTCATAACTTCTTTTATATGTAAAGTAATTTAGTCATTAATAGGAACAGAATGATTTCACAGCATATACTGTTGCTAGATACTTCTGAAGAACACAGTTTTGTATAATTCTGAATAATGTATGTTTAAATTAGCAAACAAAAATAATCATGAACATTCTAAGAGAAAATAAATATATACTTACAAAAATTATCTCTGTTTTTTGGCGGGGAGGAAGGGGAAATCGGGAAATTTTAAAGTTCTAAGTCAGAGAGTTACAAAGAAGAAAAAGAATGCATCATAATCTTCCCACCAAGATAACTCCCTTTGACCTAAAAAAATAATAATGTAATCTTTGTATACGGTTGGATAATGTAAGGATATGTGTGCACATGTGTTACGCAAAGGGAACATCTTCATTTCAAATCTCTCCTTTTACCTGGCCTCATAGTGTTCTATCATACAGTGGACTGTAATTTATATATCACTCATCTTCAGAGTTCTGCTCTTACAAATAATGCTGCATTGTTTGGGTACATACCTGTGCAAACTTACACAAATATTTCTATAATATAAATTTCTAGCGAGGACATAGCTGTCTAAAGTATTTGTGCATTTAAAATACTGATAGATATCACCATTTAAAATTTTTATGTAGGGACTTCCCTGGTGGTCCAGGGGCTAAGACTCCACGCTCTCAATGCAGGGGGCCTGGGTTCGATCCCTGGTCAGGGAACTAGATCCTACATGCTGCCATGCTGCAGCTAAGGGTTGGCATGCCGCAACTAAAAGATCCCCCACACCACAACTAAAAAGACCCCGCACGCAGCAACTAAAGATCCCGTGTGCCACAACTAAGACCCGATGGAGCCAAATAAATAAATAAATTAAATAAATAAATACTAAAAAAAAAAATTTTTATGTAGATCAATCCATCACTTTTCCTGTGTGGCTTGCAAATTTATGTTGTACTTAGAAATATCTTTGCACCCGAGATTGTAAATTCACCCGTCGATCTTCTAGAGCATTTTGATAGGTTTATTTTTTACAGGTAACTCTTTTATCCATCTGGAATTGGTTTTAGTATGAGAATGTATGCTAGATATTGTCTCTTAGCACTTGGCATTATGTCCCATGCCTCCCCATTCCATACCACAGGGGATGAAAGCTAAAAAGGAAGTTTTGCAGACTCAAAGGTAAGGGGTTCTGAACAGGTTAGATTCCGCCAACGACTTGCATTTGGTCAAGTTTTGAAGTTAGAAAGGAGGCAGAGGCCATCTGCTGCAGCTTTGCCAATGGACAAGCAAGTTCCTGCCGACAGGAGTTGTCTGTAGCAACCAGACTCCACATTTTAGTGTCTGTCACCTGCTTCATGGGTATGAGGCAGTGCTGGTGGCAACTGGTGGCACTAGCTTCCTGTTCTCTGGATCAGATGGTGATATGACCTTGAGTCTAAAAATATGGCCCCTAGTTTCTGCCCCTACAGCTTTTTCCATGATTTTTAAGGACTTAATTCTCTATGTTAAAACACTTCTTGAAATATCTAGAGGAGTTTCTGTTCCTTCCGTGAACCCTGACTGATACAGTATTTAACAGAGATCCATCCTTATTTCTTTCTAAATAGATACTATACCAAATTTTATTGGGTAATCCCTTTCCCCAACTGAACTGAAATACTACCTTTCTCATAAACTAAGTTTGTATTTTGGTCTATTTCTGGATTCTGTTTTATTTACTTACAGTTTGTATCTCTTTTTCTCTATTTTATTTTTTTAAATTTTTATTGGAATATAGTTGATGTACAAAGTTGTATTAGTTTCAGGTGTGCAGCAGTGAATCATTTATACATATACCATTCTCTTCCCATATAAGTCATTACAGGCTTTTGAGTAGAGTTCCCTGTGCTATACAGTAGGTCCTTATTAGTTATCTATTTTATATATAGTTGTGTGTATATGTCAGTCCCAGACTCCCAGTTTATTCCCTATTTTGATTCATGGTGTGTTAATATGTGGACATAATCTCTATTCCACCCATACCAAAATTACCATTATTTTTCAGAAATTCCCTGGGTATTACATTTTTTAAAAATGAACTTTAGTCTCATTTTGTTAATACCAAAAGTTATTTTGATATTTTCATTAGGTTTACAGTAAATTTATAGGTTAATTTAGGGAAAATATGAGCTTAAGAATCATTATTTTCTTTATAGAGATACTGCATATCGCCATAATATTTTTCATGGTTCCATGTGAATTGGATCTTCTATTATGCTTTTCAAACAGATTTCTTTTAATTTATTTTTTTGGCCGCGTTGTGTCTTCGTTGCTGCGTGCGGACTTTCTTTTTAGTTGCGGCGAGCGGGGGCTACTCTTTGTTGCAGCTTGTCATTGCGGTGGCTTCTCTTGTTGCGGAGCATGGGCTCTAGGCGTGCAGGCTCAGTAGTTGTGGCTCGCGGGCTCAGTTGCTCCGTGGCATGTGGGATCTTCCTGGACCAGGGCTCGAACCCGTGTTCCCTGCATTGGCAGGCAGATTCCTAACCACTGTGCCACCAGGGAAGACCTGGATTTTTTTATATATAGGAAAGTTTCTGTTTTTGATATATTAATTTTAGAACTTGCTATTTTACTAAGTAATGATAACAAAATAATAATGTGCAAATGCTTACTTTGTGCTTTATATGTGAGGCACTGTTTTTAAGTGTTCATATTACCTCATTCAGTCTTCTCATTTAATCCTATGAGGATAGGCACTATTATCATCTCCATTTTAAAGCTGAGAAAAACAAAAGGCACAGAGAGGTTATATAATTTAACCTGGATGACATGGCTATGTGGAGAGGAAAGGTGCCAGTAATAAACAGCTCTCTTTGTTTTTTTTTAATTGAAGTATAGTTGATTTACAATGTTGTGTTAATTACTGCTGTACAGCAAAGTGATTCAGTTATACATATGTATGCTTTTTTTTAATGTATTCTTTTCCATTATGGTTTATCATAGGATAGTGAATATAGTTCTCTGCGCTATGCAGTAGAACCTTGTTGTTTATCCATTCTATGTGTAAAAGCTTACGTCTGCTAACCTCAACCTCCCACTCCATCCCTTCCCCAACCCCCTGCCCCTTGGCAACCACCAGTCTAACAGACAGCTCTCTTTGAGACTGAGCATGAGAACAGTACATTGCCAGTGAGAGGGTTAATTTTTTGGTGTCTGCATTTTATCTGAGATCTTTGTATGCCTTGGTAACTATCTGTCCAGGGTTGGTACATGTGTGGAACAGAGATTCATAGTAATCCAATGCCCTGTGACAAATGGAACTAAGAGTGTGATGACAGCAAACATTGGTCCATCCATTCAATCACTGCACACCTCAGTGATCACTCTGCCGTATCACACTGATAGGAGATCCTTTGAGGCCTACATTTTAGGCCTCGAATTTCACATACATTTTAGACTTAGAGTTGGAGAGACCCTTTGTTTCCTAAATTTCTTACTGGATTTGAAGACATAAGAGGTCATCACACATAAATTCCTAGTATAAGCTGATTCCCTACCCCACTCCACCCTCGGTAGAATGAGCAGTTACAGATTCTGGTATCAAGACCCTGAAAAAGACTTTTTTCGTTGTTGCTCCTAACTGAAACGATTTCCTATCTCTGAAGCACATTTTTACTTCCTTTCAAACTTTAGTTTTTGCCACACTAATAGGTAAAAGTATATTTCATTATTTTGATTTCTTTTATTATGAGTTAGGAATAACAGAGATTTATTTTTAAGCAAATATGTGTTGATTTTGATTTTTAAGAATCAGAGGTCCATTTTTTGTTTCATTTTAGCACATTGTGTCCCCCATTTCTTGCAGCTTTGGTGTTTTCTCTAGAAAGTCATCTTCATAAGTTGTGTAATAAGTAAAATACTTTTGGGGTGAAGACCAAGTTTTCTCTGCATTTTTTTTTAATCCTTGGTTGCCTTGAGTCAAACTAGTATTTCAGTCTATTCCTCCATCTCTGTACTTTGGCAAGATCTTCTGCAATAGTTCTAATCATTTGATCAGTAGTTTGTTTCAAAATGGTTGCTGTCCTTAGGGCATGATCCAAAGACGAGTTTAAAATCTACAGAGGAAAAGTCCACACATTTTAGTTACATAAATTTACTACTGCTTCTGTTAATTGGGTTCCCTCATTATTGAACATTGCAAAGTGGAATTTTTGGAGTATTCTGTTTTCCACCCAGTCCATTTCTGGTTTTGAGGCTTGGTTTCCTAGGAAACCAGTCTGAGATGGAATATATTTTGTAGTGAAACGGACAGAAAAAAGACCAACACGTGACTGATGAGCATGAATCAGAGGGTGAAGTCAGCAACCTGCTGGGCTGTTTCCCTGCTGTGGAAAAAGAGATCCGTGACAAAGAAGAAAAGCTCTTGGCGGGAGGGGCATTGAAGGAGATTTAGGGGCCATAACCACTGAGAGGGCACCCAGGGATGCAGCACATGCTGTGGCAGCATTTGAAAGTAACCTGATTGAAAATAGGAATCTACTGATGGCTCTAACCCCAGTGTCCCTGGAACAAACTTGTGAGCGGCATGCCTTCAGGTCTGCGCCGGGGAATCCTGTAGCTGAGGCACCACCCACAAAACATTTTCTCCAGGAAATTTCCCTTGGAACCAATTTAGGAATAATACAAACCATGTGGCTGCTCAGGCTGTCTTTATGTTAGTGCTGAGCACAAGTTGTTTTAGCAGAGCATTTTCTGATGCTCTCATACTGTAATAATTTAAAAGCCATCAGTTTTGTGGTCATCAAGACCAAACTTACAAGCTGCAAAGATTCTAGAGTGTTTTTTTCTAAGTCCTCACCTCAGATTCCGTTTCTTCGATACCGGTAAAGTTGCTTGAGGATGTGCTTTCAGAAATCCTGCAGGAGTGGGAATGGGGTGAGGGTGTAGCAAGGTCTGAACTGTAAAAAAGGCAAAAGCACATTGATACTTGTATAAAGTGCCATCCTCAACTCTGTGGTTCAGTAGTGGCTGTGTGTGTGCGTGTGTGTGTGTGTGTGTGTAGAGGGCGAGGAGTTTGTGCACCCTCTGCCCAAGGACACACAACCAAGACACAAACCCAAGAACTCCCCAGTGGCTACATTCATACACACTGCACTGCACTATGGTAGTGGGTAGTGGGGTTCAGACTGAGTGAGTGTAACTGCACACAGCCTGAGCTCCGGTCACTCAGCTACACTGTCGCTTCTGCCTCCTAAGTAGCTCTTGAATACTAGACTTCTCTCTTTCCATTTCTACCACCCTTGGCCAAGCTGCCATCATTCCACCTGGATTACTGTACTAGCCTCTTACTTGGCCTCTGTGCTCCAATCCTTGACTCCTCTAATCCATTCCCTCTCCCTTAGTAGTTAGAGTGATTTTTAAAACACTGGAAAACTTTAAAAAACACTCTGGTTAAAAGATCTCATTGGCTTCCCATTATACCTAAGAGTCTGAAATCCTTCCTGCAGCCAACAAGCCCCTGCACAGCCTGGCCCTGCTCATCTCACCGCCCCATCTTTCCCCCACTGCCTCTCCCTCTTTTAGGCTCCAGCTACATTGTTCCTGAACTTGCCAAGGGCTTTTCCACACCAGAAGGCTCTCTTAGACTGGCATGTTCTTCAGTCTTACTCCTCCATCCCCTTGCTAGTTCATTCATACTTATCCTTTGGAACTCAGCTTCCCTAAACCCCCAAATTAGGTAATAGCACTCTGTATGCCCCCTTTTCCTCTACCAAAAAAGTAAGGGCAGGGACAGAAGTTGACTTCGTCACTGTGTCCTCAGCACCTGCGCAGTGTCCTGCTATTTACACTCAAATATTTGTTGAATGAATAACTGAATGATTGAAATATTAGCCAGACTTAGGTTTGAATCCTGGCTCTACTACGTATGATCTAGGTGATCTTGGGCAGGTGATCTAATGCACTAAGCACATTGCATGCATCCAAACATTGGGTAGCCATTTTGTTAATCATACTTACTTTCCTGGTATGAGTTCACATTCATCATAAGAGGATTTTGAATTTGCACTCTGGAAACAGATCCATTTTGGTTTTGAATGAGCTGAAAAATGTTAGCTGTGATCAGATTCAGAGCATCAAAAATGATCCCCAAATGGTGGATATATGGGTATCATTTCCTGAACTTTTCTGTATGAATGAAATCTTTCATAAAATTTTACTAAGTAAATAAAACTAGGGAACATGGAAAATAGCCATCGAGTATTCTGAATTCAAGAAAAGATATTCAACATTTAAAAGGAGTTTTATTAGCAGACAAGAGACCAGGACTCTAGGTTCCCTTGGTGCTAGCTGTGTGACCTGGGCATGTCTACGGGCTCAACTTCTTCATCTGGCAAATGGAGGGATAATATTTTCCAAGAGTTTGAACTGAATGGATTTCTGAAGTCCTCTCCACTACAGGAGCAAGGATTCTAGGAGTCAGAAACTAAATTATGTTACTAAGACAATTCCAGAAAATAGAGACTAAACAGAGAAGAAGATAAATGTCACCATGGAAGACAAGAAGAACGCCAGGGGAAGGAAGAGAAGAAAGTCAGTAGCCAACAAATCTGCCTTCTCTGTCGCTGAGGCTCTCTTCTCCCCCTTCTCTTGCCTCTCCTCCTCTCTTCTCTATCTTCCCCTCTTTCTCCTTCATTCTCCTGTCATATCCACTGGTCTCTAGTAGCTTGGCTTCACTCCCCCTCAGGAGGGTCCCATTTGACAAAGGAACAGGGAGAGACACGGAAGGCAGGGCAGAAGTCAGAAAGTCCAGATTTAGTCATGCTGTACCCACCCAGACTTAAGTCATGACGAACAGAGGCACTAAGGAGTTCAGTCTTAACCCCTTGGTCACCTCCAAATATAGTTGTGGATTTTATTTGAAACATAGAAATTCAGAGTTGGAAAGGGTCATAGGGTCATCTGGTCCAGTTCTCACAGTCTACAGATTACAACATCCTGACAAAGTACATTGTCTCTCAGTCTACAGGTGGGACTCACGACCTCCTGCAATAGCCCGCTCCATTTTCTGTCCGCTCTGGAGGTTCTTGTCTAACACTGAGCAAAAGATGCTTCCCTGGGACTTCTATCCTCTTGGCCACTATATGTTTACTAATGGAGTTCAAGATCACATTTCAAGTGACTCAGTTGCTTTCTTCATTCGTATGTTGGAATAAGAGGTCTCATGGGCTGTAGACCCCAAAACCAAGGCGATAGTAAAGAAATCTGCCTGTTGCCTCTGCAGAGTCTTAGGGACTGTCGTCTCAACAGAACACATCCAACTGGAGGATCTGGCAGCTGGGGGTAAGTAGGGGAGACATAGCTGAGGGCAGCCAGATAAACACCATTCTTTAGTCTTGGACATTGGCAGTTGTAAAAGATCAGAAACATTCTCTCTGGTGCCCTGTCCCCAGTGATGGAGAGAAAGCGCTCTGAAGGTATGAACTCACCCATGAGGAAAGGATGTCACAGAACCAGATACAGCTGTCGTTCAGAAGCAAGACAAGGGTGTTCCCTTCCCTCCTTTGTGTTCCCTTAGCACACTCTGTGCTCCTAGCTCTTATCACATTTTTCCATGAACTTTCCTTATTTGGGTAGGAGTTCCTTTCTCTCAATAGGTTGTAAACTCCTTGGGAGGAAGGAGCCATGTTTTATTCATCTTCATAAATAAATGTTTGTGGGATTTTAGTTATTTCCAAAGACAGCAAAATTTTGCATTGAAATTAGCAATATGATGTTTAAGGAGTGTAAAATAGTCTATTTATGTGCTGAATTTTAGTGGGGATAGATCTAAAGCTTTTGCCACTTCTGAATAATAACAATAATAGTGACAGTTATTCAGTCAGTTACTTGTTCAGCAAATATTTATGACTTGTTACCAACTTACACTGGTATAGCACTTAGTAACTTTCAAAGTCCTTTATTGCTAGGATTGCGTATCTCCCAGTCCCAGCCCAGCCTCTTGCCATCCAGGTGTCAGGCTGGATGTGGAAGTGTCAGATGAGTGCTGGAGACCTGGCAGCAGACTAGACAGGGCAGGGGCTCCCCATATGGAAGCAGTGGCTGGTATGATATGGGTCTCCCATGCAGGGAGATTAGGTTGTGTACAAAGATGGGATCTTGCAGGAGAGGTACTTACAAGGTGAAGAATTTTTATTTTCATTTAAATAGCGGAGCTGGGCAAAGGCACTTCTTTTGCTATGATTAAAGAAATTCTGTCCCGGGGTGTTGAATATGTAATGAAATTCTAAAAAGAAAAGATTAAAAATACAACTCATTGCCTGGGAGCAACAGCTGTCCCCATTTATGCCTTGTTTTCTGAGGCGGCCCAGTCACTCTCACCTTTAGATGATGCTTTACCACAGACTCTCTGGGAGTTATGAATCTTAGTGCTGCAGTTCTCACATTTATTACTCTGCAGTCCAGTCCCAGAAGCAGAATAGCAGCTGAGTCCTGTATCAGAACCTGAAAAAGCCCAAGTTACACAAAGGAAGTGTGAGGTTTTTTTATTATAGTCCTAAAATATGCTCTGGAGAGTAGAGCCCTGATCGTGCAAGGTATGCATTAGGCCCCAGAGTGTTCAATTTCCCCAAGGGGAAATTTACCAAGGGGGGTTGCCAGCCTAGGGGTGACATTTGGACTCCCCTTATGACAACTGAGAGATATTTTGATAGGTAACAGTTCTGATAGGAAAGTCTTAAGATTTGCCTAGCACATGTAGGTGTTTAGTAAAGGTCCTCTGAATGGATGGATCTGTGAGAATTTCGTCCATTGAATTATCAGACGATCTTGCATTTGTAGTTATTTTTCCAGATTAGCCCTGATACATCCACATTCTCTTCTTAGACCCTGCGGTGGCCAAGAGCTTGTGTTTTGTCATCCAGGCAATTGGAAAGATGGTTTTCCTCACATCACGTTCGTAAGTCCATATGGGAACTTGAATCATAGCTTTGCCCTCATCAGTACCACAGAGAGGCTAGCAGTAGAGAGCGTGTGTGTCCGGTGCAGGTCTGGGTCTTATTCGGCAGGCTGTGGGCAGTGGAGTTCTCCAGGTTAGGCCAGAGTGTGGGAGCATGGGCCCGGCAGGTGAGCACATCACACTTGGGTGTCCAAGCAACGCCTTAGCTCTAGGAGAGACGAGGCTTGGCGCCAAAGCTTCTGCCAATGCTACCTGCCTTGCTTCACTCATGATTGCACTCAGTTGTAACATTATCTTCCAAAGTGTAAATCACAAATGGAATGAGCTCTGGGAAGGATGTTTTCTTTCCCAAATCTCAGTCAATAGTCATTGAATGCCTTCTAATCCAGAAGTCAAGGAAATTACAAATAGAGGAAGAAGGAGCTACACCCTGGGAAGGTTGTGTTGTACAGGAGAAAGGACATGGGTTCAGATAGGCCTGATTTGCAGCCTGGCTCTGCCACTTATTGGCTATGTTGGTTGACAGTATATCCACAAATTCTTTAACGTGATTTTCAAAGGATAGAGCCTAATTCCTATCTCCTTGATTGTGACAACTCACAATTTAGTGACTTGCTTCTAACAAATAGAATAAAGTGGTAACGATGGTGTATAACTTCCAAAATTAGGTCATAAGAGACATTGAAACTTCCATCTCAGTCTTTCTCTTGGATCACTTGCCTGGGGGAAGCTGGCTGCCCTGTCCTAATGACACTCAAGCAGCCTTTTGGCCCACAATGGTGAGGAACTGAGACCTCCTGCCAGTGGCCATGTGTGTGAACAATCTTGGAAACAGATTCTCTAGCCCTAGTCAAGCCTTCAGATGATGGCAGTATTGGCCAACATCTTGACTGCAGCTTCATGAGAGACCTTGAACCTGAACCACCCAGCTAAATGGCTCCCAAATTCCTGACCTGCAGAAACTATGAGATAGCAAATGTTTGTTGTTTTGAGCCATTAAGGTTTGGGATACATCATTACACAGCAATAGATAACACACCAGGCTCTTTGACCCTGGCAAGTCACTTGATTTCTCCAAGCCTCCATTTACTTATCTATAAAATAAAGATAATAATTCCTACCTTACAGGGGTATTATGATAGTCAAGTGATGTATACTATATGTCAACCGTTCTCAGTTCTTTAATTTCAGAATGCTCTTACTTACACTCTTAAAATTGAGACCCCTAAAGAGCTTTTTGCTTATTATAGTTTTTATCATATATCATAATATATGAAATTTTTTATACCTGTAGTAAAAATCCACCCTCCCCTTGCACTAGAGAAGAGCTGTCATACAACATTCAGTCAACTGAATGTGGATTGGTAGAGAGGTATTTATAAATTTCAAGTCATTTTTGCTGTGTAGAATCATTCAGATTTTCCTAAGACTGAATGGGCAGTCTCAAAGCTTTTTTTTTTTTTTTAGAATTTTAAACTGAAGCATTTAAAAAATACTTTGTCATTTAAAAACAGTAATAATCTACTTCATGTTCACAAAATAACATTTTTTATGAAAAATAGCTATTTTTGAAAACAAATCAGTGAGAAAAGTGGCAGTGTTTTACGTTTTGGCAAATTTCTAAAACATCTAGCTTAACAGAAGGCAGCTGGACTTTATAGCTGTATCTCCATTCAGTCTGTTGCAATATTGTTCTTGCACAGAAAAGAGAGGACCTCACGGCCCCCAGGGGCCCTCTGACCACACTTTGAAAATCTCTACTCTGTTCTGGTGTCTGGTATACAGTAAGTGTTCGATCAATTAAACCTACTATTATTATTAGAAAACGTGTCATCTACAGAGAAGAAATAGAACTAAATGTGACATAACAGGAAGAATACTGAGTTGAAGGAAAAAAGCAAGCCTGGTTAGCTCTCTGGCCCCCAGCTTCCTGCTGTATAAACTGGGTGGATTAGGTTCGGGCGCTGATTTTCTTCTCAGGAGCTGCCTAAGCCAGCAGGCCTCAACTCCAACTCTTCCTCACCCAGGGCAGTCCTGCCAGGGGATGTTTTTCTGCTTAAATTGTCTTTGGAGAAGGGCCCCTATGACTAAAAAATCATTGGATCCCATGCACTGGTGCTCTCTGGGTCTGCTCCCCACTCTAACTTTCTTCGCTCCTATGAAATGTGTATGAACGAGTCAGCAGCAACTCTCCCGTGGCGGGTAAGCTCCCCAGGTGCAGATCACGGGTCATGCTGGGGGGCTGCCATGCAGAACTGAGGCCGCCTCGTGACTGAGTCACGGAGCCCTGTGACTCCAGGCAGAGACAGGTGTGGGCATTTTCACCCTGCTTGACCACATCTCATTTGAATCAATTCATTATTAATTCTTTACATTTTGCAACAACAACAATAAGAATAATAACCAACGGGCAGCACCCTAGTCTAAGTGAAGCTATTTGACGTGGCAGATGGTCTGCTGGCAGTGAGTGGACCCCAAGGAAAGGGATCATGACAACTGGCCCCAGACCCCTCAACTTACCGAGAAGTGAGTCTGGGTGCCGTGCCTTGTCTTGCATGGCAACAGGAAACCTTCCACGGTTGATTCCTCTGTGGCCTTTTTTCTCCATTTTTTGCTTCCTAAAAAAGGTGCATAAAATCCCATAAACTTTTAGTATACTGCAAATGGCGATAGTGAGAGGACTGGTAAAACTGAAATGTGAGATTTCTTACGTCAGAGCCTGGAATGAAGGAGGGTGCATGTCATCCTCAACGCAGCTATCCCTCTGCCTGCCTGTCTGAGAGCTGCCCTGTGAGAAAGTGCACCCAGCACAATTTGGCCTGAAAAGAACATGCATACCAAACATTAAAAGTAAATCTGTTTTGTTTCCCTGAGGATACTATCTAGTCATGATACACATAAACAACATAGAAATTTGAAGTATGGTATTATAAAATTTGGAGTTCAATTCATTGTCTCAAAACCAGTTCTTCTCAGGGGAAGAAGCTGTACTGCACGTCAGTACCAGATCACGTGGCTTTGGATCCATAAGCACAAGTTGAGCGATCCAAAAAGTCCAGCAAGGTGGATTTTGTCCAGTGTCTACGGGGCTAAAGGCTATGAGAGCGTGTGGGGTTAATTTTAGCTGTGCAAGGCCAACAGGGGGCATCAGAAAGATGCCCTACGATTGTCACTTACCCGGGACACTTCCTCCGACCTGTCTGTAGCTTCTGTCTCCCTCCTTCACAGAAATTCTAACTCCTCCAAAGGAGTTTTAGTTGATAGCAATTCTTAAGAAAGCTCTAGCTCAGCCCATGGAATACTATAATAGCCCCTAGGGAACGCTGCTCATTCTTAGCATGGAGGGCACCGTGCCCAAGATGTCCTGGATGTAGCCAGTGAGTCAGGAATGAGACTGATTCCCGGGGATGGAGTTTGAGCCTCAGGCCTTGCTTGCAAATGTGTGCATGTCCCGCTGTGCCTGGGCCTGCTGCTGGTGGAGAGAGGCACCGTGCTTGGAGTTTGTGAGGTTGGGGGCTGAGAAGCCAGGCCCTTTCCCTCTTCTTGGAAAAATATGCTCTCCTCATGAGTCACATATTTTCTCACACCTCATTTTCTGTCTCCACCCTCCTCCTCTGGGGCATTTGAACATCTGCTCTCCAAAGTGGAAAACTTGGATGGCACTCAAGTGAGTTTAGTCCAACACATGACTTTCTTTTTCTGCCTCCTTTAAACTTCTTTGTGCACTAAAATCTTCTTGCCAAAAACAGCTAAGGGCAGTTCTACTTGAGAAGACAGTTTTTCAACAAGACCAAAAAGCTGAAGTATACTCTTAAATCCAAAATTCTGCATCAGACATAAAGGGATAAGCGTTTTACACGTAGTATATATGTTATTTATCTGCATATATATAAATATCCTTCAAACAGTACGTACATCAGTAGGCTAAATAAAGAACACATCCCATCTGAGAGAGAGCTAATCTTCTAAAAGAGTAAAGAGTATATATAGCCCTCTGTTCAATTAATTCCTCAGGGATGATATAGTTTACCAAGATTTCAATTTATAAATCATGCATATCGCCACATCACACCCCAGCAGTTGATTTACTGTTAGATCTGATTTTACACTTGGTTGTGTTTTGCCTTCCATCTTGTTCATTATAAAAGAGAAAATGTAGTCTAGAACACCAGTCCCTGTCTTGGTACTTTAGTGGCTCTGTGAGGTCTAGACTACGAATTTGGAAGAGAAATATTTAGTACCTTGAAAGCTTAATCAAAATGTTTTTTTAATGTCAAACTATTTTTATTATACTTACTAAAACCTAAAAAAAAAATGTCAAAACCTAGGTTTTAA
This sequence comes from Eschrichtius robustus, assembly GCF_028021215.1. Classification (NCBI taxonomy): domain Eukaryota; kingdom Metazoa; phylum Chordata; class Mammalia; order Artiodactyla; family Eschrichtiidae; genus Eschrichtius; species Eschrichtius robustus. The sequence continues at coordinate 95,912,982 of NC_090826.1, forward strand.
TTCAATAAAAAAAAAATAGTGGATCTGGGATGACTCAGGGATTTGGCATCATTTGTGACCTTTGTATTGAAAGGAGAGTCAAAGCTGATGACGGACACGTTGGTTTAAAATAATGGTCCACACCAGATGACACATGGATATTTAACCACAAAACCATGCTGTTTCTTTTTTTAGAGGGCGGAAACTCAATAGGATCCTTATGACAAGTGCTCATTCCCGTGCTGGCATGCTTTCCAACAGGAAACTTCAGTCTTTCAGACCTTGTCATCTGCCTCTATTAGAATCCATTATGTTCATGTAATAGTGGTGGCCAAACAGCCCCTCCCTCCTTGCCTCTCCACCTTCCTAAGGTCAATGAGCCAAGCTTTGGCTCCAGTCCACAGTGCCTCTCGAGCTTGGAGGAGGCACCTCTTGCTGACTGATAGAAGCTTCAAATAAATGATTCTGAATCCACGTGGGCTAACAGCTGACCAAAGAGTGTTTCAAAACCATTAAGGATTGATTTCTCCTTAGGATTTCACATCTACAGCTTTTTACCCGATTTACAGCTTGTCACCTCTGGAAGATTTCTTGCTGAGGGATGTGGAGAAATAAACCCTGGGACATGGGATTAGGCTTACTTCCGGTGGGACTGGGGGGCAGAGGTGGGACCCAATAGGGTAAGTTTTCATTCATTATGAGGAGAGAGTAGTGAGGCTGCAAGCTGGTACACAATGGTGTATAATAATCTCCCACGTGGGCAAGGTTCAAAGGGAGCCTAAAGGCCAAACCACCCTCCATACGCTGTGGTCATGATTCTTAACCAAGAGGCCTATCAGAATCATCCGGGGAGATTTAAAAGAAAGATTCCCGGGCTTCCCAGGTGACGCAGTGGTTAAGAATATGCCTGCCAATGCAGGAGACACGGGTTCGAGCCCTGGTCCGGGAGGATCCCACACGCTGCAGAGCAACTAAGCCCGTGCGCCACAACTACTGAAGCCCGCACGCCTAGAGCCCGTGCTCGGTAACAAGAAAAGCCACCGCAATGAGAAGCCCGCGCACCACAACAAAGAGCAGCCCCCGCTGACTGCAACTAGAGAAAGCCTGCGCGCAGCAACGGAGACCCAACGCAGCCATAAACAAATAAATAAATAAATAAAAATTAAAAAAAGATTCCCACCAGGGCTTCTCCCCGGGGAGGCTGATACAGTAGGTGAGGCTGAGGCATGTGCATTATTTTCAAGTCCCCTGGTAAGGTTGATGCTCTCCGCAGTTGAGAGCCGCTGCTAGAGGGATTTGTCCGTTGGGAGGGAGACCGGGCTGCGTGTCCAGCCCTGAGGTCTGTGATTCTGTAACTCGGCCCGTGGCTGCTGGCGCCTGTGCAGTTAGTTGATGCCCATCCTCACTGGAGTTACTATCCCAGGACCGGCTCCCACCCACCCTGGGAATTTAGCAGCTGGAAGCCCTCACCATTCAAGGACCCGGTGGCAGAAGGCGCAGCGTGCACCGGTCGTCTCCGCACCGTCCTGCCTCCCCGAAGCGTTGTTAGGCTCCTCCTGCACCACAAAGCACACACAGATGTGATGTGACCGAGGAAGTGACTCATCCCTCGGCTGCTCAGGCACAGCCCTGCAAGCCGCGTGGACCCCGCCAAACTCACCATCTCAGGACTTCTCCACTCTGATTTCTGGCTCAGTGGGGCCTGTGCTGTAACGGCCTGGGGCTTAGAGAAAGAAAGCTTCCACCCTGCCTTGACTTCCTTCCTTCTCCAGACATTTAAAAATCTAGTACAGATGAGAGAATACTCTCCCCACCATGTTTTCTCTTTCCTTTAGTTTCAAATTACACCAAGCTCCACCAAGAGGATGAACCAATTTAAGATGATTTTTAAATCCTTCAATCTGACCACTGGTTAGCAGAGTCTAAAAGCCTTTCCAAAGCAATGTATTCAACTATGAATTAAAACAAGGTTTAGGGACTAACTAGAGGCCTAAATTATTGTTTATATGTCCCTGTTTACCACACCAAAAAATCACACTGTGGAACTGAAAAGGCTGACACCACCCTTACTATGGTTTTACCCTTTATGTAAACAGAAAAGAAATGTACTTTTCTCACCATTATAAACAACAGTGAGAAATAAGCATCGTTGTACAGACAGCTTTTTCTATATTTTGAATTACTTCCTTAGGAAATGTCTGGGTCGAAGGTTGCGAAAGTGCTTGTGTACGTGTGGCCTAATTGCTTTCCACCAAAGTTGTACGAATTACATAGCCGCCACCAACGCTGGCGGCTCGTTTGTCTACACCTTCCTCTGCATCAGGAATTATCCCTTGAAAATATTCTTGTTAATTTAAAAAGTAGGGGTGGCTCCTTGTGTTATTAACATTTCCTCTGTTATTAAAGGAGATAAACATTTCCCCATATGTTTATTTATTGGTTGTATTTCCTACTTGTGACTTTTAGATTTAATCTTTTATCCATTAATTTTTTGGAGGGTTTCAGTGTTTTCTTATTAATAAAAACAACCATTTGTTGATTGCTCCTTGTGCCAGGTACCTCTCATATCACCTCCTTTATCCCTTACCACCATCCTGGCATGTCGTCCCCATTTTAGTAATGAATAATCTGCAGCTCAGAGAATTTAGGCAGCTCGTCAAGGTCACACAGAGTGAGTGGCAGAGCTGGCATTTGAGCCTTTCCCCGTACGCTTGTGTCCTTAACCACAGAGCTACTCCTCCTTCGTGCCCTTGTCAGAGCAACTTTGTATGATAAAAATCTTAATTCTGAACAGTGTTTGCTCTTACTATTTTCCAAGTTGTCTGCCTTTCTTAAAAAGATTTACTGTGGTTTCAGTTTTGCAAACATTAGTTGAGATGTTGATATTGTCAAAGAGGTGGTGAAACTGGCCAAGAAACATATGAAAATGGGTAAATTTCACAAATAGTCAAAGAAATACAAATTAACCCAGGGAGATATCAGTTTTCATTTATCACTTTAGCAAAGGTTGGAGAGAAAAAGAAAACAGATACCCTGGTTTGGCTCAGGTTGGAAGGCACCTTCATTCCCAGGCACTGTTGTGGGCACCACTTTGCTAAAGGCCAGTTTATCCAAATTTTCACTGTGTATCTTTTGAACCATTAACTGCAATCCTAGGTTTTTATGCAAAGGAACTAATCAACTATGGCCAAAGGTTTGCATATAAAATTATTTTACTGAAGCAGTGTTTCTAATATCAAAGAACTGGAAAAAACTAAATGTCCATCAGTAAGGGATTGGTTTAATGAATCAGGGTACACCCATACAATGAAATACAATGCAGTCCTTAAAAATGAAGCTGTAGGTTTATTCAATAACTGTTGAGAGGCCCACAATATAATGTTGAATGTAAAAAGCATATCCTAAAACAATACATGTATGGGGACTTCCCTGGCAGTCTGGTGGTTAAGACTTCGCCTTCTAATGCAGGGGGTGCGGGTTCAATCCCTGGTCAGGGAGCTAAGATCCCACATGCCTCTCGGCCAAAAAACCAAAATGTAAAACAGAAGCAATATTGTAACAAATTCACTAAAAATGGTCCACATCAAAAATTCTTTTAAAAAACCCCAATACATGTATGATCCCATTTTTGTAAAAATGCGTATGTGTATCAGAGAAAAAAAAAGACCAGATATACACTAAAATACTAGCAATGGTTTTTCTGTCAATGAAATGTTCCTCTGTATACTCTTCTCTATTTTCTGATTTTTTTGCAATAAGCCTCTATCGCTTTTATAATTTTAAAAATAATGAGTTTTTTTTGCTTCATTTTTCCCCTGTGTTTTCTTTTATTACTTCTGGGCCTTCAGGGAGTATCTCCGCACTTCACAGTTAAGGCAGATTTACATTAGCAGAATGTAGGGGGGGGTGCCCTCCGCCTGAACTGGGAGACCTGGGATCCAGTGTCTCCTGTCATTTGTGCTGGGCAAATCTCTTCACCTTTCTAAGCTTCCAACTTTTCTTCTGCAAAAAGTCTATGCAAACAGCAAAGCTCCGAACCAACAGAATTATTACTGCTTATTGCTTATTATAATTTTGTCATTATTATTTTAGACCCAGGGCTTTTAATCCCAGTATTTCTGATTCCTTTATAATGAAATCATCTCAAAGTGTGGTCCCCAGACCAGCAGCATTGACATCACCTGGGAGCTTGTTAGAAATGCAGAATTGCAGGCTCACCCCGGACCTACCGAATCGAAGCCAGCGTTTCAGTAAGATCTGCAGGTGAGTCCACGGCAGGCTGCAGTTGCAGAAGCCCTGATCTAGAACAGATACCTCAGGCAGGTTTCTCCTGAGTTCTGAAAGAGTGGAGAGGGTTAGCAATATGGGCAGCTCTCACCAGCGCTAACGCCCAGGGCTCTGGTTAGTATGAGAGCCAACTGATCTTAATTATGCCAATTTCAGAGTCACGTTCAGCCATACTGGTTGGTTAAAGAGCCAAGGCAATGAACTGAACGGAGCCAGGACGGGGCTGCAGGACTTTACTCCGGAAGCCGAAGACAACCTCATGGTCATTTGATCTGGTTAGTCTAGTTTAAAAAAAAAAAAAAAAAAAGCAGTTTGAATTTTAGAGTCAGTCCTTGAGCTTCCTGGGCGCCCCACTTTGGGGGATTATTTGGCTTTTGTTTAATCTGGTGAAGAGTCACTGGGAATTTAATTTCAGCACTCCTGGGACAGTGGGACCAAGTGACCACTTGCCCTGTTCCCACCCTCCCTCCCCTGGGCGTCTCTATGGAGAGAGGGCCCACAAGGAAGCCAGGCTCCCAGAGGTGGAAGCGGTGGTCCAAGCCCACTTCTCCCTTCTCGGACCCTCAGGAGGGGCCCGTCGCTGCCCTCTTTGCTGGGCTGTGGGACCAGCCTGTCAAGTTCCTCGGAAGAGGGAGCCTCCTGTGTCTGTGCCGGGGGGCGGGGTGCCCTGTCCCCTCTCACCCACATGGCCCCGGCGCCACGCAGGACGGCCAGGGTGCTCCTTGGGTAACTGGGGAGCCGCATAGAGGGACTTGCCATTAGGGCTGCAGTCCCACCGGAGGTGACTCAAAATTGGTTCTGCTGCGTTTCCACACCACCCCTAAGGCATCATCACATCCTGCCTGGAGTCCCTTTCCCCGGACTCCTCACCTAGCTACCTCCTTCTCATCCCCCAGTACTCAATTCAGATCTCACCTCTGACCCTACCCTCCCACTGTGAGTTACTTTTGGTCATATCCCATCACCTAATTGTCACGGTACCTAACACCCAGGTAATGTGCTTACTGTGAGCCAGGCCCTGTTTTAAGTACGTATATTAACTCATTTAAACGTCCTAATAATATCATTAAAATTTCTAAGAAGCTGCCAGGTGAAGCCAATGCTGCTGGTCTGGGGGACCAACTTTGAGATATTTCATTATAAAGGAATTAGAAATAATGGAATTAAAAACCCCTGGGTCTAAAATGATAATGACAAAATTATAGTAGACAAAATAGTTCTGTTGGTTCAGACCTTTACAGTTTGCATAGACTTTTTGCTAAAGAGGAGTTGGAAACTTAGGCAGGTATTATTATCCTCACTTTATACAGGAGGAAAATGAGGCACAGAGAGTTTATATAGGTTTCTTAAGGTCACAAAGCTGATTAGTGACAGAGCTTATATTGATATTTGAACCCAGGCAGTCTGGCTTCACAATCCTAAGGAATGCATTATTACTTGCACCTACATAGCACTTTTAACATTCTGTAATTCCACGTTAATTTTATCTGTTCGTTGTATGTGTTCCTCATGGAAATGTAAGCATCTTGAGGGCAGGTGGTTTGTCTACCTTGTTTATATTGTATCCCCAATACCTAGAAAAGTGCCTAGCATTTAGCAAGAAATATTCACTGAATGAATGGATAATACTAGAGGTAGACTCTCTTTTCAGGGCTATTTATCACAAAGTTATAGAGTCCTCATCATCTCACAATAGTTGCTATAAACTTGGGACCAGTTAAGAAGAGCAAACCCAGACCTGAGGGGAGTGCTGAGCAGGAGCCCGGGCTGCCTCACTAGGCTCCCTCACACCACGTTGAAGCTAGTTTCGGTTCAGGACTAGAGAGAGAACCAGCTGCGAACCTTGGGGATCATTTGTTAAATCCACAGTGGCTCAGAGTTTACTATACTGAGTATTCACTCCATACCAGGCATTCAGTCAGTTGTTCGGGCTACAAAGATGGGTACAAAGGCACAAGGACAAATGAGACACGATGTTATGGGGACACAGAGGCTGGGGTGAAGAATTCTGCCTGGAGTGGGCGGCTATGCATCAAGGTTATAAAAATGGGCTAACTCGGAAGATGGGCCTTGAATGAATGGGATTTTGCCAGGCAGGTAAGGGTTTTGAGGAGGCAAACATACTTGTTTGGAAGGGCTAACATTTATATAATCTTCAATATCCTGTCCTAAACTCTGACAAAAACCTATTCAAGTTTTGAATAACAGCCACGGGTTGTGTCTTCAAATACAGTCAACTTAAGGCAATTATCCAGATGATTCCATTTGTCAGAATTTTCATGTATTCTGAAATGTTCTGATAGTTGAGGTTACAAAAAGTACTATAGAAAGACACTGGTAATTGATTTGAATTCCTGGTTTTGCATATGTAGACAATCCAAAAGAATTTAACTTGAGAGAAAGAAAATGTAGAAGTGGACTCATGAGAAATGGTTCTTTCACTGAGTGTGTTATTCTTTATATAGCAGAGATAGTACAAAACTGTTAAGAAGAAAAATTATTTCTTCCAGGCACGCAAGATCTACAAAACATGTTACTATTCATCCAGAAGAAATAGCTCTTCAGCAGTTCATCAGTTTAAGCTGTATTGTTACATCCTAAACCAATAAGATATTTCAAAAACCAACACTTGAAATAGCTTCTAATTCTTAAAAGCTGGTTCCACTTTAAATAATATGATTCATAGGCCTTTGGAAAGTTAAATTTTCATGAAATGTTAAGATAGAATTCAGTGATTCCATTAATTAGGATTCTATAAATACATAAAAACCATTTTTCCTGGCATGAAATTAGTCTGTAGGCTGCTATATTACCTCATTTGAGGATGGGGAGGATGTGGATGACAAGTCATCCGGGTTGATTTGAGAACTCACGGGAAGAGAGACAGCTGAAGTATGTTTGCCTTTATTAATTTTCTCTTTAAAATCTTCAAGTAGCATCTCCAACGTGCAGATTTCACCTTCTACTTTTCTAGGTAAATATAAACACACAGGCATCTTATTGAGTATGCAGTCAACATTCTAATTAGTAACAACAGTTCTTGAATATAGCATTGATCTACATTTTTAATGCGGTCTATCTTCAGACAGGAAGGATAATGGACACCTGCCCCGACAGGCATCCTGTTTATAGTTTCACTCCAAAGGCCTGGGCTCTAATACTCATTTTTTTCTTCCAGTTTTATTGAGATATAATTGACATACAGCACTGGACAAGTTTAAGGTGTACAACATAATGACATGACTTACATACAACACGAAATGATTATCACAACAATTTAGTGAACATCCATCATCTCATATAGATACAATATTAAAGAAATAAGAAAAAATTTTTTTCCTTGTGATGAGAACTCTTAGGATTTACTCTCAACAACTTTCATATATAACATACAGTAGTGTTAATTATATTTATCATGTTCTATGTTTCTAATTCTCATTTTGTTATTCATTAGCTGTGTATCCTTTGGCAAATCACTGAATCTGTGCCTCCAATGTCTCAACTATAACATGAGATAACAATACTTTGCTTATCTGGATCTGATTATTTTGAGGTCCCTTACAGTTCTAGGAGCTATGATTCTAGGAAAATAGTGATTTATATCAACTGAAAAAGAATGATATGAAAAACCTGAATAACTTAATTAACAAGCTTGATCCATAGGTATATGTACATATAGGTATATGTGTATATATGTACATGCATATATAAATATAAATATATGTTTTGCCCCAAAGAATTAATTTTCCTCAAATTCATTAAATTTATAAAAATTTATCTCATATTACTCAACAAAGAAAAATCTCAACAAATTCCAAAACATTAAAAATTATACCACTTCTTTCCCACTAAGATCAAGAACAAGGCAAAAATATTCCTTCTCACCACTCCTATTCAACATTGTACTTGAAGTCCTAGCTAAAGCAATAAGACAAGAAAAGGAAAGAGAAGGTATACACATTGGAAAGGAAGAAATATAATTGTCTTTGTCCACAGATGACATGATCATCTGTGTAGAAAATTAGAATCAACAAAAAAACTTCTGGAACTAATAAGCAATTATAGTGAGGTTGCAGGGTACAAGGTTAATATATGAAAGTCAATCACTTTCCTATATTCTTTTAATGAACAAGTGGAATTTGAAGTTAAAAACATAGTACCATTTACATTAAGATCCAAAAAAATTAAATACTTAGGTATAAATCTAAAAAAATATGCACAAGATCTATATAAAGAAAATTACAAAACTCTGATGAGTGAAATCAAAGGACTAAATAAATGGAGAGATAGTCCATGTTCATGGATAGGAAGACGCAATATTATCAAAATATCTGTTTTTCCTAACTTGATCTATAGATCCAGTGCAATCCTAGTAAAAATCCCAGCAACTTCTTTTGTGGCTATTGACAAACTGACTCTAAAGTTTATATGGGGACTTCCCTGGTGATCCAGTGGTAAAGAATCCGCCTTCCAATGCAGGGGACTTGGGTTCGATCCCTGGTCAGGGAACTAAGATCACACATGACGTGGGGCAACTAAGCCCGCCACAACTACTGAGCCCACACGCCACAACTAGAGAGAGAAAACCCACACGCCACAACTAGAGAGAAGCCTGTGCCACAATGAAAGATCCCACATGCTGCAACTAAGACCTGATGCAGCCAAAAAAATAAATAAAATAAATATTTTAAAAAATAAAGTTTATATGGAGAGACCAAAGACCCAGAATAGCCAACATGATATTGAAAGATAAGAACAAAGTTGGAGGACTCAACTTCAAGACTTACTAGAAAGCTACAGTAATCAAGGCAGTGTGGTATTGATGAAAGACTAGACAAATAGATCAATGGAGCAGAATAGCCAGCCTACAAATAGACCTACATAAAATTAGTCAACTGATATTTGACAAAGGAGTAAAGGTGATACAATCCAACAAAGATAATCTTTTCAACAAATGGTGCTGGAACAACTGGACATCCATGTGCAAAAAAAAAAAAAAATGAATCTAGACACAGACCTAACACTCTTCACAAAAATCAACTCAGAATGGATCATAGACCGGGAATAGAAGGATCATGTTTATGTATAGAATGAGTTGGAAAATTTTCCCTTTTCTTTTTATGTTCCAGAAGAGTTATTTAAAGTCTTTGTTGAACTCACCCATAGTCCCACTTGGATTTGGTATCTTTTGGGGGTTTGACTGTTTACAATCTTTTCTATTTTTCTCTGGTTATTAGTCTTTTCAGATTTCCTACCTCTTTTTGAGTAGAGTTTAATAATTTATATTTTCCTAGAGATTTGTCTGTTTCATCTAGATTTTAAACTGTGTTGATATGAAGTTGTCCAATCCTATTTGATCTAAAATTTTTATTCTGATATTTTTCCTTTCTCATTCTTTATGTTATTTATGCTTTTCAGTCAGACTTTCCAGTGGTTTATTTTATAGATATTTTCAAAGAAAATGTTTTATTGATCAAATTATTTTAAATTTCATTTATTTCTCCTTCCTTTTATGAATCTCTTCCTTTTGAGGGGTTTATTTTGCTGTTCTTTTTCTGCCTTCCTGGTTTGAATACTTAGTTTTTTGGTTTTCAACTTTCCCCCCTAATAAATGCATTTTAAAACTATAAATTTTCTTCAGAGTACTGCTTTAGCTACATTACATTGGTTTTCATGTTATTTTCTCATTTATTATTGACTTGTAGATTATTCCTAACATCCATTTTTATTTCCTATTTAACACAAGAATTATTTAGATGAGTGTTAAATTTTTCTTATTCGATTTTTGCTATCTTTTTATTATTAATTTCCAGTGATCAGAGAATGTGAGTGGTATAATTTTTTAATACCTTTTTTAGAGAAGTTTTAGCTTCTCAGCAAAATTGAGAGGAAGATACAGAGATTTCCCATATACCCCCTGCCTCCACACATACATAACCTCCCCCATTATCAACATCCCCACCAGAGTGGTACATTTGTTATAATTAATGAACCTATATTGACACATCATAATCACCCAAAGTCTATAGTTTACATTGAGATTTACTCCTAGTATTGTACATTCTATAGGTTTGAACAAATGTATAATGACATGTGTCCACCTTTATCATATCATACAGAGTATTTTCACTGTCTTAAAAATCCTTTTTACTCTACCTATTCACTGTCCTAAAAATCCTTATACTCTCCCTAAAAATCCTTTGTACTCTACCTCCCCCAACCCTAACCCCTAGCAACCACTGATCTTTTTGTTTTTGCCAGTTTTGCCTTTTACAGAATGTCACATAATTGGAATCATGCAACATGTAGCCTTTTCAGATTGGCTTCTTTCTTAGTAATATGCATTTAAGTTTCATCCATGTCTTTTCATGACTTGATAGTTCATTTCTTTTTAGCACAAATAATATTCCATTGTCTGGATAGACCACAGTTTATTAGTGCAGTTCATCTACTGAAGGACATATTGGTTGCTTCCAAGTTTTGATGATTCTGAATATAGCTGCCTGAAATATCCATGTGCATGTTTTTGGACACAAGTTTTCATCTCCTTTGTGTAAATACCAAGGAGCATGATTGCTGGATCATACGGTAGAGTATATTTAGTTTTGAAAGAAGCTGCCAAACTGTCTTCCAAACTGGCTGTAGCATTTTGCATTCCCACCAGCAATAGAGTTCCTGTTGCTCTGCATCCTCACCAGCATTTGGTGTTTTTAGCATTCCAGATTTTGGGCATTCTAATAGTGTGTAGTGGTATCTCATTGTTGTTTCATTTTGCCATTTCCCTGATGATATATGATGTGGAGCATCTTTTCATATGCTTATTTGCCATCTGTGTATTTTCTTTTGGTGAGGTGTCTGTTAAGATCTTTAGTACATTTTTTAATTGGTTTGTTTTCTTACTGTTGAGTTGTAAGAGTTCTTTGCATATTTTGGATAACAGTCCTTTATGAAAAGTGTTTCATCTTCTCATTCTCTTTACATTGTCTTTTGCAGAGCAGAAGTTTTTAATTTTAATGAAGTCTAGCTTATCAATTATTTCTTTCATGGATGGTATCTTTAATGTTTTATCTCAAAAACCATCACCATAACAAAGGTCATCTAGATATTCTCCTATGTTACGTTCTAGGGGTTTTATGGTTTTGCCCCCCAAAAGCACCAAATCCAAGTGGGATTATGGGTGAGTTTACCAAAGACCTTAAGTAACTCTTCTGGAACATAAAAAGAAAGGGAAAATTTTCCCAACTGATTCTATAGATAAACATTAAGATATTTATTAATATATTTCACTAGATTCATAAAAGAGATTAAATAGATTTCTAAACCCCATTTGATTAAACTTTTTCCTAAATTTAAAAATATCTAATTCTAGTAAGCTAGGAATGGAAGATGGAAACTTTCTCGATAAAGCTTATCTACTTGAACCTAGAGCAGCCATTATACTTGGAAGAATTCCCAATACCATTAGGAACATGACAAGAATGATTGTTTTCACTAGTATTATTCAATGTTTTTTTGGAAAACCTAGCAAATGAAATAAAGCAATAAAAAGAAATGTGATATAGAAAAGTTGGTGGGAAGAAAAGATATAATGTATAAATATTTAAGGGGAAAAGGGAAGTTGAGGGGAACTATTATTATTTTCTGATTGTCATACCTAAAAACTAAGACAATCAACTGAAAATCAACGAAATAGTAAGAAGATTGTGTCAGGTAGCCCCGTATAAGTTAAACATACAATTTTCTTTATTTCCTGTATATGGATTAGAGAAAACATCTATTAACAACACACAGAGGGACTTCCCTGGTGGTCCAGTGGTCAAGAATCTGCCTTCCAATGCAGGGGACGCGGGTTCAATCCCTGGTCTGGGAACTAAGATCCCACATGCTGTGGGGCAACTAAGCCTGCGCTCCACAACTACTGAGCCCGTGCCCCACGACTACTGAGGCTGCCATGCTCTGGAGCCCGTGCACCACAACTAGAGAGCCCACATGCCACAACTGCTGAGCCCGCGTGCTCTGGAGCCCATGCCACAACTAGAGAGAAGCCCGCATGCTGCAACAAAGAGCCCATGCACCACAGTGAAAGATCCCGCATGCCGCAAGGAAGATCGCACGTGCTGCAACTAAGACCCGATGCAGCCAAATAAATAAATATATTTTTAAAAGGTATGTGTATAATCTTGACTCTTAAAAAAAAAACAGAAAAAGTATAAAATAGCTAAGAACAAATTTGACAAAACATGTAAAATCTACTTGAAGAAAACATGCTGGGGATGTTTTCATGGGAATGGGATGGGAATACTCATTGCAAAGATTTTAATTTTTCCTGAACTGATCTGTAAATTCAACAAAATCCTAAACAAAATTCCAATGGAATTTTATTAAAGAAATTTGGTTCCTAAAACTATATTTCTCAATAAAAGTGACTCTACCAATGAAAAAAAGAGAAATTTGGTGAGCTGATTATAAAGTTTATTAGTAAGACGAGTGTGCAAGAATAGCTAAAGAAAGTTTCAAAAGAAGAAACATTTAAAAATATACACTAACCTATAGTAATTTAGAACTATGTGGTTAATGTAGAAGTAGAAACAGAACACTGGGGAGGATAGACCCAATCCCATGTACACATGGGGGTTTTTTATATGATAAAAGTGGCTTTTCACCAGTGGGGAAAGGCTGCCCTATTCAACGAGTGGTGGGACAAAGATCTAAACATGGAAAACCAGACTGATAAATAAAATATAGGAAAATATGTTCTAGTCTGGCAGGCAGAAGGAAATTCATCAGATGACAAGGAGAGATTGAAAATTTAAAGGAAGTGAAATGATGGAGCAAGGCCTCAAGGTAGCAGGAAGAGATAAGCTCAAGGACCAAGGCTGGAGAGGTTGGAAGGTGAGTCAAGGAACAAAGAGGAGGTGAAAACATGCAGATCTGGAGGTGGAGAAAAGACATTTTTTGAGGGAATTTGTGATCTTTTCTGTAAAATAGAAGACAAGAGTGTATGCCGATAGTATCAGGGAGGAGGGATTGATGGAGGCAGAACCCCATTTCTTGACTCCTTGGCTTCTGGTGCTAGTGTGTGAAAGAATCAAATGACCATCAGACTACATTCTGACAAACAAGATACATGAAATCCAAACAATGTTTTTGAATATTACCTTTCAAAGGCAATAATAAGAAGGTTTTAATAAGAGCACAATAGCTGACTTAAGCAATTAGCCAATTAATTTGCAGAATTCTTTCCTTTACAGAAAGACATCAACAATGGCCTTTGGACCCATCATTTAGAAAGTTCTCGACACACCAAGACCTCAAGGGTTGGATTGGGTTCTGCTCTTTGCCACATTTTGCCCATTTGAGAACAAGAGGAGCTGAGCACACTTTGCTTGCTCTGAGGCAGTTCTGAGGTGAGTTTTGGGAGAGGCTGAGTCCTTCCCTTGCCCCAGTGTTGAAAGCTTCTCCTGTATATGGGATATAATTGCAGTTGGAACTCTTTTGATTTATACTGGGGCCAGGCGCAGTGTGGGTGTAACTAAGCTATAAATAAGGCATTGCATAACTTTGGTCTTAATGCGCACAGAGGCCTGTCTTTAAGACGACTGCCAAAACAAGTGGGATTTCTTGGAAAATAAATATCCTTACTCTATTAGTTTTTAAACAAATAGTGAAAGCATGTGGAGATCCTTTTTTCCAAGAAAAAAAAGCCTTTGGGGGAAAAAAATCAATATTAAAACCTCATCCTTGCTGTCTAATTACTCAGTATTGAAATAACAATAGACAGAGATTTCATTCATTTTGAAGAAATAATACCTCAGGACACTAGTGCCAAAATATAAACCATTAAAATATTTTGGCATCAAGAATGAATTCGTGTTAAAATGCTATGAATAGAAAGAGCTGAACTTACAAATATTTTTTTTTTCTAAATATTTCAGCTTACTTTTTTTTTTTTTTTTTAAACTTTGGGTTTATTTATTTTATTTATTTATTTATTTATGGCTGTGTTGGGTCTTCGTTTCTGCGCGAGGGCTTTCTCTAGTTGTGGCAAGTGGGGGCCACTCTTCATCACGGTGCACGGGCCTGTCATTATCGCGGCCTCTCTTGTTGCGGAGCACAGGCTCCAGACGCGCAGGCTCAGCAATTGTGGCTCACGGACCTAGTTGCTCCGTGGCATGTGGGATCTTCCCAGACCAGGGCTCGAACCCGTGTCCCCTGCATTGGCAGGCAGATTCTCAACCACTGCGCCACCAGGGAAGCCCCTGAACTTACAAATATTAAGCCTACTAAATGGGTTCTTTAAATTCATCCCAGGAAATTATATGAAAACAATCCTAGCCTTGAGTCCTGGACTACATCTTAAAATTATTAAGATTGGAAAGAGAAGAGCATGGTGCCATCAGAATGGCCAGCTGGAATCTTCATTCAATATGATTGTGCACCCGAGTTTCTAATGTGAATTAATTCAGGAATCATTTGACTTCAAGCTTTAACATTTCGCCTTTATCAGGATTTGTGGGCCCCTCACCCCCACGCTAACCAACGTAACAATGATTCATTCCTGCCTGCTGTCTCTCTGGAATTGTCTGTGCATGAGGAAAAAGAGGGACAGAAAAGAAGAACCAGGCAGGGGAAATATAGGCAGGAGTGGGATGAAGGAGAGGACAGGACAGGAGGAGCTTGGAGAGGAGAGGGTCCTCTGGGGTCAACACGTGAGCCTTTCTAGGGTTTCTTGTACTCTTCTGAGTCTCAGAACCAATTATAATGACATCCAACAAAATGCAAGGTGGTGGCACAATGTCTCTCCTCCAGGAGACCATTATTTATTTGGGGCACTCTATCTGGGTCAGTGCCCTGCACAAGACCTTACACAAAGCAGTAATTCCGTACTGCTTGTTGCATGGGGTGACACTTATTCAATGGTGACACAGTTTTTGCTGACCCAAGACCAATGGCTCTCCAAGCACTAAGCCATCAGCCACATCAGAATCCCACCAGAAGGAGATTACCTCTGACCCTTCCACCTTACACAGTTGAAGCCTCACCTTTCTGGATCAAATTCATCGACAGCTGGGGATTCATGCTTGTGGACTTGCTGTTTCAAAGTCAGATGCTTCTCCTTATTGGCCAGAAACTCCTGTTCCAGCAGTTCGAGATGTCCCTGCAGTTCCTCGAGGACCTGTAGCAGTGAAGTCACTGGAATCAAACACAGGTAAGCCTGTGTGTGTAGTTGTTTTTCCCCAAAACACAATGAGGATGTACCCCACAGTAGTGTCAAAACAAAGCCATCATCCTTCTCCTGGCAATTGTTTTGTTTCAGAGTCTGACATCTAAAATATAGACAACCCAAGAACCATCTCAGCATTTACGACACCTCATAGCACATAGCTGAAAAATATGGTCACTTCTGATTTCTCTCCTAGAACCCACTCGGAGGTGTTTAAATTTTTGTTAATGGGACATTCATAATCCTACATATTTGCAGAATAATTTTTAGCTCATAGAGCACTTTTCCATTCATTATCTTATTTAATGCATGCATCAATGTTGTAAATGTGGCAGAGTAGATTTATTATCCCAGTTTTATAGAGGAGGAAATTGGGGCTCTAGAAAGTATGTCAGAAGTCACATAGATCTTAGAAAAGAACTGAAGTTAGAGGACCTGGGATTGAATCTATGGCACTTGGAGATGAAATGGGGAAGGAACATCAGGAATTTTAGTCAAAAGCTTCAAATGGGTCTTCCAGATGTAGCCTCATGCAGATGAATGTTTAAACTGTACAGGTCAAGGTCTTATCTCGATGCACAGAGGCTGCAGCCCAGCAGCCCCAGTCACTAAACATTCCCTGAGCACTGCCCATGTTTGGTCCTGGGCCAAAAGTGTGAGAGACACAAAAGCTGTATCAGGCACAGTCCCTGGTCTCAGGGATTTTATTCCAGTTGGGAAAAGAGACTGTGGGATGGAATACTTTGCTATGGTTCAATGGAAGAAGTGAGACTTAAGTCAGGCTTAAAGGACTCAAGAGGGCTTGGATCAGGCAGTATCTGTGAAAATGGAGAGGAAAGGATGAATTGGAGAGATATTGCCAAGGGCAAGAATACTGCATCATGGGATTACAGAATCGAACACACCAGGGTTCAAGTTCAGACTGTCACCTACTAATTGTATGATTTTAGTCACCTTGAATTCTAAGTTTCAGTTTTCTGATTTGACATAATAATAGCCCTCACCTCATATTGTAAAAATTAAATGAGATAATGCTTAGTGACAGGAGCATAGTACACCCTCAATAGATGGTAGCTGTCATCTTCATTGTTATTAGTTCTTACTATTATTAAAATAAACAAACAAGTTTAGAAGCATACTGGCTATAGGGGTATAAAAAATGGCAAGTGTGGTAGATGTTTTCCATTTCCCCCCACCCCAGATCCACCCTCCATCTTTCTCTGTGCCCCAGCCAGGAGGCTGGCCTTCAATGGACTGTATCAATAAGCTCCCATGCCTCTGGCTTTGGCTGATTTCAGCCAATGGAAGACAACAGCAGGAGAGATGAACTGAAGAAGGATGAGGTAGGGTCTTTATTTCCCTGATTTCCTCCTGTGTGTATCATCATGGATTGGCTGTGTCTCTATCAAAAGCCGCAGAACTTGTCAGCGACCCCTACAGCTACTGCTACTCTCCTTATGCTGCATTATCTGCTCTTCCTCTGTCCCTCTGCCCCACTGTTCCTTCCATGAGATGCCTTCTGTCCCTTATTGGTTTCCCTCAACCTTGCCCCTGCTTTTGTAAAATAATGCCTTACTAAGCTCTCCTCGATAACGCCCCTGGAGTAAGCCATCTTATTCTTGCCAGGACCCTGACTGATACTATAAATATCACAGACAACACTCAGGTTTCTACTGTGGGAGGTGGAAAGAATGTGAACTCCCTGACGAAACTGAGGAATTTTGAATGAAGATGTCAATGTTATTGTAAAGCAATTATACTCCAATAAAGATGTTAAAAAAAAAAAAAAGATGTCAATGTTGGACAAGGTAGAATTTTTGGTGAGAGTGGGAGATCCAAAGGAAGATCAACACAAACGTTTGGAGCTCCAGATGAGAAGTGAGGACTAGTAATTTAGGAATTGGTAGCATGAAAATGGTGGTTAAAGCCATGAGAAGGAATTAGGTATTCAAAGGAAAGAGAAAAGTGAAGAAAGCCAATTATGAATTATAATTTGGGATCTTGGAATTTTAATTGTGTTCAGAAGAAGATAGGGCATAGTTTTCTTGCCATAAATGTACCTCATTTAACTCTCTTAACTAAGATAGGAAGACATGCTACATGTCTAAGCTTGTACAATCAACACATAGAACCAGGATGTTTGCTCCAAAATCCAAATGCTTTCTCCGTGTGCTGCTCGCCCTGAGAAAGTTAGTTTCAGTCCTGTCTGGCCTTCCTTCACTGAAGCAGATGGGCCCGGAACTCTCAGACCAAGGCTGACACTGTAAAGAGTCACCTCTCTCCTCTTCTCTCAGTCCTGACACGAATCCCCACATACCCTCTAACATAGGAAGAAACTTCCTGAATCGAGGCCTCAAGAAGGCTAATGCCTTGAACCAGTTTCCTCTGCTTTGCTTGGCCTTTTAAAACTTTAGGTTCTCCCAGTTTCTGAAAGCCTGGGTTTTAGGAGATCTCCTTTATCATTCACTCCTTAACTCCTGCAATCTGGCTTCCGTAGATCCACCACTTCATTGAAATCAGGGCTGCCAAGCTCCCTCATGACCTCTCAGTTGCCAAATCCAATGCACATCTTGCTTACCTTCCTTACTTGAAGATTTGATGGTGTGGCCCACTCCCTCTTTCTCAAAACCCTCTTTTTTCTTGGCTTCTATAGCTCTGCCCTTCCAGGTCTGCCTCGACCATTTGAGTCTCTCCTTATGGATCTCCTTTGTGGACCCCTCTTCTTTTACCTACCCCTGGTTCTGCTTCCCATGATCCTATCCTTGGATTTCTTCACTGCTTACTCTGCGTGTTTGCCTGAGCAATCGCCTATACCCCACAGCTTCAACATAAAACTATACCCAAATTTACATTTCTGACCCAAACAACTCCTCTGAGGTTCAGATCCATTGCTCTAATTGCCTAGTGGACCTCTCCAATTGGATGTATTATGGGTACCTCAAAATGTCCCAAACTGAACTTGACATCTTGCCTCCTGCCTACCTGGCACGCCCATCCTGAACTGGATCCTCCACTTTTATTCCTGACCTTGGTTACCCAAGCTAGAAATCTGGAATGCATCCAAGCCTCCTCTCTTATTTACCTGGTTCAATCTGCCGCCACTTCCTTAAACTCTTGGATTTCTGCCCTCTCCATCGTCACTGCCAGCCTTGGTTTAGGGCTTCATATAACTTGTTACCTGGATTATGGCTTTCTAGCCGATCTCTGTCCCTACAGTCTTGCCCCCATGGTGCTTGCTGTTTCTCAGCTTTAAATCCTCCAGTGTTGCCCCATCACTCCACCTCAGGATGAAATTAATCTAAGCTCCTTAGCGTGGTGTAAAGGCTTTTCATGATGTAGTCCTTATCTGCCTCTCCAGTCTCCTCCCTTCCCCCTGAGCTCCATCTGGTCAATCACACTGCCACACAGTTCCTCACACTCTCAGCACTTTCTTGTCCCTGTGCCACTGCACCTGCTGATTCCTTTTCCTGGAATACACCTTTGCCCTTACTCTGCCATATTCTTCCTACAATGCCCAGCTCAGAAGTCCCTTCCAGGAAGCCTTCTAAAGTACCCTCTCACTGGCAAGGGTGAGCCTCTTCAGTGCTGCCATTAGCATCATATGTAACCTTTCCCAAGCTGCATGTTACTTGTTGATTTACTGGTCTGTTGTTCCTAGGAGACCATAAGTCACTTGAAAAAGAAATGTTTCTTCATCTCCAAATTCCTAATGCCTGATACAGAGTCTGAGTCATAGAAAGTACCCCACAAATGTTGTCGAATGAATGTATGAGTTATTTACTTAATATGGTGAAAGAGTAATGAACTGTGTCTCAACATTTGCCTCCTCCTAGTTTTTGTCTATACTGTTTGGTTTCTGAAGCACAGACTGCCCTGAGCTTTGCTCGTGTCTTTTATGTCAGGACTTCTGGCCACCTGTCCTGCTGCTGACCCAATGGCCTAAACTACATCTTCAACTTCACACATCCCTGGTTCTAGTAGTCTCAGCTTTTTGCCCCACTGCCATGCTTCACCCCCACTTCCCACGACCCTGACACTGATGAACAAGGCTATGGTTACAACATAAATTAGTGATTTGATTAAATGCAACAAAAAGCAAGGATGTGAAAGTCAAAGATTTTGATCTGAAAAGCATGTCTTCAAGATTAATTTTAAGTTTTCAAAGTTTTATATATTGAGTTGCCAGATACTGGCAATTTTTATAGCCTGTATCCCTCAGGACCCATCAAATCTGGATGTGCTTGCCCTTTACAACAGCTGACATATTATTCTCTTGAACTTACCATGGTCTCATATTTATTATGGGATGACTGCTGAGGAAAAACAGCCATAAGTAATAGATCCCCTGAGAAGGAGAAAGGGCTAAATACATATAGAAATAGAAAGCTCTAAGCTCTTTTAGTCCCTGTAACACAAAGATAGTGTAATCTTCAGCAAAGCATTTCTTACCAGAGCATTTCTATTCCCACCAATGTAGAGAAAACATGATACTATAAAGTCATTTGTATTTTCCCATGTCAAATTCCCTAAAAAGATTTTTAAAACTTGATAAAATTTATTACCAGCCTCCTGTCTTTCAAATGATAGGGAGAATCCTGTGCTATGCTTTTGGAAAATTCTTGTACCTGCAGTGAAAAATGCAATATTTCATTAAGGGCATAGTGTCTTACGTTTGAATTTGGTTATTTCTATTTTTCATAATAAGCTTTAAAAGTATTACTTTAGTCTTCAGTTGATCAGTCTGTTCTTTTAACTTCTGATACATCTGTTTCCCTTGGGATATCATGTGAAATGTGTAAGAAGAACTTGAGGAAGGGTCTTTCTGAGAGGTCAATGGCATCTTAGAGGGACTTGTGTCAGATTCTATTCCTATGTAATAAAGAATAAGTTTTGGTTACCATTCATCTCAGCTGCACTGCAGTTTTATTCAGTACAGAAAACAGAAGTCTGTGGCAATCACTATTTTTAAAAAAATTTTTTTTCAAAATGTATATCTAAATCAAAGAGGTTTAAAAATGCCGGTACCTGGACTACCCTGGTGGCGCAGTGGTTAAGAAACTGCCTGCCAGTGCAGGGGACATGGGTTGGATCCCTGGTCCTGGAGGATCCCACATGCCTCGGAGCAACTAAGCCCGTGTGCCACAACTACTGAGCCTGCACTCTAGAGCTTGCAAGCTGCAACTACTGAGCCCACACGCTGCAACTACTGAAGCCTGCGCTCCTAGAGCCCATGCTCCACAACAAGAAAAGCTATCACAATGAGAAGCCCAAGCATCATAGCGAAGAGTAGCCCCCACTCACCACAACTAGAGAAAGCCCACGCACAGCAACGAAGGCCCAATGCAGCCAAAAATTAAATAAATAAATAAATAAAAATTTTTTAAAATGCTAGTACCTGCAAGATGTTCTTGGTGGATATGTACTGTGGGCTCCATCTGCGCATTTAAAGGAGAAGAAAACATGACTGTTGATAGTGATCATGACGCCATTTCTCAGGATGACTCGATGTGTTCTGGTCATCGTGGAGGCCACCCAGTTGTGGCAAGAGCTGGGGCCCTGATGCCAAGGTTGAATTCCACTCTGACACTTATCTGCCAGGTGACCCAGAGCAATTACTTCATCACTGTAAACCTCAAATTCCTCAACAGTAAAATGGGGATAGTAATAGAACCTACCTCATAGTGTTGTGATGAGAATTAAATGTTACCATAGTATCTGGCACATGGTAAGCGTTCATGTTAGCTGTTACTACTATCATGTTTGATACTATTACGAGGAATACTCACATACTTCTCCTACAGCTAGACCACAGGTTCCACAAAGGACCGTTGTTGGTCTCGTCACCGGCTCTATTGCTGGTGTTCTCACTAACACCCAGACACATGGTAGCCACACTCCAGAGAATAATAACAGTAAGCGTTAAGTTCCAAAATGTGTCAAGATAGTGATTGTTCACACAGCCCTTTTCTACTCACCACAGGCTAACTGGATAAGAGTTCAAATTCTGGAGTGATTCACCTTGAGGGTCTTCCCATTGTTCCCAACACACGCAGCTCACAAACATGCTAGTGCCAGGGAGCTACTGTAGTGGTCAAACTAGGCTGTGGTTATTATGAATATCTCAATTATATGGTGGCTGTGGAACCTATAGAGTCCAGTTCTCCAACCTGAACTGACAGGACGAGAGAAAATCAGACACCTGACTTCAGAATCCCATTGCCAGAGACAGATGAACTTGATATTCATTCTGCCCCTACTAACCACAGGGCACTGAGAACTGTGCCCACCGAGGGGCGTTCTCCTGCAAGCAGAATGAGGAACGTGGAGACTTCCCAGTGTCACAGGGGTGCAGATTTCTCCATGACTGAGAGAAGCATCCCAGTCGAGGCCAGGTGGGCTGCTGGTTCCAGGTACGTGTGTATGGGTGTGTGTGTCAGGGGTGGGGGCGGGGGTTCTGCTCAAACTCCCCAGAACGTTCAGCTGAAAGAGAAGGCAGCTGAAGCATAAAGAGGTGGAAATGGAAATAGGCAGAGAATGTTCAGTCGGGGGACCCTTCATAGAATGCTTAAAGGAAAGATCATACAGTCCTGGCAAAGTGCCAGAGAACTACAGTGTTTACTTTGATCATTATTGTGAACTTACCTAACTATTGAACCTCAAACAATCAATGAGATCCTGAGCCTCAGCATGTTGGGAAGGTGGGTGGAAGGATGGGAAGATGGGGAAAGGGGAAATAGTATAAATTAAACATTAGCAACATTTTGTACTAAATAGTTACCAATATAACAATCTTGAAGCGTGTTATTAAAGATCTTAATTCAGTCCAATTGAGCATTCATAACCAAGGACATAATATGTGCAAACAGAAGGCTAGGCCTCTGGGGGAACTTGGGCAAAGGAAAGATGAAGACGAGGTGGCTGCCTCCAGAGTCTTCAGATCTAGTGGAAGGAACAGATGTTTCCAAATCGTTAGGATCCAAAGCGGGCTGAGATAAATGCTCCGACAGAATACTAAACAAACAAGGATGGGAAAGACTGTGACCGGGGGCTTCTGAAAAGTCCTGTGGCCAGTGGGGTATTGAAAGAGGCCATGAAAATGAGCAGGTCTTTGGTAAGCAGAGGTGGGAGGTTCCATGTGAGGCAGGATCTCAGAGAGGGCAGGGCCAGCCAGGTACCTAAGGATGACTCCTGGGGTGGGAGGGGGAGTTTAGTTTAGAAGGGTAGGATGACATAAAAAATGGGGAAACGCAAATTCCAGGTTGAAGAACTTGGATTTTATTCTATTATGTGTTGCTGTTAGTTCGGCCCCTGATTCTTCTCAGGAGAAGACCCACTGAGCTTCTGAGAGGTCAAGGTATTGGGCCAGAACTGGAACCCAGAACCTCAGACCTACAACTCAGTTCTATGCACCCTCCAAAGACCCACACTGATATAGATGAGCCACGACCCTGCTTATATGTTTGCTGGAGATGGCTTTCACTTACCTCTATCTGTTGTGAAGTTTCAGAAGTTTTCCATTTCTGCTCTTGTTTTTCAACATCGTTTGATCTAGACATGCTTTCTGAAATATCTTGCACAATAGCTGACTTATCTCTCAATTTAGGAGAAAAGCTGGCTTGTTTATCGGTTGTAAGTGGTTTGTCCATTATGTTATTTTTAGGAGCAACTTTAGAGGAATCAGAGAACCAGTAATGAACTTGACCTTGGCCGTATTTGAACCTGTTGCCTGAACTTGCTTTTTCAGCCTGCTGTTTCTGGGGTGTCTGCCCTTGGCAACTTTTTTCTTTATCACCTGGACTCTTGATTTTAGTTAGAAAATTTGAATTTTCCTGATGGCTGCTTTCTCCAGCAGCGACTGGATCCTCTAAATCAGAGGTGTTTTCTTCTGTCGTGGTTGGAAAACAACTGGGCTTATTGCTGTTTTCACCATCGCTTTTGGAGTTGAGTTGGTCAGTGAGTTCTGAGGTTTGTTCTGTCGGCCAAGACTTCTTAACATGCTGCAAAATAATATTTTTAATAATAGCTCCGTCAAAACTGTCAGCATTAGAGATCTCTGGGAGAGTTTCACAATTAATGCCTTGACCTTTTGAGAATTCCTCTTTGCAAAGATGATGGAGTAAAATATAAGAAATGTTTGACTTTAAAGGGTCTCCTTGATTAGATGGAATATGAAGATTTATGGTGCATTGATTCTCTTTATCATATTTTTTGCTGATAGCATTTTCAGTTGTTTTATCCAAAGTCATGGCCATATCTGCCTTTCTGCAAGTCTCTCTATGCGTGGCCTTTTCTTGAAGGTCATCTTCTGTTAAATTCATTTGATTTGAGACATCAAGGATGTCATATTTTGAGGTAAAATTGTAATCGTTGTACATCTGAATTTGGGAGAAGTCCCCATCATAAGGCAAATCCTCCTGTTTCTTAGAAGTTGCATCTTCCAAGAAATCGGCTTCATCCATGTATGTGCAGCTTGACCTCCTTTATCGGTTGCTGCCTGGTCTTGATGTTCTTAATTGTAGCAACAGACCTTCTGGTTTTCATTGATTGTCTTCATTGTGTGTCTTAGTCCGTGCAAAACAAAAAGAGCCTCATTATTAAATATAATTTATTTAACGTATGAAACCATGCTTATCCTAGTGTCTATGCCGGAACAAAATGGATGCTTTTTGTTTAGAGAAATGCAGTTATAAACATGAAGGCAGAAAGCTCAGTCAAGAGTAACTCATCCTAAAGCCTACATTAACATAATCAGTGGTATATAAGCAAGGAATTAGAAAGGAGGGGGGCTAAATTTTTTATTCATTAAAATTTGAGGGAGACATTGGTCTCTAGTTAATGACCAAATATTTACCAACTTCTCTTAGGAAGTACTATTTGAAATTTGTTCTCCCCAAATAGGAGCTTGGAATGCAAGTAAAGGATTGATTTTTTTGAAGTACCACGGCTATCACTTGTCTACACATCACTGATGGGCCGCTATGTGTGGCACTGAAAGCAGACTCAACTAAAACAAACCACCAGCCTACTCTGTTCTGGTGCTTTTTCATCTGTCTTCCCAGACATTCTGGTCCCCTTCTCCTGATTTTCCCTTGCATATTGGAGAAAGGCAGAGAAGGACTGACAGAAATATGAGCAAGGAACCAAAAGGTCTTTTGGACACCCAGAGGCCAATCTGCCATGAAGCCTCCCTCTTCTGATTAGAACCCAGGCAGAACCCAGTTCAAGAGGCTGCCTTGCTCTGAGCAGTCCTGTCAAGCTGCCACAGTCTGGTGGTAGCAGCGTGTCTCAGGGATACTCCTGAAAATGTTCAGAGCAAAACCAGCTGCCATTTGGTATGAGTCTTTTATTCTTTTAAATAAAATTTAAAGCATCCATTTAGATATCACTTCTTGATTTGTAAATTTTTGGGACAACTTTTTAGAAGTAGTATAATTACCTCCAGTTTTAAGGGAGTAACTGAGGCTCTGACTCAACCAAGGGACCCACAACCACTGGCTGGCCTCCCTTGCCCATATAATGATGGGGTTGGATGAACAGATCTCTGAGGGCCTCTTCCCCATCTAAATTTTTATGAGTCTGTGGACTTCTGCTTTATTATATAACCTAAAAAGCTAAAGCAATATGTTTGACAAAGAAAGTAAGATTAATTCTCCAAGCAAAAAAAGAGTAAACACTAAATGTGGTAAAGATATCTATAAAACATTGTACAAAAATTTGAATTTATAGATATATGCCAATGTTAGAGAACTCAAATAAAAATATTTTGTTTAAAGTGAGAGGGAGAAAGAGAGAAGAAAAGGAAGAATTATCGTCATCATCATCACTGCAGGATTACTTTACCAGTCTAATATTTACTGTAAAGTGAAGGTCATGAACAAAATTGCCGGCTACTCAACTGAACTTGAAGAACAAGGGAAATGCTTCCCAGGAAAGTCAAAAGCACAGAGGGGAAGCAGGCATTGGGAGACCTGAATTTGAATTCCGGCTTTTCCACTCTTTAGCTCTGTGCCATCAGGCAAGTTCCTTAACTTTTCGCAGTCTTAGTTTCCTCTTCTGAAAAATAGGAATAATAATACCTAGCTCACAGGATTGCTAGATGAACATGAGATAAGCTATCTAAAGCTCTTGGCATAGTGCTCGGCACAGAGTGAGCAAACAATTATGGTAGCTTAAAAATGAAAAAACCAGTCTCAGTGTTGGAGTGCTGAAGAACGCCCAGGTATAGAAGGCTAGGTACTCTTTATCTGTGGGATATTTACAGGATAAAGGAATACATGGCATATATGAGACATGATCTCTATAGGAGCCTTAAAATGACTTTAAAAATCTACCTGGAAATGAATTTATTGTTTGATGGTGAAAACTATCACCAAATAATTTTAGATAAAACATTGTTTAAGTCATCCAAATGGCCAACAGGTACATGAAAAGATACTCAACATTGCTAATCATCAGGGAAATGCAGATTGAAACTATAATGAGCTATCACCTCACACCTGTTAGAATGGCCATCATCAAGAAGAAAAGAGATAACAAATGTTGGCGAGGATGTGGAGAAAAGGGAACCCTTGTATACTGTTGGTGCAGCCACTATGGAAAACAATATGAAAGTTCTTCAGAAAATAAAAAATAGATTTACCATATGATCCAGCAATTCCACTTCTGGATATATACCCAAATGAAATGAAAACAGGATATCAATAAGATACCTGCACTCCCATGTTTATTGCATCATTGTTTGCAATAGCCAAGACATGGAAACAACCTAAGTGCCATCAATGGATGAATGGATAAAGAAGATGTCATATATATACATTCTTATTCATATTCTTTTCCATTATGGTTTATCACAGTATATTGAATATAGTTCCCTGTGCTATACAGTAGGACCTTGTTGTTTATCCATTCCACATGTAATAGTTTGCATATCCTAATCCCAAACTCCCAGTTCATCCCTCCCCCACCTCCCCCTTGGCAGCACAAGTCTGTTCTCCATGTCTGTGCGCCTGTTTCTGTTTCATAGATAAATTCATTGGTGTCATATTTTAGATTCCACATATAAGTGGTATCATATGCTATTTGTCTTACTCTTTCTGACTTACTTCACTTAGTATGATAATCACTAGGGCCATCCATGTCGCTGCAAATGGCATTGTTTCATTCTTTTTTATGGCTGAGTAGTATTCCACTGTATATGTGTACCACATCTTCTTTATCCATTCATCTGTCAACGGACATTTAGGTTGTTTCCATGTCATGGCTATTGTAAATAGTGCTGCAATGAACATTGGGGTGCATGTATGGAAGATGTCATATGTATATTATGAGAAAGAAGGACATCCTGCCATTTACCATAACATTAATGGACCTTGAGCACATTGTGCTAAGTGAAATAAGTCAGAGGAAGACAAGTACTGTATGGTATAACTTATATGTGGAATCTAAAAAAAGCTAAACGCATAAAAACAGAGAGTAGAATGGTGGTTACCAGGGGATGGAGGGTGGGGGGATAAGACAGATGTTGTTTAAGGGTACAGACCTGCAACGAGCAGTGAATAAACCCTAGAGATCTAAAGCACAGCATAATGAGTATAGACAACAATATTGTATTATAATCATCAAACTTTCTAAGAGACTAGAACTTAAGTATCCCAACCACTAAAAAAAATGATAATTATGTAACATGATAGAGGTCTAATTATCACTAAGATGGTAATCATATTACAATATGTAAATGGATCAAATTAACATGTTGTATACCTTAAAATTACACCTTGTTATATGTCAAATATATTTTAATTTTTTAAAGTTGTCTAATTTTTGAGGGGAAAAAGCATCTTTAAATGCCTACAGAGAAAAGAAAGATGAATTCTAGTTTTGCAGGACTTTTAATGACCCAAGCTATAGGCTGAAACTCATCCTCATGCCTTCCTTGTATCTTGAGGTACTCATTGCTGAGCATTTCTTGCTATGGAAGCCCTTCTTGCTATGGAAGAAAAGACCCTTTGTTAGCCAGATCCTAATTTCTAAAATATCATTCTGTTTAAACTGATAAAGTTTAATTTTTGCCATGACTCTTCAGAAAAAGAAAAAAGAGCAACCACCAAGACAAGCTAGAAGCTTGAGGAACTCTCTCATTACACACAGGAAAACAGCTTCTGTTATTATTATAGTTATTTTTGTGTGTGATTGCAAGCTATTTAAAGGATTTTTTCTGCTAAAGGACAAGCTACATCCTTAGAATCATAATGGGCACCTTACAGGTAGCTGGAAGCAACTAGACCATCTTCCCACATCAATATTCGGCTCCGTCTTAGAATCCTAAGGTGAATCCTAAGAGGTTCCAGTCAGAACCCAACAGAACTTTTCTATAGAACCCAATTTGACTTACTGAGTTCAGGTGAACATATTTGGGGCCATGACTGCTTTTGCAGCTGTCCTGACCATTATGTGCTCAGCAGTAGCTCACAAATCACGCTGAGAGTGAATACTTTGAGCAAAAGAGGCCAGCACATCACAGCGACCTGGCCCTGTGGAAACAGTTCAGTCTGGGCCCCGAATAGGGATGAACAGCAAAGTGCTCACCATGCTGACCTCTATTCCCTGTGTGGTTTACTTTATTATGAAGTCCGAATTTGGTGCTGAGGTGCTGGCCTAACCTCACTAATATGCCTGGTTTAAGAGAAGAAAATAACCATGGCTGGGATGACTGCAAATCTGATGGATTCAACTAAGAATGTCTGTAGATGGATAAACCAAAACTCCTTGGTTGTTGGAGACCAAAGATGGTCAGCGAATCATTGTTTCTGGCTGGTAGGTGATGTTTGTTCTATCTACCAGGCCCATTTAGTGGTAATACAGATGTTATATATGATGTTATGTATCAGAGGACTGTTTCCATCTTCGAAGGAAAACTGTGGGGCTGTGTGCCTGTGACAGTCTCTTAGCCTCATCCCCAATACGCTCTGTTCTGTGTTTAGACCTCTGCTAGCCTCCAACAGGGTGCACCTGGCCCCGAGACAGAGGAGAAAACAGGCGTTGTTGCCACCAACGCTTCCCTGCCTCCTTCCACTAAAGAACTTAACACTCAGGTCCTGAACCCCACTCTTCTAAGATCAACCCTACTTTCTGTAATGATAATAGGAGTTGACTGTTGGAAACAATGATTCAGCAATCCAAAATCTTCTTACTCCTTTATATGTGTGTCATTAAGAATGTGACTAGATTACAGTTAGGAGATTTAAGTACATGATCCAATGATATTTTGTGCCCATAAATCAATATGCTCTAAGTCTTCAACCAACACATGCTGCAGTCAACACGAAGAGATAAAACGACAGCAGTAGCAATAGAAACTCACCTCCATCTTGGGGTCTCTGGACATCAAGGAGTAAACTGGTTGAAGGACCTTGAAATACAGATGGGCAATCCTGTCATTCTAAATCATCTCTCTTTTTTTTTTTTTTTTTAAAGTTGGAAGTTGGCTGCAATTGAGTAATAGAGCAAAACCTGATCATGCTGTGCTTGCTTCTTCTGGGTACCTTCGACTGTAAGAAATCAGCTTTGAAGACTACATAGGGAACCTCTGATGTGATCTAAACTTGTCTTTTTTTGTTGCTGTTGTTGTTCTTTTAAGAGCATTCAAAAATACTGAGTTTGACTCTGTTTTAATTTTCAAATTCTCTCCCTCTGTTCCTAGCTCAAGATTTCTATTTACCCATGAAAGCAAATAGGAGATGGCTCTGAGTAGTATATCCTAGGCCACGCCCAGAGGTCAGGTAGTCACGGATTTTGTATCCAGTGGATGGTGTTTCTAGATTAAAATATGTTCCGAGGTAATGTGATAGAAGGCTCCCTCTGCAATGACTGCATTTGATTATGCTCTGGTAATTCTATCAGCTAACTCTATCTCAGAAATGTAGGGTGCCCACAAATGCAGTGTCTGTGACTGTAACCGCACACCATTCAGGGCGATGGTCTGGCTTCATCCAGCTATTGTTGAGTGGCGGTAGGAAGACACTGTGAAGGAGCAACAAACCAATCCAATCCTCCCTCGAGAGCCAATAGATGTATTATTCATAGTCAGCAATGTAGGCTTAGCAAGGTAGGCTTAGCAATGTAGGCTTTCCGTGAGTGTACGCAAATTTGATAACCAGCTGCTACAAGTTATTTATCCTGAAACTGTTTTAAAAGAACAAAAAATTTTTTTGAAACTGAGCAAACTAGTGTATGAAGAAGATTCCTCTTGGTGTTTTACCAGCAGCCTTTGCTTATTTTTCTTGCCCTTTGGTGGTCAGTGCTGTCCTTTTATCCAATTTTCCCATTGACATAGCCAGGTAATCATCATAGATTGTTGGATTTGTATTGTAAACAATGGACCTTTGCTGTGCGTTGGGAACATTTAGAAAACTCTTACCAGTTGATTTTCTAAAAATAATTCTTACCACCAATTTCAAAACACGCTTGATTTAAAGAAGTATAATATTTTTAAAAATACCTCATCCTTTCCCTAAACTTTCTAGCTTGAGTTTGGCAACCTCTGCCTAGAGATAAGAGGGGCCAGAATATTTTAGGAAAGTTCTTTCTCTTTGTTTAAAGACTTGCCCTTCTTTTCCTCACATTCTACCCCCTGTCTAAGGGAAGAACATTGACTTGAAATTATCAATAAATGTTGTAAAGAATAAAATGTCAAATATATTGTACACCAATGCCTGATCTATGCTCCTCAAAATGATTTCTGAAAGTTATGATTTTGACAAAAAGTCTAACCTTGCATTAGAAAAAAAATCTAAGGGATGAATCCCCAAATCTCTATGTGGTAGGATTACAGGTAAATTTTATTTTATTATTAGAGCTGTCCCTTCATTTATTAAACAGATATTTATTGAAAATACCTAGTAGGTGCAAAACACTATGCTAGGTCGTGGACTGAAAAGGAAATATAGAAAATGGTTAGGCGTGTAGATTTTGGTGCCAGACTGAGTTTGTAGCTAGACTCTGTTAATTATTAGCTGTGCAACTTTGGACAAGTTGCTTAACTTCTCTGTTCTTCAGTTTGTCCATCTGTAAAAAGGTGACATTAATAGCACAGATAGGGTTGTGAGGATCATAGGAGTTGTTTTCTAAAATCATCACTTATATAGTACTTACTATGTGCCTTACACTGTTCTAAGCACTTTACAAATATTAATTCATTAATTGCATGCAAAGGATTTAGAATATTGTGTGTTATAAATGGTGATAATTACTATGAAAGATAGGAAAAGAATGTGAGAAAGGAAGGAAAACTTTCCTGAGATAGGATAGGCAGGAAAGAGCTTTCTGAGGACATACTTTTCAAGACGGAGCCCGAAGGTTGCAAAACCAGCCATGCAAAGAGTTGGGGCAGAGTGTTCTGGGCACAGGTAAAATGTATGCAAAGACTGGAAGATGAAAAAAAACTCTGTGTATTGGTGAAGCTAAAAGGAGCTAGCATGGGTGATGGAAGTGAAGATGAAAGAAATGGATGTCTTCAAGACATAAGGCATATGTTGGAGGAAAAATCAACAGAACCTGGAACTGTGCTTGTGAAGGTAGGTGAGGATAAGGGAGGAATTAATCATGACTCTTTGGTCATGCTTTCTTGTATTTCCAAGTATTTTATAATACAGATCATTTGAATCAATAAGGAAATGACCCCAAAGAGCAAAGGACATGAATTAACAGAAAAGGAAATATACATGGCATTGAAAACTATGAAAAGATGATTATCTAAACATGTAGAAAAATGATCGCCCTTTTTCTATGGTTTAAACATACTTGTAGTCAAATAACATTTACTGAGTACTTAACAATAGTTCTCTATACCTCATACAGACACTTCATGCTCTGGGGACAGCAGGACATGATTTTGAATCCTGGTTCTGCCACTTTCTAGACTCACAGTTTTGGGCAATTGACTTATTTTCCTACTTTGTAAAATGGTGATGACAACTCTACCTCAAAGGCTTAACGTATGAATAAAATAAGACAATGCTTTTACTTAGTCCAGTGTCTGTCATGTAGTATGTCCAATAAATGGTAACCATTACTATGGAACCGAAGTCCTTATGCTGTATAAATCGTCCTCCACACTCACCCTCATCCTGATGAACCAGTTATGTATCTGGATATCCATGAAGATAGTAATGTTCTCTAAATCACTGTAGCATGTTGGGGCTGGATTATGCTTATTTTAGCTTTAATGCATGCATAGAGTTCAGAACAGTGTGCGGCACATAATGTCTGATAAATACCACCTTTAAAAAAAATTGTTAACTATTACATAAACTATCTCTTTCAGTACTTCAAAATTTTAGCTTTTTAAACCAATCTGTAGTTTTATCTAAAAGATAAGGATTTAAAATATAAATCTGTTAAAAATTAAACCCTTGTAGAAAAAAATAGCTGGACTTCCCTGGTGGCGCACTGATTAAGAATCCACCTGCCAATGTAGGGGACACGGGTTCGATCCCTGGTCCAGGAAGATCCACATGCTGCAGAGCAACTAGGCCCGTGCGCCACAACTACTGAGCCCGTGTGCCACAACTACTGAAGCCTACGCACCTAGAGCCTGTGCTCCGCAACAAGAGAAGCCACCGCAATGAGAAGCCCGCGCACCGCACGAAGAGTAGCGCACACTCTCCGCAACTAGAGAAAGCCCGCGCACGGCAACGAAGACCCAACGCAGCCAAAAATTTTTTTTAAAAAAGAAAAAAAAAAAAAATAACAGCACTATTTCCCTAACCCCTTTCTTATAAAAAGCACAAAACTCTTTAAATAGTAATCAATTAGACTCCCCCCAAGTAAAGTAAATATTACCTAATTCAACACCAAAATGCCAACTTTTATTGGACAGTTTTAGCTGCTATATTAAAATACTGGAAGCGACAAACACATAAAAAGTAAATAATACTCAACACTTAGCCTTTTATGATAGGCTTGTGTAGGCTTAATAAACAATCATTAATTAAGACTCACAACACTCAGGTGAGGTATCTCTTCACCCTCTCAAGCAATATCATCATCTCAGATGGAACCTCAGTACAGTGCTAAACAATTTAGGACAGGAAATAATTACCTGATCAAAAGATAACAGCACTTTGCATCTAAATAATGCTTTTTAACCAAGAGTATCTAGCCACATTACAAACTCTAAGAGACTTAATAAACACTCTGAGACTTAATAAAAACACCCTCAGAGACTTAATAAGTATCTCTCTTTAACCTCATGGAATAGGTTGAAGGAGAGGAAGCAGTTTAGCCAAAATTATGCAGCAGGTCACTAGCAGTGAGAATTTAGTTCTTTGGATTCAAGTACTAGGTGGGAAGTAAAGAAAGTGAATGTTTATTGAGGGCATACTATGTGCTGGGCCCTTTGTGTATATCCTCTCATCAATTCTCTCCAGGCCCCCCCCTCAAAGATAAATACTGTATCATCCCTCCTTTAGGATGAGGAAATGAGCTCAGAGGAGCAGCTAGGATAGGTCAGTCTGACTCCAAATCCAACTTGCTTCCTCTCCTATCAGACCACATGTCACAAAATGGAAGAGGAAGTAGAAGTGGTCAGACTCACCATTTTTTTTTTTAACAGTATTGGTGATTGTATCAGTTTCCTACTGCTGCTTTAACAAATTTTCACAAACTTGTGGCTTAAAACAGCACGAACTTCTTATCTTTCAGTTCTGGAGATCAGAAGTCCAAAAATGGGTTTCACCGAGCTAAAATCAAGGTGTCAGCAGGCTGCATTCCTTCTAGAGGCTCTAGGGGGGAATCCATTCCCTTGCCTTCCCCAACTTCTAAAGACTATCTGCATTCCTTGGCCTGTGACCCCTTCTTCCATCTTCAAAGCCAACATGACAGCATCTTCAAATCTCATTTTGACTCTGACTCTCCTGCCTCCCTCTTCACTTACAAGGACCCCTGTGATTACAAAAGTGGTTCCAGTCAGATAATCCAAGATAGTCTCCTCATCTCAAGATCCCTAACTTAATCACATTTATAAAGTCCCTTTTGACATGTAAAGTAGTATATTCACAGGTTCCAGGGACAAGGATGTGGACATCTATGGGTACCATTATTTTGCTTATCACAGTACTCTTACATTTTGGAGAATTCTTAGAAAACTACAATCTATGCCTCATCATTTCTTCCCCAAGCAGTATCTCTTGTACCTCCAGGGGGGATTATTATCCCCAAAGCCCCTCCTAATGTGGAGCTTTGTTATTCCATGGAGCAAATTTTTTGAGATACAGTAAATACTGTAGGAGGGCATACCTCAAAAGTGGAAAGTTTTTTAAAAATGAAAAATGATAACTACTGATACACGCAACTATGTAGATGAATCTGAAAATAATTATGCTCTTTGAAAGAAGCCAGACCAAAAAAAAAAAGGAGCACATATTTATATAAAATTCTAAAAAAAGAAAACTAATATATAGTGACAAAAAACAGATCAGTGGTTGCCTGGAGTTGAGATGGAGGTTAGGGGAGGGGTTTCCAAGGAGCATGAGGAAATTTTTGTGGATGGATATGATGATTGAGGTGATAGTTTCGCAGATGTGTACGTATGCCATTTAAACAACAAACTTAAATTATGCACTTCAAGTATGTGCTGTTTATTATTTGCCAGTTATAGCTCAATAAAGCTGTTTTTTAAAAATCCATGAAAAGAAACTTTAAAATATACCAAGGCACGCAAGAACTTCATAAATGAGGTTATAGAGCCAGAGAGAAACTGCATCACACTGCTGTAACCTTATCTATATAGCTCTTTAGAAAATTCTCAAACACCTCATTCAGATGTTATCATTTCAGGAAGACTGAAGATTTGCAAGTATAACACATTGGGGAGTTTCTTTTGCATGTTATCTGAGCTCCTTAGCATGGCACATGAGGCCCCTGGTGAACTGTGGCTTCCTCCCTCTTCAACCTGTCTTCCTGCCACACCTTGACTTGAAATTCATGCTTCAACAATGCCAAGCTCTTTATAGCTGCCAAGCTCACCGGGTGTTCTATGTCTCCATAAAATGTGCTGCTGCCCTCTCCACCTGTAGAATGCCCTTCCTCCCTGGCCTCTTGGGCCAGGAGAGGTCATCACTTCCTCCTCTGCCAACCCCGTCCCTTGTACAACCTTCCTTAGTTGCACTTTCCCCACCGTATGGTAAATAATTGTTTCCGTCTGTCTCTGTCACAGGCCTGTCTGTACTCCCAACTTTGGCATATAACAGACTCAACAGTTACTGCACGGAATTAAAATGCTCCCCGTATGTCATGGAGACAAACATCAGAGCCTTAGGGTGTCTGTAGGAAGGACATCCAGCAAAAGAGAAGTTTGGATGTTGATAGACGAAGGGATAAAGCATGGTCATGAAGTTGGTGGCAGTGACTCTTGCAGCCCAAACTAGAGCAATGGTTCTCAGTAGGAGGCAGGACCACTCCAGAGGATTTCAGAAATCTGTGGGGTGTTTGGGGTCATCACAGTGCCTGGACTAAGGGGGAGGAAGTTGCTGCTGGCATTTATTACTTCTCTCTTCCAGGAGACCAGCCTGGAAGCAAAGTACAACC
This sequence comes from Eschrichtius robustus, assembly GCF_028021215.1. Taxonomy (NCBI): domain Eukaryota; kingdom Metazoa; phylum Chordata; class Mammalia; order Artiodactyla; family Eschrichtiidae; genus Eschrichtius; species Eschrichtius robustus. Next base: position 95,948,056 of record NC_090826.1, read on the forward strand.
AGTCCTGTACGTAGAAGATTAATCACATCCAGTGCCGATAGGGCTTTCATTAAGAAACACTACTCTAAAGATAGAAAGTGCTTTCTCAACAAAGACTGAAAATACTCCTCTTCCTTAGTGCTTCAGGTGAGTGTGAGGTGCATTCAGTGAAGGACCAGTGTCCTCTCCCCCAGCTACAAGCATTCACTCCCCTTGGCCCCATCTGCCTCGCCGACCACCAAGTTTCCTCTGCCCTCCTACTCTCTGCGCTTCATTTCTTTTGTTCCTCGAATACCCTGTCTCCTTCCCACCTTGGGGCCTTCCCTTCATGCTGTTCACTCTGTCTAAAGTGTCTGCCCCACCTTCCTGCTTTCTACCTGCTTATTTCTTACCCATCTGCTAGCGTATCTCTTCCTCCAGAACCTTCCCTCATCTCCTATACTAGTTCTGGTTCTCGTGATATAAGCCCTCAGAGCACTCTGTGTATCTTTATTGGCATTTATCACAATTATAAAATATTAGTGGAAGGAAGGGGGGGAGAGAAGGGGACCAGGGGAAGAAAGGAAGGGAGAGGGGAGGAAAGGAAGGGAGAGGGGAGAGAGGGAGAAAGACCCATTTGGCTGCTTGACGAGAGTGGAAAGAGCACACGTGTTTAAAAAAAGACTCTTAGCTCTGCTCCTTGTTAATTGTGGACCTTGATTAACTTTTCAAAGTGATTTGAACCTCAGTTTCCTCATCCACAATATGGGGATAAAGGGTATTTGTGAGGATTAAATGAGATAAGTATATAGAGTGCCTTGCTCAGTGTCTGACACATGGGGGGTACTCAATGATTGTCCAGTCTTTCTTCCCTCTTCCTCCTCTTCCCTCGTGGAAGGATATACAAGTATAGAAATTTAATTAAGAAAGCTGGACTTAAAAATTAGCCTTTATACCTAGCTGGATAGAGAGGAGACATGAATAAGCCATCTACATGGGTTTGAGGGGCTCTGAGAACTCATGAACATCTTAAAGAAAGCCTGTGGTCAGTGGGTGGGCGATTGTGACTGATTGTCAGTAAAAGCAATGAAGAGAATTCATAGACGCTGACATGGTGGTGTTGCTCAATATTCTTAAAAGATCTGCTCTTTTCTGCACAATCCCTCCAGCAAGCAAGCTGGCAAGTATCTGTAGGATGACCACACCTGACTTCTTGGGGGGAATTTGAGCTAACTGGGAAGTAGGGCACCTCTCAAAAGTAACTTAGTCCCTTGTGACTGTGAGTTCTGGGTCCTATCGAGGTCCTACTGATAGAAAACAAAACAATGCTTTGGGAAGGGTCAGTGACACCTATCTGAGGTAGAGTCTAGCTACTAAGGTAGAAAGAGTTCTAAGCAGATATATTTTAGATTTGCATGATTCCGTCCTCAAAGGGAACCTCTGGGTACATTTGCAATCCCATAATTAAAACTGATAATAACGTCATAAAACAGTGGTTACTATCTTCAGAGGAGAACATCTGAGTATGCATACTATCCTAGAGGCAGACAGACTCTTAGAAGTCAGACACATGGAAGATTGCTGGGGGAGTCGAAAGAGAGTCTCGCTTCCTTTCTAAGCAATCCACCCTCCTAAGTGATCTTTGGAATAATAGGGTAGTAAATAAGTTTCATTGGGCAACTTCTTTCACATGTGACACCATGTGAATTAAGAGCACTTGATTGCTTTGCTAACAGGCAGCATCCAGATCTGCTGTTAAACTGTGATACTGACCATCTCAACTTTAGATAACCCCAAAAGTTAACCCTGTAAAAGAACACAGCTGTTTCCTGGTTAAAGCCCTGAACTACTTGCTTCTCTTTCTCAGGCTTTGTACACCTACCATCTTTGTTCCACAAGCCCTAAAGGTTGCCGTGCTCACCTGCCTTTACCAACTCCTGTCCTGGATTTAAGATAGAAAGTTCTGCATCCTGAGACCCCCCTCAATCCAGGAATGGTTAGTCACCCCAACATAGAATGGATTCCCTCACCCCACCAAATTCCTAACCTCTCTGTTATCCCCTTACTCCTAAGCACTTAATCCCGTTTCATATCTAAGTATTTTTTATACAAAGCCACCAGAAGGAAATGGCAGAGAAGCACACTTATGGGGGGATGGGGATATGCAAATCCACGGTAATTTTTAAACCTTAAAAAATTCCTTTATGTTTTTCTGCTTATTACAGAAAATGTGAAAAGTAGAGAAAAGTGTAAAGAGAATGCTTCAGAATAATTCTTTCTAGTGTTTATTAAACATTTTTACATACTTGGGATCATAATACACAATTTTGCAACATGCTTTTTTCACTTAACATCGATTTCCCCATGTTATTAAAAACTTTGAAATAAATACCTTTTTAAAATAGTTATATCCACCCTATAGGTACACTGTAATTAATCATTTCCCTAATGACAGACATTTACGTTGTATCCAATTTATCAATGTTTTAAAATAACATAACAGTAAACATTCTTGCTTGTATTTTAAATTATTTCCTCTGGGTAGAGTCTTATGTGGGAAAGTATTAGGACAGAGTGTAAATATTTTAATGCTTTTAACATGTATACCAAATTAGTTTCAAAAGGCATATATTCTCATTAGCAACCTGAGAGTGATATACTGATATATACTCTGTAACACTAAACAGTAACATTTTTAAAATCTTTGTCAATTAAAAAATAATTTCAGGGAATTCCTTGGCAGTCCAGTGGTTAGGACTCCATTCTTTCACTGCTGAGGGCACGGGTTAGATCCCTGGTCGGAGACCTAAGATCCCGCAAGCTGCGCAGTGCAGCCAAAAATTTAAATAATAATAATAATTTCAGTGTTGTTTTAATTTGAAGTACTTTGATAACTTGGTGTGTTTAGACATTTTTCATATGTTTACTGGCCTTTTTTTAAAATTTATTTTTGGCTGCGCTGGGTCTTTGTTGCTGCGTGCGGGCTTTCTCTAGTTGCTGCGATCGGGGGCTACTCTTTGTTGCAGTGCGCGGGCTCTCATTGCAGTGGCTTCTCTTTGATTCAGAGCACTGGCTCTAGGCGCACGGGCTTCAGTAGTTGTGGTGCGTGGGCTCACTAGTTGTGGCTTGCTGGCTCTAGAGCTCAGGCTCAGTAGTTGTGACACACAGGCTTAGTTGCTCCGCGGCATGTGGGATCTTCCCAGACCAGGGCTCAAACCCGTGTCCCCTGAATTGGCTGGTGGATTCTTAACCACTGTGCCACCAGGGAAATCCCTATTGGTCATTTTTATTTCTTCATTTGTGAATTATCTCAGTACTTTGCTCATTTATCTATTATCCACAATACGACTAGTTATTTTATTACAAAAGTAACTAAAAAGTAATGAACACGTAAAATGGGTTAGAACGTATTAATATTTATAGTGTTTTATAACTTGCTCTTTAACTCAATCCAGTACATTGAGAATATCTTTCTGTGTCAACCAGTGTATATCTAAGCCATCATTTTTTTTAAACAAACAACTTTTTTAAACAATATTTATTTATTTATTTACTTTTATTTGGCTGCACCGGATCTTAGTTGTGGCACGTGGGGTCTTCATTGTAGCATGCGAGATCTTTTAGTTGTGGCATGAGAACTCTTAGTTGCGGCATGCGTGTGGGATCTAGTTCCCTGACCAGGGATCAAACCCAGGCCTCCTGCATTGGGAGTGTGGAGCCTTAACCATTGGACCACCAGGGAAGTCCCTAAGCCATCACTTTTAATGGCTGCATAATATTCCATTGTATGGATTAACAAGAACTGTTTTCACCAATCCTCTGGACATGTAAGTTATGTCTAATATTTCCATATTAAACATGACTGTGATGAATGTGATGAACATCTGGTTCATTTATTTTGTGTACTTGTCTGATCATTTATGTAGGTAAAGTCCTAAAAAATGGAATTATTTGGTCAAGAGGTACTGAAGTTTTTGACATGTATTACAAAATCTTCCACAATGGTAATACCAATTTCCAGCCCCAAAAGCAGCACGTGAAAGGACTAATTTCACATACCCTCACCAACAGTATTATCGGTCTTTAAAGTCTGCAATATGATAGGCAAAAATGGTGTCCCATTGTTTTAATTTGCATTTAATTAAACACTAGTGAAGCTGAAGTTCACATGTGGGCTCATTGTGGTTCCTTGAATTTCCATTGTAAAGTGTTGGTCCCTGCCCTTTGCCTGTCTATCAGGTTGTTGCCTTTTTTTCTGTTGGGTTGTTTCATTATAAGAGCTCTTTAAATACTAAGTATTTAGTACTAACCCTTTGTCAGTCACATCTGTCTCCATTTATCATTTTCCTTTTGACTTCACAAGAGGCAGTATAGGCAGAGACGCACTGGCTCTGCTATTTACCAGCTGTGGTGGATGCTGTTTAGATGCCCTGTTCAGAGGCCCTTTACTGAATACACATCTCCCAGCTGCTGTGAGGTTGGCTACTAAGGATTACAGCTGCCCTCCTCTCTGTAGAGTTTGCCCTAGAGGGAGCTGCCATACCTGGGGAAGTTACATTTTAGCCCATCCCGATACAGGGGAACTAAAAGCCAGCACCCTTCTTTAAAGTGCGTGAGGTTTATGCTCTAAAAATTCTACAGAGAGGTTTATGCTCTAGACTCTAGAGCCCTCTCTCTATGAATCAGACCAAGGCTAAGATTTCCTTGGAGTTATTCTTGCTCAGCTCTTTTCTGTTCTCTATTCTGTTTCACTCCTTTCCTTACAGGTGCCTCCTGTAGAGCTCTCCCTCAATAAATCATGTGGATCTAAATGTCCGTCTCAGGATCTGCTTCTAGGGAAGCCAATCTAAGAGTCTGTAAAATGGGGATAATATTAGTACCTACTTCATAAGGTTGCTGTGAAGATGAAATATTAAAATAATAGTAATAGCAAAAATTATCTAGTATTTATTATGCACTAGGCATTGTCCTAAGCAATTTACATGTATTAATTCATTTAGTCCTTATATCAGTCAGGGTCCAGGTATAATCCTTAAACAAGTAAAGTGCTTAGAACCGTGCCTGGTACATATTTAGCATCAATTAATCTTATCTATTATTACTGATTGATTCACTCTCCATTTCAAATCAAAGATTAAGCCTGTTAATAGGTTGTTTCCCCTGTATTTTGAGGTCTCCTTCCCATGCCCCTTTTCTTAGGTATTCCTTTGGAAAGCTCCTTCCCCTTCATTTTTTTCTCTTTTATTACAAAAGGTAGAGCTGCCAAGTCTATATTCTTGCTGAGGAACCTCCACACCCAACATTCTTTTTTTTTTTAACATCTTTATTGGAGTATAATTGCTTTACAATGGTATGTTAGTTTCTGCTTTATAACAAAGTGAATCAGTTATACATATACATATGTCCCCATATCTCTTCCCTCTTGCATCTCCCTCCCTCCCACCCTCCCTATCCCACCCCTCTAGGTGGTCACAAAGCACAGAGCTGATCTCCCTGTGCTATGCGGTTGCTTCCCACTAGCTATCTATTTTACGTTTCTTAGTGTATATATGTCCATGCCACTCTCTCACTTTGTCCCAGCTTACCCTTCCCCCTCCCCGTATCCTCAAGTCCATTCTCTAGTAGGTCTGCATCTTTATTCCTGTCTTGCCCCTAGGTTCTTCTGACCATTTTTTTTCTTTTTTGTTTTAGATTCCATATATATGTGTTAGCATACGGTATTTGTTTTTCTCTTTCTGACTTACTTCACTCTGTATGACAGTCTCTAGGTCCATCCACCTCACTACAAATAACTCAGTTTCGTTCCTTTTTATCACACCCAACATTCTGACTTTCTTTCAGTCAAGGGAGCACTGTTATTCTCTGATAGAATTGTTGGAAAAGGAAGCAACAAGCATCATCCACCGGGTTATTCAAATTTGTCTTGACTCAATGGTGTCATTTATAACTCAGAGAAAAGTCCAGCTACCCAGCTTGAGCTTTTAAAAAAAGAAGCTAAGCTTGATCTATCCTAACAACCCAGCAGGTTTAAGGTTATGCACACTCATTGCTCTCTCCCTTCTTCAAGGCACTGGAAAATGGTCAAGTAAGCCTGTGTCAACACCAGGGCATTCATCTAGTAATGTGGAAATGGTGCAGTAAGAACCCCACTGCTGTTTCCCTAGTACCCAGCGTAGTGTTTGGCACACAATAGGCATTTCAACATATGTGTTATTGAATGGATGACTGAATGAATTTACAAGGCAAGATAGAGCAATGACATCAGTTAATAGTTGTTTATATGTATCTATTTATTTGCCACTTAATATGGTCACCATTTCCTTCCTGCATCTTTAACCAACCAAGATCATTTTCCTTCTCGAAGGAGAACCCATATAGCTTCAGTCAGTGAGGGTCTGTGATGGCAAAATCAGTTTTTGTTTACCTGAAAATGCCTTTATTTCATCCTCATTTTTGAAAGATATTTCCACTGGTTAAATAATTCTAGGTTGACAGTCATTTTCTCTGACCGTAATATCAAAGATATTCTGCTTCTGGTTTATTTTTTTTCAGTTGCAAAGTCACATGTCTGCCTAATTGTTCCATTGGTGGTTTTTTTTGTTTGTTTTTTTTTTTTGGCTGCGTTCGGCTTTCCCTGGTTGCGGCGAGCGGCAGCTACTCTCCGTTGCGGTGCGCGGGCTTCTCACCGCGGTGGCTTCTCTGTGGCGAAGTACGGGCTTCAGTAGTTGTGGCGCACAGGCTTAGTTGCTCCGCGGTATGTGGGATCTTCCCAACCCAGGGCTGGAACCCGTGTGCCCTGCATTGGCAGGCGGATTCTTAACCACTGCACCACCAGGGGAGCCCTCTCTCGCTGGTTTTAAGGTTACTTTGTTTTCAGTGCTCTGCATTTTCATTATCTCATGTCTAGGTGTAAATTTTTTTCTTTTCTTTTTTTAAAAAATCCTGCTGAAAGTGTTGTCTATTTCTCTTCTCATCTTAGAATTTCAATCAGACACGTGTTAGATCTTCTCAGTCTATCCTCTGTGATTCTCTTTTATATAAAAAAATTAGTTCAGTTCTATCTTCCAATTTGCTCATTCTCTCTTCAGAATGTCTAATCTACTGGTAAACCTGCCCATTGAATTTTAAATTCTATTTATTATGGATTTTTTAAAAAGTCTAGATTGTTTTTAAACCTGCCCATTCATTTTTTGCAGAACTTCGTTATTTATATTTTCAATCTTTTATTTCTTTTATATTAAACATACTTATTTATAGTCTATGACTATTTATAATCTATGACTGTGATCTATTCCAGTTTTAAAGTCTTTATGTGTTTGATTCTGTTATCTGGTTTTTTGTTTGTTTGTATTGGGGGGGGGGGTTTCCTGCTAATTCTTGTACAAGATGCCTTGTCTCTTTGTATGATTTCTGATTTGACTGAGAGTTCACATTTCTTGGAAGTTTTTCTGTGGAAATGTTTGGGGTCTGGCTTAAGTTGGTGTCATAGTCAACTTGGGTTGACAAAATACTGTAAAGTAAAATACCATTGCTTAAAACATCTATTCCTCACAGTTCTGAAGCCTGGAAACCCAAGATCAAGGTGCTGGCAGATTCAGTGTCTGGTGAGGGTGCCTTTTCTGGTTCATAGAGGGCTATCATCTCACTGTGTTCTCACATGGTGGAAGGGGTGAAGTTGCTCTCTGGGGTCTCCTTTATAAAGGCACTAATCTCATTCATGAGGGCTCCACTCTTATGACCTAATCACCACCCAAAGCCCTTATCTCCAGATACCATCACACTGGGGATTAGGTTTAAACATATGAATTTGTGTGTGGGGGAGGACACAAACATTCAGCCTATAGCATTTGGATTTCTCTAAACCTTTGCCAGCTGCCTGGGGGCACCACCAACCTGAAACCACTTTAAGGTAAACTATGTGCTTGAGTTTTTCAGACAACTCAGGTAGAGAAGATAATTGCCTTTGGTTAAAAAAAAATCTCAGAGGAGATATTTCCCCCTCCATCCTATGTTAAGGCTGATTGTAGGCAATTTCCTTTTGTAGTCTTCTGGAAAGAGGCTAAAGAAGCCTTTTGGGAGATCCTGGCTTTATGTGTGGAGTGTCTTATGAGATTCCTCATCTTGGCAGGAAACTGGCCTTTGTCTCTTCTTTCCATGCCTCATGAGACCATGACAGCTAAAACTCAAATTCATCTGATTTAGCCAAGACAAAGCTTGACTTCACGGTTCTACTTATCTCTTTTACTAGTTCTTAGCTTCTGAGTAATCAATCCTTACTTTCATGCTAGCTCATTGATAAATTTTCTATTTTTTTTTAATATTTAAAAGCATTTTAAGTTGCTTTCAGTCTGAGTTGGACAAGGTATCTATTTCATTACTGTCAGAAATGGAAGTCTACAGAGTGATTTTCTTCCCTACTTTTTATTCTGAAAAATTCCAAATTTCTAGAAAAGGTAAAATAATAATACATGAATAGTAGAGTACAAGAATAGTAGAATAGTATATATATATATATGTATATCCCCATACATCCTCACCGAGATCCAATTGTTAATATTTCGTTTGTATTTCTCTCTGTCTTTTGCTGAGCCATTTGAATATAAGTTGCAGAAGTCATGGCTCTTTACCCTTAAATATTTCAGCTTGCATCTTCTAAAAATTAAATTCTCCTATAGAGCCATAATTCCATATCTTAGAAAAATAACAGTAATTCCATAATATCATCTAATACACAGTCTATATTCAAATTTCCCCAATTGTTTCTTAAATGTCTCTTCCTTCTTCTCTCTCTCTCTCTCTCTCTCTCTCTCTCTTCTCTTTCCCCTGTCTCTCTCTGATTTAGAACTCCATCAAGATTCACGTACCTTTTTTTGGTTTGTTTTTTCTGACAATGATGTTTATGAAGAGTCTGGGCTAGCTGGCTAATAGAATGTCTCAAATTCTGGATTTATTTCACAGTGCTTTTTAAAAAAATATAAACACATAAACTTATTTCCATGTTTAAAATCTCCCACTGGCTTCTGTAACAATAAAGCCCAAACGCAGTCCCCTGGTTTACAAAGGCCTGCACGAGCTGTATGCTCTCCTCTCCCTCACTGCACTTAAGCCACAGTGGCCTCTTTCCAGTTTCTCAAACCCACGAAGCTTGTCCTCACAGGCATTAGCTTTAGTCCTTGCGTTAGCTGTTCCCTTTGCCTAATGTGCTCTTCCCTGAGCTTGGCTGGAAAGTTGGCTCCTTCTGATAATTAAAATTTCAGTTTGAATACTGTCCTCTCAGAGTGGCCTCTCTTACCTTGACCCTCAATGTAAAGCAGTCCTTCAGTCACTCTCACACCCCCCAACTTTGAATTCTCTGCATGGTCCCTATCACAGCCTGATATCTTTCTTGTTATTTATTTTAATTGAATTCCAGGAGGGCAGGGCTGTGTTCTTTCTTGCTCGTTACTACATTCGGGCACCTAGAACAGTTCCTGACACATAGCAAAACGGAATAAATACTTGCTGAATACTGTGATGAATAAGCTGAAAGCTGAGGACTGAAAAGAAGCCAGGCATTTAAAGAGGCTGGGGTAAAAAACTTGCAGAGGGAACTGCCAGGGAGAAGGCCCTGAGAGAACCCTGAGGCTTAGTCTATTCTAGTGTCTGAGGAATGTCCTGTGTCCTTGGAGGGAAGTGAGCTAGCAGGAGGGAGAAATGCAGGAGAGTGGAGAGGTGGGCAGGGAAAGATGGTTTAGGGTTTTGCGGGTCATGGCAGGGAATTTAGATTTTATTTTAAATCAAATGAGAAGTCACTAAAGGTTTTCAAGTAGGAGTAGGAGTAGGCCATCTGATTTATACCTTTTAAAAGATAATTTAAAAGATAATTCAACTTGAGTAATATGGAGATAACTAATATGAGTGATAGAAAGTCATATGTGTAAGAGAAGATTTGCAAGGGGGAAATAATGATTCATTTCCGACATGATGAATTTGACATATTGTACTTCCTTTGTGGCTTTCATATCAACACCCCAAAAAGAATTTATGAGTAAGAAGAGATTATAATACCTATCTCTGAAATAGTACAGCCAGCTAATTCAGTTGTTGCTTCTAAGCACCTGATAGTAAGGGTAGTTGTTGATAATAATGATAACAGGTACCATTTATTGAGCAGTCAGGCACGATGTTAACCGCTTAACAAAACTTACCTCACTTAAGCATCACAACCACCTTTATTAAAAGAGGATTTACTATATGTGTTTTACAGCTGAGGAAACTGAGGCTAAAGAAGATAAGGATAACTCGTTCAAGGTCAATCAACCAGTAAGTGGCAGAGATGGAACTCAAATCCGGGTCTAGTTTGATGCCAAAGCTGTTATTTTAACCCCTTTGCCATTAACACGTTCTCAGTAAGAGATACTGAAAGTGGAGTTTTCTTAACACAGCCTTAAGCCTGTAAAAACCTTTAAATTTCATTTCAGTGGAGAAATACTTATTTGAGAAATAATCGGATTAAATACATCAGATTAGTTAGCCGAGAGAGATTATAGTCTTAGTATTTTTGTAAAGCACAAACAGACCTATTTTTCAGTTAACTTGACGCGAAGAGGACGGGAATGGAAATAAAACTTAGCCTTCCTAGTGTCTTTGGAATGTAGTTGCTTGAAACTGAGCAGAGCTGCCACCCAACTTTCCCGGGAACCAGCGATTCTGCAGTCAACACAAGTTTGCTTTTTTAACAGCTGGGAACGCCAGAATTGTGACACAGCCTCAAGAACTGAGGCTGCCTTGTTCAGACTTTCACACGGGTCCCTCTGTTCCTTTCATAGAGCCCTCTTTTTCTTAAACATCCCGCAAATGCCGCTGGGGGACTCATTCTACGGGGCGGAACCAAGCCTTCAGGACCGGCGGCACTTGCTTGGGCTTCCCATCTTTTAAAATGCTCTGCGCCAGACGCCGTCTGAAGGACGCTTTCTGGACGATATTTATCGCCCACCCTTCAGCGTCTGAAGAAGAAACAGGAGGGCAGGAAAGCAACTTCAACTTGGTGGTTGAGGACAGACGCCGAGGCCGCGGAGGGACTAAGAGTCCCAAGGTCCCCCTCAGGCCGACACGCAGTCCCCAGCCCACCCCAGACGGCGGAGGCAGCACGCCGATGACCCCGCCCCGCCTCGCCTCCCGCGCTGGCCATTGGCGTGTCCGAAAGACGCGGGGCGTTGTCGGTTTGAATGGGAGCGCCTGGAGCTGTGGGGCGCAGGCGCAGAGGAGGGGCGCGGCAGCGGGCGGGCGGCGCTGCGGGACCCCTGCGTGGCGGCCGAGTGGCCGGGAGACGAGGAGCGCCCCGACTTCTGACCCACGTGACCTGTGGGGGCGAAGAGGGGGGTTGCGCGCCGGCCTCCCGCGGTGCCTCTGCCTGGGGACCCGCCGGGGGAAGGGCCGCGGCCACCCGCGCGTAGCCCGGGTGGCCCCTGCTGCAGCTTCGCCGCGCGCGCCGCGCTCCCCAGACTCGCCGGCCCCCGCGAGGTGAGTTCGCAGGGGAGTTTGTGGGCGCCCCGCGGAGGGAGGTGACAGGGAGGGGGCGTGTGTGTGAGTGGGGGGCGGGCTTCTTTGTTCGCGGCGGGAGGTGCGCGGGGTGGTCGCGGGGGCGGGCGTCGAGAAACCTGAAGCTCGGGGTGAGCAGCAGCCCGCTCCAGGTCGAGCAGTCGGGTGCTTTCAGGTTGGAGATTTAAAAAGAAGAGTACATTCTAAGAGCTTCATTCCCTAGTTTTTTTAAAAATAAAAAGTACAGTAGGATACAACGACTTCTTACGTATTCGGAGTGTAACAAACATTAAAAACCCGAAACCCTGTGGAATTAAATCCGGGGCGGGTCGCGTTCACTTGTAGTCGTGAGTTTGGTGTCTAAGGCGGGCAGTCTTTTTTCAGACACCTGTGTTTACCACATTGACATTCATGGACTTTGGGGAAACCAACCTGTCGACTTACCGTAGGAATTGATAGTTGCTGCAAAAAGTTTTAGTAAGCATAGAATGTCAAGAAAGCGCTTTCCTGAAAATCTATAGAATATCTTCGAATACTAAAAAGTGGAAAACCTATAATTTCCTTGTATTGATGGTAACCAGTTAGCTCATTTTACCTGGTATCATTTGAACTCTTAAAGAAAACGAGTAAGGATGGAAATTCTATTTGCCTTAATGCATAATTTAACCCTCCCGTGGAGTTGAACGAAGTAGATTCTTGGCTTTCCTTTCAGTCGGCTTGTATTGGAGTCGCTGGTGGCGTGTGTGGGAAGTTGAATTTTCAAGCTGCCACTTTAGAAGAGTGCACGGAAGATTTCTGGCTTGATAATCACCAGTGTGATCACCTCTGATAAATACCACTTTTGCTCGGCTTGTCATTATTCAAGAAGCAGCTTTGGTTGATCGTTTAGAAGTCAGTAAGCAGCATTAAAAAGGGACAGATCGCTGTTGGTTGACCTGTGTGTGTGTGAGTGTGTGTAGGTGGGGACTCAGGGGAGGAGGAAGTCTCATACCTACTCTTCTTTACACCCTACCATGGATTCCTTCTGGCAAGCTCTTTCTCAGGCCATTATTTATAATATGAGGAGTGGAGCAGATACAGAGTAAAAAGTTGTGTGTTATTGTTTTAGAGGCATTCCCTCCAAATCCTCTTTGGCTAGATAAGCTGTTTAGTTGTATTTCCTTACGTTATTAAATCAGACATGCAGTGTTACAAATATTATATTTTAATATAAATCTCAGACTTGGTATTAGGCTAATTAAAACAAAGATAGGTTATAGTAGTTTTTTAAATGGCCTTGTTCTTAAGCATAAAATGTTAATAAGATTTACCTAAAAGATAAAAATTCTGTAATTACTTCTCTGGAATTTTAAAACTGAAAACCTGACATAGATTTAGACTAGTGTTCTAAATCTAGTCTAATAGATGTTATTTTTTATAATAACAATGGCAATTATCAGTATTACTACTCTATTGAGTACTTTTAAGTACCAGAGCCAGGCACTGAGGTGCTTTTTATAAATCATATCTCTAATCATCATGACACATGTTGGATAAGTATCATTACACCAAACCAACACTGAGAGTTTAACTAGCTCAAGATCGTATAACTAATACGTCACTGTGCTGAGATTCAAACCATGGCCTGGTCCCAAAGCACATGCTGTATTGCTTCTGTGTTTGTTTAAATCTCCTCCAGGTCTCTGGATTCCATTTGTAGAGACATAATCCTACTTTTAAGATGCCTGTATGTGCTCTGTTCTGCTGTGAACTGTGCAGAAATATTTCAACCCTTCTTTTAGGACAGCTATTTTCCTTTCAATGCTTTATAAGTCACATAACATTTTCAGTGTCCTTTTAATCATCTTTATAAAAACAGTAACAATATAAGATTAAGACTTTCCTAAGTTATTTACGTGACTATGAATATACTCTTTACTTTGGAGCAGAAATGTATTAAAGTCTGGTTTTCTCACTACCATAGGATTCTTTGCTGCTTCATAGTTCTTATCTTCTTCCCAGGCAAGAAATCAAAAAAATTTGTTGGACATCGATTATGTGCAAAGCAATTTGCTTGGTGTTGTGAGATAGCGGAGAGAAAGCTTCCTTTTCAATAATAGTTTCTGGAGTTTTTGCAGTAACTTCCTTCTGTCCTGCTCTATCTGTTGCTGCCAGTTTATCTTCCTAACACAGATCCAGCTTTGTTTTTCCTTTGTTGAAAAAATTACAAGGTTTCTCATCATATAAATACGAGGCCAAATACTCCTTCAGCCACGTACATATTCAGTGTCCCTCACAATTTAGCACCTTCTTAGACTTCTCTTTTACTACTGCTAACCCAGCGTGCTCATCCTGGCACACTTTATCTGCGATCCCACCTCCTTACTTTTGCTTGAGCATTCCCCATGACTGGAACGCCTTTTCTGGATTTGCCTAATAAGGTTTACCCATCCTTCAAGGTGCAATACAGATTTCCTTGCTTCCAAAAAGCTTTCCCTAGTCCTTTTTACTTAGAATTATTCTTCCCATATCATCTCATAATGTCACTGAATTGAACAGAAACATTTTTGCACTTAATTGTGATAACTTTCAGAAGGAGAAAACAGTTATATTTTCCTATGAAGAATTCTGAATTCAAACTCTCTAGGGATTCTTTTTAGGCATTTATAATCATTTTGCATTTGGGATTTATTTCTCCTTAAAAATGTGTTTGAAACCAATTTTGCCATTTCATAGTTCTTCTGTTAAGAGAACTGATTTATTGTCATTTACTGACTCAAGAACAATGCTCAGGAAAAGGGACCACTTCTTTTCTCCTTCACTATTTAGTTCTTCATACATATATTAATTGATTTAAGGTGATGGCTGACCATCATTGGTAGTAATAAAGGGCTTTTGGTCATATTTTCTGGTGACTTGGTGACGAGTTTTGCTCAAAGTAGTGTTCTCCCCATTGTTTACTAATAAGTATTTATCTTTTTTTTTTTTCTGACATAGTAATGTCCTCGTAAGATGATGTTTATTTTGCATTTACTTCTTTGAGCTCCTATTAATTGCATCATGTTTGTCCAATAATTTGTTTATTTATTAACAAAAGATTACAGATTGGAAAGGGCAAAGATTAATGTATATATTTAGGTTTGGTTTTTGTCTTTTTTTTTTTTAAGAAATTGGGCTTAGTGTGAATCATCAGTGTTTTGGGATTGCAGACATTTTCTTGTGATCACCTGGCCTTATAACCTGAGTAGTCATTTGGAATGTACTGAAAATATAATTGGGGTTGATTGAATTTTTTAAAAAAATTATCATTGTGTCTTCTATAACCTTGATATTAAAATACTGCTATGTGTCCAATTTTATGTGTTTACAGTAATTAACTAAAAATCATTTATGTGTCTAGTTGAAACTCTTCCAAAAGGTTATTAATTTTACTAATGGATTAAAAGTACAATATATTTTAAATTGTTTTATAGGAGGGAAAATTAACATTATTTGTAGACTCTGGGCTTCAGTTTGAGGAAAAATAAAACCAAGTAATAGGGAGAAAAATACTAATTCTTTATAATGAACATATATAAGACTTTTCTCCTTTAGTTGGACATACTTATATTCTTAAATATAAATAAGTAATCTTGTTGAAATAGGATTTTTGATTCATTAACTGCTTTGCAGGGAAAAAAGGTAACCAAGATTAGAGCTGTTGCATAAAAGAATCTTCCTTTTGTTCTTGAAATTTTTAAGCAACTGTTTCATCATCTATTAAATTATTGTAATCACTAAGGACTGTAATTTCAGAACAGCAGTTTTAATGATTAGCATAGTCACTGGCATAATTCAGGTTGGCTCCATGTTAATCTAAAAATAGATCCCCTTTCTAGTTTATCACCCCCTTCCCCCAGGAAAATATTCAGTATTCAACTTCTTTCTGATTTATCACGGGCTGCCAAACCTTAAGACACTAAGAGGCTGCCTGTGCAGTAATGATTATATCTGTAGTGCTTCATGTAGAGACGGTTGGAAACTACTGTTGAACTACAGACTTTCAGCCTATCTCATAAGTAGACTCATACACTTGGTCCTTTCTCACCGTTAAACATCAGTGCTAAGATGAAGGCTTGAAATATTCAAATCCCTTTCTTCTAGGTTACATTTTGTTTTAGTATTTATCTAATTTGAAATTTCATATATGGTGTTTATTAGTGTTTTGTTTATCCAGAGAACATATTCTTTGAAGTCCTTTTAGCTTTATGTGATGGATAAAAATATAAATGCTCTTCACCAAAAAAGGAAGTTTATATATAGTGGTTTAGAATGGTGAGCTTTTAGGTGTAAACCTTGGAAAAAAAGAAAAGGAGTTCTTATTTTATATTACTGAAATTGTTTTTGGATTATACAAACTTTGAAATAGTTGCATTCATTGTTTTACCTTTTTAATGTCCACAGCTCTAGACCTGAATTTCTTGTTTTCTAATCTGCCAAGAGTAAATATGAGAGTTTAAAATCAATAGTGCTTTTACTTTGCATGTATTTGCTGTTTTTCAGAATGACCCATGAGGTTTAATTTCAAATATACATGGGAACCCTTCTGACTGGTGATGTGCCTTTAAGATATAGATTTACTTGGAATCTAGAACCATTATTCTAATCTATTCATTGAATTTATTCTATTTATTTAGCTGATCAGTAGTCACAGTTTATTAGAAAGTTTTTATAATGAAATATGTATTTATTTAACAGTTACACTGTTAGTTACACTTGTTTTTTAACCTAACTTGGCCTAATATCTTACAGACTTATATTTATTGTTGCAGACTTAAAGGTTACCAATAAATTGAGATGTAACCTTAATTGGAGCACATACTTTAGGATTATATATTTGCTAAAGGAAAACTTTACTGATACAGTTTTTATAGCATACTCTGTGGCAAATTCTCATTTGTCCAGAATGATAGAGAATAGAATCCTCTGCTTTACTATGTACTATGATTGTTTATTTTATTAATTTCAGATTGTGTAAAGTAATTTACATTTGATATATATAATTATCAGTTAACACGAAAACTATGTCCAACACTATAGATAGATATAGATAGATACACACATGCGTATAATCTTGAGTTCACAGTATTATGTGACAGTTTGATTATATTATTGGTTTAGAAATTTAGTATGTTGAGTAAAGAATCAGACCTTTTATGCATTGCTTTATTTTTTTTTTCTCCCATTGCAATTTCTCCTTAATTTTGCCACTGACTCATCACAGTTTTTTGTTTGTTTGTTTGTTTTTTTATTTATTTTTGGCTGTGTTGGGTCTTCGTTTCCGTGCAAGGGCTTTCTCTAGTTGCGGCGAGCAGGGGCCACTCTTCATCGCGGTGCACGGGCCTCTCACTGTTGTGGCCTCTCTTGTTGCGGAGCACAGGCTCCAGACGCGCAGGCTCAGTAGTTGTGGCTCACGGGCCTAGTTGCTCCGCGGCATGTGGGATCTTCCCAGACCAGGGCTCGAACCCGTGTCCCCTGCATTGGCAGGCAGATTCTCAACCACTGCGCCACCAGGGAACCCCCACAGTTTTTAACATTGGAATCTCATTGGTACTTTAAAATTTTTTAGTTTTAAAGATGTGCAAAATTAAGAATTAGTCACTCATTCTACTTCCCCTCCCTGTCCTTCCCCATTTATCAAATTTTATCTGATATCAAATTTTCTCAAGTTATCTTTTTGTTTCTTTCAGCTATTATTTGTGAACATAGCACTTTACCAAGTACGAGTTTGATACAAATAGTCCTTTTTTTTTTTCCTCTCGAAGTATCACTCTTGAAATCCAATTTGTCAGTTACTGTGCATATTGCTGCTGTTCCATCTGTCCTCAAAATTGGAAATCTTGTAAGCTCTCTGTCACTGCTTGACCTTTGCCTCTCACCTAGCCAGTGGGCATTGTTTTCATTTTTTGTAGGTACTCTTAGCTAGGTTACTTAATCAAGTACCCAGTCGTTCTTGATCCTGACTTCCCTTGCTTTAGGCACTAATTTCCCACATCAGTCGTATATTCTAATGTCAAAATAATTTTTCTTGCCTTTGGCTCCTCAACACCTGCTACACTAAAATCAAGCTCTGAACTCTATGTTGGACTTTGCTTACTACACCCTTTGCTTTTTCTTACACTCTTCATATTCTTCTATGTAAACTTCCTGCTTTTACCTTCCTACTCCTGATTTTACATGTATCGTTCCTTATACCTGCCACCTTGTTTGCACTGTAGCTTCCAGATAAAATGTAATTAGAAATACATGTTTGGATTAGGTGACAAGCCATATTTAGACCATCTACAAATAAATTAGTGTCTGCTTACTGATACATAATTTGACAGAAAATAACCAGTTTACCTAGGGTAGTTACCTGAGTTTATAAGTGGATGTTTTGGCATCCTACTTTGCTACCCCCATTAGTACTATGATGTGTATTTGTTACTCTAACCTGTACCCTGATTTCTAATGTGAAAGAACTTTATTTTAAATGTGTTCTTCATTCTTCCTCAGTATTTATCCCAGTTCCAATTTATAAAGAGCTCCTGTATCTGATTTGAAACATTACAGCTGAAGGGATTTGGAGAATTTGAGCATTGTACCTTAGAGGGAATTATTAGGATAAGAGGAGTTTAAAGAATTTAGATTATCAAACCTGGAGGCAAGAAAAGTAAGTTATATTTATTATCTGATGGGTGTTACCACTTAATAGAGACACTTAAATGAAAAAATCAGGCCAAAAGTTATTGGCATTTAAGTTGCAGTCAGGAGTAGATAGTTTAGATTAATTGAAAGAAGGACAAAAGATACACAGCTGACTCTTGAACAATGTGGAGGTTAGGGGTGCTGACCCCCTGGGCAGTGGGAAATCCGTGAATAATTTTACAGTTGTTCCCCCGTATCCGTGGTTCCGCATCTGCAGTTTCAGCCATGTGGATTGTGTAGTACTGTAGTATCTATTTATTGAAAAAATTCCCCGTTTAAGTGGACCTTTGGAGTTCAAACCCATTCAAGGGTCAACTGTAATTGTAACTGTCTATCCGTTATTTTTCACAGTCACCTAGTTTGAAGATACTTTACTGCTAATCGAGTAAAGCAGGGCTGGGATTTATTGTTTCCTCTGATTGCATACCTTGGACAGTATCTAGAAGTCCACCTAGGTATATAACGGGAGTCTGCCTGTTTTGACCTCCTAATCAGGTAATTAGACATGAGGCGATCAGAGTTCTCTGCTAGTTGATCTTTCTATATGCTTCTGTCAGTTTCTGGGATATGGAAAATAATTATTGCTTTCTCTTTATCTATGGTCAGACCAAAAGATGCTGTGAGCTAACAATTTTGTTAGCAGTGAGGTTTTTGGAGCATTGTTTGTTAAACCCTGGGAGATGCTATTAAGGGCATATGTGTTTCTTGCAAATTATTAGTTGTAAGTCTTAATGGAGGTTGGAGGTTAAACTTGTTAACTTCTTAATATTCTTTCAAACCTATAATTTCCATTTCCTGGTCCTGTCATTAAATTTTATTATCTTAATTATTTTTAAATATTAAAAATAATTTAATATTTGTTGTAAATTTTATTAGTGCTATCTAGTAATATGTAAACTATATGTTAAATATGAAGTGGGTTTGTTAACTCCATGTGGAGCATGAATGAACACGTTAGTAAATTGGTTAGAGAGTTTTTGCAACATGAACCATTGAATCAAGAATTGCTTGTTTGGGACTTCCCTGGTGACACAGTGGTTAAGAATCTGCCTGCCAATGCAGGGGACACAGGTTCGATTCCTGGTCCGGGAAGATCCCACATGCCACAGAGCAACTAAGCCCATGCACCACTGAGTCTGCCCTCTAAAGCCCACAAGCCACAACTGCTGAGCCCACGTGCTGCAACTACTGAAGCCCGCGTGCCTAGAGCCCGTGCTCTGCAACAAGGGAAGCCACCACAGTGAGAAGCCCATGCACTGCAATGTATAGTAGCCCCCGCTCGCCACAACTAGAGAAAAGCCCATGTACGGCAACGAAGACCCAACACAGCCAAAAATGAAATTAAAATTTAAAAAAAAAAAAGTAAAAAAAAAAAAAGAATTGCTTGTTTGTTCAGTGAATAATTGTAAGGTAAGAAATGCTACTTAGGGACTTCCCTGGTGGCACGGTGGTTAAGAATCTGCCTGCCAATGCAGGGGACACAGGTTCTATCCCTGGTCCAGGAAGATCCCACATGGGCAGAGCAACTAAGCCCGTGTGCCACAGCTACTGAGCCTGTGCTCTAGAGCCCACGAGCCACAACTACTGAGCCTGAGTGCCACAACTACTGAGCCCGAGTGCCACAACTACTGAACCACACATGCCTAGAGCCTGTGCTCTGAAGCAAGAGAAGCCCCTGAAATGAGAAGCCCGTGCAACACAACGAAGAGTAGCCCCCACTCTCCACAACTAGAGAAAGCCCACACGCAGCAACAAAGACTCAATGACGAAGACCCAACACAGCCAAAAATAAAAGAATAAATTTATTTTTTTTAAAAATGCTACCTAATTGTTATAGAGATTGAAATTTAAGAGTGACTTTTGTGGTGGGGGGGGGATACTCTTCCTTTGAAGATAGTAAAGCCATATTATAACTTGTCTTTGGTAAAATGGTGAATTGTGTTCTCTGTTTTCGTGCTTATTTAAAAAGTTTTTTTAGTGGTTCTGTATGCAGTCCTAATCAAGTAAGGTATTTTGCAGCTCCATTTATGTACATTTGTTAATTAATTGATTACATTTTAATAGGTATGAAGTTAACATTTTTTTAACGGTTGGTGAATTTGGGGATTTCATTATGATCTCATGGCTGGAAAAATATTTCAATTAAATTAAAATTTAACTTAATGCTAAGTTAAGTTAATTCTAATACCTCACCTTCTGGCCCGTAGTATAAATAACAACCTAAACCTCAAAGTGGTAGTGGAAGACAGTTTAATTGACAGTGTAGGTGTTGTGTAATTTAGATGCACTTTGGAGCTATTGCTATGAATATCTACACTAATTCCCTTAATGTTTTTTATTAAGGAAAAAAAGTACAGTGGAATTCTGAACAAAAGGAAAAGAGAAGATTTGTTGGATTAATAACTGCTACCTACCTTTTCATCTTTTCTTAAGACACTGCTTCCTCTGTTGGCCAAGAGAGAGGATAAGAGGAATAATATTTTGTATTTCTTATGTGCCAAACTGGTATTAATATGAGAACCTCATTCCCTCTAGGAAGCTTGTCAGTGTTCCCAAGGCTAATCCTTTCCACCTTCCTCCGCCTGCTCTGTTCCGTACTAACCTCTCTCTAACTATACTTAATTAACAAAGCAGCAGGAGTGTATTATTTAGAGTCTAATTTATGTTATAGCTGAAATACTTAAAAGGATGTGGAAGAGGAATTAGGCTCTATTGGATGGCAGCAGAAGGGAGAAATGGGTAGAAATGGAAAGATTGCTCAAAGTGTGGAACAACTGTCTAAAAGGACTATTCAAAATTAAGATTAGCTGCCTTGTAACCTTTCTGGGAGTGTTGTAGTAGTATGTTGGACTAACTGACCTATGGGGTTGTTTATAATGCTGGATTCCAGGAATGAATGAATGAATGAATGAATGAATAAATAAATAAATAAATTTTATTTATATAAGCACATATATCTTAATTTTACCTTATTTGTCTCTCAACTGTTACCTTAAAGGTTATAGTTTACTTTCCTCTTTGATTCCATTGTTGACCCATTGGTTTTTTTAGTAGCATGTGTTTAGTCTCCATGTAATCATTTTTTTCTCATTTCCTTTTCTGTGGTTGATTTCTAATTTCATGCCATTGTGGTCAGAAAAGATGCTTGAGATAATTTCTATACTCTTAAATTTGTTGAGGATTTTTTTTTGTGCCCTAGTATGTGGTCACTCCTAGAGTATGTTCCATGTGCACTTGAAAAGAATGTGTATTCAAGTTTTTTTGGATGTAATATCCTGAAACTATCAGTTAAGTCTAACTGTTCTGTTGTATCATTGAGTATCTCTGTTGCCTTATTGATTCTGTGTCTGGAAGATCTGTCTGTTGATGTGAGTGGGGTGTTAAAGTCTCCTACTATTATTGTATTCCTATCGATTTCTCCCTTTATGTCTGTTAGTATTTGCTTTATGTATTTGGGTGCTCCTATATTAGGTGCATATATGTTGACAAGTGTAAAATCCTCTTCTTGTATTGATCTTTTATGATTATATAGTGTCCTTCTTTATCTTTCTTTATGGCTTTGTTTTAAAGTCTATTTTGTCTGATATAAGTATTGTGACCCCCACTTTCTTGTCATTTCCATTTGCATGAAATATCTTTTCCATTCCCTCACTTTCAATCTATAAGTGTCCTTTGCCCTAAAGTGGGTCTCTTGTAGGCAGCACATTGTACACTCTTGTTTTTTTAATCCAGTCTGCCACTCTGTGTCTTTTGACTGGAGCATTTAGTCCATTGACATTTAAGGTAATTATTGATAGATATGTATTTATTGCCATTTTAAACCTTGTTTTCCCGTTGATTTTATATTTCTTCTTTGTCCCTTTTTCTTTTTCCTTTTGTGTTTTGGTGATTTTCTTTTGTATTATACTTATGTTCTCTTCTTTTTGGTTTTTGTGAATCTGTTGTATGTTTTTGATTTGTGGTTACCCTGTTTTTCAAGTATGTTAACCCCTTCCTATATCTACTTGCCTTAGACTGGTAGTCATATAGGCTCAAACACATTCTAGGAGAAAAAAAATCTACATTTTCTTACTCTCCGCCCCCACATTTTATGATTTTTTTTTAATATTTAATTAATTAATTAATTAATTTTATTTTTGGCTGTGTTGGGTCCTCGTTTCTGTGCGAGGGCTTTCTCCAGTTGCGGCAAGCGGGGGCCACTCTTCATCACGGTGCATGGGCCTCTCACCATCGCGGTCTCTCCCGTTGCAGAGCACAGGCTCCAGACGTGCAGGCTCAGTAATTGTGGCCCACGGGCCCAGCCGCTCTGTGGCATATGGGACCCTCCCAGACCAGGGCTCGAACCCGTGTCCCCTGCACCGGCAGGCAGACTCTCAACCACTGCGCACCAGGGAAGCCCACATTTTATGACTTTGATGTCCTCTTTCACATCTTCATGTTCATCCTTTTGCTGCTCATTGTGGTTATCATCACTTTCACAGAAAATTTTTTGATTTTTTTTTTAATCTGTGTACTGGCTTATTTAAGTGATTTATTTTCCAGTTGTGATTTTCTCTTTCCTATAGATTCTTACTTCTTTTCTATTTAGAGAAGACCGTTTAATATTGCCTTTAGTTTAGGTTTAGTATTGCTGTATTCTTTTATTTTTGCTTGTCTGAGAAGTTCTTTATCTCTCCTTCTATTCTAAATGATAATCTTGCTGGGTAGAGTATCCTAGATTGCAGATTTTTCCCTTTTAGGACTTTGACTATATCTTGCCACTCCCTTCTGGCCTGCAGTGCTTCTGTAGAGAAATTAGCTGATAGCCTTATGGGGGTTCCTTTGTAATTAACTCTTTGTTTATCTCTGCTGCCTTTAGAATCCTCTCTTTATTCTTAACTTTTGCAATTTTTATTATAATATGTCTTGGTGTAGGTCTGTTTGGGTTTATCTTGCATGGGACCCTCTGTGCTCCCTGTACCTGGATATCTGTTTCCTTCTTTAGGTTTGGAAAGTTTTCAACCGTAGTTTCTTCAAATACATTTTCAATCTTCTTTTCTCTTTCTTCCTCTTCTGGCATCCCTATTATGCGTAGGTTGGCATGCTTTATATTATCCCATAGGTCTCTTATATTGCTTTCATTTTTTTTTCATTTGACTTTCTGTCTGCTATCCTGATTGGGTGATTTCCATTATTCTATCTTCCAGGTCACTTATTCATTCTTCTGCATTATTCAATCTGCTCTTCATTGCCTTTAGCTTAGCTTTCGTCTCTGCAAATGAGTTTTCTAATTTTTCTTGGTTCCTCTTTATAGTTTCTAGTTCCATTTTACAATACTCTGCATTTCTGTTGATAGCCTTTCTTAATTCCTTCAGTATTTTCATTAGCTCCGTTTTGAAATCGGTGTCTATTAGACTGAAGAGGTCTGCTTCATTTTTTTCCAGGGGAATGCTCTTGGTCTTTTAACTGGGAGTGGTTCCTCTGCTTCTTCATTTTGCTTATATTTCTCTTACTCTGTGAGTTTAGGAGAAACAGTTACCTACTGCGGTCTTGGAGGGCTGTTTATATATGGGGGTGTCTCTGTGTTGCTTGTGTGGGTTTAATATATTTGGTGTGCGGGCTGTTTTAGTATGGATGTCTGTCGCCTCTTTCCTCAGCATGTGCTGGTTGTCATCCCGTTGATAGAGGGTGTGCCCATGCGGTGGCAGGTGCCCCGTCCTGGGGTCCTTGGTGGTGGTGGTGGCGGCTCAGGCACGCCCCTGGAGCACGCGATGGCAGCGGAGGCGGCTTGCAACCACTCTTGGATTTCGGGCAGGTGGTTGTGGGGACCTGTGACCACTCCTGGGGTCCGGGAGGGTAGAGGTGGGGACCCCCGACCACTCCTGTGTCCAGGAGGGCAGCAGGGGGGGGGGGTCCCGTGACCACTCCTGTAGAGATTATAGTTTATATATGATGGTCTGTTGTTTCTCTGTGGTATATCTGGATATTGATTCATTTTTATTTGTCTGGCTTAGGACTTAGTATGCTTCTTCAATCTGCTAATTAATGTCTGTCTTTGATTCTGAAAAATTCTCAGTGTTTATCACTGAAGATTCTGCCTTTTTCTGTTTTTCTTTTTGGTGCTCTAATTAGACCTCTGTTAGAGCCTTTCGTTTTTGTCTTCCTTTTCTCTGAAATGCTCTTTAGTATCTTTCATCTCTATCTATTTGTGTATGTCTGGGTAAACTCTTCAGATATTCTTCCAGTTCACTCATTCTGTCTTTAGTTTATCTGCTGTCCTGTTTAACCAGTAATTTGAGTTATTAGTTTCAATGTACATAGCAAAACTTTTAATAGTAGCAAAAAAAAATCTGAAAAACTACAAGCCAAATGCCCATCAACAGCAGAATGAAAAATACATTTGGTATACAATGGAATGTGATACAGCAATAAAACATGCAGATTGTAGCTATGTACGACAACAAGTGAGGTGAATCTCAGAAACATAATGTTGAACAAAACCATACAAAACTAAACAATATATAATTTAAACCTATACAGACAGTTGTGGCAAAGTTATAAAGAGAAGCAAGGAAATAATGAACACAATTCAGTTTAGAGATCACCTTAGATGGGTTAGGTTGCAGCACCTGGGGGACTTCAAAGGCAGTGCTAATGTTCTTTATCTTAAAGTGGGTGCTATTGTGTCATTCTACCATACACATATTTCCTAAATTTCTTTTGTACTTGCTCAGTGAAAACATTTAAAAATCCTTAAAGATTTTAAATAGGATGTGCATTGAGAACAAATGAATATAAGTGTAATATAATTATCAGCACAAACATCTTCTTTGAAGAAATATGTTTACAGAGTTTAGGATTGACTTGTTCAAATGAATTATTGAAATTTCATTTTACTTAATAGCAGTTTTTTAAATCTTAAAATATCATAATTTTAAGATACTAATATACATATTCTTCTATGTTTGTAATAGAAAATATTACATAAAATTATTTATTTCAAACCAATTTAAAAAATTAAAGTACAGGTCTCAAATAAGTATCATATACTCACATCCTTATTTATAAGCCCTCTGACAATTAAGCCCTCTGCTGTTTTTCTCCCGTAATTGACATGACAGCAGTCTGTGAAGTTACCTGTGTGATTATATACAGCTTGGAAGTACTTTAGCTTATTCTTTGAAAATAAGACTTCAAGCAAAACATCTTGTATTCCTTTTGCAGAAATGTTGCTGAAGTGCTGCTGAAAGGGCCAGAGACGCAAGGATTTGGGACACATTTTGAACCTTTAAGCTGTCTGACATTGACCTCCTTTCATTATTAATAAAGAAGAAGCAGGAGCTTAGGATGTATTAACACCAACTCATTAATATACTAACCGGACAATGTTCTGCAACAACTCTACATTGTAGAACTGGATTGGCACAAAATAAAATAATTTCTTATTATACCCAGCTTATAATATGACTCGATGGAGGAAAATCTGATAAGCATGAGGGAAGACCATTCTTTTCATGTTCGTTACAGGTAAGACTACTGCTTTCTTAGTGGGTAATTTTTAATACTTATTTAAACGTGTATTTAACTCTGATCATTTCAGATTTAAATTTGAAAGTACTAAAAATATACTAGCCATAGTTAGAATCTACTTTAAGCAGTGTTTTCTTTTTGTTGTGGTTGTTACAAGTTTTTATATTCTTTCTATAGGAAAATGGTAGTAGAGACCAATTATTTACTATAGTTTGTTTATTAATGTTCTGTGGAAGAGTTTATGAATAGTTACTTTAAATTTCGTTACTCTTTATATAATGCAAATATAAAAATGAAAGATATTTCTGAATCTCTGAGGGCAGAGGATGGATTTTGTAGTGTGGTTGGCTGAATGACCTAATTTTTCTGTTAAAATTTTTAGTGATCTTCTATAAATGAGCTTTTAAAAAATGGGTATTAATGTTGGAATGGGTGGGTACTTTCTAAACATGATAAACTAATAGTTTAATATTTAGTGGTAAAACTGGGGGCTTCCCTGGTGGCGCAGTGGTTAAGAATCCACCTGCCAATGCAGGGGACATGGATTCAAGCCCTGGTCCGGGAAGATCCCACCTGCCGCGGAGCAACTAAACCCGTGCACCACACCCACTGAGCCTGTGCACCACAACCACTGAAGCCTGCATACCTAGAGCCCGTGCTCCACAACAAGAGAAGCCACCGCAGTGAGAAGCCCATGCACTGCAACGAAGAGTAGCCCCCGCTCGCCGCAACTAGAGAAAGCCCGTGAGCAACAACGAAGACCCAACACGGCCAAAAAAAAAAAATTTAGTGGTAAAATATTAATGACATTTCTGATACATTTAGGAAGAAAGCAAAAATATCTGCATCATCATTATTTAACATTTATTTTGGAAGTTCTGGTCATTGTACTAAACTAAAATAAAGACAAACAAATATTAGAATGGAAGACAGTTATTAGTAAGGTGATTAGATATTAATAGATTCCTTATCAAAACTGTTATAAGTTATTGGATAATATTTTTAAAACATCAGAACTTATGGCTTTGAATTGTATTCAAATCCCTAATGAGTGAAGATGTTTGATACCAAATTTTGGATGTCTTAACACATGCATAGGAAATAGTGAGGAGATTTACTGTCCTTTGCTTTGGAGCAGATGGTCCATGTTAGGGCATGGTGCCAAGGAAGTTTATATAGCTAAGCTGAGAGCATTTCTATTAAAAATTTAAAAGTTTCAAATAAAAGAAAATGGAAGACATTCACCATAATTAAAATGAGCTTTTAATAGAAATGCTCTCGCTCTACCCTCTGGGGCATAGTTCCAGGAACCTCTGTATCCAGTGTGAAGTCTTGCCAGTTTTACCTCCTAAATGTTGCTCAGATTTATCCATCCATCTAGATCCTCCCCACCACTGCTACAGTTCAGTGTAGCAGTGAACTAAATCGTCTTCCCTCCAGACTCCCCTGCATTCTCCATTCTCTCCACTTGGAATCTGTCTTTTAAATTTGCCTCTAGAGGGCTCTGTCTAAAAACACAGAGTTAACCATGCAACCTGTGCTTTAATCCCTTTGGTGGCTGCTAGTCACCTGTAGGGCAGAGCCACACTTAATATAGCACACAAGAGCTTCCAGTGCCGGGCCTCTACCTATTCCTTCACCCTCACTTCCTTCCAGTCCTCACCTTGCACTTTGAGCTCTGGCTCCCTGTGCATGACTCAGTGCCTTTGCTCATGCTACACCCTATGACTTGAATGCCCTTCCCACTTTCTTGGTTTAGCTAATTCTACTCAATATCTAAGATTCAGTTCAGAAATATTCTCCTCTTGGAAACCATTTCTCAACTCCATAGTTTGGCTATATGCCCTCTCTGTGCTCACATATCGTATGCATATCTCTTTCTTAGCACCAACTGTATTAAAATTCAGTGTATCTGTTTATATGTTTGTCTCCTCCTCCCTGCCACTCCCTTCTTTTCTTTTTTTTTTTTTTAATTTTTATTTTTTGGCTGCACCGTGTGCCATGTGAGATCTCAGTTCCCCTGACCATGGATAGAACCCACCCCCCCTGCAGTGGAAGTGCAGAGTTTTAATCACTGGACCACCAGGGAAGTCCCCGCCACTCCCTTCTTTGACCATTTAGCTCCCTTGGGGCAGCCATGATGCCTAGCCTGTGGTCTGGCTTGTAGTCCACATTTGATGGAATTGTCCATTGAACTTCACTGGACATAACCATCAGATGAACCTGGTAAGGTGTTTATCTGTCTTGCTAAACGTTTTCAAGAGTGGTTTTCTTCTTACTACTGTAACAATAATAGATAAGCAGGAGCGGATTGTACCTCTGCCTATAAGAAGGTCTTAGATTCATCCTTTTTTCATGGTATAGCATAGGTCAAACGTGGTTATACATTGATATAGGACTTCACCAAAAGAAATTTAAAACTCAACTGTTTGTAGTAAGACTATACCAAACAAATCTCTGGTTTCATCAGTGCTGTAAGATCAGCATTCTATACACTGACTGGATTATTGTATAACTGCAGGTAATAGTTTGTATCCCTTGTGTTAGGAGTTACGGCCCAATATAGGTTATTTTTTTACTCTGGAAAACACTTAGCATGTAAAGTTTTATCCATCTGGTTCTTTCATTGAGGAGGTCCTCATCTATCTCTGGAGGAGCTTCTGTGGCACAATAAGTTTGTAATTTTGAAGTGGAATAATTCTTCAGACACTAAGAAACCTCCTGAGAGATATCAGAATGCTTTATGAAATAGTTTACAACTTACTTGTGGAGGCAGAGAGAAATGGAAACTGATAGTAAAATGGGATTTGTTTCTGAACTTTTAAAAAGCGTGCAATTGATTTTAAATAACTATCGTTAAATTTTTTAGGAATGATAATAGTACTGTGATTATATATTTTTTAAAATTTATTTATTATTTATTTTTTGGCTGCGTTGGGTCCTCGTTGCTGTGCGCAGGCTTTCTGTAGTTGTGGCGAGCGGGAGCTACTCTTCGTTGCGGTGCGCAGGCTTCTCATTGCAGTGGCTTCTTGTTGCTGGAGCACGGGCTCTAGACGCACGGGCTTCAGTAGTTGTGGGACGCGGGCTCAGTAGTTTTGGCTCGCGGGCTCTAGAGCGCAGGCTCAGTAGTTGTGGCACATGGGCTTAGTTTCTCCGTAGCATGTGGAATCTTCCCAGACCAGAGATCGGACCCATGTCCCCTGCATTGGCAAGCGGATTCTTAACCACTGTGCCACCAGGGAAGTCCTGATTATATTTTTTGAAAATGGCTCCTTATCTTTTAGAGTTACATACTAAAATATTTACTAATGAAATTATATGCATTCTGGAATATACTTCAAAAGAATCTGAAGTTGTAGAGTGAGGGTGGAAGTAAAGATGAAATATATATTGATAATGTATCATATGTTGGTAATTGTTGATGTAGAAGGATGGATGTATCAGGTTCATCATACTAGTTTGTCTGGTTTTATATTTCTTTGAGAAATGTCCTTGTTCATACTTGTTACTGTGAATAACAAACATTTCAGTACTTTAATGTAAAAATTAGGTTATCGCACATAAGTTGTAAAGGAATACAGTTTTGGTGTTGAATTCTTAAATTTTGACAGATAAATATAGTTGTTAATATTCTTTCTGAAGAATAGTTTGAGGTAATGTGGAGTGGTGGAAAGAACACTGGATTTGGAGGCAAAGACAGGATTTCACTTCTCAGATTTGTCATCGTATGATCTTAAGCAGGTCACTGAGCATCAGTTTCTGCTTCTGTAATAATACCCATCTCAGAGCATCATTTTGATAATTAAATTTGATATAATACATAGTAGAATCACTTTAAAACTAAGTTACCCATCAAAATTTAAATTTAAATCAAGATGGTTTTGCACTTTCCCTTTAAAAAGTAAACTGGAATAATTAGATATATGTGGTAAATTGGATGGATGAAAATTGTTTATGGGGGCTAGGACTGGTAATGGAAAAGATCCACGCCCAAGTAGAACACAGAGAAGGTGGAGCTAAGGGCTGTAATGAGAGAGTGGACTGCCACAGAAGACAGCACAATGGAGAAGGTGCAGGGCACTCTTGCTTTGATCTTAAGTCCTGAATCCCATCATTTATTCTTAATTAGTATGTAAGCCCTTAGAAGGGAGAGTCAGATTTGGACAAAATTGGTTATTAAATTTTTTAAAATGTTGTAGCGTCAAGATTTTAATCCTCTTTTGCTTTAATTGATATACTATAAACACAAGAAACCAAAAATAAGGCGGTAAAAAAAAAACGAGTTGTAGAAGAAAAGTAAAAAATAATAAAATACAAAAATTAAAATAAATTGAAATGATATGTTTGTGCAGAAGATGAGGAATTAAAGCTATAATGTTCAATCTGTTAACAAAAATGAAAACATTTCAGTCAAGGATAGTAATACTGTCTTTATAGTTATTAGAAATGTACTTTTTTGATTATGTAATTAAATAGGCCATTAGGAAGACTAAAAGAAACTTTGTATGTGGGATGTATTTTAATGGAGAGCTATTTTCCTGGCTTGTCTTCTACTCTGGGTATGTTCTTTGTTTTCAACCCAACTGGTAAACAAATGAAGTAATTCTATTCTATCATAGAGACAGAGAGGATATGAAATTACATTGTCTGTTACTATTTCACGATCTTCTAAAAAATTTATAAACCAACCTGCGTTGGCTGTTTTGCAATTAGGTATATTTGAGGTGTTGGAGATTTTGCCAGAATGTTGACTTATTTTCCAATAAAATATACCAGAGCCATAATATATGTCAAAATAAACTCTAATAAGCTAGAGAGTTTTGAGCTTTATTTTGGGCATTCGTTACTGAAATGACTTTTCTAAGGTAGGTGCTCCTGTAGCGCAGTCTCACCTCATGCACTTTAAGGACAGCTGTGTAGCCAGCAGGGTTCCAGGTGGCTATCGCTGTTTCCAGTGAGAATTATGTAAAATACCTTTTTAAAAATTTGTAGCTCTTATGATACCATTCAGCCTTATAGCTAACTTTTGTTAGATTCAACAGCATTTGGATTGATGGTTCCACTGTAATGTTGTATAAGTTTAAGTCCAGAAGGTCAAATATTTGTGGTGAAGATATTTATTTGAAGAAAATGCTTCTCTGTTTTATATGGATATACTGTTATTAACTTCCAGTTTTTACATATGAATAGTGCTGACAAAAAATTAATCAATAGTCAATCTTAGAAAGAAAGGGAAAATTTTATTTGTGCCAACCTGACTGAGGATTATAACCTGGGAGAAAGTCTTTCAGAAAGCTTTAAGGACTGTTCTGTCTTTGAGAGGTCAGTGCACAGTCATAAAAGTCTTTGAGACAAAGGGTTTTACATCAAAGTAACATGTTGACAGTTTACATAGTCCAGCAAGGTGAGTAGTGGATTATTGTGACCCTTACAGGATTGAGAAAGGAATGTTGTGTCTTTACTGAGTTACCTGCTGGCTCCAGGAGGAATTGCTTTTTTTTATTTTACTTTTTGGCAAGTAGGCATTCCTGTGTCTTCTAAGGGGATCTAGTTAATGTATAATGCAGGTGCACAATGCACACTAAAGGGGAGAGGGTAGTGGCTCAAATGGCAAAGAAAATTTTATGTTAATTTTTTTTGTCCTGCCTTAAAAATAATTTTGTTTCATCAATAGCCTTATCTCTAATTTCCTGGCCAGCAACCTAATCGTCCTGAACTGATGGTTCTGGTGTGACTATTTCTCTACCTCTCCCTCGGTGAAATCATGTGCCATCATTAGTATTCCATTGTATGGTGGCATGTAATTTTTTTTAAACAATACTCTAGTGATGGGCATTTAAATTGTTGGTAGTTTTTTGCTGCTGTGACCATCCTTTTACATATATCCTTTTGAATTTGTGTATGTGTAGCTTTAAGATAAATTCCTAGCAGTGAAATTGCTCAATATATAATTTTTTTCCATAATTGGTATCATGCTTAAATTAAAATTTGTTAATAGGAAAAAAACAATGTATTTTATATGTAAAAATATCTTTTCCAATTTTTTTCCCTATGATAATTCTTAGAAGTTCAGTGGTTTTAGTAGACAAATAAAGACAAGTAGTTCAGGTACTTCATCTAGCAAAAATAAAACCACATTTTTACATATTAATCTTTTGCTGACTCATTTCTCTTCACACATGCAATACACCAGGAACCTCATAAAACCTTAAACAAAAAACATCTTTTTTTTTAACTCTTTCATCTTCAAAAATACAGTTCCAAAGGGCAGTTCTCGCTTGTGAAAGACAAAAATAGGCTTTTTTAATTTGAAATGACCTATAAAGAAAAATAAATACAGCAATTTAAGGTTTCCAGTAAACTGATTTATATTTCCACATGCTTTAGCTCTCCCCCCACCCCCACCCCCTAGTCTAATGTTGAAGCAAAATGTTAAAAAGAGGTTAACTTGCATTATTTTACCTTGAGCCATAAAGTGAGGGTAAAGTCACTAGTCTAACTGTGAACAAACAGTAGCCTTTGGCTAAATTACCTGAATTATTAAAAAAAGATACCTGGATGTAAAACTTAAAAATTACCTGTCAGAGATGACTACTTTCATCTGCTTATTCTGAGCCAGAAGTCTGCTTTGAACCTTTGTTAATTGGCTCTGTTAATCTTAGTCCAGACTTCTCATTTAGCTTCACCTGGTTCATTTTCCACTTTTACAATTCCATTTTAACTTATGATTCTAAGGAAACTTGAAGTTTTATAGACTAAAAGACAGCACCTGAAGAAACATATTAATTGACCTGCTACTAAAACTACAAAGTGTAATCATATTTGAATGAGTTTAGGGTGAGTGGTGGTTTAATTCATATTTCCTGTTAAAGCAGTGATACTCAATCCTGCCTTGTACATTGGAATTACTTGGGGGCTTTTAAACAATACTGGGGACAGACCTCACGGCCAAGGGAGCGGGACCCAGCGTTGAGTTTTTAAAAATGCTCCACGTGAGCTCTGCTGTTGTGCAGCCAGGATCAAGAACCACCATTATGGTAGAGTTGCTCAAAGCTAATTGTAGTAAGGAATAATTTAGTGCTGCTCCAAAAATTAAAATGCCTGATGAGCTAAATCAGAGTCTTCCAAAGGATGGTGTTATACCACTGGTGGAACATAAGGTAATTTTACTCGCTTTTTTATTTTAATACTTCCATATTTGTTTTGAGGTGCATTAGAAAATGAACGTAAGTATCACATCAAATTCACAGTTTCGTAGATACTGCTTTGGGTGAAACGAGATTTTTTTTTTTAACAGCATGTGCCAATTTAAAGGAATTTGCCAAATTTTAGAAACACATTTAAGTGAATGATTATGTAGTACATAGACATGGCAGAAATCATGAAAATGGTGAAGAAACACAATGGCGACTTTGGTGGAGGGCACCTACTAAAGGTTAGGATTAGAATCGGAAGTAATGGTGCTTTTTCTCCTAGATATATTTATAGTAACTTAATTTTTCTGGCTTTTAAAATTCAATGACAGACTTTGAGAATTAGAATTTCTGCAAATCTTTAAATCATTGCTTCCTAACGTGAAGTTTCTTAACACTTAGTTCTTTCATAGAAGTGTACCTTGTGCATCAAGATATTTTGCTCCTCTATTTTTCTAAGGTATAGGTGATCCTGGGGTGATAAGATGGGGAAGGGGGCGGGTGTGTGTGTGCTCGTGCACGTGCATGGACACGAGTATGAGATAGGGATGTGTGGTAGGAGGGGTTGATGGACAGGTTGAGTAGCTCACCTGCATACCTGGATAGAGAAGAGTATTAGTTATAGGACTTCACCTCCCACAGGCACCCCTGTTCTCCCCAAACTCTCAGAAAGTCTGTAAGTCTGCCACAGTTTGGAACAGTTTAGGAAAAACTACTAGGTTCTCTCATTGGTAAAGTAGGTTGCTCTGGGTGAGCCAAGTAAAATGAGCTCTGTCGATGAAAAAATTAATCAGTGGATCTAAGAAAGAAATGGAAAATTTTATTCAAGCCAAATTGAAGATTATAACCCGGGAACACCTCTCAGAAAACTCCGAGAATTGTTCTACCTGTTTGAGTTATGTAAGTTTTTGAGACAGAGGGCTGTACGTTAGATGACGTATTATTGACATTTTACACAATCCAGATTTACACGTACAAAGCAAGTAATGGGTCAACGAAGCAAGTAGTGGGTCATGGAGTCATCGTGGCCCCTTAAAGATTAAGAAGGAAGGTTATCTCCTAAGGAGTTGTGACCCTTGATGAGATTAAGAAGGAACGTGGTCTCCTAAAGATGTCTGGTTAATGCAGATGTGCAATACACAATAAAGGGGGAGGAAGGAGGCCAAATGGTCAAAGAAAAATTTTATGTTTAAATTTTTCTTATCTTGCCATAAAACACGAATTTTATTTCATCAGCTCCATATAGAGGTCTTTAGCTATCATATAAAAAAGACCTGTAGCTGAGAGACGTTTGAATAGGCAAATAAGCTTTTGCTATAAATAATAGTTTACTCTTTTATCAATAATGTATATATACTTCAATTATAGAGGCTGCTGTTGTAAGCAAGAGTAGCCACAGTCCGCATTTAAATTATATTACTGGAAGTTAAAACACTGTGGTGCATTTGTAATGTAATCTTGTAAATGTCTGTCCTATATAATTTTATAGAATGGAAGCTTCTTGCCTAGAACTGGCGTTGGAAGGGGAGCGTCTGTGTAAATCAGGAGACTGCCGTGCTGGTGTGTCCTTCTTTGAAGCTGCAGTTCAAGTTGGAACTGAAGACCTAAAAACACTTAGCGCTATTTACAGCCAGCTGGGCAATGCTTATTTCTATTTGCATGATTATGCCAAAGCATTAGAATACCATCATCATGATTTAACTCTTGCAAGGTAATTAATTTAAGCTGAATTCTCCCTAAATTAACTGTCACTTTAAAACACATTTTCATTCAATTAAAAAACTAACAATACAGTACATTTAGTGAGTCCTAATTTATTAGCATTGAATTTTAAAACTAATCTTTAGGCTGAACACAATTTAATTAAGTGAATAGTAGTGAAATGATGCTAGAGTTTAATTAAATGAATGAAAATTAATTAAATTTAAATACA
The DNA here is from genome assembly GCF_028021215.1 of Eschrichtius robustus. Taxonomy (NCBI): domain Eukaryota; kingdom Metazoa; phylum Chordata; class Mammalia; order Artiodactyla; family Eschrichtiidae; genus Eschrichtius; species Eschrichtius robustus. The sequence goes on from NC_090826.1 coordinate 95,982,874, forward strand.
GAAATGTAAGTTTAAGATTTTTATTTAAAGTAGGTTTCAAGGCTAATGGGTCTTTCTTACCTTAAGCATGTCAACTGTTCTCTAGGGAAAACTGTATTCTGGCTGCTTTATATTTTAACACACCATTTGCTTTTTTTCTTTTTTTTTTCACCCCAGGACTATTGGAGACCAACTGGGGGAAGCTAAAGCTAGTGGTAATCTGGGAAACACCTTAAAGGTTCTTGGGAATTTTGATGAAGCTATAGTTTGTTGTCAGCGACACCTAGATATTTCCAGAGAGCTTAACGACAAGGTAATAAGGAAACATTAGATGGTAGGCCAAATGTTTTCATTGAAATTGCTTTGTGTTTTAATCCTACTTAATTATACTGTAGTTTATCTAAAAGTTAATACAAAAAAAAAAGTATTTGTAGAAAAGTGGAAGAAAAAGAGAGACATAATGAAAAATTTTTAATAGATGAGAAAAAAGAAATAACGAGAGGTCCTTCTTTCATAAGTAGTCATGTGTTTGGTTCTGTACGGATGGCTAATGTAAACATTTCTTTCTCTTGACCGTAATATCAAAGATATTATGAATAAATATATGTGATAGCATTATAATACCTGGCCTCTGATTTCCAGTTGTAAACTGCTGTTATCTTCATCTAGGTGGGAGAAGCAAGAGCACTTTACAACCTTGGAAATGTGTATCACGCCAAAGGGAAAAGTTTTGGGTGCCCTGGTCCTCAGGACGTAGGAGAATTTCCAGAAGAAGTAAGAAACGCTCTGCAGGCGGCCGTGGATTATTATGAGTGAGTAGCATCAGCAGTCATGTGGCCCACCCAAGCCAGTAGTTAAGTTTTTAAGTTTGGCAAAGGTTTTAAAATCATAGACTAGTAAGTAAAATAAACCATCAGATCATTGCGAAAATGTTATAGTGTTGTATTAGAAGTAATCCCCTCCCTCCCCAGGAAAACTTTCATTTAAACTGCAGACCAGTGCCACTTAGTGGCACAAACAAGAAGCATCAATAGTTAGTCTAAGTTATTAGGAGTAAACTTAGTCTTTTATCAATAGAATTTCATAGAACTTTTTAGCTATAGGGGTTCTAAGATTAACTCTGTCCTGGACTCTGGGCAGAAACCTATGTGAATGGTTGAGTAAAATGTTCCCAGTTATTTCCTATAATCACCCTCCAGCATAGCTATGTCTTTTAAATGTGGCACATTATGGTTGTAAGCTTATTTAAATATTTTTTTCCTGATAAAGAGTTTAGATTTGTAAATAAAGTCAATAAATGTTTTTCTCAAACTCATTTTTTCACAACTTTTTATTATCACTTAGGGAAAACCTATCACTAGTGACTGCTTTGGGCGACCGAGCAGCCCAAGGACGTGCCTTTGGCAATCTTGGAAACACGCATTACCTCCTTGGCAACTTCAGGGATGCAGTTATAGCTCATGAGCAGGTATGATGCCAGGCTTTGGAGCCAGGTCGTTTTCTCCATCAGTGTTTTGAACAGTGATTAGATTATTCTTTAGTTTTATTATAGTTACATCTAATTAAAATTTTCTGTTTCAGCGTCTCCTTATTGCAAAAGAATTTGGAGATAAAGCAGCTGAAAGAAGAGCATATAGCAACCTTGGAAATGCGTATATATTTCTTGGTGAATTTGAAACTGCCTCTGAATACTATAGGTTAGTCTAATATTTCTGTAGATAAATGTAAAATGGGTAGTTATGCAATCCAAAGAATCATAGGCTTTGGGTTTAAAACTTTTTTGCTGCATACAAGCAGCAGAACCTTGGGCTTTCTAAGTCTCAGTCTTCTCATCTGTAATGGAAGATATCAATACTTGGCTTTTGGAATTGTTATGAGGATTGAATGAAAGAATATATTAAGCACTTATTTAGCACAGTACCTGGCACACGGCGCTCAATACATATTATTGTACCTAATATTTAATAGCAGCAGTATGGCCCCTTTATATTTTTTTTAGCTTTTATCTTTAAAACATTATTTTTAATGAGATTCTAAACATTTAAAATCCTTTAAACCTGTTCAGCATGTATGGTGTGTATAGTTATATGCTCCCACACCACCACCACCAGTTACGGGTTTGCAGAGAGGCCACAAGAAAGCTTGGTAACAAATAGATGCCCTAGTTTCCTCCAGTGATCACTGAATTTCCCGCCGTCATCCTACCATCTTATCGAGCAGTTATCCTCCCACCCTCTCTGCCCAGCTTTGATCCTCACTGTAAGCTGAGGCCCCGTTCACTTACTCGAGGAGTTAGTACTCCCAGCTTCTTCTGTGGCAGGGTCTCTTTAATCTATCTGTAGACTTGAAGCATACATGATAGCAAAGTTTAAACTGCTTCATATTGCCTGCCCTGTGCTTTCTAGATTGTTCAGAGTTTTCTCTAATTAGTGGGAACTGAAGGCCCGTACAGACCTTAGGCAGAAGCCAGTTTGACAGAACCAAAGACACAGTCTTGATTGATTTATATTTTATTGTTGAAAAATCCGTGAGAGTGTTCTGGAAAGTTTATCATCTAAAAAAAAAGGTAAAATTGCTTTAGGTCCATCTAAAAAACTAGAATGTCATCCCATCCTCCTTTAAACTTCAACTAATGGTTGATATTTGTTGGTTGACTAGCTATGACTAGTTAGATGTGAAATATCCTTCCAAATAAAGTACATCACTATACAAGGAGCATATGTTTTAATTTTAAATACAAAAGTTTCTTATATTTTAAATCCAAAACACATAGAAAAGTCTTAATAAATGATGTACTTGTATTAAATACTGAAAAGTTCTGTAATAAAGTGGATGGTGGCTGTCTGACTAAAGAAGCATGAGTATAAAGTAATGAAATTTACCCCTGCCCCACACACCCACAAACAGGTAGAACTCAGAACTTTACACATATTCCAAAAATATTGATTAAAAATATTTTGGAACTCTTCTTTGGAATTGTTTTCAGGGCCACACAAGAAAACTCTCTTAACATTATAGATCCATAATAGAAAGGACAGAAAGCAGTAGTTTGGTAAACCTACTTTAGTAATTGAGTTTGGTTTCAGAAAGACTTCCAACCATTTACAAATTAGCTGTACTCTCAAAGAATAACAGCGTGCCAGAAAGGGTTGTGCCACAGGGCCAGAAGCAATTCCAAAAGTCTTCCAAAAGTGTTTGAGAGGGCGGGCAATGTTAGAACAAGCGTGTAGCCTCCCAAGGTAACAGCTTTAAAGGTATCATCATTAAACATATAATTTCAGGTTTGTTTGCTTAAAAAAAACTATCACATTATCATATAGTTATAAATGATATGAAGTATTTATTACTGTTTGGCAGAAATCATAGGAAAGAGTCATTTAAATTACTGGATCCAAAAAGCATCTGTAGATTTAAGCACTGATGATAATAATAACAAAACATATTAACATTTATTAGCATCTATTGTGAGCAAGATGCTATTCTAAGCACGTTATATATACTAATTCATTTAATCCTCACAAACCCCTGTGAGGTGTTTTCCCCATTTTATGTAAAAGGAAATTAGTGCATAGAGAGGGTGAGTGACCTGCCCCAGTCACAGAGCTACTAACTGACAAAGTTGGGATTTGAACCCAGTCAGCCTAGCTCTAGGGTCCATGCTCTTAATTGCTACACTAGCTTCTCGTTGATTCTACAAGGTAGAATTTGGTTAATATTTAAATGTAGCATTTAATATTTTTCATGAATCAGTGACTAATGGCCTATACATAACAATTTTAACTAAGTATTTTCAATTTTGACAAAATGTAAAGGCAACAGCATGATTGAAAAGAGAGGGTATGTGGACAAACTTACTTTACGTTATTGCACTGCAACAGCGAAAGTTTTTTTTTAATGTTAAAAATACTGTGTTAATCTTTAGAGGCACTTGATCTCATGCATCTGTTCTCCTTTTCTCTGGGGAATTAATAGGACTCCTACATTTATTCTAAAAGTCTGGATTTGCTTTTTGTGTTTCAAGGACATCTTTTCATTTTATCTAGAAGTAATGGAGAAAATATGGGATATTAGGATCTAAAACAGATTTACTTTAAAGGCAGGAGGAAAAGAGTTTTATTTTATGGTTATTATAGCCAATATAGTTATAATAGCCATTATGTAAGAATTAATTTCTTTTTTCAGAAAGACACTACTGTTGGCTCGACAGCTTAAAGACAGAGCTGTAGAAGCACAGTCTTGCTACAGTCTTGGAAACACATATACTTTACTTCAGGACTATGAAAAGGCCATTGATTATCATCTAAAGCACTTAGCAATTGCTCAAGAGCTAAATGATAGGTAAGTTATATATACCTTTTTACTATAGTTATGATAAAATATAGATACATTGTTGAATCCCTAGAATATTTCCTTTAAATTTCTTTTTTTGTTTCCTTTGTTTTCTTTTTAATTCCTTTTTAAGGAATTTCCTCTGTTTCAGTAACATCCTCTGTATGTTACTGTTTGAAGGGCTAGAGTAGATTAGAATGGTTCCATATAACCTTGAACCAAGATCAGTAAATAGGTCACAAACTCAATTGCCTGCAAAGGTCCTCCTGACTAGATCAGAGTGGAAATTGTAGTGAAATTAATAGGCCCAACAGCATTAAGGGGACAGCTGCTATTCAATTCCAGCTAAGTGTTGCCTGGCAGGAATGAGGATCCAGAGCCGCCTCTTTTTTCAAGAGAAGCTGGAAGTCCTGAGTTTCATATAAAATCGTCTGATTTTTAAATGTTGATGGTTAATTATTCTTTTTTTTTTAAACTGTATGAAAAAACAGAATATCTGTGCAGGACTATAGTCTGTGATGTTTGCTTTAGTAGGATAGATTTTTATCTCAGTATGAAGAACTCTGTACAGTTATTCAAAATGAAGTATGCTACCTCAAGAGGTGAGTTCTCTCTTCCTCATGGTGTTCAAATACAGACTGAATGATTACAGACTGAATCCTGGTAAGGATGCCATGGAAAGAAAATGGGGTAGTTGAACTGCAAGACCTATCCCTGAGACTTTACTTATAATATACTGCATGTTTAAAAAGGATGTTTTCCATTTTAAAGCTTGACTCTGAGTTCATTATTATCTGGTTATTCTAATACAGTCGTCCCTTGATATCTGCAGGGGTTTGGTTCTAGGATCCCTGTGGATACCAAAAGCCATGGAAGCTCAAGTCTCTTATGTAAAATGGTGTAGTACAGTTGGCTGTATCCGGGGGGTTTCTCAGATCACGGTTGAATCCACGGATGTGGAACCTGAAGCAGGCCAACTGTATGTCTCTAGTATTATGATAGTTTGTTCTTTATAAGAAAGACCAAATAAATCCAAAGCATTGTTTATGCCTTTAATTACTACTAGATAGATTTTATTCTTCACACAGACCTCCTTTCAGATAACTGCATGTTAGCTTTGAATTATTTTATAGAATTGGTGAAGGAAGAGCATGTTGGAGCTTAGGAAATGCGTACACGGCTCTAGGAAATCATGATCAAGCAATGCATTTTGCTGAAAAGCACTTGGAAATTTCAAGAGAGGTATGAAACTAAAAAATTGTTATCTGTGCTATTGTGATTCACAGATCTGCACCCCTGTTATTTCTCTAGAATGCTCCTATATGGCTTAGTAATAAATTTAATTATAAATTGTTCTCTTGGCATACGAACTGCACAGAGCATTTTGAGATACAGATCAGCAGTATGTTTGCACTGGCCTTGATGTAGGAAGACAGGAAGGAAAGGCTGAGCATGGAGGAATGGGAGAATTACTAACATGTGCCTCCACTGTCCCCCCATCTCTGCGTGGAAAAGTAGCATGGTATGAAAGGAAGAACATGGCTTTTAGAATCAAGGACTGGTTCCTGTTACATTTCTGCCATTTGCTGGCTATTTGAGCTTGGAAACTTTTCTGAGCATCATTTCTCTCATCTGTAAAATGGGAATAATAATAATATCTGCTTTGCAAATTGTTATACAGATTAGAGATAAAGTATATAAAAGTACCTAGTATAATGTCTAGTGCTAGCTTAATAAATACTGTTACTATAGGATGGAAATACAGTATTCTAAGGAAATTGTATTCATGTGATGCCAAGTTAACGTGTCACAGAGTAACCTACTTTATTATTTAAGGTGGTCATAGAGATTAAGAGCAATCTAATATTTAGAGAAGTAAAGAATTGGTAGAATGTAATTATCTGTCCTCTTGTCATATTTTAGTAACTTTCCTTCTCTTTCTTCTTTAAAATACTATTAATGAAAAAACCCATTTCGTTCATAGTATTATAATTTTAAAATAACTATTTTCATCTCTCTTTTTTATTTTTTTTAACACACACACACTGTATTTTATTTTTACAAGAGATAAATAGACTGACACCAAGCATTGTACATGGATGACCACAACAAAAGCAACAATGATTGCAATTACCAAACATGAAACACTCATACTATGTCATAATATTGACATTCAGTCCAGTAATCCTCCACTGTAACAGCTCCTTTACTTTGCAGTGAAAATTGATTTGTATATTCTTTGCCTCTGAGTCCTTGTGGGATTTTTTTTTTTTTTAATTCAAACAGAAAGTCACAAAAATTATACTCATCCTCATCAGTTCACTCAGTCCCATGTAATTAATTTTTTTTTTCATCTTGATCTTCTTTTAGCACTTTTATGAGTTCATCAGTTTTTCATTAGAGTTCTGAAAATGCTTATTCATTCAGTTCAGCAGTACAGTCAGTTACCAGAAACCTGTACTTGTCAGAGTCTTTTCCATGAATTTCTTGAAGGTGAAACCCTTTTATAGGAACATATTTGCAAAAACATCAGAGTACACCCATAACTGTCTGTAAATGACAAAAGACTTAAAAATGACCACGGTTAAAGATTTGATGAAAGTTCATAATAATGCAGTTGACAAGAAAATTAGTTATTTCTGAGATATACATTTTAAAGTGATAACTAGGATTATGACTTATAACATTATACCAGAACATATAAGATTTTTAGAAATTTCATGTAATGTAATCATCTCTCTATAGTTTCTTCCAGTTTTAGGTTGACAACATTTTCAACTAATCTTCACCATTCTTTACTTTAAATACTACTCTAACGTATAAATGCTTGTGGTTGTAGGTTGGGGATAGAAGTGGTGAACTAACAGCACAACTCAATCTCTCAGATCTTCAAATGGTTCTTGGTCTGAGCTACAGCACAAACAATTCAATGATGTCTGAAAACATTGAAGTTGATAACAGTTTGCATGGTAAGTATTAGGTCTTCAAAACCCAATTTCTTTATCCTCAAGATTTACATTTAAATTACGTATCCAGAGAGATACGTAACATAGGAAGCTCAACTTTTATACTTTTTTGCTTTACCACTGTCCCATTAATTTATCAGTATGGAATACAGTATTTTATAGCTTTTATCATGAACTTAGAAATGGTAAAGGTATAACTATTTTGTTTAAAAAATTTTTAAATACATTTAAATTCTGTATCTCTAGGTTCACTCAAAAATTTATAAATGTGAAGGTGTGAAAATTAAAACATTTTATTGTTTAACCTCTTTGTTTCAAATGTCTTTACGTATTTGATTTTTGTTTAGCTTTTATTCCCCCCGTTTCTAAGGGGGAATCTCTTCGGATTTTTTTTTTTTTAATTCAGAAAACCCAGAAATTTTCTTTAGGTGCTGATTTGGTTTTGACATTGCTATAAGAAAAGAATATGCTATAATGTCTGTTTCTAAGTGGAAAAAAAAAACACCTACTTTTGATTAAAAAAATAAAAAGGAACAAGAGTAGAACCACATTTTTGGATGCCATCTTTATGTAACTCTATGTGAGATCCATTTTAAAGATCCAGCCGAGGCTTAAAACATTCTCAGTCTGAAAAAAAAATTACTGACACAGACAGATATTTTGAACTTGAAAGTCAGTGAAAAATCTAGCTTTTATCTTCCCAATTTCCTCCTTTAATCCATATAAAGAAAAGGAAGAAGAAAAAGAAATTAGTGGTTAGTCATCTAAGACTTTGAAAGAACATTTAATTGAAAAATGATACTGAAGTATGAACAGTATAGTAAACTGGACCATGTACTTCGTAATTGAATAATGGGCTAAAAGGTTTTCCTGTGTTTAATTTTCAAGTTGGTTAAGTTGTAATAGCTCTCATATTTTAACAAATTATCACTTGTCCTCATGGACCGCTCTAGCTATAGACCTATTCCTTTGTTCCCCTTTACAACAAAACTTGAAAATAACATCACTGTTCCTTGTCTTTACTTCCTCACCTCCCATTCTCTCTTCAAACCACTGGACTCTGGCTTTTGCCCCATCATGATACTAAAACCTTTTCAAGGTTACCAGAGAACTCCATTTTACCAAATACGTTGATCAGTTTTAGATGTCAGCATATTTGATTTCTCAGCAATATTTCCTATAGCTGATCATCCCCTCCTCATAGTACTTTGTTCGTTTGGCCTCCAGGGTTACCCTCTTTTTCTGGCTTGCCTCCACCTCACTGGCCACTCCGTCTTCATAACTCCCCTCTCTTCCTCATCTTTCCAATCCTTGACATTTGTAGTACCTGGGGTTCGGTTGCTGGACCTCTTCTCCCTTCCCTCTTCCCTCTCTCCTTCTCTATTTTCTGTCCATCCATATCCTTCCTTCCTTTCTGATTTTATCCTTTTTCCGCTTATCCTACACTCTAGATCAGTGCTTCTAATAGAACTTTCTGTGAAGATGGAAATATTCTGTATCTGTGCTGTCCAATATAGTAGCCTCTAGCCGTATCTGACTGTTGAGCACTTGAAATGTGGCTAGTGCAAAAAGAAGTGAATTTTAAAATATTATTTAACTTTAATTAGTTAAAGTTTTAAAAGTCACATGTGGCTAGTGGCTACTATATCAGACAGCACAACTCTAGATGATTTCGTTCAGTCGGTTGGCTTTTATATCATCTATATGCTGATGATTTTCAGATTGATATTTCCAGTCATAATTTCTCTCTTGAGTTGGAGTTTCATATATTTAACATTTCCACTTGAACATCTAATTGGCATCTAAAACTTAACACATCCAGAATGGATCAATTGTTTTTTTCTCCCCAAACATGTTCTTCCTTCAGTCTGCCCTGTCTCAGGAAATGGTACCATGATTCACACCAGTGTTCAGGCCAAAAACCTAAGGGCCATCCTTGTTCCCTATCTCCCACCCACTCCTACATCCAACCTATCAGAAACCCTACCTTCAAAATATATCCCTAATCTCTCTTACAATGTACACTACAACAATCTTAGTACAGGCTGCCAACATCTCCCAGTAGAGCATTAGCCTTGCAACTGTTTCTTTTGTTTTCTGCTGTTGATCCCTCACACTGACTTCCACAGGGCAGCCAGAGTGCTTTTATAAAATGTGAATCAAGTCATGTCATTTCTCTGCTCAGAACCCTCCAGTGACTTCCCATCGTACCTAGAACCAAATATTCAGTCCTCACTGTGGCTAAAAGTTCCTGTAATCTGGGCCCAGACTGCTTTATCATTTCCTCCCACACCCCCTGCTCACTTTGGCTCCATGAAGACAGGTATTTTTTGGTCTCTTAGGTTCATTGCTGTATCCCTAGTGCCTGGAAAAGCCTGCTGGCTAAAGGAACTGCAAGAAAACTTGTATAGGGACTTCTCTGGCAGTCCAGTGGTTAAGACTCCGTGCTTCCACTGCAGGGGGCACGGGTTCAATCCCTAGTCGGGGAATGAAAATCCCACATGCCATATGGTGCAGCCAAAAGAAACAAGAAAACTTGTATATTTCTGGTGTTGGCTCAGGGTGGAGAAAAGGAGTCTCCCATAAGAATCTGAATTCATAAGCCTGTCTACACACTGGTTTGGAATTTGATTTATTCTACCTGCACAGTATAAGAAAGCCCAATCCATTAAAGTGCTTTTGGGTTAGAAATGCTCCTAGGGACTTAGCAGAAGTAAGATCAAATATTTTCTGGAGGTAAGCAAGCCATCCTTTATCCAGGCCTATAAAGGCTCACAACAACAACAACAAAATTACCAAACACCTAAAGAAACAAGCCAAAATGAGTAAGAAAACAAAAGCAAAATCAGGTCACCAAGATCTTCAGAATATAAAATGACTATGATTAAATGTTTACAGGAATAACAGAATTGAAACAAAGGAATAGCAAAAATGATCATGCAGATCTGAAAAAAATAATAATAGCTAACAATTAGTGAGTGCTTACTATGTGCCCAGGCAGTGCTTTGCCTGTTTTAACTCATTTAATCCTAACAACTCTAGGAGGGAGGAGAGGTTAAGTAAATTTCCTGGGGTTGCCTTTGTAAGTGGTAGAGATGGGAGTTCAACCTAGTCAGTCTGGCTTCAGAGTCTGTCTTGGCTGATACTTCTAGCTTAATGTGATTTTAACATACCTCTCAGTAATTGATAGGTAAAAATCAGGAGTCAGAGATCAGTAATAATATAGAGGATTTGACCAGCACAATTAATGGGCTTGATATGTTTTTCAAATTGTGTGTTTGACCCATTTAATGAGTTATAAAATCAATCTCAGGTGTTGGAACTAACATTAAATACACACACACACATATACATACATATAATGGGGTTATCATACATAATAAGGGCAAGTACTGTTTTGTGGAGATTTTGTTCTACATTTGTGTAAGTGTATTTAGGGTTGCAATGCAAATGTATTTTTTAAAGTTATAGTTGATCTACATTATTATGTTAGTTTCAGGTGTACAACATAGTGATTCAAAATTTTTATAGATTATATTCCATTTAAAGTTATTATAAAACATTGGCTATATTCCCTGTGTTGTACATTATATCCTTGCATCTTATTTGTTTTATACATTGTAGTTTGTACCTCTTAATACCCTACTCCTAGCTTGCCCCTCTCCTTTTCTCTCTCCCCACTGATAACCATTAGTTTCTTGCCTGTATCTGTGAGTCTGTTTCTGTTTTCTTACATTTATTCGTTTTATTTTTTTAGATTCCAAACGTATTTCTTAATATGGGTCACAGTTAAAAATATGGGTCACACTGATTTAATGGACATACAGAATGCTGTGTCAAGCAACTAATCAATTCACATTCTTTTAAAACATTCATGAAACAGGTCCAAAAATTTGACCACATGCCAAACCAACAAATTTGAAAGAATCTGTATCACATAGGTTTCATGCCCTGAGCACAGTGCAGTTCAGTTAGAAATTAACAAGAAGGTAATGTATAAAACATATTCATTTGAAAATACACACTTCTAAGTAACTTATGGTATGATTTAAGAAGAAATCATAAATAAGATTAGAAAATAACTTAGGACTGAATTATAATTTATGTGATACAACTTATATTAGTTCTTAGAGCAAAAATTATATTGTATCATATTTTAAAAGGAAAAAGACTCAGTGACCTAAGTATCCAGCTTTTAAAAAGTTAAAAACAAACCAAAAAACAAAAAACTCAAAGTAGAAGGCAAGAAATAATAGCAGAAATTAATGAATTTAAAACAAAGATTCAATAGAGAGAATTTTTAAAAACCCAAATTCGGTTCTTTAAAAAGACTAACAAATCTACAGCAAGATTATTTGAGGAAAAAAAAAGAGAGAGAGAAGGGGTTATAATGTAGATGCAGCAGACATTAAAAAGAGAAGAGATTATCCTGAATAATTTTATTTGAAAACCTAGGATAAATGGACAATTTCTAGAAAAGCAGCTTACCAAAATTGAATCTAGAAAAATCTAATGGTAGAATGTAATGTGAATGGATGGCATCTCTAATGCCTAAAGCCATAGGGAAATTTGATGAGTCATTTAAAATCTTTCCACTGAGAAAATACCTGGCCAAGGTGATTTTACACGTGTGATCTACCAAACATTTAAGAAAATTGATTCCAACCTTCCATAAAATTTTATAGGTAACTAGAAGAGTGGGAACACTTTATCAGTCTTTCTGAGAATAGTATAACCTTGATATCCAAACTACACAAGAACAGTATGTACAAGAAAGGAAAATTACAGGCAAATCTTTACTCATGAACATAGATGCAAAAATTTTAAGCAAAATATTTGGAAACCAAACCCACAATGTATTTAAAACAAATAAACAGGAATTCAAGTGGACTGAATATCAGGAAATCAATTAATGTAATATACCAGTAAACATAGTAAAGGAGAAAATAGCTCAAATATCCAAATATATCAGTAATTCTATTCAATGTAAACGTTCCGTTTAAAGGACCAAGAGTATCAGATTGGTAAAAGAATAAAATCCAACTAAGCCTGAAAGTAAAAGGATTGAAAAAACATACCATGGAAAAACTGATCAAGAGAAAGCTGGTACAACTGTATTAATATCAGATAGAATGTACTTTAAGGCAAAAGACTTTGTTAGAAATGAAGACAGTCACTTCACAATGGTTAAGAATTCAATTCACCAGGAAGATGAAAGCCTTAAATTTGTATGTATCTAGCAAGCCTAATAACAAAGCTTCAGTGTTCATAAAGCAAAACTGACTAAACTAAAAGGAGAAATGGGAAAATCCAGAACCATGAGGGGAAATTTAAACACATTTCTCTCACGAATTGCACCTATCAGAAAACTAAATATTTTAAAGATGTCAGTTCTTCCCAAATTGATATAAATTCAGTGTGCTGCCAAGCAAATAATGAGTTTTTTTGTGGAACTTGACCAGGTCGTTCATGAATGTATATGAAAGAAAAAAGGGCTAAGAACTCAAAGCCAAAACATTCCTGATGAAAAACAAGAGATGAGAAGTGCTTTCTCTACAGATATAAAGATTATAAAGCTACAGTAATGAAGACAGTGTGTTACTGGCATAGAGACAAATAGACCAGTGGAATGGAATATAGAGTCTATATTTATAATCCTTGCATATATGGAAATTAATATCACACAAAAATAAATTCTTGATGGATCAAGGATTTAAATATGAAAGACAGATTTAGAGCAATAATTATGATCAGCCAGCTAACACTTGCTGAATGCTTACTACTTACCAGGCATTATACTGACTGCTTTACAGATGATGGTGCATTTATCATCACACAGTGATCTATGAGGTAGGTATTGTTGTCCTTTACAAATGAGAAAATCACAGAGAGGTAGTTGCCCAAGGTCATATCACAATGAGTGATTAGTCTGTTCAATCAGTATGCTGTACTACCTCTGAAAATAAAGGAGAATATCTTCATGATATCAGAGAGGGGAAGGATTTCTCAAAACACAAAAACAAAGCCATTACAGGAAAGATTGACACTGAAATTAAGAACTTCATTTCATTAAAAGAAACCGTAAGGAGATAAAACACAAACTGAGAGGACATTTGCCACACAGATGATTAAAAAAGGATTTGTATCCTCAATGTATAAGAACTCCTATGAATTAAAAACAAGACAAATAACCTAAGTAAAAGATAGGCAAAAGTGATGAACAGAAGAAACACAAATAGCCCATAAATATGTGAAAAGAATCAGGGAAAACCATAGTGAGGTAATATTGGTGGATGAGATGGATGAAAATTAAAAGGCCTGATAACACCAGTATTGAAACAATACAGGTAATAGAAACTTTTATGCAGTGTTGATGGGAGTAGAAATTGGTGTATTCAAAAGAGTAGTCTGGCAATATTCTGGTAGAGTTGAAGATGTACCAACCGTATGATCTAGCAGTTCCACTCCCAGTTACATGCATCTGACATCCAGACTGGAACAAAGGCTTGCTCATGTACACAAGGAGATATTTCCAAGAATTTCTGTAGTAATATTGCTTATAATGACAAATGATTGGAAGCAACCTAAATAGCTGTCACCAAGAGAAAGGGTATATGCTTTCCTAGTCCTAAAATCGCAATGAAGATTAAACTACTCATACCAACTTGGATGAATCTCACAAACATGAGGTTGCTCAAAGAAAGCAAGTTAGAGAACATACACAGTATGAGACCACTTATGTAATGTTATGTAATAAGCTCCATTGCTTAGAGATACATACATATGTAATGAAAATATTAAAAAATTAGGAAGAGGGAAGTTATGGGGGGAATTACAAAAGGGGGAGTTAATTTGTTGGTCATGGTTTCTTTTTTTTTCTTTTTTTTTTCTTTTTGCTTCTCAAAGTTCTTCTGTTTTACAAAGTAAGCACATGATACACAATTTGACTGAAATAATTTTCAGAGTTGGAAAAGTTACAGATTTTTGTGACAAGAAAACCCAGGGCAGGAACTACTTATGGAAAGAAGACAATTTGTTGAGAAACTACGTTCCCTTACCCCGCCCCCGTCAAGTAAAAATCTCAAATAAAAGGACTGAAAGGGTAGCAACTGGAGAGGTTTACAGATTCACTTTGTATAAAAAGAATGACTTTAGATTTCATTACTTTCTAGTGCATCCAATTTCTTTAAGAAAAATTTTTTCTCTTTATGTGAAATAGCTAAGAATAAATGAAGTAAAAGGCTTGTTACAGATGATGATTCTTCACAAAAATTTATAGTCATAGTTCAAATTACCTTCTCAGTGACTGTGTTTTCCAGTTAAACTCAGAGCACTACAACCAGCCTCATTATTTTGTGAGCTTATTGTTTTAGAAGATGTATTTATTTCATTCTTTATCTTCAAGAGTTTCTTATCAGGGAAGAAAATTCTTGACATCATAAACAGTAAAAACCACATTATGTGAGTATTTGTTTTCTGATGGTATGTATTCAAAAGTAATTTAATATTTTTAATCTATTTCCTGCAAAACTATTGCCAGAATAAAACTGTCTGAATAGAATAAGGTGTGGGGAGCCAGTTCCTCCTATCACCATGCCTCAAAGAAGATCGTTAGAGTACTTCACATTTAAAATGGAGCTTATAGGGTTTCCCTGGTGGCGCAGTGGTTGAGAATCTGCCTGCCAATGCAGGGGACACGGGTTCGAGCCCTGGTCTGGGAAGATCCCACATGCCGCAGAGCAACTGGGCCCGTGAGCCACAACTACTGAGCCTGCGCGTCTGGAGCCTGTGCTCCGCAACAAGAGAGGCCGCGACAGTGAGAGGCCTGCGCACCGCGATGAAGAGTGGCCCCCGCTCGCCACAACTAGAGAAAGCCCTCGCACAGAAACGAAGACCCAACACAGCCAAAAATAAATAAATAAATAAATTTTAAAAAATAAATAAAAATAAAATGGAGCTTATAAAGTAGAGCAACAATCTTTTTTTTTATCTTTATTGGAGTATAATTGCTTTACATTGGTGTGTTAGTTTCTGCTATATAACAGAGTGAATTAGCTATACATATACATACATCCCCGTATCTCCTCCCTCTTGCGTCTCCCTCCCACCCTCCCTGTCCCACCCCTCTAGGTGGACATGAAGCACCGAACTGATCTCCCTGTGCTATGCGGCTGCTTCCCACTAGCTAGCTGTTTTACATTTGGTAGTGTATATATGTCCATGCCACTGTCTCACTTTGTCCCAGCTTACCCTTCCCCCTCCCCTTATCCTCAAGTCCATTCTCTATGTCTGCGTCTTTATTCCTGTCCTGCCCCTAGGTTTTTCAGAACCTTTTTTTTTTTTTTTAGATTCCATATATATGTGTTAGCATACGGTATTTGTTTTTCTCTTTCTGACTTACTTCACTCTGTATGACAGACTCTAGGTCCATCCATCTCACTACAAATAACTCAATTATGTTTCTTTTTATGGCTGAGTAATATTCCATTGTATGTATGTGCCACATCTTCTTTATCCATTCATCTGTCGATGGACACTTAGGATGCTTCCATGTCCTGGCTCTTGTAAATAGAGCTGCACTGAACATTGTGGTATATGACTCTTTTTGAATTATGGTTTTCTCAGGGTATATGCCCAGTAGTGGGATTGCTGGGTCATATGGTAGTTCTATTTTTAGTTTTTTAAGGAACCTCCATACTGTTCTCCATAGTGGCTGTATCAATTTACATTCCCACCAACAGTGCAAGAAGGTTCCCTTTTCTCCACACCCTCTCCAGCATTTATTGTTTGTAGTTTTTTTTTTGTTTGTTTTTTTTGCCTATCACATCTGCTTGGCAGCTGTATTTTCTTTTTTTTTAATTAATTAATTTATTAATTTATTTATTTATTTATTTATGGCTGTGTTGGGTCTTCGTTTCTGTGCGAGGGCTTTCTCTAGTTGCAGCAAGTGGGGGCCACTCTTCATCGCGGTGCGCAGGCCGCTCACTATCACGGCCTCTCTTGTTGTGGAGCACAGGCTCCAGACGTGCAGGCTCAGCAGTTGTGGCTCACGGGCCTAGTCGCTCCACGGCATGTGGGATCTTCCCAGACCAGGGCTCGAACCCGTGTCCCCTGCATTGGCAGGCAGATTCTCAACCACTGCGCCACCAGGGAAGCCCTGTAGATTTTTTGATGATGGCCATTCTGACCAGTGTGAGGTGATATCTCATTGTAGTTTTGATTTGCATTTCTCTAATGATTAGCGAAGTTGAGCATCCTTTCATGTGTTTGTTGGCAATCTGTATATCTTCTTTGGAGAAATGTCTATTTCGGTTCTTCTGCCCATTTTTGGATTGGGTTGTTTGTTTTTTTGATATTGAGCTGCATAAGCTACTTCTATATTTTGGAGATTAATCCTTTGTCAGTTGCTTCATTTGCAAATATTTTCTCCCATTTTGAGGGTTGTCTTTTCGTCTTGCTTATGGTTTCCTTTGCTGTGCAAAAGATTTTAAGTTTCATTAGGTCCCATTTGTTTGTTTTTGTTTTTCCATTTCTCCAGGAGGTGGGTCAAAAAGGATCTTGCTGTGATTTATGTCATGGAGTATTCTGCCTATGTTTTCCTCTAAGAGTTTTATAGTGTCTGGCCTTACATTTAGGTCTTTAATCCATTTTGAGTTTATTTTTGTGTATGGTGTTAGGGAGTGTTCTAATTTCATTCTTTTACATGTAGCTGTCCAGTTTTCCCAGCACCACTTATTGAAGAGGCTGTCTTTTCTCCACTGTATATTCTTGCCTCCTTTATCAAATATAAGGTGACCATATGTGCGTGGGTTTATCTGTGGGCTTTCTATCCTGTTCCATTGATCTATATTTCTGTTTTGTGCCAGTACCATACTGTCTTGATTACTGTAGCTTTGTAGTATAGTCTGAAATCAGAGAGCCTGATTCCTCCAGCTCCATTTTTCTTTCTCAAGATTACTTTGGCTGTTCGGGGTCTTTTGTGTTTCCATACAAATTGTGAAATTTTTTGTTCTAGTTCTGTGAAAAATGCCATTGGTAGTTTGATAGAGATTGCGTTGAATCTGTAGATTGCTTTGGGTAGTATAGTCATTTTCACAATGTTGATTCTTCCAATCCAAGGACATGGTATATATCTCTCCATCTGTTTGTATCATCTTTAATTTCTTTCATCAGTGTCTTATAGTTTTCTGCATACAGGTCTTTTGTCTCCTTAGGTAGGTTTATTCCTAGGTATTTTATTCTTTTTGTTGCAATAGTAAATGGGAGTGTTTCCTTAATTTCTCTTTCAGATTTTTCATCTTTAGTGTATAGGAATGGAAGAGATTTCTGTGCATTCATTTTGTATCCTGCTACTTTACCAAATTCATCGATTAGCTCTAGTAATTTTCTGGTAGCATCTGTAGGATTCTCTATGTATAGTATCATGTCATCTGCAAACAGTGACAGTTTTACTCCTTCTTTTCCGATTTGGATTCCTTTTATTTCTCTTTCTTCTCTGATTGCTGTGGCTAAAACTTCCAAAACTATGTTGAATAATAGTGGTGAGAGTGGGCAGCCTTGTCTTGTTCCTGATCTTCGTGGAAATGGTTTCAGTTTTTCACCATTGAGAACGATGTTGGCTGTGGGTTTGTCATATATGGCCTTTATTATGTTGAGGTAAGTTCTCTTTATGCCTACTTTCTGGAGGGTTTTTATCATATATGGGTGTTGAATTTTGTCAAAAGCTTTTTCTGCATCTATTGAGATGATCATATGGTTTTTCTCCTTCAAATTGTTAATATGGTTTACCCCATTGATTGATTTGCGTATATTGAAGAATCCTTGCATTCCTGGGATACACCCCACTTGATCATGGTGTATGATCCTTTTAATGTGCTGTTGGATTCTGTTTGCTAGTATTTTGTTGAGGATTTTTGCATCTGTGTTCATCAGTGATATTGGCCTGTAGTTTTTTTATGGTATCTTTGTCTGGTTTTGGTATCAGGGTGATGGTGGCCTCATAGAATGAGTTTGGGAGTGTTCCTCCCTCTGCTATATTTTGGAAGAGTTTGAGAAGGATAGGTGTTAGCTCTTCTCTAAATGTTTGATAGAAGCCATCTGGTCCTGGGCTTTTTTTTGTTGGAAGATTTTTAATCACAGTTTCAATTTCAGTGCTTGTGATTGGTCTGTTTATATTTTCTGTTTCTTCCTGGTTCAGTCTCGGGAAGTTGTGCTTTTCTAAGAATTTGTCCATTTCTTCCAGGTTGTCCATTTTATTGGCATAGAGTTGCTTGTAGTAATCTCTCATGATCCTTTGTATTTCTGTGGTGTCAGTTGCTACTTCTTTTTCATTTCTAATTCTATTGATTTGAGTTTTCTCCCTTTTTTTCTTGATGAGTCTGGCTAATGGCTTATCAGTTTTGTTTATCTTCTCAAAGAACCAGCTTTTAGTTTTGTTGATCTTTGCTATTGTTTGCTTCATTTCTTTTTCATTTATTTCTGATCTGATCTTTATGATTCTTTCCTTCTGCTAACTTCGGGGTTTTTTTGTTCTGTCTCTAATTGCTTTAGCTGTAAGGTTAGGTTGTTTATTTGAGATGTTTATTGTTTCTTGAGTAGGATTGTATTGCTATAAACTTCCCTGTTAGAACTGCTTTGGCTGCATCCCATATGTTTTGGGTCATCGTGTTTTCATTGTCATTTGTTTCTAGGTATTTTTTGATTTCCTCTTTGATTGCTTCAGTGATCTCTTGGTTATTTAGTAATGTATTGTTTAGCCTTCATGTGTTTGTATTTTTTACAGATTTTTTCCTCTAATTGATATCTAGTCTCATAGAGTTGTGGTCAGAAAAGATACTTGATATGATTTCAATTTTCTTAAATTTACCAAGGCTTGATTTGTGACCCAAGATATGATCTATCCTGGAGAATGTTCCATGAGCACTTGAGAAGAAAGTGTAATCTGTTTTTGGATTGAATGTCCTATAAATATCAATTAAGTCCATCTTGTTTAATGTATCTTTTAAAGCTTGTGTTTCCTTATTTATTTTCATTTTGGACGATCTGTCCATTGGTGAAAGTGAAGTGTTAAAGTCCCCTACTATGATTGTGTTACTGTCAATTTCCCCTTTAATGGCTGTTAGCATTTACCTTATGTATTGAGGGGCTCCTGTGTTGGGTGCATAAATATTTACAACTGTTATATCTTCTTCTTGGATTGATTCCTTGATCATTATGTTGTGTCCTTCTTTGTCTCTTGTAATAGTCTTCATTTTAAAGTGTATTTTGTCTGACGTGAGAATTGCTACTCCAGCTTTCTTTTGATTTCCATTTGCATGGAATATCTTTTTCCATCCCCTCACTTTCAGTCTGTATGTGTCCCTAGGTCTGAAGTGGGTCTCTTGTAGACAACATATGTACAGGTCTTGTTTTTGTATCCATTCAGCCAGTCTATGTCTTTTGGTTGGAGAATTTAATCCATTTATATTTAAGATAGTTATCGATATGTATGTTCCTATTACCATTTTCTTAATTGTTTTGGGTTTTTAATTGTAAGTCTTTTCCTTGTGTTGTGTTTCCTGCCTAGAGAAGTTCCTTTAGCATTTGTTGTAGAGCTGGTTTGGTTGTGCTGAATTCTCTTAGCTTTTGCTTGTCTGTAAAGGTTTTAATTTCTCCATCAAATCTGAATGAGATCCTTACTGGATAGAGTAATCTTGGTTGTAGGTTTTTCCCTTTCATCACTTTAAATATGTCCTGCCATTCCCTTCTGGCTTTCAGAGTTTCTGCTGAAAGATCAGCTGTTAACCTTATGGGGATTCCCTTGTATGTTAATTGTTGCTTTTCCCTTGCTGCTTTTAATAGTTTTTCTTCGTTTTTAATTTTTGATAGTTTGATTAATATGTGTCTTGGCGTGTTTCTCCTTGGATTTATCCTGTGTGGGACTCTCTGTGCTTCCTGGACTTGATTATTTCCTTTGTCATGTTAGGGAAATTTTCAACTATAATCTCTTGAAATATTTTCTCAGTCTCTTTTTTTTCTCTTCTTCTTCTGGGACCCCTATAATTCGAATGTTGGTGCGTTTAATGTTGTCCCAGAGGTCTCTGAGACTGTCCTCAATTATTTTCATTCTTTTTTCTTTACTCTGCTCTGCGGTAGTTATTTCCACTATTTTATCTTCCAGGTCACTTATCTGTTCTTCTTCCTCAGTTATTCTGCTATTGATTCCTTCTAGAGAATTTTTAATTTCATTTATTGTGTTGTTCATCATTGTTTATTTGCTCTTTAGTTCTTCTATGTCCTTGTTAAACATTTCTTGTATTTTCTCCATTCTATTTCCAAGATTTTGGATCATCTTTACTATCATTACTCTGAATTCTTTTTCAGGTAGACTGCCTATTTCCTCTTCATTTGTTTGGTCTGGTGGGTTTTTGCCTTGCTCCTTCACCTGCTGTGTGTTTTTTTGTCTTCTCATTTTGCTTAACTTACTGTGTTTGGGGTCTCCATTTCGCAGGCTGCAGGTTCGTAGTTCCCATTGTTTTTGGTGTCTGCTCCCAGTGGGTAGGGTTTGTTCAGTGGGTTGTGTAGGCTTCCTGGTGGAGGGGACTGGTGCCTGTGTTCTTGTCAGTGAGACTGGATCTTGTGTTTCTCGTGGGCAGGACCGTGTCCGGTGGTGTGTTTTGGGGTGTCTGTGACCTTATTATGATTTTAGGCAGTCTCTCTGCTAATGGGTGGGGTTGTGTTCCTGTCTTGCTAGTTGTTTGGCATAGTGTGTCCAGCACTGTAGCTTGCTGGTCGTTGAGTGGAGCTGGGTCTTAGTGTTGAGATGGAGATCTGTGGGAGAGCTTTCACCATTTGATATTACGTGGGGCCGGGAGGTCTCTGGTGGACCAATGTCCTGAACTCGGCTCTCCCACCTCAGAGGCTCAGGCCTGACACCCGGCCAGAGCACCAAGACTCTGTCAGCCACATGGCTCAGAAGAAAAGGGAGAAAAAGAAAGAAAGAAAAAATAAAGAAAGAAAATAAAGTTATTAAAATAGAAAAAATTTATTAAAAATAAAAAAGTAATTTAAAAAAAAATGAAGAGAGCAACCAAACCAAAAAACAAATCCAACAATGATAACAAGCTCTAAAAACTATACTAAAAAAAACCCGAAACAAAACACACAATCAGAACCCTAGGACAAATGGGAAAAGCAAAGCTATACAGACAAAATCACACAAAGAAGCATACACATACACACTCAGAAAAAGAGAAAAAGGAAAAAGGAAAAAAAAAAAAAAAAAATATATATATATATATAAAATAAAAAAAGGAAGAGAGCAACCAAATCAATAAATTGCCAATGATAATAAGCTCTAAATAGTAAACTAAGATAAACATAAAACCAGAAACAAATTAGATACAGAAAGCGAACCCCAAGTCTACAGTTGCTCCCAAAGTCCACCTCCTCAATTTTGGGATGATTTGTTGCGTATTCAGGTATTCCACAGATGCAGGGTACATCATGTTGACTCTGGAGATTTAATCCGCTGCTCCTGAGGCTGCACAGAGAAAATTCCCTTTCTCTTCTTTGTGCGCACAGCTCCTGGGGTTCAGTTTGGATTTGGCCCCGCCTCTGCCTGTAGGTCACTTGAGGGCATCTGTTCTTTGCTCAGACAGGACAGGGTTAAAGGAGCAGCTGATTCGGGGGCTCTGGCTCACTCAGGCCAGGGCGGGAGGGAGGGGTACGGATGCGGGGCGAGCCTGCGGCGGCAGAGGCCAGCATGACGTTGCAGCAGCCTAAGGCGCGCCGTGTGTTCTCCTGGGGAAGTTGTCTCTCGATCCCGGGACCCTGGCAGTGGCGGGCTGCACAGGTTCTCGGGAGGGGAGGTGTGGATAGTGACCTGTGCTTGCACACAGGCCTCTTGGTGGCTGCAGCAGCAGCCTTAGCATCTCATGCCCATCTCTGCTGTCCATGGTGATAGCCGCGGCTGGCACCCGTCTCTGGAGCTCGTTTAGGTGGTGCTCTGAATCCCCTCTCCTCGCACACCCCAAAACAATGGTCTCTTGCCTCTTAGGCAGGTCCAGACTTTTTCCCGGACTCTCTCCCGGCTAGCTGTGGCGCACTAGCCCCCTTCAGGCTGTGTTCACGCAGCCAACCCCAGTCCTCTCCCTGGGATCCAACCTCCGAAGCCCCAGCCCCCGCCCACCCCGGCGGGTGAGCAGACAAGCCTCTCGGGCTGGTGAGTGCTGGTTGGCACTGACCCTCTGTGCGGGAATCTCTCTGCTTTGCCCTCTGCACCCGTTGCTGCGCTCTCCTCCGTGGAGAAGCTTGAAGCTTCCCCCCTCTGCCACCCGCAGTCTCTGCCCGCGAAGGGGCTTCTTACTGTGTGGAAACCTTTCCTCCTTCACAGCTCCCTCCCATTGGTGCAGGTCCCATCCCTATTCTTTTGTCTCTGTTTTTCCTTTTTTCTTTTGCCCTACCCAAGTACATGGGGAGTTTCTTGCCTTTTGGGAAGTCTTAGGTCTTCTGCCAACGTTCAGTAGGTGTTCTGTAGTTGTTCCACATGTAGATGTAGTTTCGATGTATTTGTGGGGAGGAAGGTGATCTCCACGTCTTACTCCTCCGCCATCTTGAATGCACCCCTCACCACCCCACTGTGGTTTATTTCTTAAGCTGGCTATCAGGTATCATGTATTTCTTATATTATGCCTTTTAAAATATTAAAGACTGAATGGATATGAAAATTCTTCATATTTAATGATAACTTTTTGAAAAAATATTTTGAAGATCTTTTTATTTAACTTTTTTCCTGACTAGCAGTAAATTTGTCATCTAATGAGATCTTAAAATGGAAACGGGTTACTCAGAAGAATAATAATATAGTATTGGGGATGTTATTTCGGTTCTTACCTCAAATTTGAAGGCCTTAGGTTTTCCTTATGTTTCTACTTACTTAAACCTCTCTACAGTTTGTTTGGGTTGTTTTTAGGAGACTGTGTGTATCACATAAAACCAGTTATTATAAAAATGCCTCTTCTAAATTAAGGGGTAGTTAGTAACCAAAGTTAGTTTCCAACCAAAACGTTAACTTCCTTACATCAAAACGTTTTAGAGGGAGTGTATATTTTAATTTAGTTGGTGTGGAAAATTATTATTCTTGAAAGAATACATGTTTCCTCCTTCCATGTGGGTTTTTGTAGCAGACTTTAAATTTGAATAACACAGTGATGCTGAATTTTCAGTCTTAAGGGCTCCCTGGCTTACTTAAATTAACTTTTTTTTACAAAGGTGCACGCCCCAAGTTTGGACGCCGACACAGTATGGAAAACATGGAACTTATGAAGTTAACACCAGAAAAGGTTGGCAGTTTTTATTTCTTGAACTGTTATAACAAAATATTTTAGCAACTTTTAATTTAAATAATTTAAATAAGTCTTGTCATATATGGGTATCACTTTAACATTTTCCTTTGAAAAGAATCGAGTACAATGCAAAAAGAATGTGTACAGTATGCTGCCATCTGTTTAAGAAAAGTTTTATGCATATATATCCTTTGTAGATGCATAAGACATTTCTGTAAGAATATATAAGAAACTTGCTAGTAGCAATTACCTCTGGGAAAAGAATTGCTGTCTGGGTTAAGAGAAACACTATATACTATTTTGAACTGTTTGAATATTTTACTATTTTACCATGTACATGCATTACTTTGTTTTTTTAATTAAAAGAAGAACAGGAAAATCAGAAAAGGATTAGGAAGCTTTTTTCAACTAAATAACAGCAACATTATTGGCAAGATTAATGACACGTATGATCAAGTTAGTTTTTTTAGCTGCATTTTTGAAAAGCAGTTTTTTTAACTAACAAAGAAACAACTCTGTTCAAGATGCATCTTCTCTAGGTTTTTTTTTTTTTAAGTAACAGAGAAGGGACTTTATAATTGGAAAAAAGGTTATTGAAGAACAAATCTAGGCTGCTTTCTTCCACCTCCATTTATCTTAATTTTACATTGTTAAGGTATGCTCTTACTCCTTTATGGTGTATTTCTTGAAACACTTTTTACAAAATGTGTTTATTGTAGTAACTTTGGAAACTTCCAACAAGGAAATTAAAATTATCAGTAATCCCACCTCCCAGTAGTAACCAAAATTAATGTTTTTGTATTTATTCGTCTTGCATTTTCATATGAATATCATATTATAGATACTATTTTATAATACACAGTAATATATCAACATCTTTCCATGTAATGAAGTATTCTTCTGCCCTATTATAATAGGCATATTATTTTTTAATATTGACATTTTTTGTGTAAGTAGTCTTCATGACACCAACATCTGATTTGAACTAATATCCAATTTTTTTTTTTTTTTTTAAAGGCTCTGGTTTTGTTTTGTTTTTTTTTTGTTTTTTTTTAAATTAATTAATTTATTTATTTTTGGCTGTGTTGGGTCTTCGTTTCTGTGTGAGGGCTTTCTCTAGTTGTGGCAAGTGGGGTCCACTCTTCATCGCGGTGCGCAGGCCTCTCATTATCGTGGCCTCTCTTGTTACGGAGCACAGGCTCCAGACGCGCAGGCTCAGTAATTGTGGCTCACGGGCCTAGTTGCTCCGCGGCATGTGGGATCTTCCCAGACCAGGGCTCGAACCCGTGTCCCCTGCACTGGCAGGCAGACTCTCAACCACTGCGCCACCAGGGAAGCCCCTGTTTTGTTTTTTTATTTATTTATTTTTGGCTGTACTGGGTCTCTGTTGCTGCACCCTGGCTTTTCTCTAGTTGAGGCGAGTGGGGGCCACTCTTTGCTGCGGTGCACTGGCTTCTCATTGCGGTGGCCTCCCTTGTTGCGGAGTGCCGGCTCTAGAGCGCAGGCTCAGTAGTTGTAGCGCACAGACTTTGTTGTTCTGTGGCATGTGGGATCTTCCCGAACCAGCACTCGAACCCGTGTCCCCTGCATTGGCAGGCGGATTCTTAACCACTGCACCACCAGGGAAGCCCCAATATTTTTTTATTCCAGTTACAGAGTTGGTTTTTTTTTTTGTCTTTTTTTTTTTTTTTGCAGATAAATTGATCTTTATAAAAATTAAAAACTTTTGTTCTTTAAGGGATACCATTGAGAAAGTAAGAATACAACCCACAGGATGGGAGAAAATATCTGTAAATCACATGTCTGATGAGGGACTTGCATTCAGAATATATAAAGAACTCTTACAAGTCAACAATAAAAAATGCAATTAAAAATAGGCAAGGAATTTGAATAGGCATTTCTCCACAGATCACATACAAATAGCTAATAAGCCATGGAAATATGTGCAATCACCATTAGCCATCAGAGATAAGCAAATCAAAACCGTAAGATACCACTTCATACCTACTAGATTGGCTATGATAAAAAAGACAGATAAAAACAAGTGTTTGGTGAGGATGTACAGAAACTGGAAAAGTCATATACTGCTGGTAGGTATAGAAAAGAGTCTGGTGATTCCTCAAATGGTTAAACATAGAGTTGCCATATGATCCAGCAATTCCTCCCAGCCAAGAGAAATAAAAACATACATCCACACAAAAACTTGTACATGAATGTTTATATAGCAGTATTTTTCATAATAGCCAAAATGTGGAGACGGCCCAAATGTCCACTAACTGATGAATGGACAAATCTATTTATTAACAGATAATAAAATCTGACTTATGTAGATAGTGGAATATTATTTGTCAGTAAAATGTAAAATGTAACGAAGTGCTGATCTATGCTATAACATAGATGAAAGTCAAAAGCATTATCCCCAGTAAAAGAAGTCAGTCACAATAGACCACCTGTTGTATATGAAACAATGTTAGGCAAATTTTGGAGACAAATATGTTAATGGTTGCCTAAGGCTGGGGTGTCTGGGATGACGGTACAGGGTTTTTTTTAAATTAATGGTACAGGGTTTCTTTTTTGAATGATGAAAATGGACTAAAGTTAGATTATTAGGACAGCTGTGCAACTGTGGATATCCTAAAATTAATATAAAAAATTCATTGAATAGTTACAGAGTTTTAAAAAAACTTCTGGTTAACTTCTGAAGGGCTTTATGATTCCCCCCCATATATTTACCTCTTATATTGGTGAGTGGTTCTCAAATCCTTAAATCTATAGATTATTTAAAAAAAAAAAAAACGGAACACAAAAAACTTAAGTCAATTTAGATCTCCTTCGTTTTTCTAGTAGGTAGGAAACTAGTAATAAGCAGCAAAATTAATTTGGTGCATCTGTAGTGGTACCAACAGTAAATTCCATGAGAAGCTGACCAGATTCAACCCTGTAATTTTCCAAGAGCCTAATGATGATAAAGCTTTATGTCTAATTTAAAATATGTTTAAGTGGAATTAGTTCTTTGTGATTTTTTTTTTTTACCTCTTAATAAATATTTATTTGTTTTATTTTTGGCTGCCTTGGGTCTTAGGTGAGGCATATGGGCTCCTCGTTGTGGCGCATGGGCTCTCTAGTTGTGGCCTGTGTGCTCAGTAGTTGCAGCGTGCGGGCTTAGTTGCCCTGCGGCATGTGGGATCTTAGTTCCCTGACCAGGGATCAAACCCATGTCCCCTGCATTGGAAGATGGATTCTTAACCACTGGACCAACAGGGAAGTCCCTAACTTCCTGTTTGGAAGTCATAATAAAGTCAAAGAGTTCAGTACAATTTTATCAACAAAAGATTACTACTGCTGTGTAAGTTTTAGATGTTATTTTTTAGGGTTATAAATTCTACATACATCCAAAATTTCCAGTTGTAACAGATTTCTAAGTAACTCATATCAAGAATAAAACTTTGGCTTCTTCTCTGACCATTTAAATTTTATTTTTATGGACTTTTCGCAAACTTTGTTTTCTTAGGTTTTTTTTTTTTTTTTTTTTTTTAATTTATTTTTGGCTGTGTTGGGTCTTCGTTTCTGTGCGAGGGCTTTCTCTAGTTGCGGCGAGTGGGGGCCATTCTTCATCGCGGTGCACGGGCCTCTCACTATCGCGGCCTCTCTTGTTGCGGAGCATAGGCTCCAGACGCACAGGCTCAGTAGTTGTGGTTCACGGGCCCAGTTGCTCCGTGGCATGTGGGATCTTCCCAGACCAGGGCTCGAACCCGTGTCCCCTGCATTGGCAGGCAGATTCTCAACCACTGCGCCACCAGGGAAGCCCTTTTCTTAGGTTTTTAACAACCTCCATTTTAATATTTTGATAATGAGAAATCCATCACACACACATTCGGTACAAGCTGTTGAAAACAGTGAGTTAGGGACTTTCCTGGTGGTGCAGTGGTTAAGAATCCGCCTGCCAATGCAGGGGACACGGGTTCGAGCCCTGGTCTGGGAAGATCCCACATGCCACAGAGCAACTAAGCCCGTGAGCCACAACTGCTGAGCCCGCGTGCCACAACTACTGAAGCATGTACCTAGAGCCCATGCTCTGCAACAAGAGAAGCCACCGCAATGAGAAGCCCGCGCACCACAACGAAGAATAGCCCCCGCTCGCCACAACTAGACCCGCACATAGCAATGAAGACCCAAATTATCTTTGCAGCCAAAGATAATTAATTAATTAATTAATTAAAAAAGAAAACAGTGAGATATACTGGCAAAAAGGAATTTATTAAGAGATCTAAGCCACTCACCCCCCTCCCCACCCCTAATTACTAAATGGCAGGTTATATATAGCTTTGGTGTTCTTTTTTTCATGTCCTGCTTTCCATTTATAATTTTGTAGGTACAAAACTGGAACAGTGAAATTCTTGCTAAACAAAAACCTCTTATTGCCAAACCTTCTGCAAAGCTCCTCTTTGTCAACAGATTGAAGGGGAAAAAATACAAAACTAATTCCTCCACTAAAGTTCTTCAAGATGCCAGTAATTCCATTGATCACCGAATTTCAGATTCTCAAAGGGTATGTTTAAAATAAGTTTTTGAGTATCGTGTTTTGAGTTTTTTATATTCATACTGGATTTTTGTAATATATTTTTAGATATTCAGTATAAAATATCTTTGTCATTCAAAGAAGTCTTCTGTATTTTCCTATCTTTTCTGTGTTCTTCAAAGCTAGAAACTATAATTACTCCATTCATAGATAAGTTGCTCCACTACTTTGGGCAGTAATTATTTCTTTGTGTTTTAAGTCACTGTTGTTTGCAAAAATACCACCTTCATTTCACCAGAGTGTCTCCCAGTGAAAATGTCCTCCACTCAGCCTAGAAGTCAGAACAAATTAAATTCAGATGTTCAAGGAGTTTTAAATACTAATTTGAAATGAAGAGTGTCTGCATGCATCAATTTCTATTTATTTCTATTATTAAAATTATAGAGTTAAAAACGATTTTGTTGAAAAGTGAGCATAGAAATCAGATTATTAAATATAAAAAAATATTTAGAAGTTGAAAAATACCATGGGTTTACCGGTAAGTATCAGGGGTATCTCTGGCTACCCTACACTCTGATAAAAAGATCAAAATAAATTACAAAGAAGATACTTCAAATTATCAAGTTCATTTTTCAAGCAGTTGAGAACCTCTGAAAAAATTGTTAGCCTTTTATTTTTTAACAGAAATTTCTATTGGTCCTGTTGTCAGCATTTTTTTTTTTTTTTTTGTATCTGCACCCTTGTAGTGTCCTTTGCCTTGGTTTTTATCAGTTTTTTACATGTTTCTTACACATGTATGACTAACAAAAGGAAACATTATGGGGTATATAAAAATGGTCCAGGAATATTTTTGTAGATCTGGAAGGCATATCTTTGTTCAAGGTTTGAGGTCTTAACTAAGCCCACTTAGCCCAACCAAAAATGTATTTTTGGAGCCTGTCTTTTGATATTCAGAATTTTTAATTAGAGGCTTTTTGCCCCTAGGAAAAAGTCTTTTTGTTAGTGATTAAGGCAGTTGACTATAGCTTATGTACGTACTTATTCCCAAACCTCAAGCTTGACATGTTAAAAATTGTGCTGTCTCAAGCCCTCCTGTTTTCCTTACTTCAGTTAAAGGTCTGCCATGTATACTACACTGTCACCCAAGCTAGGAATGCGGGTGTCATTCTAGACTCCCTCTCCTTCACTGACCATATCCAGTTAATCCCTGTATCACTCAGATCTGCCCTGACCACCCTCCCCCCACCTTTAAAAAAAATCTCTGCTACTATGTCTTAGTTCTTAATGTACTGCTTTATCTCTTACCCAGATTTCTGGAATAGGCACCTGAACTGACCCCTTTCCTTGCATTATTAACCCTTGCAATCAGTTGGAACGGCCAGTTCTGTTTCTGTACAAAACCGCTTAAAATTGGCTATTACCAGTGTTTCTCTTACATCATCACATAGGATAAGTCTTAACTTGTTAGCATGTCATACAGAGGTCCTTGTGTTGGCCTCTTCTTCCCCTCCCCTTTTCACCACCCCTGCATACCCTTCAGTTCATTATCCCCTAAACACTACAAAGCTTTGGAATTGCGTATTAATCAGTGTGAAACATCTCTACCCTGCAAATGCTTATTCACTCTCCAGGAACCAACTCAAATATCACATAAGTTTCTGCTGTTTCACTTAAGAATTAGTTACACCCTTCTCCCAAGGCTCGTAACAGTTTGTATATATGTACTTCTATTATAATACTATCATTATGAAAAGTAAAATAATTACTTTTATTAAACATTAGTTATTTTAGTTTTGAAGCTTTCCAAATAAAGTATAACTGGTACCCCTCTGTCTCAAATATTCATTTATTTGAAGTTTATATTTTTTCAGAATCTTCAAATCTTTAAATACAATAAAAGACCTTAGAAATCACTATGCCAGGAAAATATACATGCCTTCTTACTTAGTTTATCAGTTCTTAGAAAGATTAGTTTACTTACGTTCTGTTGTAGAATCTTAGAACTGAACTTTGAACCTGGGGTACATGCCTGTATCACTGATATTTGCATAATTCATTCAGTATCTGTAGCAGTTCCCCTAAGTCTGAGGTACATTTATTTAGCTTTAGGAATACAAGGATTAAAAAATAACTAGAAATGCTTTTTGTTAGTTGGATTGAAATAACTCTTTATTACCAAGTGGTTGGCATCTTGTATAAAGAAAATGTCAATTTTTTATATTTAATCTTCATCGTTTACCATTCACATTTGAGGTATATATGATAGTGTTTCACTGATGATCTAAGGATAATGCTGAAATATTTAGGTTTTCTCTCAATATTTTAGAAAATCAGTGCAGATACTATTGGAGATGAAGGGTTCTTTGACCTATTGAGCCGATTTCAAAGCAATCGGATGGACGATCAGAGGTGCTGCTTAAAAGAACAGAACTCCGGATCAGCTTCAACAGCAGCTTCTGCCACTCCCCCCAGAATGATGCTAGAAAGTAAGCTATCTGTGCTTCTCCTGAGATTTGAATAGTTCCCTTTGATATTCTTGTGATTTATTTCTGAGAATTCAGGAGGTACAGTAAAGGAGCCTGAATCAAGGTATATCTGAAATGCTGGTGTTTGTACAGTTTCAAACAAGGTTTTGTTTCAGTTCCCCTAAGTTTATCTGTATTTCTAGCCCAGTGCACTTTCTACAAACTATATCATACTGCCTCCCAAGTTTCCTAGGGGCTGGGGAAAAAAAATCTAACTTAAAAAAAATAAAAATAATGAGGAAAAAATTATAGTTACACATACCTTATGATTACATGTAAAATGCAGATACTTCATATGTGGATTAAAAAAGAAAAGCCAAGACAGACTGAAGAGGAACCTATGGCTATGGCTGAAGCTAAGGCTTGCCTGAGCCTTCGAAAGATCTAAAATAGGTTACTTAAAATTTTCTATTTCAGCTACCAAAAGACTTCCTCCCCCATAGACCAAGACTTGCCAGCAGCACTTAACTCTAAGTTTAGTTAGCTGAATGTCCTATCCAGGGCATGGGATAAAAATACTGTCCATTCATCCTGGTCTAAGAAAGTATGTGAGAAAAACAATTTAGTTACCTTCTGAAATCTAGCCCCGTATCTTATAAAGTTACATATTGGGTGGCACTAGATAAAGGGAAATATAGTCAAGTCCGAATTACCTCCAAGTGGACCATCTGAAGTACTCTGGGATTCATTCTTCCCTCCCCACCCATCTAGTCTGGCCCCAGCCTATCAGTGACTCAGTGACAGAGCTAAAGCAGGAGGGCAGAAAGGGTGTTGGGAGTGAATAAGGCAGAAAGAAATTGTATGTATATAATAAATATGCTTAAATAACTTTATTATTTTTGGATTTTTTTTCCTCTATTCATAGCACCATCTGTTTCCATGGTATCCCCCAACACAGATGAGTTTTTAGACCTTCTTGCCAGCTCACAGAGCCGCCGTTTGGATGATCAGAGAGCCAGTTTCAGTAATTTGCCTGGGCTTCGTCTGACACAAAACAACAATCAGTCAGTACTTGGCCACCTGATGACTAATGACAACAAAGAGGCTGATGAAGACTTCTTTGACATCCTTGTAAAATGTCAAGTATGTCTGCATATTTTTGTCATTCCGTATATATAGCTCAGATGTTGTTGAGAGCTTTGGCAGTATTACGATTCTAAATTGGGAAAAGCTCATTTTGTTATTAGAAAGGCAATAAGTTGATTATTCAGGGATCCATCAGACATTGTAGCTCCCTTATGATTGCTTCTTATTTTGTGTTCCTTTTGGCTGGTGAGGTGGGATGTTGCTGATGACTCCCTCTGAGCTGTAGTAGAGACTACAGGAAGAGCCCCTCTTCTGAATTTTAGGAATAGCATCAGGAGCAACCAGTATTAACATGGAGAGAGTCTAGCTGGGGCCCTTTCTAGACAGTTTACCATTTGGGAGAAATGTATATATTGAGATAGCTTTCATATTTTAGCTGTTTTAATAATTATTAACCAAAGTGGTTAAGAAATATCTCAAATGGCTTGGACAGGACCATGAGAAAAATAATGCTTATTTTCACTAAAAAGAGACATTTCCTGTGCCTAACCCTAGTTCTGTGTTCTATGTCTCAGTTTTCTCATTCATAAAAAGATGAGATGATGATCTCTCATTCGTTCAATCAAAATATTACCAGACACCTTTTATGTTCTGGGCACTATTCTAGATATTGGGGATACACTGCTTTTTAAAGTATCCTACATTTTAGCGTGAGAGACATTGAATAAGAGTGTGTGTGTGTGTATAGATACATAGATAGGTAGTATATGTCAGGTACTGATACTTGCTATAAAGAAAATTAAAGCAAGATAGATAGATAAAGAGGTAATGGGTAACCAGGGGTGGTGGTGGTGGTGGTGGTTGATGGAGTGTCTGTTTTAGACGTGGTGGTTAGGCAAGACCTTTCTGGGTTGACACTTGAACACAGACCTGAATGAGGTAAAGCAGTCAGCCATGTGCATATTTACTGGAAGAGCGTTCCACGCAGAGACAGCAAGTCCCCTCTTGGATATAGAAGCTTAGCAGGTTCAAGGAATGGCAAGGTGGCCAGTGTAGTGTGACTGGTGTAGAGTGAGTAAAGGGTAGAGGAAAGTGCTACAGGATGAGGATGGAGAAGTGATCAGTGCCTAGATCATATAGGCTCTTGTAGGCCATGATGAGGTCTTGTGTTCCAGATGTGATAGGAAGGCATTGGAGGGTTCTGGGAGATCATCCTGACCATCGTTGAAAGAATGTAGTGGCAAAGGGTGTTTGTTAGTAGGAAAACCAGCTAGGAAACTAATGTGGTAAATAAGGCAAAAACTATTGGTGACTTGGACTAGCATGGTGAGAGCAGTGATGATAAGTGGTCAGAATAGGGATATAACTTGAAATTATGGTTGGTTGGCAAGACCTGTTAATAAACTGGATGGAGGGTATGAGAAAGAGAATCAAGGATGATTCCTACCTTCTTGGCTTGAATAACTGAGTAAATGGATGGTACCATTTACTGAAATGGAGAAGACCAGAGGAGAGACAGGTTTGGGGAGGAAAGCAAGAGTTTTACTTTAGATATGTAAATGTGGGAAACCTAATTAGACATTCAAGTGGAATAGGCACTATTAAAAAAAAAACCTGGAGCCCCAGAGGGAAGTAACTTTAGGAGTCATCAGCATATAGCTGGTATTAAAGCCCTGGGAAAGAGATTACCTAAAGAATAGATAAGGAAATAGGAAGACTAAGCCCTGGGCACTGGAAAACCACTAATTGGATAAAGGAAGATGAACCACTGAAGCAGGAAATCAGCCAGAGATTTGGAAGAAAACTTGGAGAGTGTGGTAGAAGCCAGGTGAAGAAAGTGTTTAAGGAATGTTCGTCTGTGTCAGATGCTGTTAAGAAGCTAAGTAAGATGATGGCTGAGCCTACTAGATACAGCAACATTTATAATTGTGAAAGATACTGTTTTAGTGGCATGACGGGGCAAAGGACTGAGTGGGTTGAGAAAATTGGAAATGTAAAAGGGGAGATAGATAGTACACAGAAAAAAAGGAAGGCAAAGAAATGAATCATTAGTTGGAGGGGGTTATAGGATATAGGTGGGTTTTTTTCTTATTTTGAGAGTTAATATACAGCATGTTTGCTGATGG
Source organism: Eschrichtius robustus (assembly GCF_028021215.1). Classification (NCBI taxonomy): domain Eukaryota; kingdom Metazoa; phylum Chordata; class Mammalia; order Artiodactyla; family Eschrichtiidae; genus Eschrichtius; species Eschrichtius robustus. Next base: position 96,016,669 of record NC_090826.1, read on the forward strand.
AATGATCACATAGAGAGGGGAACCAGTGATGCAGAAGAGTATAGGATAAAGAACAGTTTTTGCATAGGTGAGAAGGAAAACAGAGTATATGTGTACAGATTTGGAGGTAGAAGCAAGTAGGAATTATCTCTGGTTGCTTTTATTTTCTTAGCAAAGTAAGAAGTAGAGCTATTTAAGGCAGAAGACCTAAACAGACATTTCTCCAAAGAAGACATACAGAGGCCAAGAGGCACAAGAAAAGATACTCAACATGGCTAATTATTAGAGAAATGCAAATCAAAACTACAGTGAGGTATTGCCTCACACAGGTCAGAATCCCATCATCAAAGAAAGAGTCTACAAATAATAAATACTAGAGAGGGTGTGGAGAAAAGGGAACCCTCCTACGCTGTTAGTAGGAATGTAAATTGGTAAAGCCACTATGGAGAACAGTATGGAGTTTCCTTAAAAAACTGAAAATAGGACTTCCCTGGTGGCACAGTGGTTAAGAATCCGCCTGTCAATGCAGGGGACACGGGTTCGATCCCTGGTCCATGAAGATCCCACATGCCGCAGAGCAACTAAGCCCGTGTGCCACAACTACTGAGCCTGCGCTCTAGAGCCCATGAGCCACAACTACTGAGCCCACACGCCACAGCTAATGAAGCCTGCGTGCTGCAACTAGTAGCACAGCTACTAGAGCCCACGTGCTGCGACTACTGAAGCCTGCGCACCTAGAACCCATGGTCCTCAATAAGAGAAGCCACCACAATGAGAAGCCCACGCACCACAACGAAGCGTTAGCCCCCACTCGCCACAACTAGAGAAAGCCCGATGCAGCAACGAAGACCTGACACAGCCAAAAAAAAAAAAAAAAAAGACAATTCAATTCAAAAATGGGCAAAGAGGCACAACACTGTAAACCAACTATACTTCAATTAAAACAAACAAAAAACTAAAAACTAAAAATAGAGTTACCCTATTATCCTGCAATTCCACTCCTGGGCATATATCTGGAGAAAACTCTAATTTGAAAAGATACATGCACCCCTACGTTCATAGCAGCACCATTTACAACAGCCAAGACATGGAAACAACCTAAATGTCCATTGACTGACAGATGAATGGATAAAGAAGATGTGGTACATAAATACAATGGAATACTACTCAGCCATAAAAAAGAATGGAATAATGCCATTTGAAGCAACATGGATGGACCTGGAGATTATCATACTAAGTGAAGTAAGTCAGAGAAAGACAAATACCATATGATATCACTTATATGTGGAATCTAAAACGTGATACAAATGAACTTATCTATGAAACAGAAACAGACTCACAGACATAGAAAACAAACTTATGGTTACCAAGGGGAGGAAAGGGGACAGGGGGAGGGATAAATTAGGAATTTGGAATTAACATATACACACTACTATATATAAAATAGATAACCAACAAGGTTCTACTGTATAGCAGTGAACTGTATTCAGTATATTGTAATAAACCATAATGGAAAAAAATATGAAAAAGAAAATATGTATAACTGAATCACTTTGCTGTACACCAGAAACTAACACAACATTGTAAATCAAGTATACTTAATTTAAAAAAAAAAAAAAAAAAAAGAAATAGAGGGACTTCCTTGGTGGTCCAGTGGTTAAGAATCTGCCTTCCAATGCAGGGGATGCGGGTTCGATCCCTGGTCAGGGAACAAAGATCCCACATGCCAAGGGGCAACTAAGCCCACATGCCAGAACTAGAGAGCCCATGTGCAACTACAGTGCCCACACGCTGCCACAACTAGAGAGAAGCCTGCACACTGCAACAAAAGATCCTGTGTGCTGCAACTAAGACCTGACGCAGCCAAAAGAATAAATAAATGAATAAATGAATGAATGAATGAGTGAATGAATGAAAAATAGAGCCATTTAGCAGAGATTGAGGTTGGAGCACAGTAATTATGAAAAAAAAAAAAGGAAGTGGCGTATAGTTGACTTGGAGAAACTAAAAGCATGCTGACCAGGGAAAATAGGGTTGCTGAGCTGTGCTGAGGTTCACAGTCATGGAACTAAGGCTGGTCAGTGCAGTTGTATATTTTCTCCAGTCATAACCAGCTGCTTAAGGAGGCAGAGAGAGAGATTTAATCAAGCTTTGTATTGCCAGGAGAATAGGATAGAGGGGGAGAGCAATGTCAGGAAGTGCTTTTAGTAACAGATTTTGGAACCTGGACTGTGTCTAAGAAGGGACGTAAGGGAAGGTGTGAAAGTGAAAAGTGGCAATGGTCTCAGTGGATTCAAGAAATGCTGAAGTTACTTAACCTAATAACACACCATCAACATATATAAAGCAAAAATTGACAGAACTGAAGGGAGAAATGGAGTTTTTACAATAATAGTTGAAGACTTCAATCCCCACTCTCATTATTGGGTAGGACAACCAAGCAGAAGATAAGAAAGAAAACAGAGGACAACAACACGATAAACCAACTACATCTAACAGATTGGAATAATACACAACAGAACAGAATACACATTCTTACATGTATATGAGACACTCTCCAGGACAGACCATACGTTAGGCCACAAATTAAGTCTCAACAGATATCTTAAGATATCATACAAAGTATCTTCTCCAACCAAAATAGGATGAAGTTAGAAGCAACAGAAGGAAAAATTGGAAAATTCACAAATTTGTAGAAGTTAAACAACCAGTGGGTCAAAGAAGAAATTAAAAGGGAAATTAGAAAATACCTAGGGACTTCCCTAGTGATCCAGTGGGTAAAACTCCACACTCGCAATGCAGGGGGCCTGGGTTCGATCTCTGATCAGGGAACTAGATCCCCCCATGCATGCTGCAACTAAGTGTCCACGTGATGCAACTAAGAAGTCCGCATGCCACAACTAAGAGCCCACCAGCACACAACCAAGTGTCCACATGATACAACTAAAGATCCCGCATGCCACGAGGAAGATCCTGTGTGCCGCAACTAAGACGCAGTGCAGCCTAAATAAATAAATATTAAAAAAAACAAAAACAAAAAACCTAGAGACTAATGAAAATGAAAACACAATTTACCAAAACTTACGGGATGCAGTGAAGGTGGTGCCCAGGAAAATTTATAGCTGTAAATGCTTACATTAAAAAAGAAAGATCTCAGATCAACAGCCTAACTTTACAACTTAAGGAACTAGAAAAAGAACAACAAACTAAGCTTAAAACTAGCAGAAGGAAGGAATAATAAAGATTAGAGCAGAGACAGATACAACAGAGAACAGGAAAAAACAGAGAAAATCAACAAAATCAAAAGGTGGTTCTTTGAAAAGATTAACAAAATTGACAAACTTTTAGCTATACTAAGAAAAAGAGAAGGTTCAAATTACTAAAATTAGAAATGAAAGCAGGGACATTACTACTGATTCTACAGAAATAAAAAGAATTATAGGAGAATGCTATGAATGACTGTATGCCAACAAGCTGGATAATCTAGATGAAATGGGCAAATAACTAGAAACATAAAACCAAGAATGAACCATGAAGAAATAGAAGATAGACCCATAATTCATAAGGAGATTGTATCAGTAATTAAAAACCTCCTGACAAAAGAAAAGCCCTGGACTTGATGGCTTCACGGGTGAATTCTACCAAATATTTAAAGAACACCAATTCCAAAAATTGAAAAAAAGGGAACATTTCCTATTCCTCAGTCATTCTATGAGGCAAATATTGCCCTGATACCAAAGCCAGTTAAGACTTTATAAGAAAACTACAGACCAATATCCTTTTTGAATATAGATGCAAAAATTAGCAACAAAATACTAGCAACCAGAAGCCAGTGGCATATTAAAAGGATTATATGCCATAACCTGATGGGATTTATTCCTGGAATGCAAAGATGGTTCAACATGTGGAAATCAATCAATGTAATGTACCACATTAATAGAATGAAGGAAAAAAGCACAATCATCTCAGTTGATGCAGAAAAGTCACTTGACAAAATTCAACACATCTTCATGATAAAAAGCAAACCAGGAATAGTAGGAAACTACCATGACATAATAAAAATCATTTATGAACCACATACACAGCTATCATCATACTCAGTGGTAAAAGACTGAAAGCTTTTAAGATCAGGAACAAGACATGGATGCCCACTTTGCCACTTATAGTCAACATAGTACTGGAAGTTCTAGCCAGTTTGGCAAGGAAAAGAAACAGAAGGCAGCCAAATTGGAAAAGAAGTAAAATGATCTGTTTGGAGATGACAGGGTCTTATATGTAGAAAATCCTAAAGATTTCACCACAAATCTATTAGAACTAAGAAGGAAAGTTACAAGATCAACATCCAAAATCAGTTGCATTTCTATACACTAATAATGAACAGTCCATAAAGGAAATTAAGAAAACAGTTCCACTTACAATAGCATCAAAGAGAATAAAATACTTAGGAATTAACCAAGAAGGTGAAAGACTTGTACAGTGAAAACTACAAAATATTTCTGAAAGAAATTAAATATGACATAAGTCCCTCCCACTGGAAGACTTAAGATTGTTAAAAAGTCAATACTGTTTTGACACCTGACATAATCCCATCACTCCTCATTTGTGGGATAGTGTGAAGGAATGGTCAGACCAGTATACTGGTCTGACAGTTATTTAATAAAATGAAAATTTTTTTTTAAAAGTCAGTACCACCCAGAGTGTGATCTACATATTTAATGCAATCCCTATCAAAAATTTCAGTGATGCTTTTTTACAAAAAGTTAAAAATCCATCCTAAAATTCATATGGAATCTCAAGGAAACCCAAATAGCCAAAACAATCTTGAACAAGAAGAACAAAGTTGGAGGAGTCACACTTCCTGATTTCAAAATTTATCACAAAGCTACAGTAATCAAAAGTGTGATACCAGCATAATGAGACCCAATGGAATTGAATAGACAGCCCAGAAATAAACACTCTCAGATACTGTCAAACAATTTTCAACAAGGGTGACAAGACCATTCAATGTGGAAGTCTTATCAACAGTTGATGCTGGGAAAACAGGATATCCACATACAAAAGAATTAAGTTGGACCTTTACCTAATACCATATACAAAAATTAACTCAAAGTGGATCAAAGACCTAAATATAAGTGCTAAAAAACTATAAAGCTCTTAGAAGAAAACGTAAGGGGAAAGCTTCATGACTTTGGATTTGGCTATGGTTTCTGGGTTACGACACCAAAGGCACAGGCAACAAAAGAAAAAAAAGACAAATTGGACTTCATGAAAACTTAAAACTTTTATGGATCAAAGGACACCATCAACAAAGCAAAAAGGCAACCCACAGAAAATATGTGCAAATCATGTAACATAAAGATTAATCTAGAATATAGAGAACTCCAAAAGCTCAACAACAAAAAAACCTGATTCAGAAGTGGGCAAAGAACCCAAATAGATATTCCTCCAAAGAAGATATACAAATGGCCAATAATTATAGGAAATGACGCTTGACGTCACAAATCATTAGAGAAATGCAGATCAAAACCACAATGAAGGACTTCCCTGGTGGCGCAGCGGATAAGACTCCATGCTCCCAATGCAGGGGGCCCGGTTCGATCCCTGGTCAGGGAACTAGATCCCCCATGCATGCCGCAACTAAGAGTTCACATGCCACGACTAAGACCTGGTGCAACCGAATTAAAAAAAAAAAAAAAAAAAACCCACAGTGAGACACCACCTCACGCCCATTAAGATGGCTATCAAAACAAACCAAAAAATGCAGAAAATAGCAAATGCTGGTGTGGATATGGAGAAATTGGAACCCTTGTGCACTGCAGGTGGGAATATAAAATGGTGCAGCTGCTATGGAAAACAGTATGGCAGTTCCTCAAAAAGTTAAAAACAGAATTATCATACGCAGTCCCACTTCTGGGTATGATTGAAAGCAGGGACGTGAACAGATATTTGTACACCCATATTCATAGCAGCATTATTCACAACAGCCAAAAGGTGGAAGCAACCCAAGTGTCCATCAGCAGATGAATGCATAAACAAAATATGGTGTACATACACAGTAGAATATTTTCAGCCTTAATGCAACATGGATGCTGAGAAATATGCAGTCACAAGAGGACAAATACTCTGATGCCACTCATGTGAGCTAGTTAGAGCGGTCCAATTAACAGTGACAAGGTAGAACGGTGGTTGCAGAGGCTGGAGAGAGGGGAGAGTGGGGAGTTGTTGTTTAATAGGTTTAGAGTTTGTCTTGCAAGATGAAAAAAGTTCTGGAGATGGATGGTGGTAATGATTGCACAACAATATGAATGTACCTGATACTGAACTGTACACTTAAAAATGGTTAAAATGGTAAATTTTATATTTATTTTACCTCAGTCTTTTAAAAAAATGATTTACTGGGGGTAGTACTGGGGAGCCTGATCTGGAAAAACAGGAGTCCATGGTCAACATGAGATATTTTAAAATCATGATTTCAAAGACTGTGCAGTTATTGAGAATGACTGTGTCTGGCCTCTGACCATGGGAGCTAATGGATAAGGCAGAGGGCAAGGATGAAACACCAGAGGAGGGGAGGTCTAGGAACTGAAGCGCCTGAGCGTTGGATAAACTTAGGGGACAGTGAAATGACCACGAATCGTGACGGGAGAGATGATGAAGAGTGAACCAGGTGTGTGTGGAGGGTGGGATGGCGCTGACTAGGAATCCGGGCAGCCCCGGCACCCTCACGGGGCGGCGGGGTTAAACGCTCGGGCGTGTTAGTGCACAGCGCCTAGCAACACGGGGCACTCCGATGTCAGCCATCACATTCCTACTCGTATTCTTGAGTTACAATACCAGACACTGTCCTGTAGACTTTTAAGTGCTTTCATTTGATCAAAAACATTTCTAACGTACTTCTAATATAAGAATTGTAAGTCAGAACTTGAAGGAAAAATTCACTCTGGGTTATTTATTCCCCTAACAGATTTTATTGCCTAAGACGAGGGTAGGCAAACTTTTTCTGTGAAGGGCCAGCGAGAAAATATTTTAGGCTTTTCGGGGCCCTATGGCCTTTGTTGCAACTGCTCAACTCTGCCCTTGTAGCAGGCAAACAGCCATACACAGTTCATAAACAAACAAGCGTGGTATTGAAATGAAAGTACTGTTTACAAAAACAGTGGGCAGTGGGTTATAGTTTGCTGACCCTTGGCCGAAGACAGTATTTATAAGGTAGTGATGTAGGGTTTCTGTACCTCACATGATATTCCCAAGGATTTGGTACGTTGTATTTGGCGATGCCTATCACAGTAAGATTATAATCTTGAACTGTTATCTTGGACATAGGTGACCTTGCATCTTAACTAATCTTACCAAAGCCATGAAGCTATGGCTTCATAATACTTGTTATACACAATACTTGTTATGCTCTGATTATATAAGTCATTTCAAAGAAAAGATCTTACTAGGTTTCAGGTCTAAAGATTGAGTAAATTTCTAAGAGGCAGTAAATGTTTAAAGCTACATTTTCTTGTTGTGAATGTCAGACATAACATACCTTGGTGTTCTCCTTCCCTGCAGTATTTGTATTTTAATCTCTCTCTTGTAAATTTTTAGGGATCCAGATTAGATGATCAAAGATGTGCTCCACCCCCTGCTGCCACAAAGGGACCAACAGTACCAGATGAGGACTTTTTTAGCCTTATTTTACGGTCTCAAGCAAAAAGAATGGATGAACAGAGAGTTCTTTTACAGAGAGATCAAAACAGAGACACTGAATTTGGGCCGAAGGACCTTTTGCAGAGTAATGCTCTGTTGGAACTTGAAAATTCAGGAAAAAAATAAGCAAACCACTAGTATACTATGAATATCTTTTTTAAAGCGACCTTATTTCCTTTCAGAACACTGCAGGAAAATTCAGTCTATTACTTTTTTCCTTCAAAGGAGAAATTATAGCACTGTACTGAAGCTTAAAATGTTTTTGGCATGATGTAAATATTTAACCTTTGATAGCGTAGTATTAATTAACATTCCTCTGCACACTCGTTTCAGGGTAGAAGTGTCTTAAAAGGTGCTGCATCATCAACTTTTGTGATTACTGCTTGGGATTATGTTCTTCAGCAACTTGTTAGATTCCTTTACCTAGTATTTGTAAAGTAGGAAGTTAAACGAATCTAGCCTAGGATTTAATCCTCTTGCTGAGGTAGATTTTTTTTTTTTTTACTCTTAATTGACAATGGCTCCTTTTTATACCAATGTAGTGAGAAATTATGCTATTATTTCATAAAAATAATATACTTGACCAATGTGTAAAAAATTATAGTCTATTAAAAAATCTAGATTTTTTTCCACTCAGAAAAATTTCTATTTTCAATATAATTTTAGGCCAAAACCATTATAAAAGAAACTCTTAAAAATAAACTTCTTTAGCGTGTTTTGGCCTCTGTGTAATTTTAAATGATTTTTATATATATACATATGTAAGTACAGATATGTATATATGTACATTTTGTGTGTGTGTGTGTGTGTATATATATCTATATAAAATGGTTTAAAATTGCATGTTCTGTTGCAAAATACTGTTGTAAAACTTTTTAGGACCTAATGTCAGAAAATCCAAAACCCTCATGTGACTCTGTCAAGAACCTGGGTCACAAAAATTAAGTACGAAAGACGTAGGTTAAGCCCTCAGTTGTCATTAAGCCCCTTCCCTCCTCTTCCCAGAAACTGAAGGTGGTTTACAAGGGGACATAATACGACATAAATTAAGTTTAGCAAAAGCAAGTCAACAAGGATGGGACAGAGCTGGGCCTGGACTAAGGCTGAATTGCATAATACAAATGCCCATGCCTGGAACAAGTTGGCAACTCATTCACCTCTGGTTGCTTCTGATTCTACACAGCTGGGATGGGATCTAGGGATCTGGGCCTTTCTTTGTTCTTTCTAAAAATCCTCCAGGCGATTTTTATGGGCAGTGAAAAGCACTTCTACAAATAGCCAATGTTTTAAAAAATGAGAAGAAAGATAGTTACACAATCTGGACTCACATTAAGGGCTCAGAGGAAAAAAAAAAAGATTACTCTTGGTTCTGAGATCAGACACAAATTTTGTCAAAAGTACTAACACCTGGATTATATTATGTTTTATGTATTATATATAGGGTATAATGTCCTCGATTAGCATCCTTTTAAAACCTGCACTTAAATTCCATTGGGCTTTTTCTTACAAGCATATTTACTGGGCAAAGGCAGCATGCCAGACCACAATAATGTAAAAGTAAGTGTTTATTTTGTGTATATGGTAGTTCTCAGACCCTGTAAACATTCAGCGTTATCCATTCCACTTAAAAACTGCTTTTGAAAAGCTATCTGCCCCACTCTGATTTTCCTAAAAGCTCGTTACTATAATCCTTGGTTTTAATGATAAAATATTGGCTAGACAATAAACAAGCCTGTTTCTTCTAGTTATAAACTGGCCTTGATATGTTCAATTTGCTTTAATAAGTCTTCCCTGAATTGCTGTCACCTTTCAACAGCAGTACCTTGCTGCCTTGCTGTCAAAGTAGATTTCATCCCCAAATGGTTATCTGTAATGAAAGAATACAAAGATGAAATTTTTCTTAAATTTTCTTTTAAAGATTCATTTTTGGATTGATAAAAAGCAGTCAGAAGTGCAAAACAACATTAACTGTACTCTCACAGTTACAGTCTATCAACTGAGGCATTCATTTCACAGCTCAGAGGATAATTAGCACCTTCGGAGCATACAATCAGTGCGAACAGGCCTAGCCCCCAGAGGACTACTTTATATTCATCAATGTTCACAAATCTATCCCAAACTGCCGGCATCCCTACATGCCTACTATGTTATAAAGTTTTATATAAAATCCTTTTGCATTTCTTGGAAAAAATTACCTTTCTGATGAAATACTAATGTTTGCAGTACTAAGCTAGAAAATAATATTAACACATAAAATTAAATTGTTACAGGCATCTAAGTGATGCTTCTGGGAGCCAAAAAGGGGTATTTCTGCATTTCACATAAAAAACATATCAAAAAGCAAATGCTTTAAATACATCTTTTTTTTCTGAAAGAAATGCCTGCATGAAAATGTTAGGACTATTCCTGACTGGTTATCATTTTTAATAAGCAGCTGAATATAAATTGTAGTGTGAAGGTTAAAATAAAGGATAACCAAATATGTGTAATATATGTGCTTCCTAGTTAGATCTCGTGCAAAATTTATAAATCCCTTTTTTAGAAAGTTTAAAATGAAGAATAGTTTAAAAATCAGAATAACTAATTTGAAATGTTGATTGTATCACCTGTCTAGGGTTAAAAAAAACCACCCTACTCTGTTTTCCTTACTGTGGTATTTATTCCTCTCTTTGTATAGATCTCTAAAAATTAGGACTTCATATGGCTTGGACAATATGGTTTACTGTAATATAAATTAGACAATCGCAGCTGCTGGGATTCTGAGTAGCAAGGAAAACAGGTCTTATAAAGCCTGTGTACTTCATTTGCTGGGGAAATAAAGCCATTCTCAAAGTATGTAAAACTGAGATTACTGATTTAACAAGCTATGTAATCTAAATTCCCCTGACAATCTTCAGTTCTGTCTCAGCTAAGGATAAAGTAAAAGGGGTGATAAGGAAGCAGGCCGAGTAATAGCGGTAAGAGTTTAGAGACGAAGGCTGATCTGCAGGCAGCCTACACGAGGCAGACTGACACTGGTGACGCAGACTCCGTGGCTGCACTAAAATGCTGAAGTGAATGAAGAGGGGAAGCATGACTACAGTGACTTTCCTTAAATGTTGTTTTTGAGTACCTACGACTTGAAATATTCTGAGTCCAGTGCACAACAAATAATTCTGTTAACTAAAGTAGGTATCACAGGACTTCCACGAGGCAACACACACTTTGGTGAGTTGGTTCCTATATATGCCTGTAAACAACAGAACTTCTTTTTCAATGTCCCCTAATTCAAACTGGCCTCTTTGATTATTCAAAATCATTAATGCTTGCCATATGTCATCTATGAGATCCTGGTCCAGAATTAACACTTCAAAACTTTATAGGATGCATCTTAGTATCAAAGAAAGATGAAATTAAATAGAGATACATGCGTGCTTGTTAATCCTGATTGTCAGTAAAAATACTGATGTTTAAGTTGGCATCTGTGTAGTAAATAACAGAATATTTGTAGAGAAGAAGAAATAGCTGGGAAGAGTATACTTTACAAAACTCAAAGATGACCTCAGAGCTGTGGTCCATGTCTGTGTCCCTCTAGCCACATGGGCTGCAGTCTGGATCCCTTCCACACACCCTCACTGCAGTGCTTGCTGGGCTGGACGTGCTGCCTTCCTCCGGGCCGCCCGTGGCGTCAGTCCTGAGCTGGGCCTTTTCCACTGCAGGGGAACCTTCCACACTCTCTGGTATCTTTTGGCCAGAGACCGGCTTAGCAGACTGGCTGCTTTCAGTCAGTGTGCTTTCTCCTGAGATTCCACCAACTTCTTTGGGCTTTGTATCCAAAACAGGTGATTTATGCTACAACGTAGAGAATTACAGTGTTTTAATTGTTTAGTTAACATAATGTGAAGGTTTGTAATAAACATGTTCAACAAGTTCCCACACAAATCTGTTACAGCAAACGCTGAACTCTTTCAGGTCCTGGTTCCAGTGCTGGATTGTAATTATATAAATGTTATTAAGCCTCACAGAACTGTACATGGAGGAGTGGGAAACTCAGGATATGCTAGGTGGTCCAGTGATGCAGCTTAAGGAAGGGTCAGGAAGACTGGTGACCAAGTACTGCTAACTCCTCTTGCTAGTGAGAATAATTCATTCAACAAATATGTACTGAGCATACATTAAGTTCTAGGTGCTGGGGATACAAGACAACAAACAGACAAAAACCCCTGCCCTCCCTGGAATTTACATTTAAGTTGGGGAGAGAATCAGGCAATAAATTATCAAAGTATCATGCTGTGGGTGGGAGGGTTGGATAGCTCTTTAAATTAGGGCGGTCTGAAAAGATGACATGAGCAAAGGCTTGAAGAAATGAACCTTATGAATATATGGGGAACAGCATTCTAGATAGTGAACAGCAAGTACAAAGGCTTGAGTTCAAGGAATAGGCAGGAGGCCCTTGTGGCTGAAGGAGAATGAGGGTGGAGGGGGCGCAGGAGGAGAGATCAGTGTGGTAACAGAGGTGGGAAGCCCTAGGCCATCTTGATATCTTCGGCTTTCCCTTCAAGAGAGCCCGGAACTCACTGGAGGATTTTTGAGGTGAGTGACAGATAACCATTAACTATTAAAGCTGAAAGGAACATCTTAATTTTCTAGACGCAGGCAGATATGTTTCTTCTAAGGAACTCCACGGGAAGGGATTCTACAATTTCCTAGATTCTACTGCGCTTGTTACTATTTCTCAAAGGTTTGCGTCTGCAAACTAAACTTTGCAAATGACAATACAAAGTCCTCTCTCAAACAGAAATGGAAATGTCCCTTTAAATGGCCAATAATGGTGGAAAAGAGGCCTCACCATTCCACAGGTAAAAAGTATAGTCTAGCCAGCCAACGATATAAAAGATTTGCGAAAGCGAGGTTTTTGGTCCTTTCCCAGCTCACTCTTCCATCTAACTAAGGCTTCAGGGCTCTCCTGCAGGTTGGCTCCCTAAGGCTCCAGGCCTTCAGTGAGGACTTCTCTCTGATCTCTTCGAAGGTAGAAATTTCAGTCATGCTCACTTGTTGGTTTCCTATGAAATGTCATTATGAATTACCATCTGTTCCAACAAAATTACTGTTAAATACTATTTAACATAAAAATTAAATCTCATTTCTTCTGAGGAGGCTGGACTAACTTTCGACCAGAAAGGGGGGGAGAGAGTGAATAATTATTATCACTGGTGATATAATTAACCACGAAAAGTAAGAGTAAAAACACTTAACCAAAAGCACTATAGGAAGCACTTACACCTAGTATTTAGGGACAGCGAAATAAACAGTTGCTGACTTACGCTGGGTACCACCTTGGGATGCTCTCTCGCCTCTGCGTCTGGTAAATCAAATGCCGGAAGCACTTCAAGGCTCTTGTTGCCAGTCTGAAATCTCAAGTCAACATCTCTCTCTCTCAAAACCTCTCTTCTACCCTCACATGTTTTGTCATTAGGGCCGTGCTCAATGGGGCCAATTTGGCCCCTATAATAGAAATCTGCATCACCTGCTCCACCATGGGGTCTATAATCAATTTCCTGCTGCCATCTTCTTTCACCTGGCTGAAGTGCCTGGGGTGGTTCTCTTTCAGGACCACCCACATGTCTCAGCATATTAACTGATTTTCCAGCACCATAGCAGAAACTCTAGAAGGAAAAGAAATACATATTCCTGAGTACTTAATGGCTGACTTACAACGAAATTTTGAGGTGCTTTCCACGGTGCCAACAAAATTTCATAACTTATGGCATTTATAGACATAAACATCTTAATTTCACTGGGTTTTCTCTAGATTAACACAGGGCCAGAGTAGCCAATAAAATTTGAGAAATCGCCAAGTATTAAGTAGACATTTCAATCAGCTGGACACATTTTTATTGAATTATAACAGCAGTTAGGCTAAAGCCTAGAAATTTAAAAGGTATTAATTGTCTGATCATTGCTCATGTGTTGTCTACATTCACACGCATCACATAAGGTAAATGCTGAAAATTAAAGTTGTACACCATTATGTAAATATTCTCCTGTAGGTTTATTTATTTTTTACAAACTCGCTTTAGCTACAGCTAAAATTCAACAGGTTTTGAGTCACACTCCAAGGGAAAAAACTAGGCAGCAGTTCTCGAAGTGTGGCCCAGGGACCCCTCAGGGGATCTCTGAGACTCTCAGGAATCTGTGAGGTCAAAAGTTTTCATAATACAAAGACATCAGTCTTCTTCACTCTCCTCTTGTACAGCAGAGTCTTGTGGGGCTAGAGTGACTGCCTCACTCTGATGGCTCATGCACTGTGTGCTTGTGTATACTTGTATTTTTAAAATTTCTGGTAAATATCAATAAATAAACCTCCCACAAACAAGTGCTCTTTGTGGTGTTCAATTCTGAAGAATACAGAAGGGTCCTGAGAACAAAAAGTTTGAAAACCACTGTACTAGAGATACTACTCTTTGAAGACAGAGCAGCAAAAGGCCTTTTCTTAGGCGGCAGATGAAGCAACAAGCGATGAAGGGGTTTTGCTTATAATTTCAGTCTTAGAGACTAAACTACTACTATACAACTAATGTCACCTAACAAAACCATATCCCTAAACCAATGAATCCTAATCACAAGCCAAAAAACAAAACAAGAATAATTTTTAAGTAAATAGATCATAGTGAATTTTGTATCCTTAAGGGAAGACAATTCTTTAATAATTTCCCCTGGCACATCTGAGTTCTTTGCATTTTGTTTTATGAGGCAACTGCTTTATTAGGGTAAGGGCTGAAAATCAACCAAAAAAAGTGCTGAAGAGATGACTCTTCAGTCATCTGATGGATGACTGACAAGTAATATTGTAATATTCCTTAATAAATGTCTGCTCCTGGATCCCCCAAGTTGTTTCTTAGTACACCCACCTCTTTCTACATCCCTTTCTGATTCTATGTTAAACCCAATGTTCTTCTGTTCTCAGTGTGGCAAAAATTCAGACTGAAATAAGGTCCCCTTTCTCAAAGAGGACATAACTGATATCATGTGTATTAATTCATGAAGTTTAAAGAACAAATGTTAAAAGAGGGTATTATCCTACCGCTTTGACATCTACAATCAAACTTGAGAACCGTTTTCTTGCTTAGAGGAATGTGCAAGTAAGTATAAACAAACATTTATCACTTAAAAATCATCTTTTCATACCATTAAGCATGACTTAACCTGATTTACAACATAAAAGAAACCTAATAATTTCAGAATTGCCTTTTTTCTGTAAATCCTGTTCATTGTTAACAGTGCTATATACTAACCAGGACAGCTAATGCCATAATTATCAGCACTGGAATGTGTAGTAACACTGGGATCTCCTTCATGAGTGCTTTAATAAATTCACCAACTCCTTTTCCAATATGCTTCAATGGCTCCGTGACAAAGTTGGTGAATGTAACTGCTAGTGCCTACAACAAAAGATAAAAACAACTTAATTTTTTTCCTCGAAGGATTGAGGCATATAGAACAAGCCAAAATCAACTGTACTGAGGCTGAAATTATGAAATTCCATACATTTAAATGTTATCATATACTTTTCATGTGAAAATCACTGTGTAATGGAAGTATTTTTTTCTAGAACAAAGGTTTATTTTTAGCAAAATGATGGTAAAAAACACTAACAATTTTTAATAAATACAGAGACTTTTTACTTGCTTTATGTAAGTAATTTTCACAAAATATATTCTAACCTTTGTTGGTGGGACCAACCAAATAGGGTTGACTAATAAGAGCTCATAGTATTTTTGGCATGAGTCATCCTTATAGGTCCATGAACTTCTAAGCCATTCTATTTAGAGAAACAGACAAAAACAGAGTCATTGTTTTAAAAAGCCGCATTTCATTCCCAAATAAGACAGTATTTTAGTTTTAACTGTCCCTCTCCCCACAACCCCCAATCAATTTTAAATTGTTTTGCAAACAGACTCCCAGTAACAGTGATTTTTTAAAATTTCATCTTATGTCCGAAATGTTTATTTTAAAAATCCACTCAAATTATACAAGTCTTATACAGGTAAAATATATTTTATTAAGATTTCTAAAAGGTAAACAATTAAAAACAGTTCTTTACACACACAAAGGAATCCAAGTAAAACTGGGGAAATCTGAGTAGGATTGGTGGCTTGTATCAAAGTCGATATCCTGGTTGTGATACTGCACTATTGCAAGTATGCAAGATGTTACCAGTGGGGGAAGTGGGTAAAGGGTACACAGGATCTCTCTGTATTCTTACAGCTACCTGTGAATCTACAACTATGTCCAAAAAATTTCAATTAAAAAAGTCAGTTCTTTACTTATTTTACAAAATAAAGTAGAACATTAGTTCTCTTAACTTTTTCTAAATCAGACTCACGTACATTATGTACTAGCATGAGCTACAGGAGGCATTTAGTTGTTGTTCCCTGAAGCCAGGAAGCAAGGCTGGGTTGGTTTGGCTCCCATATCTTTTCAAGAAAAGTAATTTTTTGGACACCTTGATTTGTTGCTGAGATTCTATTCTGGGTCAGTCATTACGGACTTGCATTTATAGAGAGACTTTGATCATTAAAACCATTCCCACTGTTAGATACCTATAACTAAAGGCAGTCAACACTAGTGAGAATGTTCATAAAATTTGTAAGAAAAAGTAAAATAATTCCTAATAAAAAAAAACAGTATAGTAAAGCTACAATAAGATTTCACAAGTCAATATAAGGAGATTAAATCGAAGATGGAAATGAATTCATATATACATTGATTCACTTCTCTAATAAACTTCTGCTGAGGACCCAGAATGTGCTAGACACTGTGCTAAGGACTAGATGAACAAAAGTGAGTCTAATGCAGGGAGACAGATAATATCAGAGCCAGCAATATACACACTTTCTACCCCTTTCCTGTCACATTACATGAACACAGAAGTCACTGGTCTGAAACCTAAGACTCTTCTTGCCTGTTCTGATACTAAAGATTCAGTCATGGAAAGCCTCCTTCTGGCATGTTATCATTTCTTTGTAATTATTAATATGCTTTTTCATTCTCAGAAATTCTACTCAAAATAAGGCCAAGGGAACCAACACCTTACCCAAGAGACTTCCAGTCCAATCCATGTTCTCAGCACACACATTGTTTAATGGCTCCATCTTGGCAACTTCAGCCTGATGCTGGGCAAAGGCTAGCTGACCAACACCAAAGGGAACCATGAAAGGCTGCTAACAATGAAGGTTACGCCTACACATCCTAAAAACCTTAGTTCTAAGTGTGTCTTCACCACTCACCCAAACCAGATTATTTAAACATTTTTCACAGAAAAAAATACATATTATTTTTAAAAAGCGGCTCTTTTCAGCTCATGGCAAAACAGTCTTAATGCAACAGGTAAAGAACTGACTACAATTGCCTTCTTTGTAATTATGAGGAGGAAGGAAAACCTTTTTACTAAAAAGATTGTTTTAAAAATTAGTTCAAATATAGCTGATATCATACCCCCAAATATAGCTATACATATTAAACGACTACTCATTCTCTTATACAATTCATGACAAAATGGTGTTTGGCTTTGGATGATTTTTAGCACAAATGACCAATATGTCTTTTATAAATAAAAGCCCTGGGGGAAATCATTGAGAGAACAATTTTCAACCAAACTACCTTCTTTCCTCCAATTTGTAAATACTTAGTTCTAGAAGCTATAGAACTTAGAGCTAAGGAAATATCACAATGATTTAATCAGATGAATTCACTGAAAATAGTTGGCTACTTGACTCACCCTGCTAAAAAGGTCTAAAATTTTCCTTAAATGATTATGTTATTTTGACAGGAACAATAATGCTTCTTCAAATTTCTATATATAACGTGGTCCTGATTTTTAAAGAATTAAAAATTTGGAAAAAGTTTATAAAGAAATACCTCAAAATATCAACAGTGATTATCTCTAGGTGGTAAGATTATAGACAGTTTTATTTTATTTTTTGGCCATTGCACGCAGCTTGCGGGATCTTAGTTCCCCGACCAGGGATCGAACCCGGGCCCCCGGCAGTGAAAGCACCGAGTTCTAACCACTGGACTGCCAGGAAATTCCCTAGACAATTTTTAAGAATTAAATTTCTCTGTATCTTTCTATCTTTCCTATCTTCTCTACCATAAATATACCACTTTTATATTCAGAAAATAACCTAACTTTAAAAAACAGTATTTTGGTATCACTTCTAGCAAATAAAAAGACATACCCCAAATTACCTACATGAGAATTTTTCAAGTGTGTCTACATAATTCTAGTCTGATTTAGCTGTCCAGATGCCACCCGTCATCAGGAATTGGGTTATGAAAATCAGGACTGCATATTTTTCCCCACTAACTGGTCAAGGACCCAAAACACCAGGGACACCTGAGCAGCTGCCAATTTCCTCATCATCACAATCTCCGATCACCGCCTCCTGCCCTCATCTGAGACAAGATTATATACTAGCTCTAAATGGATTACAGTCTTTCATTATGAAATAACATTTGAAAACTTAAAAACCTTCTATCTATACAATACCTTATATAAATACATCCAATTCCATCCCAAGCTGATGAGAAAACTGATGAATAAAACACGTCTCAACTGGGTGTACCAACGAACATACGTCCACAGCTCAGTAGCTACTAACATCACGATGCAGAGCAGACACAGAAGCATCTCAAAAACAGAAACAGAACAGAAAGAAGAGTCACCGCCAAGCTATCCTTCCCAACAAAAAACACTGATGGTCAGCAAAAACAAAAGAACTGGACTTGAATACGCAAAATCATTTGTACCATTTTGCTGCATGTTCGTCAACCCAGTATCAGTGACTTAGTATGAGTTCTCAACATAATTATGGTGGGGTTTTTAAAGTGTTTTAAAAAATAAAAACATGTTAAAAATAAAAACATGTTAATCATGTCCCCCTCATCCCATCTTACCATCAATATATTATATGGATCCACTCCAAAGGAATCTTCAAATTGCCACTTCCATGTTTCAAAATTATGAAACTTAAAATTAATTAAAATATCACTTAGTGCATCATCCAAGGCTCCTGGCTTCCAATCCTCTCCACTGAGAAACTTTTGTATTTCTAACAAGGTTTGTCTTTTAAGGATAATCTCGGCATCATAATGCATATCAACTTTGTTTTCATCAGGCTGAATTAAATTTGCCAAAAAAAAATAAAACAGAAAAGGAGAATTTTATCATTATATTACTCAATGAAATATTTTACGACAAAAGCTAATTTGGAACTAAATATATAATTAGTTCACAAATATTTCACAGGTATAAAATAAGAGTAATAATATCTACCTGTCTGTCTCACAGGCCAACATGAAAACCAAAGATAATACACGTGAAAAACACTTCAAAAATTATAAAACTCTATGCAAGTAACATACAGTACATTTTACTAAATTACAGTCGATTCCTGCTATCTGCAGTACTTACATTCTATAAAGTCACCCTGAACACTAGTTAGCAAATACTGAACCATGGCTCCTACAGGAAATACAGGGTTAGGTTCCTGCAAGCACATTTTCATCAACCAATCACTTCATAACCTTTTTATGTTACTGTTTAAAGACACCTTAATATAGGGACTTCCCTGCTGATCCAGTGGGTAAGACTCCGCGCTCCCAATGCAGGGGGCCCGGGTTCAATCCCTGGTCTGGGAACTAGATCCCACATGCATGCCGCAACTAAGAAGCCCGTGTGCTGCAACTAAAAAAAAAAAAAAAATCCCGCATGCCACAACTAAGACCCAGCGCAGCCAAAATAAATAAATAAATAAATATTGAAGGAAAAAAAGGAAAGAAAGAAATTTTAAAAATAAATAGACACCTTAATATATATACTGTGGATCCATTAACACTGAGCTCATAGCCAACAGCACTATGACTCATGACTGAACTAAGCTTAACTAACAAGGGAATTTTCTTTAAGGCACATCTCAGCCTTCTTGTGCTTAGGAACACTAGAGAGCATAACATTTGGGAGATTTTTAAACAGCAAAATTTTTAAAATTAAAAAATGAAAGCCCAAAAACATAAACAGACCACAGAAAAGTACTTGTTTATAACATGAGAGCTGAAAACAAGAAGGCAAAAAATGGCCTTGTTTCACCTCAGCTGAGAATGGGCTCACTGAGCAACTCAAACGTTTTGTCACTCCGCGCATGTCTGAAAGTGACCACAAAAGCAGGAGTACTGATTCTGAGGTTACAAATAAAGTTTAATGTTTGAAATATTTAAAAATATGGAATCCACAAATAATGAGGATAAACTATCATTATTTTATGATTCCATTTATGACTTTCCATTTGCTGACACAGTTTTCAAATAGCCTAAAATTTGCAGTAGTACAAATAAGAAAAACAAAAAGGATCTCAAAAAGCAGCAAAATCTGGGTTTCCATAAATATGCATGACAGTCACAACTATATTACTGAGAGTTCAGGTTAGCAAAATCATTATAAACATTATCTTTTCTAATAGTAAATACTGATATTTATATTAAAAAGTAAATATAAAATGAGAAAAACCAAAGTGTCATGTAATATCACAAATCATCAGTAAGTGTAAAAAAGCGGCCATTGATTAATACTTCTAAAAAACCAGGAACGAAATATTCCAAGCTTCTCCATCTTGAGTATTTTCTGACTCTACCTGTTTCCTCATCTATAAAATAGACTCTTTTCCACCTTGCACTCAGTTATAAGACTCAAACTGAAGGGTGTACATGTGAGTACATCTGCTTTTACATCTCCAAAATAAGGTGGGATTACTATTCATCTAACACCCCCTGTTTTTAAGTTTTCTTGATGTTTCGACTCCTCAAAGTGAAAACAATGACTCTAAAAGATGGAATCTTAACATTAATCATGAACAATATGTGCCTGATATGTAATTTCTATAAAGCAGCCTTGCCACAGTAAACAGCTAGGGGGAAAAAACTACTTAAAACACACTTTTCTTTTTCTCAATATGTAATGATATTACACCATCTGAATAAGAAAGTGTGGAAGTGGTAGAAAACAAGAAGTAAGGACTGGGATAGAATTTCCTTACCAAGTCATGAGTTCATTAAGTTTCTAACTGTTCAGGAAAGTTCAAATAGCAAATTTAAAACAATCTCCCTCTGGACTTCCCCTTCACCTTCCAATACAGGGAGGCGTGCGTTCAATCCCTGGTTGAGGAACTAAGATTCCACATGTCGTGCAGTGCAGCCAAAATTTAAAAAAAAAAAAAAAAAATCTCCCTCTCCCTCCAACCCAATTAAGTGGTAGGGCAGTGCACAGAGTAAGTAAATCCCCATGAACTACAGGAAAAAGAGGAGGGATCTGCACTGCTCACTTGCCTTCCACCAAACCACTGTAAAGCAGGCAGCTACCTTCAATCCTGCATGAATAGGTTTTGGTAAAAGGGTGAGTCAGGTATCCTCTGTTGAAGCATAATGATGCTTTGCCACTGCTTGATATAATGTGAAATTAATAAATAACGAAAATATCCACTACACTGATTAGTATCACACCACCAAATACTCACAAGGCCAAGCTTTCTGGTTTCAATTAAAATCTTATTTAAGTATCTCCTAAAAACAGGATTGCTTTGACTTTCATAGTCTTTTCTCTTCTGCTTTTCACACTCATCAATCTGTAACCACAAAATAAATACAACGTTAGCGTCAAAGTTTAATGTAATAAGGGTCAAGTTTCTAGCCTAGTGGCCCCATCGAGATCAAAGTAAGGAGCTCGTTATTTTTTATCAAGCTTGCATTAAAATGTAGATCTCTCCTGCTTCCTATGGGTTCTCTTTGCAAAGGGCAAGTAGGCAACAAATAAGGAACACATGTCCCACACTGCGCCCTGACTGGCAGTTTTCTTGCTGACTTTCGGCAATTTTAAAACTGAAGATCATGAAACAAGGAAGCAGAGATGTGGATAAGCAGAACATCTGGACCAATCTGCCTCTTCCTAATTCCAAAGTAATGGTTTAACAAAGAAAGGAATGAAAGGAAAAAGGGGGGAAAAAGAAACCCAGAAAGAGAGGACAAAGAGAAACAGGGATAGCATGAAGCCGGAAAATGAAGGACAGAGCAAAGATTTTCCTGAATGTGCGTATTACTTTTGGCCTTTTATTAATTTTTCCTGCCAACTATCGATCACCCCCTACCATATGTCAGGAACCATGGCTTCTCCCGAGTGTCCTACACATGGCACCCCCTCTGCACAGAGTCCTTCATTAGAACAGACTTCCTCTGAAATTAGCTCTACAAACACCACAGTGGCCTAGTCTCTGAGGGAGGGTAGTGCACATCTTACAGACATTCAGAACCTGTGAAAAGTACTTTTTACTTGAGTGTGGACCACAAGTTGCATGGAGCACTGAAGTGGGCTTCAGATGATAAACATACAATAACTGAGCAGCACACACAGACTCAGGACAGAAAGACACTCAAGAAGTCACAGGGCAGTCTCCTCTGCTTTCAGGCAAGGTTTACAAACCCTAAAAATTTTTAGTTTCTTTTTAAGAGAAACAATTTTTTAAAAACAAAGACTAAAGACTCCATTTTACCAATCATGTTGTTACAACGTTTGAACCAAAGGCACAAACAATGGAATGAAAAATGTCAGTAAAAAGGCGTTTCTCCATTTCCTAACATCCAGCCAAATTAATTCACTACACCACAAAATGCAGTTAAGACTGAAGCAAATTTTATCCAAGCATTTCTTTGCTAGCACTCAGGTGAGAAAACATTCACATTTGATAAGAAACACAAGCAGCTGCTTATAGATCTCAAATTGGGATATATCTGGATCTCAATTAAAAAGCCCTCCCAGGGGCTTCCCTGGTGGCGCAGTGGTTGAGAATCTGCCTGCCAATGCAGGGGACACGGGTTCGAGCCCTGGTCTGGGAAGATCCCACATGCCGCGGAACAGCTGGGCCCGTGAGCCACAATTACTGAGCCTGCGCGTCTGGAGCCTGTGCTCCGCAACAAGAGAGGCCGTGATAGTGAGAGGCCCGCGCACCGCGATGAAGAGTGGCCCCCACTTGCCACAACTAGAGAAAGCCCTCGCGCAGAAATGAAGACCCAACACAGCCATAAAATTTAAAAAAAAACTCAAAAAAAAAAAAAAAAAAAAAAAAAAGCCCTCCCAGTCTCTCAAGCTGGAAACCTCCCTCATTCACGCTAGCCTTCCCTATCCTTTTCCCCTCCTCCCTCAACCATCACAACTTGCTTATTCTACCACGGAAAAGTTGCACGCTTTCCTCTTCTCTTCACCCCATCACTGCCTCAGTGTGAGCCTCCAGTGTCGCTGGACCTCTGCCATCCCCCCCATCCCAGCCCCCTCCACAATGCCACCAGCACCCTGCCTCACAACCAACTGAGGTGGGTTCCCGCAGCATAACCTGTGTTCAAACTCCCCAGCAATCTTGACTTGCTTCCTTTCTCATAAACTCTACTTCAGCCACATAAATAAAAGGACTGAATAAATGAATAGCTACCACACACTAAATTATAATAATCCCTTATATTTGTAAGAGCAGCTCTTATGCTTAGAAACTAGCAGTAGAGCCATTTCTTCATTTGCTGCATTTGCTGTGAGTTACTACGGCCCAGCATTGCAACAGGTGATAGAGCATCACCTCGTCCCATTCCTTGTCCCAAGAAGTTTTCAGTCTGGTAAAGAAATAATGACAGCATAGTGAGATGTTATTACAGCAAAATAAAAGTACTATTTCGAAAATCAAAGGCCAGAGTAACTAAAGAAAAAAAACCATATATATGTAAATTGTAGTTTAGATAGAAACACAAATAATGTTAGCAAAGACAGGAAAACAGAGAGCAATTTAACATACTATAAATAATACAAAAATCATGAATAAAAAAACCTAACCTTATAAGTTAAAGAATCAAGTCTGCTGTAACATTCTGACAATTCATCAGCATGTGATGAGTCAGGACTGACCTCTTCTTTCTCTGATATACCATACTTCACCTAAAGCAAAGGAGAGAGAGATTTTCTTTCTTTATAGTTCAGTTGTAAAAATAACCTACAGTTAATGAGACTAAAATTTTTACTTCATCATTTTATGGCTTTGCTCGTTATATTCCTCAACTGTATTAAACCACCAAAAAAGTAAGAGCCTCAAATTTATATCCTAGCTAAGAACTAAAATCAAATTAGTTTGCTTCTCGACGGACTTTACATTCAAATTTGAAACAGAAATAAACAGGTGGGGTTGAAATCATCTTAGACTAGGAGGCAAGAAGACATTCTGCATGACTGCTAATCATTGATATAGGACTCTCATAGCTCTGTGAAAAACAATAACAAAAGTAGACTATTTCCATCACAGGACTGATAAGGTGTTATACACACATGCATTTTTTAAATACCTGAGATTTTCTCATTGTTCCTGAAGCAGCATCATAGTTAAGCATGTCTGTGGGGTCAATCCAGTCATCATCATGAGCATAAGCAGTTATCAGCCACAGACATTCACAAAAGAGCACAGAACACAGCATCCTGCATGAAGGCTACAAAAATTAATAGATACAGTGAAGTATGATTACTTTTGGAGGAACCTGTTTTAATAAAAACAATCTACTTCCTTCTAGTGTTAAGATAATGCTTTCTTAATAATAACTGAAATAAAAATACTCTGTAAAGTGGTATTCGCATAAAAACACATACACACATGCACACATATTCTCACTGAGACAAAAAGTATACATAAGATTTTCTAAGTGTTTCAGCAATTCCACTTCTAGGTATATATCCAAGAGAAATGAAAATATACGTCAACACAAAAACTTGTACATAAACATTTATAGTTGCATTATTCACAATAGCCAAAAAGGAGAAACAACCCAAATGTCCCTAAACTGATGAATGAGTACCATACAGTGGAATATTATTAGGCCATAAAAAGGAATGAAGTATTGATACATGCTACGACATGGATGAATCTTGAAAACATCATACCATGTGAAAAAAAACAGTCACCAAAAACCATATATTATATGATTCCATTGATACAAAATGTCCAGAATAGGCAAATCTATGGAGATTGGTAGGTGTATAAGTCTGAGGATATAATAAGGGACAGAGGGGTGGTAGTTAAATGGTACAGGGTTTCTTTTTTTTTGATTGAAGTATAGTTGATTTACAATGTTGTGTTAGTTTCTGCTGTACAGCAAAGTGATTCAGTTATACATATGTATACATTCCTTTTTATATTCTTTTCCATTATGGTTTATCACAGGATATTGAATATAGTTCCCTGTGCTATACAGTAGGACCTTGTTATTTATCCGTTCTATATATAATAGTTTGTGTCTGCTAACCCCAAACTCCCAATCCATCCCTGCCCCACCCCTTGGCAACCACAAGTCTGTTCTCTATGTCTGTGAGTCGGTACAGACTTTTTTGGGGTTTTTTTTCAATTTTATTTATTTAATTTATTTATTTTACTTTTGGCTACATTGGGTCTTCGTTGCTGCGCGCGGGCTTTCTCCAGTTGCGGCGAGCGGGGGCTACTCTTCATTGCGGTGTGCGGCCTTCTCATTGTGGTGGCTTCTCTTGTTGTGGAGCACGGGCTCTAGGCGTGCGGGCTTTAGTAGCTGTGGCACGCAGGCTCAGCAGTTGTGGCTCACGGGCTCTAGAGCGCAGGCTCAGTAGTTGTGGCGCACAGGCTTAGCTGATCCACAGCATGTGGGATCTTCTCAGACCAGGGCTCGAACCCACATCCCGTGCATTGGCAGGCAGATTCTTAACCACTCTGCCACCAGGGAAGTCCCCGGTACAGAGTTTTTGATGAAAAACTCTGATGAAAAGTTTTAGATCGTGATGAAAAACGATCTAAAATTAACTGTGGTAATGGTTGTACATATCTGTGAATATACTAAAAACTGCTGAATTGTACAATATAAATGGGTGAATTGTACAGTATGTGAATCATTTCTCAGTAAAACTGTTTTAAAGAAAACAGGTATTTGAACCAAACCCTACTCATCCCCCATTTTTTTTTAACAAATGGGAAATTTAAAAGGTGCAAAATTAAGATTCAAATGATGTGACTGAACTCTCTAACAGTCAGAGAAAACAGCTTGCTTCATCTAGGCCTCTGCATAAACACCGTCAAATCGTTTCAACACAGTATCTCCTCTATTCAACAGTGTCCAACACAGTAGTCATTAGCCACATGTGGCTACTGAAATTTAAATTAATTAAAATTAAGTTACATTGAAAATCAGTTCCTCATTCTCACTAGCTGCATTTCAAGTGCTCAGTTGTCACATATGGCTAGTGGCTACCAAACTGGACAGCGCAGATACAGAACACTTCCATCACTGCACAATGTTCTGTCAGACAGCCTCTCTTATACCTACTCTGAATAAGGATCAGGTAAGGGATTTCCAAGATGAGAATGCCCTGGGCCCTGCCCATAAATGGCTTACACTCTAGCTGCAGGAATAAAAGTAACTCCAGGCTAAACTAAACACTCTTTTGTATTCCTGGTGTGTTCTGTTTCTTCTTCTAGAGTATCACACGCTGAAATTAACCACTTACTGGTCAGTCTCATCCCTTAGCACCGTGGCTCTCAGTCTTGGCCGTGCATTAGAATCACCTGGGAAGCTTCTTAATCCTCCTATCTTCTGGCCATATCCCAAGCCAACTGAATCAGAATCTCTAGGCGAGGGACCCAGGCATTGGGATTTTTAAAGCTCCCCACCTGGTTCCATCACACAATGAAGGTAGAAAATCACTGCACTGCAACGTGAACTTTTCCAGGGAAGGTAACATCTTACTCAAGTCTAAATTCACCTTCCCAATGCCCTCTCCATCTTGCCCCCTCCACCTCTCCAAGCCCAACACTCAGCCCAGTGGCCAGCAAGTGAAAGACATTCAGCAAATGTTTGTTAAGCCGCAAATGCAAATGATCAAAGCCTCAGCAGGGATTCAAAGGGTTTTAGGGGCTCACAGGATGAAGAAGCACATCTGACTGGGAGAAACTGGGAAGATTTCATGGCGGAATGGGCATGGGAAACGGACTTTGAAGTATGGGCAACATTCTAAGAGTACGAGATGAGGGAGGCAGAGACAGAGAGCAAAATGTACTCCTCAGAAACTGGAAACACGAGGATGGACGTGGTGGAACACAGAGGCGGAGAGGTGGCTGTGATGACTCTGCAAAGGTAAAAAGGGCTTATGACTAACTTCACGGGCTGACAATAGCTTTCAAGGGTGATGGGAACTACATTTTGGGAAGATGAAACTAGCATTAAATATACACTCAGAGAGTTCAACAAGGAGGCTTGAGAAGAAAAAGGATGTTGGTCTGAAACAGTGACGTCGATGAGAACAGAGAGAACCCATCGGACATGTTTTAAAGATTAATTCTATAGACCTCAGCAACTGAATGCACGTAGAAGGAAAGAAAGAGAACGATGGCAGACATGACTCCAAGATTTTAAGGCCTACCAACAACAAAAATGGTGCTATCATTAACTTAAAAAGGAAATTCAGAACGAGAATAAGGTTTTGGGAGAACGTTCAGCGCTCTTGTGTTCAACGTTTACAAAATACCTGCTGGATACTGGGCACTGTCGTAAGTGACAGGGCTACCAGGAAACTAGGCCAGCCAGGTCTTCTTCAAGAAACTTACACTCTAGTGGGGGATGACAATGAATTGGCAAAAAAAAAAATTTCAGATAGTGATAAGTCATATAAGGAAAATAAAACAAGACAGTGGTGTAGATGCATTAGGTAATGCTGGGTATTTTAGAGAAGGCCTCTGAGGAGATGAAACATGGCCTCAAATTCTTTATCATTTCCCGCACTGAGAGATGGAGTTTATTTCCTTTCCTCCTAAATCTGGGCTGGCCATGTAACCAGCCAAAATACTGGGGTAGAAGTAATGCTGTGTTGGTTCTGGGCCTGGCCTAACCTATACCAAGATCAGCTGCTTCTGCTTTATCACTCTGGAACACCTGCTTTTGGGACACCCTCTTGGAACTCAGCCACCACGCTTTGAGAATGCCAAGTCACCTGGAGAGACCACGTGCAGGGGCACACTGAGCTCCCAGTTGGCAGCCAACATCAATGACCAGCCATGTGGGTGAGCCTTCTAGGTGATTCCAGTCCAATCCCTTGGTAACTGACTTGGTGATCCTGCCAACATCATGTGGAAAAAAATAACTACCCAGCTGAGCTCAGTCAAAGCCCCACAAGCCACGGAATCATGAGAGATGATAAAATGGTTGTTGAAAGCCCCTAAACTTTGGGGTGGTTTGTTACACAGTGGTAGATAACCACAACATTTAAACAGAAAAATGATAAGCTAACCTTAGGAAGATTTAGGAAAAGAAAACCCAGAGAGAGGGCATAGCAAGCATAAAGGCCCAAGTAGGGATTATGTTTGAAGCATTCAAAGAACTGGCAAGAAGGCCAGAACAACTGGGTCCTGGGAATGAGTTGGAGGGGAGAAGGGGAATTGGCCACAGTAATGAGTGTGGTTTTTACTCTAAGTGTAATAAGAAGCCACCCACTATAGAGTTTTTTTTTTTTTTGAATTTTTGAATTTTATTTTATTTATTTTTTTATACAGCAGGTTCTTATTAGTTATCCATTTTATACATATTAGTGTATACATGTCAATCCCAATCTCATAATTCATCACACCACCCCACCCACCTCCCGTCGCTTTCCCCCCTTGGTGTCCATACGTTTGGTCTCTACATCTGTGTCTCCACTAGAGAGTTTGAGCACAGACGTGATAGGATCTGGGTTACATTCTAAAATCACTGGGGCTGCTATGTGGAGGCTGGAAGAGAAGAGCAAAAGCAAGAGACTAGAAAGGAGGATTTGCAGTAGTCCAGTTGAGAGATGAAGGTGGCATGAACTAAGACAGCAACAAAAGCGATGATAAATGATAAGATTTTTAAAACTTAAGGTAGATATTACCACATGTGGCAAAGACTAGCTAACAGGTCACCAAGCACATTCCTTCTTCTTCCTTCTGGACACATGGTAACTACACATCCCAGCCTGTCCTCCAGTTAAGTATGTGACAATTAAGTCCTGGCCAGCGCAACAGCAGTGGAAGGGATATGCACCACATCCATGAAAGCCTCCCACGCGCGACCCTCCACCAGCTGGCCCCCTCGACCGTCAGGGAATGGGGAGGACACTGAGCCCTAGAGGAGGGCAGCCAAACTAAAGGAGCTGGGACCCTAACTGACCACATGCAAGGCCACCTACTAAGTGGGAACATGTTTTTTGACTTTCATGTGAACAAAAATACATTTCTTTTATGGTAAGCCCTGAGATTTGGGAGTTTGTTTTTTTAACACCATCTTGTGCTACCCTAACTAATACAGAAATACACTGCAGAAATTGCTGGTAAATTGGATGTAAGAAGTAAGGACAAGAAAAGATTCAGGATGACATCAAGGTTTGTGACCAGGGCAACTGGGAGAATGGGAAAGACTGAGGGACACTCAGGTGAGCAGATAGCAAGTTCTGACATATCAAGAGTTCTGTTTTAGACACAGTATATTTCAGATGCCTACTAATATCAAAGTGGAGATGTCTAATACACAGTACGGAGCTAAGGAGAGGAGTGGGGCTACAGAAACACAGTTGGGAGCCATCAGGATGTAGATGAGGTTTAAAGCCACAGACTGGATAAGATCACCAGAAGATCCTTTATGAAGATAAAAGACTGAGTCCTAGGGCATGCCAACACTTGGAGGTCAGAAAGAAGAGGGGGAACTGACGAGACACTGTCAGTGAGTACTAGTAAGGCAGGAAGAAAACCAGGAGAGGCTGGTATTCCAGAAGCCACGTGAAGAAAGAAGGGAACAGATAACTATATCAAATGCTGCTGAAAGATCAGGTGATCAGAGGGCAGCAAACTGACCACTGGATTTGGTACAGCAGTTTTTAACAAAGTGTTAGGGACAAGAGCCTGACAGGAATAAAGGAAGAATTCAGGTAAAGGTTTGGGGTTAAGATGACATAGTAACTCCAAGCTCCAAAGCACTCCCCAGACTCCTACTTCTGGCCAAGATGGAGTAACAGGGACCAGATTTACCTTCCTGCCTGAACAACCAAGAAAGAACCCTGCATAAAATATATGAGATGGTTTTCAAGAAACTGGACACCAGGCAAGAAAGAATGGTGGTCCTTGAAAGACGGGAAACAAACATGGACAGCCCTTCCACTGCCCCAGGCTACTGTCTTAAGTAACCATGGGCACCCAGAGGGGAAATTCAGGGAGAGCCCAGGAGCTGGGATCCTTGAGGAGATGGAGTTGAGTCTGCAGAAATCAAGGCAGCTGGAGTTCAGAAGGGAAATTTGCATAGAGACAGACCTGCAGAGGTCTGCAGAGGGTCCCTATTACTCCATCTTGGCCCCAGCTCCTTCAAAAACCCTTGAAATTTCCTGAGTGATAGGACTGTCTGTTATGCTAACGAGGTGCCTCATGGTGGGCTCCTAGATAGCTTCAGGTTGGGAAACGGTCATCCAAAAGACCAAGCACATGATTAGAGGGTTGGAACTTTCAGCCATCCAACCTCTGGGGATGAGAGGGCAGCTGGAGATTGAATTCAATCATGTGGCCAATGAATCAATCATGCCTATGGACTGAAACCCTGATAAAAACTCTGGACACTGAGGCTCAGAGGAGCTTCCTGGCTGGTGACACAGTGATGTGCTGAGATGGTGACACACCTGGATTCCATGAGGACACAAAAGCTCTGCGTTCTCCCCCACAGACTTTGCCCTATGTGTCTCTTCATTTGGCTGATCTTCATCTATGGCCTTTATAATAAAACCATTAACTGTAGAACTTTCAGTGAGTGGTTCTAGTGAATTACCCAATCTGATGGGGTCATGGGAACCCCCCAATCTACAGCCAGTTGGTCAGAAGTACCGGTGGCCCCCAAGACATGCGTCTGATGTGCAGAAAGTCTTGTAAAGGACTTTGCCCTTAACTTGTGGGGTGTGCAGTAACTGGATAGTTAGGGTCAGAACTGAACTGAATTGGAGGACACAGTCTGTATCAGAGGAATTGGTATGAGAACAGACTCCCTTGAATATTCAGCACCACACTGATCAGTGCACACATAGGAGGAAAGTACCTGAGGCCTGAGAAAGCACATGGAAAAGATTCAGTTCAAAAACAAAGAGTAAAAATTAATAAATTAGAAAACATGTAATAGAGAAGATAACAAAACCAAAACTTGGTTCTTTGAAATGATGAATAAAATTGATAAACCTATAGTAAGATTAATGAAGAAAAAGAAAAGGCCCCCAAAACCAATATCAAGAATGAAACAAGGCTTCCCTGGTGGCGCAGTGGTTGAGAATCTGCCTGCCAATGCAGGGGACACGGGTTCGAGCCCTGGTCTGGGGGGATCCCACATGCCGCGGAGCAACTGGGCCCGTGAGCCACAACTACTGAGCCTGCGCACCTGGAGCCTGTGCTCCCCAACAAGAGAGGCCGTGACAGTGAGAGGCCCGCGCACCGCGATGAAGAGTGGCCCCCGCTCGCTGCAGCTGGAGAAAGCCCTCGCACAGAAATGAAGACCCAACACAGCCAAATAAATAAATAAATAATAAAAATTTAAAAAAAAAAAAAAAAAGAATGAAACAGGATAAATTCATTCATGATTAAAACAAAACACTTAGCTAACCAGGAATAAAAGAAAACTTTGTCAGAGTACTACAGCAAGCATCACACTTGGTGGTAAATATTGAAACCCTTCCCTCTGAGATCAAGCATGAGACAAGGGAGAAGGTGCTGGAGGGCTTCTGGGACGATGGCAATGTTCTACTCCTTAACCTGGATGGTAGTTACATAGGTGCTTGCTCTTTAATAATTTGCTAAGGTGAACATTTGTATTTTACACACTTTTCTGTATGTATATTTCACATTTTACAAAAGGTTTTTTTCCCCCCATGGGAAAGACTAATTAAGATATAGTTATGCTTATTTGCAAGGCAGAAATAGAGACACAGATGTAGAGAACTTATGGATACCAAGGGGGGGGAAACAGGGGTAGGATGAATTGGGAGATTGGGACATATATACGCTACTATGTATAAAACAGATAACTAACAAGAACCTACCGTATAGCACAGGGAACTCTACTCAGTGCTCTGTGGTGACCTAAACGGGAAGGAAATCGAAAAGAGAGGGGATATATGTATACGTATAACTGATACGCTTTGCTGTACAGCAGAAACTAACACAACATTGTAAAGCAACTATACTCCAATGAAAATTAATTTTAAAAAAGTATTTTTACAGTCTAAACTGCATCCCTCCACCAAACTCATATGTTGAAGTCCTAACCCCCAGTTCTTCAGAATACTGTATTTAAAGGCAGGATCTCTAAACAGATAATTAAGTTAAAAATGAGGTCATGAGCCCTAATCCAATATGACTTATGTCCTTATAAGCAGAAATTTGGACACAGGTCAGAGGGAAGATGATGTGAAGACACAGGGAGAAGACGGCCACCTGCAAGCCACAGAGAGAGGTCACAGAAGAAACCCACCCTGTTGACACCTTGATCTTGGACTTCCAGCCTCCAGAACTGTGAGAAAATTAATTTCTGTTGTCTAAGCTGCCCAGTCTGTGGTACTTTGTCAAGGTAGCCCTAGCAAACTGATACAAATTTCTTTAGACATAAAAAAAACTAATAAAGTCTACAACCCATAGACTCTTGATATGTTTAAGAAGTTTAACCTCAATGAGGAAAGGTGTAAATAAAAGAAACAACAACGAGCATGGGAATTGATCAAGCATATTGATAAATTTAGTAAACAACTGATAGTTTTTTTTTAAAAACCTAACTTTCTATGTTTAAAAATGTAAAGCCAAAATACTAGATAACAATAATGATGGGAAAGGCATCCTAAAATCCCTGTCATGCTCCAGAGATGCTTAGAAATACTGGATAACTGTATACCTTACCGGGGAAAAAAAAAGAGTTAAGCTAAGGAATAAAGCCTTGAGAAGACCCAAATACAAAAGAAGAGAGTAAAGACTAATGAGAGTAATAGAAGGCAAGCTGAAAACATGCAAAGTGTTTTATGCAAGAGGGGCTTAATTTGAAGAAGGAGGTATTAGTCAACTATATTAAATACTTCAGAGAAACTGAGAAAAATAAAGTTTGAAAAAAGCCACTGGATTGGTTAATTAGTTGGTCATCTGTGAATTGACTTTCACAGAATGACAGGGAGAAGCCTAATTCTAAGCAGTTAAGAACTAAGAAGGTGAATAGAGAACAGACTTGTGGTTGCCAAGGGGGAGGGGCTTGGGGGAGGGATGGAGTGGGATGGTGGGGTTAGCAGATGTAAGCTATTATACATGGAATGGATAAACACCAAGGTCCTACTCTATAGCACAGAGAACTGTATTAAGTATCCTATGATAAACCATGACGGTAAAGAATATAAAAAAAGAATGTATATATATGTATAACTGAATCACTCTGCTGTACAGCAGAAATCAACACAACATTGTAAATCAACTATACTCCAATGAAAAAAAAAAAAGAACTAAGGAATTCCCTGGCTGTCCAGTGGTTAGGACTCTGCACTCTTTCACTGTGTGGGCCCGGGTTCAATCCCCGGTCAGGAACTAAGATCCTGTAAGCCACATGGCGTGGCCAAAAAAAAAAAGAACTAAATAGGTGACAAGGGGAGTGCCTGAACTGAGCAGAGACTAGGAAAAGATGGCAGTGTCTAAAATCAAGGCTACAGTTAAGGCTTTTCATAGGCAACAAGGTTTTACATGACTTCATCAATAGAAATGAATGAGGAAGGATGGAAATAAAGGTTCTAAAGCAAAAAGAAGAGAAGCTCAAAGTTCACATTACTGTTTGATATCAAGAGGATACTGAAAAAGTCCATTGGAAAGCACAGAGTGTCCCTGTGCATGCAGAGGCTGGGATGGAGAATGGAGATGTGGAAAAACAGCACTAAAGGAAGCATTCCACAAAGGGAGATGAATCAAAAGCCTGTCAAGCAGCTGAGTTTTGACTATGACCCCCACAAAGTCATGCTATTGGCAACTACGCTATTTTCTCCAATAATGATCAGCAGATCCAGGGGTAGGGTTTAGCAATGCAGAAATGATGGAAGACCAGGAGGTGATGCAGAATAGTGAAATCAGCTGCAAAGTCAAGGCCTCCTGCCAAATCCCTGTGGTCACTGATTTCTCCTTGAGAAATCCTTCAGATAATCTCACACTTCCTCCAAACAAAGCCACATCTAAACCTGGTGGAGATTTTGTTAAGAAACAGATTCTGATTGAGTAAATCTGAGGTGGGCCTGAGATTCTGCATTTCTAACAAGCTCCTAGTGATGGCAGAAACACTGGCCCACAGACCACACTCTGAGTAGCAAAATGTTAAGGAAAAGTAACCATCCTATGTTGGTGTAATTCAGTGGTGGCACCTGTTATTTTACCATTTGTCAGTAATAGTCTCTCTCCCTTAGTTCTATTTTTTAATAATTTTTTCATCTGTGTGTCTTTGACACTAATAATGTCAAAATTATTATATAATAATAGTAACTAGTATTTGATTACTATGTGCGAAACCCTGTTACGTGCATTCATTCATTTAATCCTCACAAGAACTCTTAGAAGTAGTACTATTATTATCTTCATTTTATAGATTAGAAAAACAAGTAACTTGCCCAAGGCCACTCAGCTATTAGGTGGTCAAACCCAGACTGGCTCTACCTAAAACTGCCTCTCCAGGGCAAGATGCTAGTGGCCCTGTGGGGCTATTCTGAGAAGATGGAGAGGAGGAACTGCGGGATCCCCACCTCCACAAAGCAGGAAATACGAAGAGTGGGCTTTAACAGGAGCTACTAGACTGGACAGCTACCAACAAAGGCAGAGATCTCCAAGGAGATGCCAGCCACTGAGTGGAAATCGGCACAAAGGCGACACATCTGATTTCAATGAATTTACACGTGAAATGAGTAAGACAAAGCTAACTTGGGTATTAGAGTCAACTTCTGTATTAACCTAGAAGTAACCTGGCATAAAAGTCAGGGTCTTGCAATTTAGTTCGTGTGCGTTTGTGTAGTTTCCCGGAACCGTGGTTCTCAAACTTAAGAATATGCATTTCTAACGATTCCTCGATGACTACGATGATGATGCCAGTAATGGTGATTAAGCTAGTCTGGGGACCACACCTTCATAACCACCAGCATAGTGAAAATCGTCATTGTTCTTCACCACCCACTCATAAATATGCATCTCTAACTTTTAACATTCAAATTAATTTGGAGTTTTTGAAAACAACTGCAACCAAATCCGAGCCATTCTGCTAATGGTATTTGTTCAGATTGTACCTAAAGTTTTCAGAGATAACTGAAGCCAACAAAAGTCAGCGTTCGCTCGCGTCTCGCTCTGCCCTTCTTGCCCCTTTTCCCTAGGCCGCTCTCTGAACCGCGTAAAGTAAGACAACCGCGTGGCACCCAGAGTTAAGACAGCCAACTGGCCGGGGAGATAAGGGGGCAGGTTTCTCGCTCATCCCGGTCGGCGCCGCGCTCCGAAGTCCCCCGCAGGCCCCGGCGAACTCGGCCCCCGCCCGGACAGAGGCCCTGGCCTCCCCTGCGTCGCCGCCCGCGGGACCCGCCCAGGCCGAACCGCAGCCTCGCCCGCCGCACAAAACACACACGACCGAGCGGACTCACGTCTCTGGTCGCCAGCCTACCTCTCCGGGAAGGCAAACACCTACCCGAGCGGCTGGAGAAGATGGCCAGCCGCCCCCCGAACCTCCGAGCGCTTCAGCAGGAACCTGCCTCTCGCCCGTCCTTATCGACTCGCTCGGCCGGCAGCTGTACGTCCTTCCCGGCTGCGCGGCTGATTGGCCCGCCGAGGGGGCGGGGCCGGCCCCCGTCGGCTTGTTTTTAGGCCAGAGTTTTTTTTTTACCCTCATCAGCCGAAGTCTGCAAGTGAAGGCTTACGTGGAAGCCGAATATATAAAACGGATACGAAGCGTATTTTCTTAGTATCGATTTATTTTATAAGTTCTCGAATGTGTAACATTTGCAGTAAAACCCGGGAATCTGTTTTGAGTATAATTTTTTAAATGGGGCATAATGAATGACAAACAGTAGTTCTAAAGTATTGGGTACTGGGGAGGGGTGGGGGAGTGCACGCTATGTGGTAGTTGGAAATAGTAAGTTTTCTTTTGATTTTATCCCTTACTGGCCTTGCAAGCTCAGAAAAATTCTCCAAAGAGGAAATAATGAGTTTTACACACTTGGAAGAAATGGAAGGTGTACGCAAAAGTGATTGGCAGCAAGTTTAAAAGTGAGTTAAAATTTGGTATATCATGTAGTACACTTGAGTGTGCGTGTTGCTTATCACAGTTTTTTTTAAATTAAAATACACCGGACAGGGACTTCCCTGGTGGTCCAGTGGGTAAGACTCCGTGCTCCCAATGCAGGGGGGCCAGATTGGATCTCTGGTCGGGGAACTAGATCCGGCATGCGTGCTGCAACTGAGAGTCAGCATGCTGCAACTAAGAAAGTCCGCAGGCCATAGCTAAAAGATCCCGCATGCCACAACTAAGACCCAGAGCAACCAAAATAAATAAATACTTTTTAAAAAATACACCTGACATAAAATTTACCATCTTAACCATTTTTAAGTGTACAGATGTGTCATTAAGTACATTCATAGTTGTGCAACCATCACCACCATCCATCTCCATGAATCTTTTCATCCTGCAAAAGTGAAACACTGTACACCTTAAACAATTCATCATTTCCTCCCTGCCCCCAGCCACCTGCACACCAAAGATACTTTGTATCTCTATAGCTCTGACTGCTCTAGGTACCTCATACAAGTGGAATCATACAATATTTGTCTTTTTGTGACTGGCTTATTTCACTTAACGTAATATCCTCAAGGATCATCCATGTTGCAACATATATCAAAATTTCCTTCCTTTTTAAAGGCTGAATAATATTCCATTGTATTGTATACCACAGTTTATCCATTTATCTGTTGGACTCCAGTTTCTTGCACGTTTTGGCTCTTGTGAGTAATGCTGCTATGAACATCAGTGTACAATATCTTTTTGCGACACTGATTTCAATTATTTTGAGCATATATACCTAGAAGTGGGATTACTGGATCAAACGGTAATTCTATTTTTAGTTTGAGGGACCACCATACTGTTTTCCACAGCAGCTGCACCATTTTTTATTCCCACCAACGATGCACAAGAGTTCCAATTTCTCCACATGCATGCCAACACTTAGTTCTTTTGATAGCGGCCATCCTATTGGGTGTGCAGTGGTTTTCAATTGCATTTCCCTAATGATTAATGATATTGAGTATCTTTTCATGTGCTTATTGGCCATTTGTCTATCTTCTTTGGAGAAATGTCTATTCAAGTCCTTTGCCCATTTTTTTTTAAAGATTTATTGATTGATTGATTGATTGATTGATTGCTATGTTGGGTCTTCGTTTCTGTGCTAGGGCTTTCTCTAGTTGCGGCAAGCGGGGGCCACTCTTCATCGCGGTGCGCGGGCCTCTCACTACCGTGGCCTCTCTTGTTGCGGAGCACAGGCTCCAGACCTTTGCCCATTTTTTAATCAGACTTTTTTTTTTTTTTTGGTTGTTGTTGAGCTGTAGAAGTTCTTTATATATTCTGGATATTAATCCTTTATCAGACATGATTTGCAAGTATTTTCTCTGATTTCATGGGTTGCCCTTTCACTGTTATGTCCTTTGGCTTATCACAATTTTTAAAAAAATAATTAAACATTAAAAAAATGAAATTTGGGGAATTCCCCGGCTGTCCAGTGGTTAGGACTTGGCATTTCCACTGCCGTGGCCCGGGTTCAATCCTTGGTCAGGGAACTAAGATCCTGAAAGCTGTGCAGCATGGCCAAAAAAATTAAAAATAAAACTAAAAATAACATTTTTTTAAAAAGTGAAATTTGAATCAGACCTCTGAAGCTTCTGCCAGGGAGAAGTCAAGAACTTCTACACCACCCTCCCATCCCCACTCTCCTTCCCTGAACCCCCAACAGAGGATTCAGAGACTAGAGATACCTCAGTTCTCATATTTTCTCTTTCACATGAACCTCCAAGAATCTATCTATTCACCTCCATGCAGAAGACAGTGTGGAGGCACAGGAAAAAGGACATATGTAACCAGACAGTTACTGAAATAAGTAAGATAATTTCTAGTGCTTATATCTAATGCACTGCAAAGTAAAAATACCCAACATATGGGAGGATCTTAAAGTTTTCTCCTTGACAGTGATGGAGGTAGAATACATAATTTTATGAACACTTTTTACCATGAAGTTGATCTGGTCTACATCAAGAAATTGCCCTTTTTTTCTAGTTTTAAATTAACACTAATGGCCTGCTATAGTATCTAAAATGTGTAAAACTAAGTATGAAAAAGTAAACTAAAGGAGCCTGTGGCCTGTTTTTAGCAGAATTCCCTTCTGCATGCCTGAGAGGTAGGAAAACTGTACTACTGAATATCCACAAGCTAATCATATTTTATTTCTAAAGTACTCAATTCAACGTATTTGTAGTCAAAGTTAGAATTTATATATTTTGCCCAGCTTCTATTAACTTTTACAATACATTCAGTATATAAAGTTCTCTATATAGTGAATAAAAGAGAAGACACACAAAAGTAATACAGTTGTGAAGGATTTAAAAGTAAGTTACTATGAGAAATTTAAAAAGAAACTTAAGAAGGTGATTGTGGGGTTCATCCACTGGACCACACTACTTCCAAGTACACTGGAAAAAACAACACTCTAAACTGAAAACCACCGACACTGAGGAACAGGAATAGTTTAAGGTGTCAAGAGGTCTTTATTGAAATAATAGCACAGTTACACTTCTAATACCCTTTCCACTTGTATACAATAGATGAAAAATGCTTGCTACATACAGTGCACAGACAGTTCAATAATTAGAACCAACTCAACTTCATTTGAAATAAATAAAATAGGCTATTTAATAATTTAAAGTAAAATTACTGTACATTATGAAAATAAAGATACATAAATGTTAGGATCTACAATGCCACAGAAATAAAATAATTATTCTGCATTACACAAAACAGTGCAAGAAAAGAATCCGAATAAGCTTTTGGAGTGCAAAGTTTAAATTTTCCATTTTAAATTATCATGCAGGCATAGCATTTCAAGCCATGCTATAGTCTATGGCAAAGTTTTTAATTTTGAAGAGGAAAAATGCTAGCCGGTAAACTGACTGTACCATCAAGTGTTGCATCACATAACGCTGCTGCTCTGCCTACAGTACAGTTTAGAAGGGAGGTATCTTGTTGCATCCAAAAAATTGAAATTAACAAGTTTCTGAAGCAAACACATTTACCTTTTAAGCCCAAAATAATGTGACAAAAGAGTAATTCTATCCCTGGGTTTAAGGAAAAAGAAAAGGCCTATACCACATAATGAACTAAGAAGCAGTTTTCCACCCACTTTTAAACTCCATAGTGATCCTTAGTTAAAACAACAATGTTAACTCTGGGGAGACATATAAAATTCTGATCTCTAGCTGACAAGTGATACAATATCATGGGATTGTGAGAAAAGCAAAAGTAATTTCTGAATATCTATGTTTAATCTGTGTAGAACTTGGTTGCATTACATGTAATAATATGCTTAAAGTATAGTTCAGTTTCAATGTGTATATAAAACTGTCATTTAGGCGAAGACCAAGGAATGCATTTAATACTAAACTGTAAACACATCAGCCACCTTGACTTAAGAGTGCACACTGACAACATAAGAGCTCTTCCGCAGACTTTGGCAACAAGACTACATATAGCAGGTCACAGCAGCACGAGCTCACGTGGAAGACTGAAAGCACTGCAGAATAACACCACCCAACAGCTCCTATCACAGGGATACGTGGTAATAAGGGGCCTCCTCGTGCTAAGCCACCTTCCAGGTCAGTCTGTGTTCTTCAAATCTGTAATGTTCACAACTCAGTAGTCTTAAGTCTGTGCCCTCACTGCATAGACTGACATTGGCTGTACTCTATCCACTGTACGTCCAGAGGGTTACAGTTCTGTCTGCAGAGGACGACAGGAAGGAAAGATCCTGGGTGTGCCACCTGCACTGAATGACTTTGTCCTTGTGTTCCCCCACCACCATGATAGGAAGCTGTTTAGTGAGGTCTCCTAAATTAAAGAAAAGAGATTTGACTTACAGTACAAAATATATACAGATTTCATAGACTTCCTATTACTTTAAGACATTACAGTATATAAAAGCCTAATACATTAATATAGTACATTGAAAAGTTTAAACAGTTTAAATTACTGAAGACCTAATTATGTGAGCAGTATTTGGTAACATATACACAGCAACATGACACGGCTGCCACTCTCTCCTTGAAACTCTCTCCCCTTGATATCTCCCTGACTTCAGTGCCACTACACCTCAGCCTCCTTTGATGTTTGTCCTCTTCTTCCTGAGTTAAAGTTTGGTGAATCCCAACAGTCAGCCTTCAAATTTCTTGTTCCCTGTATACCTCATCTCCTATGAAATTTCACCTAGTACCATACTACCACAGCCATTTATATACTTAAGATTCATGCACATTTCATCTCCAACCTTGACTTCTCACCTGAGCTCGACTAGTAGACAAACAGCTATTTGACATCTCACTTGACTGCCTTGACAGTCACCTTAAGTGTAACTTGTTTAAAACAAACTCTTGATTTTCTTGCCTAAACCTGTTCCTCTCCCTACCTGTCTTCCTCATCTCAATGGTATCACCTGCTTGCTCATGCCCAAAACCTAGGAATCAGCACTGATTCCTTTTTCCCTCACTCCGCAAACTTAACAGAAACAAACTAAAATACATCCGTAATTCAGTCACTTCTTACTACCTCCACCTTTACAACCCTAGTCCAAGCCACCATCATCTTCCACCTGAATTGGTCCAATTGCCTCCTCACAGATATTTATACTTACACACTCTCCCTATAATTCAAAATTATTTTTAAAATTTTCAGACCATATCACTCCCTATTTTAAATCTTCCGAAGGATTCCTATTATGCTTTTTAAAATGCCTACAAAACCCTGCCTCTGATTTATTCTCCTGCCTCTCTCTCCCTCGGTTCACTAAGTTCCAGCCACACTGGTTTCTTGCAGTGTCATGAGCAAGCCAAATCCATTCCTGCCTCTCAGCACCTTGACCGTGCTATGGTCTGTTCCTAAGGTCCTGGCACAGCTTGTTCTTCTCACCAGGTCTCTGTGCAAATGGCACCTCCCTGGTGAGACCTACTCTAGCCTGCCCAGCACAGTCTTCCCCTAGCCACCCTGTCACTCTCTCCTGCCTTGCTAATCGTTTAGCAGCACTTGCCAATACCTAAAGTTACAGTTTACTGGTTTGCTTTTTACTGACCTCTAAAATGTAAGCTCCATCAGGAAGAAAGTTACCTGTCTTATTCATCTCTCTGTCTGTCCATAGTTGGTACACAGTAAATATTTGCTTAATGTATGTTTAAAAACAAAACTAGATACTGAAGATATAATTATAGCGATTATACGCTACATTATTTTAAAGTAGCAGCAGGAGTATTGATACATAAATGTATATTTTAACATCTACCATCACTGAACTCAAAATGATTCAGTATGAAAAATGTTGCTTCTTTTAAATATTTTAAAAACTATTTAACAATAAAAATAAGACTATTCGCTCAATTTAATAATTTGTTACAATTCTTCTCAATACATTTACCAAGTAATTTGCTCAGTAAAAGCTATAAAACTAAAAGTTGAAAGAAAATGTTGTATAGCCAATCACACTAGATTAACATAAAAGAAAGATTCCAAATAGAATAGGAAAGACTAAAAAAAAGGAAAGAGGTCAATTTCCATCACCTTGTAGGTCTGTCACCTTTATTTTCATATCATAGGATCCTGTTAGCAAGTAGTGAGCTCCAGGAGAGAATCGAACAGAGCGAACATCACTGGAATGAGGGTGGTAACTTTGTACCATTCTTCCTCCTCTTATGTCATATAACATGCAGCTGGAATCTTCTTGTCCTGTGGCTAAGAGACGGCCACTGGGATCTACCGCTACAGATGCCACTGCACTGCCTGTATAGCAGGAGGAATGGAAGGTTCGATATGCAAAAATCAATAGAGCTAAACTGCAACAGCTACTTATGTTCACTGAACCATACACTAAAGATTTAATGTAGCTTATCAATACTGCTCACTTATGGAAGAATCCAAACTGTCAACCAATAAATACTTGCATCCTTTTTTTAGAGGATATATGAAGCAAGATTCTGTGAGAAGTGAGAAAGCTCCTTTTTTTTGTCCTTTGGGAGAACCCCCTGAAGCAGCATTACCTATAGTGCAATAGACGAGCCACTTTTCCTAATGCAGCGTTTTCACTGCTGGGTAAGCGTCCAGAAATTCTCCCATACCCAGCTCAGAGTCTAGTTGGGGGAACAAAAGATTACATAACAAAATATGTTTTAGGACACAGTGTGGGAAATATCTCTAAGCAACACATGATTAACTGCCAACAGGAACTGAACCAAAAATGAGCTCTGAGTCTACAGGTTGGACCCTTGACTCTAGGCCACGGAATAATGCCTCCATGGGGGTGCAAAATGGCTCTCAGAGGACAAAAAAATCCTAAATATTAACAATGGTTTGTAGCCCTTCGAAGTTCAGCCCTACCAAACCAAAATCTCATTCCTTAGTATTTAATTTCTTTTGTTAGGAAAAAATTTAATTTTGTTTTTCTCCTTAGGGGAAGCGATAATGAAAATAAGATTGAAGAGCACTACTCTAGACCAAAGTGGCCTGCGAAGACTTAACAGAAAAAAGGGACATAAGTTAGAGCTTGAAGAATAGTAAACAGTATAAATAAGAGAGAATGTGTTTACATGTATTACACATATATGTAATTAGAAATAATCTTTGCTTGAATTTTTGATAGAGAAAAGAAGAGGCTATCAGGAGGAATTACATGAGAAAACGTTTAAAGGAAAGGAATAAAAATGTTTAAGGATAGGTAGCTTAGTTTGACTGGAGTTACTTGCTTATATACTTACAGAATATTCCTAGAAGAATAAATAAGAAACTGGTCCCTTAGGGAAAGACACCAAGAAACAGGAGTGGGAAGAAAATGTTTTACACCCTTTTGCTCAATTTTTGCCACGTGTATGCAATTAAAAAATGTTTTTTTAAAAAGGTCTGAGTTCTAAAACGACCCTGCTAACAGAATAATTAGGGCATGATACTTAATCTCCTCAGGCCTTGGTTTCCTTAGCTGAATATTATTTTTACAAATAAAGTAACAGATGAAAGCAGTTTGTAAGAATTTAAGGTAATCAATAAAATGCCAAGTAGTTAGTTTCTATTGTTCCTATTTTTTTTTTAACATGTTTTGCAGGGGAGAAGAAGTAAGTGCAATCTATAAAGTTTCTTTCTCGTATAAATTTATTTAAATTCCAAAAAACCTACCAGTTCCATGGAATGTTGTGCCAACAACGCGAACACAGCTTGGTACACGGAGATCCCAGAACCTAACAGTCTTATCTTGGGAACCAGACGCAATCATCCAGCCACTCCAAGTGTAAAGCGCTAAAATATGCCCTATAAAAGATCATATAATCAGTGAGTACTGTGGAACAGTATTTTTCTATAACACATTCAAAGCTAAGTACTCCTTAACTGTTGAGCACGTCTAATCTAGTTAATCAAATATACTGTGTGGCAGGGATTTTCCATATATAATATATCAAATATATTGGCAATTTTCAAAAAATTAAATTCAGTAAAAGGCACATCAAAACCATGCTTTATAAACTTAACCTTTTTTGGTGAGTCAAATATTTCAGGACATCATAATTAGTACTGAAAAAATATTATCATTTGAAATTAGGGCAAATTTTCCAAAGAGGAAGCACAGGATTGTGGGATTAGATCACCAGCTTTGGAAGGGACAGACCTGTTCTGCCATGTTTGGCAGTAAGATAATGAGCAAGTCATTTTGCCTTTTTCAAGTTTTGCCTTTTCCACGTATAAGATGGAGATAGAACTTCTGGCCTTATAAGATTGTTGTGAGGATTAAATTAAGGAATTATGTGTCTAAGTAAAGGAAAATGTGAGCTATCATTACTGTGTTGTTATCCAAAGTTCACAATTTAGATTTTTGAAATAAAAATTTCCTGTCCTGAAGAAATCCCTTTTGATGCAATATACCCCCATTAATGAAAATGCGTAGGGGGAAAAAGCATGGGATGAAC
The DNA here is from genome assembly GCF_028021215.1 of Eschrichtius robustus. Taxonomy (NCBI): domain Eukaryota; kingdom Metazoa; phylum Chordata; class Mammalia; order Artiodactyla; family Eschrichtiidae; genus Eschrichtius; species Eschrichtius robustus. Next base: position 96,060,684 of record NC_090826.1, read on the forward strand.
AAAAAGAAGAGTAGCATCTGAGACTGATATCACGTACCGGTATGCCCACTCAGAGCATGGAGGCCCTGTCCTCTTTGACAATCGGTTGTATAAATGTTACAATCCCCTGCTCCAGCACTTATCAAAATAGCTCCACCACTTTCTGGGCCTTCCATAAATGCCAAGTCTCTGATTGTCCCATCATGCATACTAAATTCCAGATCTGGTCCTGAAACAGCAATAAGAATTTTAAAAAAAGACGCTGCTCAACTTACTGTGATAATTTGAGATTGCTAAACTGCCTCCAAACTGACCAAGAGTAGTAGAACGGTAGAATGGTATGGTTTATATTTTCATTTTGGAATTGATATAATAATCAATTTCATTTTACTGAGTAAAAAACTTCAAGAAATCAAAATACCGACTAGGTTATCATCATCACTAAAACAGAGCTATATGTAGAGTTACCTTCTTGGCTTTTATCCCAAAGAAAATGAAAGAAAAAACAGATACTCTCTGGAAAATATTCACTAATACAATTCTGGAAGTTATTTAAAAGTTATTTTTCTGATGACAAAAATTTTCTGAGGATTAGACACCACCTGGCCACCTTGTAAGAACTGGTTAAAAAAGGATAATGCCTCATGAACGCAAGCAATTAGAATGTAAAAAAATTCTTAATGGTATATTCTTAGATTTTACTAAAAATAATACAGAGCTATATCAGAGACACACATGGGGAAACATAAAGAACACACTGGCAAGCTACTGCTTACATACTCGGCCCCTACCTGTTGCATTACAAGTCTCTGCATTGAAGGGCAGCACTTTGACGTATTTGTCATTTGATCCTGTCGCTAATAACTGTCCACAAGGACTCCAGGCCACACAGTAAATGGATCCTTTGTGATGTTTATTCCTTTTAAAACGTACCACTGGCTGCTTAGGGATGTCATGTGCACTAGAAAGAAAAATCGCAAAAAGATATTTCAATTTCTTGCTTACTAAGGTTAGTGAATGTGAAGTGAATGTGAAGTTCTGCATTATGGTTGTTCTTGAGGGAGGGAGCAAAAAAACTATCAGACAATATGTTAACAATTTTCAAACTCTTAGATGAAATAAATTTAAAGCATATTTAAAATCCAAAAGTAAAATTATTAACCATTATTATACTAATCTTAAGTCTTATTTCAGACCACATAGGGAAGAGGATATTTTCTAAGTCTTCATTTCACATATTTTCATATATCTTTCAATTCCCAAAAGAATTTTAAAAAGAGCTAATGATGCTTCTAATTCAAAAAGTTCAATAAACATTTATTAAACATATAATATGAGCAATTGCCTGGGGCTAGGGGAAGGCAAAGGATAGAGAAAAGGACAGAGAAAAAATAAAAGCGGCAAGAGCTCTGTCCTGAGTTTAATATCTGGCAGGGGGAGATGTTTCATGACTACCCACATACAGTAAAGCAAGTATAAATATTATAGTCCAATACAAGGTACTAGGTCTTAAAGGACAGGGAGAATTATTACAGAAAAAGATGAAGGCAGGAAAACTGCTTCAGTGAAGATAAAATATAGTGGGGAAAAAAAAAAAAAATATATAGTGGGGAGACCAGCCCAGCATGCAGCATGGGAAGAAGTCTGTGGGACTGGCGGGGAGAAGCCTGGGGCATTCCAGAGACTGAGTGGGACAGACATGATGGGTGAGGAGCAGCAAGCACAGCTGGGGAAGGTCCTAAATGCCATGCTCCTCGATAGCTTGGCCTTTAATGGGAGTATAACATTGGTTTAGTGGAGTAGTAGCATCTTATCTGTACTTTAAAACATAGACTAATATTAAGATACTATAGGTATAATGATAACATCAAGTCTATGTAAGAAAATGTACATGTTTTTGGAAATTCATCCTAAAGGGTGAAATGACATATCTAGGATTTACCTTAAAATACTTTAGTAAACAAAAAGGATGAAGAAATATGACAAAAATCTTGACAAATGCGTTTCAGTGTACTAATCTCTACTTCTGTGTATGCTTAAAATTTTCATAATTAAGAAATTTTTAAAAAATAAGAATATTGATAAATCTTCAACACTTACAAGGTACTTAATAGTGATAGAGAAAATAAATCAGATCAAGATTCTCTTTTCAGCTGGACATCCAGTTCATTGCCAGGGCCAACCAATTCTTTCTTTAAATGGATTTTACCTCCATCCATTTTCCACTGCCATCACACCAGCCATATTCTTTCTTTAAATGGATTTTACCTCCATCCATTTTCCACTGCCATCACACCAGCCATTGACAACAGCCTCCTACCTTTCTCCTAGCATCCAATCTTATTGCCATCTGACCCAGAGTTTACATCACAATACTGTTCTGCTGAAAACTTTCAGCAGCTTCCCACTGCACTCACCATAAAATCCAAAATGTATACAAAACTGCATAATATAGTTCACATCTATCTCTGTAGCCTCATCACACTACAGCTCACAATACTCCAGCCGATCCGAACTTGTTTTGGTTCCTTAAAAAGCCAAGCTCTTTCTCACTTCATGTTCCCTCTAATTACTATCTTCTCCCTTCTCTTCACATGGCTAGGTTCTACTCACCCTCAGATCTCAGCTTTAACACCTCTCCTTCAAAGAGGTCCTACCCTGACTCCCCAGTTTCCTCATCTCCCGTTTTACTATGTTACGGCACCTTGTACTTTCTCTTCATAGCACCTACCACAATGTATAATTACATTTATTAGTGTGCCTATCTCCATAATATCCATCTTCTCCACTGAAACAGAAGTTCCATAGGTCAATGAACATGTTTGTTTTACTCACAACTATCCCCAAAGCCTAGCACATAGAAGGAGCTCAAAATATATTTGTTAAATAGATGAATTTATTTTCATAAAAATCAGTTTCTTCAAGGGAGTCTATGAAACATCTGTGCCAGCATGAGAAATACAAAAGAGGAAAGTCAATTTAAGATCAGATTAACCTTAAATATACAAAGTCTTTGGCTCTGCCTACATAACTGTTGCTCTTTTCCACACCCTGATCCGGAATTCTGCCTATTCTCTCTCATATAATCCTACTTAACTAACACAATGAGCACCAATAAATTATATTACTATCATCTAACATGATCCCTATTCCCCTTCCCAACCTTTAAATGCTACTGCAGTCCAAAAGCCTAAATTTCTAGTTTCAGATACAGAGATATACCAAAAAATGCAAATAAATAAATAATCTCACCCCTCTGTTCTCTGGGGTTATAATAAAAAAGCCTAAGGGTTGTAAAAAGTTTCCAAAACATATTATGACATGTACTGCTTTTTATTTTTAAATTTTTAAAGATGTGTAGCTTGTTTTGTTTGAGTGTTTTTGTCTACTGGTATGAAAACTATTCCATTTGTGGCCATTTCTCTAACCACAAAATCTACCAAATAGTTCTTGACCTTTATAATGCCTATTTATTTTGATAGTAAAAGCCTTGACAAATAAATTGACAAAAAGAGTTCAAATTTGGTTTTCTGTGAGATTATATCTAAGGTATATGCTTTCTCAGTAACTTTAAAGAATTAGTTGTACACCTAATACATAAGGTCATGTGCCTGGTTTTTTGCGACATACGCCTTTAGAGACATCTCTCTTATTTTCAAATCCCATAATCTGTTAAAACAAGAGACTAAAATCATAATTAGGTTGACTGAATGAAAATTGAATCTTTCTAGGTCAAAATGGTCAAATATCAGCGATTTCATATAGTTCAACCTAATACTTCTTTGTAGTGTAAGACATTTTAAATTTTCTCCAAGTCTACAACCAGCAATACTTTGTCTTTATGTAATTAAGCTAGAATAGAAGGATCTTGCAGATTTTTTTAAAAATTAACAAAAACCATGAAAATAAAGAAAACTAGACTACTGAGTGAACAATGGCCTAATGAAAAACATTTTATGAAAAACAACTTATAAAGTTAATGGATGGGGGACTTCCCTGGTGGCGCAGTGGTTGAGAGTCTGCCTGCTAATGCAAGGGACACGGGTTCGAGCCCTGGTCTGGGAAGATCCCACATGCCGCGGAGCAACTAGGCCCGTGAGCCACAACTACTGAGCCTGCGCGTCTGGAGCCTGTGCTCCGCAACAAGAGAGGCCGTGATAGTGAGAGGCCCGCGCATCGCAATGAAGAGTGGCCCCACTCGCCGCAAATAGAGAAAGCCCTCGCACAGAAACAAAGACCCAACACAGCTAAAAATAAATTAATTAATTAATTAAAAAAAAAAAAGTTAATGGATGATTCTTATGTATATTTCCTAAGTATTGAAAACAAAAATGTAAAAGCTTAATAAAAGGAAAAGAAATAAAAATTAAACACTACTGAATGGCAATTCTTAAAAAAGGGACCATATAGCTAAATTAAAAACTAAAGTAAGAATGGCACAATAATGTGCCAATAATCATCTATCCTTACCTTGGATCAATTACTTCTGGATAGGCACATACTCTCAGAGTTTTTGAATTTGAACCGACAGCATACAGACCACCACCTGGATGAAAAGCCACTGCTCTAACAGCTTGTGTGTCTTCTAGGGTATTAATACAAACAAACTGCTTTTTTGATTTGTCATCCTATGGAAAGAATGAATATGAAAGTCATTCTATAAAAACATGAATTTGAAAGAATTTGTCTTTATCTCATTTTAAATTCATCTGAACTGTATTATTCACTTCATCACTTTAATGTTCATTATCTACAATCATACATTCTTTTGAATGGCAAATCCAAATTAAGCCCAATTTTTCTATTTTTGCTACTCATTGCTAATCTAAGCTCACACAGATCACAGATATTCAAGTTTTTCTTCGCTTACTATGACAAAATATAAGAATATGCATTCCCATATTAAGTTCTCTTTAACTGTCAAGGAAAAAAATAGTCCACATGCATAGTTCTTACAAAAACAGAAAACTGTTCATGTTGCTAAAGGTAGGAAATATAAAATACTATTATTTAATCATTTTAGGGTTAAAAAAAAAAAGTTTGCCATTATCTCCAGCAATGAATACTTTAATATTTCAAACTCAAATTGTAAAATACCCTTTTAAAACTGTAAAAATGATTTTAATCAGAACATTTAATTTCAGCCTCATTTCTATTTTAAACTGTCAACCTGTCTGTCCACAGCCGTCTTCTGAGGAAGGCAAGTTGAAACAGCTCTGTATCAAAGCTTTGGTGACTGCTATTATTGGTATCATTTGAAACCACCCTGCTACCCTGACCAGGACTGGACCCTGGACCTGGAACAGAGCCCTCCAGGCTGGGTGTGGTGCACAGACCCAACCAAATTCTGTCTTTGCGTATGCACCTGACATTCATATGTTCCAAAGGCAAATCACTTCAGCTCTGGTTGTATGCTGAGAGCTCTAGAATCCATAGTGATTATATCAATGAAGAGACTATGCATCTCCCTACCCAAACTTTAATGTATTCAGCAATACATCCTCATGGGGGAGTAGGAGTTAAACCTAATATATTACACTCTGTTTGTCTTACGTAACTGAATTGAATGCTTGTATTATTCATATCAATTTGACTAGAAATACTACATTTTCCATTAATCCATATACAAGAAAGGTGACTATTTACCAAATGAATAGCATGGGTAGATAAGAGAAAAATGGAGGGGAATGACTAATTGATTAAATGGCCGATAGCACATTAATAATAATTACTAAGGGTTGCTTTACAGCAGAAGTGGCAGAGCCAAAATTAACTTTACCTGCTCTTCTCCAGTGTATTTAAATTTTTTTTTAATTTGTTGCCATTGAAAAAATAGATTTCACATAAAAATCTAACTTTCTAGCTTTTCTTGAAAATCAAAAGAACTAGAAACACTAGGCCAGCATATTTCTTTGTGCAAGGGACAAATATTCCTATGTACTTATCACAAAAAAAGTCAACTTTATTCACTTATGTTACCTGTTTGGCCCCATAAGCATCTGAAATAATTATTGTTTATGGGGTAAAAATTTGAACTAGAGAAAATAAGATAGAGTGAAGGTGTACACTGGTTAGGGAAGGATATCTGGTTCCAAAGCAAAAAACAAATGCATTGATGAGAAGTCCAAAGGAGTAAAGATATAATAATACCTTAACTAATTAACCACAGGGTTCAGAGAGTAGTGACACAGCCCTAACTCATGCGCCAAGATCACCACTGGACAATTAATATGAATACTCTCAAAATGTGATTTGCCAGGCAACCCCTTCACTTCACTCAGTGAAAGCTCAACTACCCTGAGGTAACTACCAGCATTAACAATAATGACTATTCCTAGTCATAGTCATTATATTATCACTATAATAATGAACAAAGAACTATTGTTCTTTCTTTAAATTGAGAATTCCTTGACAAAATTTGCAAGTAAATATAAAAATAATGAACCTTCCTTCCCCTAAGTATTACCTCTTCCCCTCTTGATCTTGACAGATTCCCTGCAGAATCTCCAAGAGGTGGCTTAATGACCGAATGTTCTGATGAGCTGTGTGAATAGAAATTCAAGTACAGTTTACTCTGAATATCAAAACAGAAACTAATTTATCCTTTCAATCTCTAATATTTATTTTTTTGGCAAATGACACCCACTGACTCCAGTCATAGTTACTCTCTGGAGCCATTTGTTAAGAGGCTCTGGACTCCATAACACAAAGCATAGTTAGTTGTAAGGAAGGAATGAGAAGCCATTCTAGAAGAGATTAAGTCAAAGTTCACAAATTTTATAGTCAGATGCCAACTACCTTTTCCTTGCTTAGTTCCAGAATCCTGGTTGCTATGCTTAAATCCTAACCCAGGCAGGAACCTGGATTGCTCTTTAGAAAAATTATCTGGCCCATGAGAAAAGACTAACAGAAACCGGACAGTTCAGGGTCCCACAATAAAACAATGTTTCCATCTAATCACTTTTTGGTGAGGCCAACAGGTAAACACATGCATCCATACATGTGGCCCTTCCTTCCAATCAGCTTTTTTAAAAAACGCCTCACTCCCAATAGTCAAATGCTTGAAGAAAGCCTCCTAAATAAAAACCAGAGACTAGGGTATTCCCTGGTGGTGCAGTGGTTAGGACTCCATGCTTCCACTGCGGGGGCACAGGTTCCACCCCTGGTCGGGGAACTACGATCCTGCAAACCGTGAAACGCAGCCAAAAACAAAACAAAACAAAACAAAAAAAACGGAGACTAAAGGTATTTGGAAGAAGGAAGACAATTAAGGAAACAAAAGCTACAAAAATATAATTAAAATCCTAAGAAATATAAGGGGAAATAATGAATCCAGGAAACAAGAAAAATATCTATTAAAAAATATAAGGAAAATTAGAGAATAAGAAAGAGCTTAGAAAATAAAAATGATACCAGAAAAAATTAATCAATAGAAAATGGAGGTAAGAAAATTGCTACATAAATGTTTTCAATATTCTAGCACTTAAGTTTCCAGCTTAAAAGAGCCCACGAAGTATCCAGCAAAATGAAGTAAAATAGACCTACTCTGATGTGTATCATCATGAAGTGTTAGAACATCAGGGAAGACAAAGTCCTAAAAAATCCCAGAGTGGAAAAAGCAGCAGTCCTCATACAAAGGATCATATCACAATGGCATCAGACTTTTCAATATGTACGTGAGCATGTAGCAATGACTCCGAAACTCTGAGGAATGATTTCCATTCTAGAATTCTATACTCAGCTATACTAACAAGTCAAATGTGAAATATTTAGACACGCAAGATCTCAGAAACTTCTACTCTGATGTACCCGTTTTCAGAAAACTACATGAGATCCTAAAACAGGGGATCCAATACAGGGAACAGGCAAAGGAAACTCCCAGGAGAATGGTGAAGGAAAGTCCCAGGACTCTCTAGGCCTGAATAAAATGACTTAGAAGCAATGAATATAAAGTGAACCAGGAGTGATCTTGGAGGGGTGTCTCCCAGGGGGAAAAAAAAAATGGAAAGAGAAAGTACCTAATATTTTTTACTGTAATGAGGAGTTTTATGATTTTACAGTTCTCTCACAGCATCTGCAGATAGTTTAGTACCAAGAAAACTAAGCATGTATACACATACACATGCACACCAAAAATGAGGCAATTACTCCCCCCATGAAAAACAAAAAAGTTTTGTGAAAGGAAATATATTCATATTATATGACTCAGTTGTAAATAACATTTACATGGCCATAGTAATGTTAACATGGAATACCGATTTAAACAAAAATTGATGTATATTAGAAGAAGGTGTAGACAAAATTAATGTGTTGTGGCTAAGGTATGGTAGCTAAATCTAATTGGCAGGGAATCAAGGGATAATAAAAACAGCAATAGAAGCAGATTATTCAGAAATGTGGAGATACATAGCAAAAGAAACAGCTAACTAGGTTGAAAATGGCAGCCTACTGGAAACAGAAGTCATGGACAAAGATGGGTAAGAGAGGGGATTCTGTTTTGTTTTAAGCCTTGAAGTGCTATTTGTCCTTTTAAACCATGTATGTATATTACTTTGATAAAAATAAAAACCAATTTTAAAATTTGAGTTCTAGTTTGGGGGGTACACAAAACAAGTGTTATAGGAACTGTAATAAAGAAGCAAATATTAGATAAACTTATATTCTTAAGTATAAAACTAGAGTTTTTGATACTAAATGTATAAAGCTAATTCCTGTAAACATCCAAATGCCAAAAGCAAGTTATGCATTTTAAAACGAACTACTCCCAAAGGTGTTTAATGTTATAATAGAGGAAGAAAATGCTCAACTATTCCCATTGCATAAATTAACACTTGTCTACTGATAACAAGATGAAAATTTTTCTCTGACTACTGAAAACATAAATATGCAAGAAGTCTCAATTGCTGTAACTACCAGAGCTGCCAAGACTGTCTTGCTGCAATCATTCCACCATGTCAGAAAACATCTTCTTGTGCCCTGGATGTCTGTGGATTAAAAGATTATTTGTTGAAAGGTACCAATGGCAAGGGAAAAAACTGGGGAGGAATAAAGCCTAAAACTGTATGACCTGTGAGTAAGATGGCTTATAAAAAAAACAGAATTGCCTTGGTGGTGGTAAGAAAGCAAAAAGAAAAATAGGAGAATAAAGACTATTAAGAGACACAGAAGTTAGTAGAAGAGAATATAGATAAATGAAGGCAGATCAGAAAAAACAATTTGGTAGGTAATAAACTGTAAAAACTTTCATTTGTAAGGCTCCAAAGAGAAGTTCAACTCTCCAAGTTTATTTATTAGTATGAAGTTAACATTTCCAGGTCTAACAAAGTAAAGCACTTACATTTGGTTTCCACAAGAAGGTGATTCCTCAAGAAAAGGTATGTGATTTATTGATCCAGGATTACTAGGAGTGCTTGTGTGAATATCTGGAGCATCATGTGTTAATCTCTGACTAGAGTCTTGGGATGGTGTAGAAAAACTAGTGATGGAAGAATTATTAGATCCATTGCCTTTGTTCCCATTACATTGCTGGTTGAGTGCTGGCACCTCATTACCAAGGCTATCCATTCCAATATTTAATTCACCTAGCTTTTGAATGGACCTATAAAATAAAACAACGTAATTATATTAAAATTAAAACTTAGTCATACTCCTAACATATAGAAAACTGAAAATTTGAGAGGGTAAATACATGCACATATAACATATAATATATGACAAGTTTAGTACTAAAAATTACCATCATCAGTTTAAGACATAACCAAGTAACTGAAAGAAGATCCAAATTTTCCTATAGTATACCACTGTAAAGGAGATAGGCATAATGGGTATCATTGATTTTTTTTTAAAGCACCTTTTACCATAAAAAACAGAAAAAAAAATCTGTTTCTTCTCCAGTATAACTTTGGTTCAATTTTCAACATGAAAATTAATTTCCCAAAATAATAAAAATATCACCACTATCAAATTTCTCACCAACAAAACAAAACAAGCCATTTTCATTTCATCTGTCTAGTAATGTCATATTAACTGAGAAATGGATGACTAGAACAGGTCATGATGGGACAAAGTCAAGTGGCATCCCTATTATCCGCACATTCACTCATTCATTCATTTATTCATTCTACAAAAACTATTTGCCAGGCTCTGATCTAGGCACTAGTGAGATAAAACAGGGAGCAAAACAAGGTGACCTTGGGGTCTTTCCCTCACCGCAAGTCTCCCTACGTCAGGGTAGCCTGACTCCTTATGCTGGACTCAGGGCTCCAAAGGGCACAGAGGAAGCTGCCAGGCTCTCTTAAGATTTAGACCAGAACTGGCCCAGAATCACTTTCTCCAGCCTAGATTTAGTATGAGAGAGGACTACATAAGGGATGTAACTACCAAGGGGTATTGTGGCTCACCGTATTTTCTAATTTTTCTACATTAAACATTTGTGTTCGTGTGTGTGCTTGTGCATGCGTGCATGTGTACGTTTAGGGCTTAAAAAAGACTTTAAAAGAGCAGTTTAATATTATTAAAGGAGTTGGCAGCCATTACTAAATATTTATCAGTTAAAATGTTTAACTAGACAGTACTTCTAATCTTCTATGAAACACTAATCCTGTGAAATGCTCCCCATAAAAAAAGAGCCTGAGGTCAAATAAATGTGGGAAATGCTAAGTATAAAGAATCTAAAATGCAAATATCATATTGATTCTCTCAAAGTGGGGAGGATGGGGAAGGGGCAGAATATGCCTATAGTAAGTGCCAATTATTAGTAACAGAAACAAAATATCAAGAGGTATAAAGTAGTGATACACTACTGTTAATAATAATCCTATCATGCTTTAGTTGAATTTTTTCAGTAAGTTCTATTATAGAACATGGCTCTTATTTCTCTGCCTCTTTCTATGCCTCTGGGAAGGAAGAAACAAAATTTAATTCTGGAAACTGTGCTCTGCTGCTAGAATGATTTGGAAGACTAAAACATTAAGGGGAAAAAAGTATATTTTAATTTCTAGATTCTATCTCTATTCAATTTGTCCTTGGTATTAGTCAGGTACTTTAATGTCCTGGTACAGGCTCAGATATATAAGGTCTAGAAAAAAAGGATTGAACTATTATTTTAAAGAGTTAGAAAACAGAATAGATAAGAAAAGGTTAAGACAACAACAGAGGGCTTCCCTGGTGGCACAGTGGTTAAGAATCTACCTGCCAATGCAGGGGACACAGGTTCAAGCCCTGGTCCAGGAAGATCCCACATGCAGTGGAGCAACTAAGCCCATGCACCACAACTACTGAGCCTGCGCTCTAGAGCCCGCGAGCCACAACTACTGAGTCCTGCCACAACTACTGAAGCTCACGTGCCTAGAGCCCATGCTCCACAACAAGAGAAGCCACCGCAAGGAGAAGCCCGTGCACCGGAACGAAGAGTAGCCCCCGCTCGCCACAACTAGAGAAAGCCCGGGCGTGGCAATGAAAACCCAATGCAGCCAAAAAAAAAAAAGACAGCAACAGAGAATTTATATGAAACTAATTTATGAAAACTTAGGATAAACACCCATTCATATTTATTTATAATAGACCTGGTTATCCTATGGATTTTTATAACATACTTACCTTTAGTACAATTAGTACAATTTAAAATTCTAATCTCTAAAGAAATTCTAATCTCTAAAGAAATTGAGTTGTTAAATAATAAATATGCTCTAAACTGATCCTAAATTATAAGAAATAATTTGAATTCTATACATAATTGTCTTTAAAGGAAGAATAAACCATCTTGAATAGTTTAACTTTTTTTCTGAGAAAGGACATCCTTACTACTACCAGAATCACAGAACCTTGCCACTTCATGTTCTGACTTAATGCTAGGTATCTGCTTTCACTGAAAAGCAAAACAGTCAGGAAGTCAAACTGCAACCATGACTTTTACTGGTATGAAGACGACATCCAAGAACTAGAAGTAGCAATTCATCAAATTACGATAATCCTCATAAGCCACTGACTTGATCAGAGGTGATAAGAAAACGACCCTCAAACTGAATGTTCAGAGGCCTACCTAGACTCTATAGATTACCACTATACAAGTTCCTTGTGTGAAGGTTTGAAGACAGGATCAGTTTCAGGCTCACTGACTTGCATAACACGCAGAGTGTCAAGCAGATTACTTTCAATATTACTGAACCAAGTAAAGACAGTCGCCACTGCATTGCCATATTATAATCATGATGATAGCCAACATTTATGGCATACCTCCTATATGCTAGAAATTATTCTAAGTAATTTTTTATGTATGTTAATTCAACCTTCCAACAACCCTTGCTCATTTAAATATACATATTCAGGCTTCCCTGGTGGTGCAGTGGTTAGGAATCCGCCTGCCAATGCAGGGGACACGGGTTCGAGCCCTGGTCCAGGAAGATCCCACATGCCATGGAGCAACTAAGCCCGTGCACCACAACTACTGAGCCTGTGCTCTAGAGCCCGCTAGCCACAACTACTGAGCCCATGTGCCACAACTACTGAAGCCAACGCTTCTAGAGCCCATGCTCCGCAACAAGAGAATCCACCACAATGAGAAGCCCGCGCACCGCAATGAAGAGTAGCCCCGGCTCGCCGCAATGAAGACCCAACGTGGCCAAAAATAAATAAATTAATTTTTATAAATAAATAATAAATAAACAAACATATTCTGGTTTACTGATTTCTAAAAAAAAAAAATGTTACCATATATTTACCTCCTATAGTTAAAAATAATATAAGTTCATACTGTCTTGGCAGAAATTACAAGAAAGAATCATTTTAATATACTGAATTCAATAGAATCTGAAAGTTTAAGCTCTCAAAATAACAATAAAAATAACAGGTAACACTTAATATAGTGCTTACTCTATGCCAGGTACTGTTTTAAGCACTTCACGTGGATTAACGCGTTTAATCTTCATGGCAACCCTGTGAAATAGATGAGGAAACAAGCAAATAGAAGGTAGTAACATCCCCTAGGTCCTCAGCTATCCTGGGACAGGGCTGGATCCAGAAGTAGTCTACTTCCAGGCTGTGTGCTGAAACCACCACTCTCACTGCTCCCTTTGCTTAGATGTGAAAGGCCATTTAAAGGGAAGAAGGACAAAACTAGATGAGCCCTCAGAATGCTGTGACTGGAAGAGATTAAGTAATTCCACACTACTTGAAACACTTAAAAAGCCTTAAAATTTCAAACTATACATGGCAAGTAGCAGTTACTGCATGCTCTTAATAGCTTTTAAATAATTCCTTATATTTAAAAAAGTGACTAAAAAGACCAACCTATTGAGGAATTGTTCGGTAAGATTCTGCTGCTGATCAGGACCATCCTCCTGATTCACACCTCCTTCAAGCAGCATCTGTTGGTATATCTGTCGCTGTTGCTCCTTCTGTTCTAAATGCTGTTGATAGCGTAATCTTTGCCTATAATATTCTTGAAATTGTTCTGTTGAATCTCGAAGCTTAAAAATATTAGAAAAAATAATATATTTGAGCAGACTACAATTGAATATGTCACCACTCAACAGTAACTTCTATAAGTGCTGAATAAAACATACAGATAGCTATAAATAACAATCAGAAAATACTTAATACATAGGCTCTTTGAAAAATAACATAGTATCCATGAGTCTTAACAGTCAAGTAGATCAGATCAGTTAATTTGCTGAATTCCACAGCAAGAAATTGACCAAAATGAATGGTCATCCTGGATCCCTAACACCAAATAAAAATACAAGTTACAGTTGTCACAAGGGAGACATAGAGAATACAAATGTAGATAAAGACAAACACAAATCTATCTATATTACTAGAAAAAAAAATACTTACTGAGGGACTACATTAATATTTAATAAGCACAATATTAATCTTATCCAACACACTTAATTTAAGCATGTAAGTGGCTTAATAGGTTACTCTGGAGGGAAGCTTATAAAATTTCCCTCAAAAACAATACTTTAATTCAAACAGCCTTTCACAAGAAAGTAGAATAAATGGGTGTTAAACTTAGCAGTCTCAACATTCCTTCCTCACTCTTCTAGAAGCCAACTTAAAGGACTTAGATATCATAGTGAATTCAAATATTGGCAAAGAAAGACTCCTGCCAAGCCGGAGTCTGGTCACATTACACAGGTCACGTGAATTGGAACAAATCAGTCATCTCTAAACTTGGCCAACGCTGATAATAAGCTTATCTAAGAGTCTTGTACCGCTAACTAAAGCTAAAACTGTCTCCCTTTTCCAGAAAATAGTAACAGTCCCCCTTTATTTCATAACATAGCAATAACTCTGAGACAAAATTATCTGTATGTCCTTTAAAAAAATTTTTTGTGGTAAAATAAATACAAATATTGTAATTTTAACCATTTTTCAGTGTACAATTCAGTGGCATTAGATTCATAGTGTTGTACAACCATCACTATTATCTATTTCCAAAAATTTTCATCACCCCAAACAGAAATTCCATAACCTTTAAGCAATAACTCCCCATTTCCCTCTCCCCCTAACCCCTGCTAACTTCTACTTTCTGTCTCTATAAATTTGCCTATCCTAGATATTTCATATAAATGGAATCATACAATATTTGTCCTTTTGTGTCTGGCTTATTTCACTTAACACGATGTTTTAAAGGTTCATCCAAGTTGTAGCATATTTCTTTTTATGGCTGAATAATATCCCATTGTATGGATATATCACTTTTGTTTATCCATTAACTTGTGGATGGACATGGGTTATTTCTACCTTTTGGCCACTATAAATAATGCTGCTATGAACATGGATGTACAGATATGTTTGAACCCTTGCTTTCAACGCCTTTGGGTATATACCTAGAAGTGCAATGACTGGGTCATACAGTAATTCTATATTTAGCTTTTTGAGGTACTATGAAACCACAGTGACAGCACCATTTTACATACCAACCAGCAACGTATGAGGGCTCAAATTTCTCTATTTCCTCATCAACACGTGTTACTTTCCATTGCTTTGATTTTAGCCATTTTAGTAGTTGTGAAGTTATATTTCATTGTGGTTTTGATTTACGTTTCCCTAATGACAAGTGATGTTAGGCATCTTCTTCATGTACTTTTTGCCCATTTATAGACATTTAGCCAATTTGCAGAAGTGTCTATTCAAGTCCTTTTTTACATTGGATTTTTTTGTTGTTGAGTTGTAGTAGTTCTTTACATATTCTAGATATTAAACTCTTGCCAGATAAATGATTTGCAAATATTTTTCCCATTCTGTAGGCTGTCCTTTCACTTTCTTGATAATGTCCTTTGATGCACAAAAGGTTTTTTTTAAAATATTTGTTTATTTATTTTGGCTGCCCTGGGTCTTAGTTGTGGCATGTGGGATCTTTAATTGCAGCATGTGGGCTCTTAGTTGCAGCATGCAGACTTCTTAGTTGTGGCACATGTGTGGGACCTAGTTCCCCAACCAGGGATCGAACCCAGGCCCCTTGCATTGGGCGCATGGAGTCTTACCCACTGGACCACCAGGGAAATCCAAAAGTTTTTAATTTTGATGAAGTCCAATTTATCAATTTTTACATTTGTTGCTTAAGCTTTGGTATCATACATAAGAACGCATTACAAAATCTAAGGTTGTGAAGATTTATCCCTTTGTTTTCTTCTAAGAGTTTTATACTTTTAGGTCCTATACTTAAGTTGTTGATCTACTTTTAGTTAATTTTTATATATGGTGTGAGGTAGAGGTCCAACTTCATTCTTTTGCATGTGGAAATCCAGTTGATCTAGCATCATCTGTTGAAAAGACTATTTTTTCTCCCACTGAATGGACTTGGCACCCTTGCCAATAATCAGTTGGCCATAGATATACGGAATTATTTCTGGTCTCTCAATTTATTCCATTGGTCTATATACCTATCCTTATACAAGTACCACACAGTTTGGATTACTGTAGCTTTGTAGTAAGTTTTGAAATTATGAAGTGTGAGTCCTACAACTTTGTTCTTCTTTTTTCAAAATTGTTTTGGCTATTCAAGGTCCCTTGCAATTCCATATGAATTGAGTATTGGCTTTTCCATTACTGCAAAAGAGGCGGTGGAATTTTTATAGGAATTGCATGGAATCTGTAAATAATACTGGGGTAGTACTGACATCTTAACAGTATTAAATCTTCCGATCCATTAACACAGAATGTCTTCAATTATTTAGATCTTCTTTAACTTCTTTCAGCAATGCTTTGTAGATTTTAGTGTACAAGTCTTTCAACTCCTTAATTTATTCCCAGATATTTTATCCTTTTATATGCCACTGTAAATGAAATCACTTTCTTAATTTCCTTTTCTGATTGTTCATTGTTGGTGTATAGAAACACAACTGATTTTTATGTGTTGATCTTGTACCCTGCAACTCTGCTGAACCTGTTTATAAGCTCTAGTAGCTGTCTTGTGAATTATTGATTATACATATAATATTCGTGTCACCTGTGAATAGAGATAGCTTTACTTCTTCCTTTCCAATTTATTTCTTTTTCTGGTCTAACTGCTCTGGCTAGAACTTCTAATAAATGTTGAATAGCAGCAATGAAAGCAGGCATCCTTATCTTTGTTCCTGATCTTAGGGAGAAAGCTTTTAGTCATTAACTATTGAGTATGATGTTAGGTTGGTTTTACATAAATGATCTTCACCATGCTGAGGAAGTTCCATTCTATTCTTAGTTCTCTGAGAGCCTTGATCAGCAAAGTGTTTGATTTTGTCAAATGTCTTTTCTGAGATGATTGCATGTTGTTTCTTTTTTTCCTTCATTGTATTAATGTGATGTGTATTAAACTGATTGTTTTTTTATGTTGAACCACCTTGCATCCTGCAATCAATCCACTGGGTCAGAATGCACAATCCTTTTAATATGCTGATGGATTTGGTTTACCAGTATTTTGTTGATTTTTGCTTCTATGTTTATAAGAGGTATTGGTCTGTAGTTTTCTTTTCCTGTAATATTTTCAGTTGGTTTTGCTATCAGGGTAATGCTGGCCTCACAGAATGAGTTAGGAAGTGTTTCCTCCTCTTATATTTCTTGGAAAATTTTGAGGATTGCTAACGCTTCCTAAATGTTTGTAGAGTTCACCAGTAAAGCCATCTTATCCCAGTCTTTTCTTTGTTGAGAAGTTTTTTCATTACTCATTCAATCTCTTTACTCATTATAGATCTGTTGAGATTTTCTATTTCTTTCTGAGTCAGTTTAGTAATTTGTGTTTCTAAGGAATTTGTCCATTTCATCTAAGTTATTTAATTTGTTGGCTTACAACTGGTCACAGTATTCTCTTATAATCTTTTTCATTATTGTAAGGTTGATAGTTTTATTTTTGATTTTAGTAATTTGTGTTTTCTTTTTCTTTGTCAGTCTAGCTAAGGGCTTGTCAATTTTATTGATCTTTTCAAAGAAGCAACTTTTGGTTTTGTTGATTCCCTCTGTTGTTTTCCTTTTCTCTATTTTATTTCTCTCTCTTCTAATCTTTATTATTTCCTTCCTTCTGCTAGCTTTGGGTCTAGCTTGCTCTTCCTTTTCCTAGCTCTTCAAGGCATAAAATTAGGTTATTGATTTGAGATCTTTTTTTTTTTTTTTTTTTTAATTTTTATTTATTTATTTATTTATTTATTTATGGCTGTGTTGGGTCTTCGTTTCTGTGCGAGGGCTTTCTCTAGTTGCGGCAAGCGGGGGCCACTCTTCATCGCGGTGCGCGGGCCTCTCACTGTGGCAGCCTCTCTTGTTGCGGAGCACAGACTCCAGATGCGCAGGCTCAGTAGTTGTGGCTCACGGGCTTAGTTGCTCCGCGGCATGTGGGATCTTCCCAGACCAGGGCTCGAACCCGTGTCCCCTGCACTGGCAGGCAGATTCTCAACCACTGCGCCACCAGGGAAGCCCTTTCTTCTTTTTTAATGTAAGCATTTGCAGCTATAAATTTTTCCCTGAGCACTGCTTTTGCTGCATTCCATAATTTTGTTGTATATTTGGTATGTTGTACTCATTTTCATTAGTCTCTAAGTATTTTCTAATTTCCCTTGTGATTTCTTCTTGGATCCAGTGGTTGTTTAAGAGTGTGTTGATTAATTTTTACAAATTTTGGATTTAAAAATTTTCCTTCTGTTATCAATTTCTAGCTTCATTCCACTGTGGTCAGAGGAGATACTTTACATGATTTCAAATCTTTTAAAAGTTATTGAGACTTGTTTTGCGTCCCAGCACATGGTCTATCCTGAAGAACACTGCACGTGCACTGGAGAAGAATGTGTATTCTACTGTTGAGTGTCCTATAGATGTCTATTATGTCCAATTGGTTTACAGTGTTGTTCAAGTCCTCTATATCCTTACTGATCTTCTGTTAAATGTTCTATCCATTACTGCAAGTGGGGTATTGATGTCTCCAACTATTATTGCAGAACTGTCTATTTCTCCCTTCAGCTCTGCCAATGTTTGCCTCATATATTTCGGGATTCTGTTGTTTTGTGCATATCCATATGTACTTTTAAGAATAATTTTTCTACTTCATTCTAAATATTTAGTCAAAACCAAGAAAACTTACTCAACTTATTACACCTACCTACTCACCCCTTATAAGTGGGATAATATATATAAGATAAAATTTACACCCTATTTCACAGTACAATTTCCTTCCCAAAGCACCACAGAAAAATAATCTGGAACTCTAAAGGCTTAGATAAAATATTATTCTATATTATAAATGTCATAATTTCTTGCTCATTAAATCTAATTAGCAAAATATAGAGCATATATCTTTAAAATACAAGCTGTCC
This sequence comes from Eschrichtius robustus, assembly GCF_028021215.1. Taxonomy (NCBI): domain Eukaryota; kingdom Metazoa; phylum Chordata; class Mammalia; order Artiodactyla; family Eschrichtiidae; genus Eschrichtius; species Eschrichtius robustus. The sequence goes on from NC_090826.1 coordinate 96,079,445, forward strand.
ACATTTAATGCAAGTTCAATTACGTGAGTGCTCAAACATGTAGGAGCAATGTCAACTGTGATATTTTAAATTGTTAATAAATCCATCCATTAAAAATGCTCCAAAATATAGTGATAACTAAAAATACTATAAATTCTTAAGGAAGAGGGGAGAAAATGATCTAATAAATAAGAAAATCTAGATATTCGCTCTCCTACTCTCAAATATCAGAAAATTATTTTTAAGTTCTATCCAAGCAAATAGTATCACTTCTTACAAAGAGAATAACTCTAAAAGACTCGAGGTGTAGTAAATATTACCTCATTTTTTTCTTGCTTAGCTGGTCCTGGATTCTGTGCTCCATTTGCAGGCTCTTTTTCTGAAACTGAACTCTGGCCCAGGATTTCACTGCTGATAGGCCGCTGTGCCTCAACAGGTGTATCACTTCAGGGCAAAAAACAAAAAGGAAGAGGTAGGGGTAAAGAAAAACATATTGTAGTTAGAGAAATTTTAATTTAAAAAGTGAGTATTTAGCCTAAGTGTTTATCAAATGCACAAAAACAGATTTTTAAATTTTACTTTCTTCTCTTAAGTACACTATGTAAGGGATTTTTAAAAATAGAATATGCTTATAATGGAAGAGCACACGATTATTAAGCAAGGAGGGTAGGGGTTCCCATCTAAAATAATGTGTGTGGCCTTGGGAAAATCACTTACATTCTCTGTGGCTCAGCTTCACCTACAAATTAATAGGTTAGATGACCTAATGCCTACATTCTCTTAAAGAACTCTTAATCTGTTATTTTGTTATCCAAACATCAATTTTCTTTCCTCTAATATATTTCAATAAAATTTTAAGAATAGTTGAGATTTTATTAAAAGGCTTTCTTTGCACTTAACGCAAAAGCTAAACATACCTCTTTCAAATTTAAAAAAAAATTTTTATACTAATTATTTTTATTTATTTAAAATTTATTTAAAATTTATTTTATTTTTGGCTGCATTGAGTCTTTGTTGCTGCGCGCAGGCTTTCTCTAGTTGCGGCAAGCAAGGGCTGCTCTTCATTGCAGTGTGTGGCCTTCTCATTGCAGTGGCTTCTCTTGTTGCGGAGCACAGGCTCTAGGCGTGCAGGCTTCAGTAGTTGTGGCACACGGGCTCACTAGTTGTGGCTCGTAGGCTCTAGAGCGCAGGCTCAGTAGTTGTGGCGCACTGGCTTAGCTGCTCCACGGCATGTGGGATCTTCCCAAACCAGGGCTTGAACCATGTCCCCTGCACTGGCAGGCGGATTCTTAACCACTGCACCACTGGGGAAGTCCCCAAATACTTTTAATGTATACTAATTAGTAAGCTTGATATCTTATGTCAGGTTGTTCCTAACGGTCTTCTAAAATACTAGCAATTTCTACTTTTCATAGTTATGCTGTTCAAAGTTTTTAATAACTAAGATTATCCAAAGATGACAAATACCACATTCACATAGATTACCTATCAGTAAAAGGCACCATAGGAACAAGTACAAAAGTAAAGTGATTTTTGTCTTCAATGAATTTGATTAGGAGATGACTTCCTAATGGCCTCTCCAGGCAGAAGTATGTAAGACATATCAAAATATAGGTCTAGGGTTTAGGAAAGCAGAGCTAGACAGTCATCTTCACAAAGGCACCATTAGTTAGGAGCCTAGTAGTCTTAAGTACCTAAACATACATACACACACATGCACCCTGAGGAGGAAGTAGAAAGACCTGGGAAGAGTTTTCAGCTACCAGACTGTGCTGTAAGCTGCTAATGACCATAGGAAACCCCATTTTAGTCCATAAATTAGAATTTGTAAGAGTTATTAACTGTATAGAGATAGAATAAAACAACCTTTATAAAGTAACATTTGATTTAATTTTGCAATTTACACAGCACTTCCACATGCATTATCTCAGTTAACTTGCAAAATAACCTGTAAAACAGGTTAAAACTCCCATTTCACACATGAGGAAACAGACTCAAAAAAGTCATTTTCCCAAAAATACACAGTAAATAAAGCTAGGACTTGAATCCAGGTCTTCAGACTCCAAATTCAATGCTGGCACATGTCTGAGAATAGATCTTTTTTCCTGCCATTTAATTTTGAGACTATTATATTGTATAGTCACAGCTTGTGTATTTCAGCTGATTTTTATTCCTTTTTTATTCTGAGTTGGTTTCTGTTCGAGTGAAAAGATATCCTTCAAAATACCACACACTCTTTTATAAACTTTTCTTCTGTGTTTTATCTTCTTCTTCACCATAGTAACTCAGTCATATCCTGGGGATGCAGCACAGTGCTAGCACAGAGTAGACAATCAAATATTTTTAAATGAATACTGACTTCAAATTACCATAAGCAGGAGTCTCTTTATATTGCATTTTAACATAATTGATCTAACTGAGCTTTCCAATATTTTTTAATTACACCTAAAATATTCTTTAAAACCAGGTAAACTTTTTTCCAAAGTAAATTTTTATACTTTATCCACAGCACAATAGCTCTCCCATAGTATGTTATTAGTAGCCCTTTTGACACATTGTACTTTCCAAGGGTATGGACCCTGAACAGGGGAAATTTATATTTATTAAGCACTAAGCACATGCTTAGCACTGTGCAAGTCAACACTCTATTTTATAGAGGAGGTCACTGAGGCTCAGAGAGATTAAGTAACCATCCCAAGATCACACAGCTAGAAAATGGCAAGGCTACAGTTCAAACCCAAGTCTAACTCCAAAGACCATGTTCTATTCATTGTTCTACACTGCTTTGTCTCGTAAGTTTTCCAATTTCAGAGACACGACAGATGTTTTCTGGGTTATTACTACTGCTCAGCTAATAACACATACATTACTTACCTCTTGACATGTCATGTTTTACCCCACTGCTTATTCTATAATGGTCTAATAACTTATATTCCACTTCTTTCCATCTTTATTCAGTCATTCCTCAATTTATAATACTTTCTTTACATAGGGAATACCACATGTAGAGTCAAATTTGGCTGGATTTTTGTGTGTCTTTTTTCTTTATAAAGGCAATCCCACTGGTGCACAATTCAAAACATGCTATTCATTATATCAACCAAGAAGATCCTATCATCTCATGTACTCAGAAGAATATCAGCAGTTCCCCCAGAATTGAAGCCCAGCATCCCAGACAATGAGAATTTTCTCTAAGGGGATCAGAAAGTCCAAGAAAACTTTAAGATAGTCTCTACCAATGCTCAAGATTCTCTACTTCTTTAGGATTTAGATAATAGGATGCTCCTATATTAAATTATATTCATTCATTTGTATCACTAGATATCATCTTTATCTTTCAAATATAAAATACAGAGCAATAAGATGCCTTAGGAAGTCACCCTAGGCTTTGGGAAGTCCCTCACTTAACTGATCCCAGAATCCTTTCCTCTCTTTAAAGAACATTAAAGAAAAATCACACCCACCCACCCCAACAATCTCACAGCAACTTAACAGAAAATGCTTCCATAAATATTTATCCTGTAATTCTTGTGCCTTAACCCTTAACTAAAGATCTCCTCCTGTTTTAATTAGAAACAGAAATTACAAGTCCAGTGCTGCTTCTTCAATAAAGAATGCCTCCAACTATCCTATATGCATAGTAAAAGGTTTAGGTTTAGTTTTTGTGCTTTTAATGAACTTATTGCAGTCGATAGTAATACTTCATAGCATCAACTCCGAGTATAGGAAACCAAGATGTGTCCCCAGTGGGTTTCCTGGAAAATGGAGGCAGGAAGTTTCCTAACCCTTGAAATAAAGAACTGCTAATCAGGAAATTATTATTTCAAGCCAGGTTTGAAGGAAAAACTGAGTGGTAGTTTTAATACTTAATTTCCTCATGTATGTATATAAAGAATTACTAAAAAAAGATAAGTGGAAATAATCAGAGATTTTTATATATATATGTTCAATACAGTGATATTTACAGGAAACAGTCTACTCTCCTACAATAAGGAACTAGGTAAAATTATGATCCAGTCATACAATGGAATACTGCACACACCATTAATCATTGACCTCAATAAATGTTTAAAAATATGGGAAAAAGTCATGATTTATCAAGTGAAAAAAGCAAATTATATGAAAATATATATAGCACCTTCTCAATTTTTAAAAATGTATTCATAGGAAAAATGTTGGTCATCTAAGTGCAAGATTGTATGGGATTTTAATTCTCTTATTGATACCCTTCCATATTTTCCAAAATTTCTTCAATGCACATGTACTGCCTTTATAACCAACAAAATGATAATACGGGATATAAAAATAAAGGTTTTCCCTGATAATTGTAATTATCAAAATTTTTAAAATGCCTTATAAATAAAGTTTTAAAGACTAACTTTCAACTAAATGGACTTGAACATTTAGAAAACACACACACACACACACACACACACCAATTAGATTATCTCACACTTGGGGAGATCTCCCAATTTTCATGAGCAAATACTTACCGTTCAGGGGATTCTTCATAAATACTGTGACATTCTGTATTCTCAAGCATGAGACTTCTACTGAGGTTTTGTACCCCTGGATAATGGAAGTTAGCAAAGGAGTGTGACATTGGAGAAGTTTTGTTCCCAAGGTCTGAAATTCTCTTATCGTGACTGGTTAGTCCACAAGTGAGGCCATCTAAAGCAGGATTCAGAGAGCGGGTCATATAGGCATCAGCTGATTGAGGCCTTCTCATTGGAGATGATGGATAGGGAGAAAGTTTGCTGATAAGAGGAGTCAAAAGATCAGCATATGCAGCTTTTGTGGGTTTCAGAAGTTTGTCAACATGAATATTAAGCATTTTCTGTTCAAAAGCACAAGAGAAGACCGAAGATGGGAGATTCTGAAGCCATGACAATAAACTCAGATCCAAATCATCACAACCATTACCACATAAGAGGTCGATGCCAAGTAGTACTTCACTTTCTGTAATTTCTTCTCCAGTTGCTTTACTTTGACAAAATTCTACACAGCATTCATAAAGTAGGCCCTTCATTACAAGCTGAAATAAACGATTGTTACTTGCTTTAAAACCAGCCTCACTTAGCTTCCTATCAGCAGGGATGAATTCTGCAACCATGACACAAGCCTCTTCAAAACAGTGAACTCGTGCAGTGCTGGGATTCCAGTCCTTAAATTCAGCATGATTGGTCAGACGAGGCAAAGTCAAAAGCAAACAGAGCTTGCTGTAATCATCTTTAGAAGGACAGTACTCTTCTAGGGCATGTAAACATTGCACAGCTTCTTGCATGGTAAATTCCAGCTGTAAGAAAAACATAAGTGATTGCTATAAAGAGAGATGCTATGAGATATGAAAACAATGAGAGTATTTTATTCAAATATAAAGACACTTTACAAACTTTCACAAACTGTTCAATTGCAAAAGGATAAACTCATGTCACAGAATACTCATATAATTGTGGGCTATTTAACAACTTTCAAGTCAGGAACCAAAATGTTTTTTACTCCTAAAATAAAGATTTTAAAATTTGGTTATTAGCACATTAAACTTTTACCTATAAAAAAAGTGTTGTAATTCAGACTTAATACCATTTTCAAATGTATAATTTTTTAAGAGTAAGGATAATTAAGTTTTCTAGCAATGAAACTGAAGCATGCCAAAATTCAATTATTTATTATAGCTTGCTATCACTCCAGCTTACTCAAAAAGCAAAAGAGCCATTCTCAAACTTACCTTAGGACAAATGTGTGTGGGGAAAGAAAGCAAATCAAGAAAGGGAACACCTACAGTTCACTTCTACAAAAACAGTGCAGAGACAGAACAAAAGGAAGCTTAACTGAATAACAAATTACAATAATTTGTATAGTGAATATTATCTTAGGATCATAAGCTTTTTTTTTTTTTAAAGATTTTTTTTAATAAATTTATTTATTTATTTATTTATTTTTGGCTGCGTTGGGTCTTCGTTGCTGCATGCGGGCTTTCTCTAGTTGCGGCGAGCGGGGGCCACTCTTCATTGCGGTGCGTGGGCTTCTCATTGCGGTGGTTTCTCTGTTGCAGAGCACGGGCTCTAGATGCGCAGGCCTCAGCAGCTGTGGCACGTGGGCTCAGTAGCTGTGGCTTGCAGGCTCTAGAGCGCAGGCTTAGTAGTTGTGGCTCACGGGCTTAGTTGCTCCGCGGCATGTGGGATCTTCCCAGACCAGGGCTCGAACCCGCGTCCCCTGCATTGGCAGGCGGATTCTTACCCACTGCGCCACCAGGGAAGCCCCAGATCATAAGCTTTTGATGATGTAAGGAAACTTAGAGCTTGCATAGCACAGCTTCTATATCTTCCCTGTGGGAAAAGTTAGGGTGCAGATTTAACCTAAGTAATTCAGTTGGTTAGTGACGAAGACAGAATAAAAATTCTTATTGACTAATATTCCAGTGTTCTTTCCACTTTTTTCTTTTTTTTGGCCACACCATGCAGCACGCAGAATCTCAGTTCCCCGACCAGGGATCAAACCCATGCCCCTTGCAGTGGAAGCATGGAGTCTTAGCCACTGGACTACCAGGGAAGTCCTTCTTTCCACTTTTAAACATCATTATCTGCAAACATTGCTCTATTTTTTCAATGATTACTTACTGGCACTTAATAAAAGTTTCTTTGGTTTTGGATACAACAATACTAATATTAAAACTTTAAAAGTATCTCTCTAATCAAAAAGAATTTAATATCATTAAATCTAAATTGTTATTAAAAATACACATTGTATTAAAAAAACACCTTTGGGGAATTCCCTGGCGGTCCAGTGGTTAGGGCTCTGTGCTTTCACTGCTGAGGGCCCGGGTTCAATCCCTGGTCAGGGAACTAAGATTCTACAAGCTGCACTGTGCAGCCAAAAAAAAAAAAAAAAGTTAAAAAACACACCTCTGGATCAAAGAAAGTACTGAAAAGACAGAAAGAGGAAGTAAACATAATCCACTTCTGGGATAAGAAAAGAAGCAATGATGTAGAGTCATCAAGTCAAACATCTTTTGCTATCTATATCACCTTAAACAAGAGGGGAGCACACACTCTCCAACCAGATAGCCACTCATTTATCATCTTTGCCTAAATCACAGAACAAATTCAGAAGCACTACAGACTGAAAGTACTACATCTGCAAAAGAGCAGATCTTGCCCCACAGCCGCTCATAAAAACTTTGAAAACTCATGATACTAATCTTTTGTTTTAGTGAATAGAATACTTGTGACTGAAACAAGACTGTGGCGCAAACCTTTAGGAATAAAAATCTTACATGCTGGGGCTCATCTTCTGCTGACATTGCGTTGTTAACACATAAAGCTTCTAAAAACTTCTGCTTCAGGATAATATAACGAAACCTGTGAAAAATAAAATATGAAACATTAAAATGATTAAAATCTGAATTATAGCAATGTCGAAGACTAGAAATGAAACTCAAGTTCCTAAAGCAAAACAGGCCAAGTTTTTCTTATTGGACTAATTATTTCTTTAAAAAAAGACTTTAAAAAATTAATTTCCCAATGTCTCATAAATCAAATGTACTTATAAAGTTACTGTAAGTACCTCTGCTTTCAGAAAATTCTTTAATTATTTTACAAAGCTGATCAAATTGAAGCCATAATTAAAATAATTTCAGTAGCAAGTAATCACAATTTAATACTCAAAGGAAGGATTTCTATTTGCAATATTAATTCTAAGCAATCAAGTTTTTATGCAAGATGTCAAATGTCACCTAATATGAAATCAAAATCCTTTATGTTCCAAATATTTTATTTCCCAAAATATGTCCTCTTTTCTTTTCAAACATGAGAAAGGTCTAATAAAAATAGAGCTGAAAGGATAGGAAGGAATGAACAACATTGCTAAAAAACCATAAGATAACTGTAGACTTAAAACTTTTTAAAAGGGATTTTTCAGAGAGGGGAAGGGAGTGTCTACCTGACTTCTCTATGAATCAAAAAATGTTGAATGCCTTAAGCACTTTAAAGAAAAGTGTTTCTAAGGGCTGAAAGAAAATAATAATGAACTTCACAGTCATTCTTTCAACCACTGTTGTAACAGCAAATATGTGTCCAATAAAACAAAATCCCTGCCTTCAGGAAGAGGGTCATCTAATGGAAGCAACCCAAGTACCCATCAACAGATGATCGGATTAAGAAGCTGTGGTGTGTGCGTGCATGTGTACACACATACACACACAACGAACTATTACTCAGCCATAAAAAAGAACAAAATAATGCCATTTGCAGCAACATGGATGGACTTAGAGATTGTCATACTGAGTGAAGTAAGTCAGACAGAAAAGGACAAATATCATATGATATCGCTTATATGTGGAATCTAAAAAAATGGTACAAATGAACTTATTTACAAAATAGAAATAGAGTTACAGATGTGGAAAACAAACTTATGGTTAACAGGGGGGAAGGGGAGGAGGGATAAATTGGGAGATTGGGATTGACATATACACACTACTCTATATAAAATAAATAACTAATAAAGACCTACTGTATAGCACAGGGAACTCTACTCAATACTCTGTAATGGCCTATATGGGAAAATAATCTAAAAAAGAGTGGATATATGTATAACTGAATCACTTTGCCGTACACCTGAAACTAACACAACATTGTAAATCAACTATACTTCAATAAAAATTTTTTTAAAAGTCACACAAGGAAGCAGAAAAAGAATGAAATATTGCCATCTGCAAAAACATTGATGAACCTAGAGAATATTGTGTTTACTGAAATAAGTCAGACAAAGAAAGACAAATACTACATGATAACACTTATATGTAGAATCTAAAAAGTAATACAAATGAATATATATACAAAACAGAAACAGACTCACAGACACAGAAAACAAACTGTGGTTACCAAAATGGGGGGGTGGGGAGGGATAAGTTAGGGGTATGAGATTAACAAAGGCAAACTACTATACATAAAATAGGTAAGCAACAAGGATTAACTGTATAGCACAGAGAATTATACCCAATATCTTGTAACAACCTATAATGGAATGTAATCTGAAAAAATACTGAAACAATATGCTGTATACCTGAAACTAACACAATATTATAAATCAACTGTACTTCAATTTTTTTAAAAAAAGAAGAGGGTCATCTAATAAATTGCATGAAATATGTATAGGATTCAGCAAGATTTCAAAGGAGTATGAAACCAGGTCTACCAGAAATAGTGAGGGTCTTACAAGAACTGACTCTTGGAAGATGATCAAGAATGTGCTATGTAAAGGCAGGAGATGATGTAAGAAACAGTATCCCAGATAAATGAAGAATGTATAAAAGCAAATAGGTATCAAATAGCATGGTTTATGGAGAATCAGAAACTAATATGAGGTTCCACTTCTGATAATGGTGGAGTAACTTGTATCTGGCTAACCTTTCTGCAAATAACAATTAAACCCTAGATTAAATATAAAAAATATTTGAAAGCACTGAAGGAAAAAAAAAAACAAACTGGCATAGCTAGAGGGAAGTCAATCCTTGAAAAAGGGAACTTTAGGGGGTGAGGCTGAAGGGTATAAGGCCTTCCAGCTGAGGGCAATCCCCAGTCCACACAGTGTGAGCTAGAACTCAGGCAGAAAGCTGCAGTTTTACAGGCTTTGGAGAAGTCAGGCTTTTGAGAAGTTCAGCTGGCAGAACAGCTGAAAAGTGGTGGGCAGGGTAGGAGGATCCAAAAAAAGAGGAAACCACAATGAAAAATACACCAAAATCTACTGTATAAACTGTGCCTAAATCCTTGGTCATCCCTAAAACTGAAGATGCAAGGGAGACTCCAAAGAGCCCAGGGAAAGCAACAGATTGAAGGCTAAATAACTGAGCAGAGATTTCATCTGGTGTCCAATAGGTGAGGGACAGAGTTTGCATTCTGAAGTACAACAAAGTAAACTCCCTGCATGAATAAAAATCAATACCTTCCAAAGGAAGATAACAGAAATCCAGAGTTTCAACAATGAATCCCAATGTGCAAAATACATTAAAAAATGACTAGATGTGAAAAAAGAGTGACTCATAGTTAAGAGAAAACTCAATCAATAGAAACTGAGCCTGATATAACCTAAAAGTTGGAATTAGCAAATAAGGACTATTAGTGAACAAGCAGTTACTAAAAATATGTTCAAGGGCTTATTGGGAAGTACAGTCACAATGAACAAACAGATAGGAATATCTCAGAGAAAAATTATAAATAAAAGTAAATTCTGCAACTAAAAAGTACAATATCTGAAATGAAAAATTCATTGTTTATGAGCAGATTGCTAATAACTGAAGAAAGTGTCAATAAACATTGAAGTTAAATCAACAGAAATAATCCAGACTGAAGAATACACAGAAAAAATGTTTTTTTAAAAAAGGAACAAAGCCTCAAAACTGTGGAACAATATCAATCTGTCTAATGTTGTATACTTAGAAGAAGAAAAAGGGGCAGAAAAAATGTTTGAAGATATAACTGCCAAAAACTTCCCAAACTTGATGAAAGACATAAACTTATAGATCCAAAAAGCTCAGCAAACCCCAAGCAGGAAAAAATACAAATAAATCACTTAGGCACATCAAAATCAAACTGCTGAAAACCAATGACAAGGAGAAAATCTTGAAGGCAGCCAGTAGAAGAAGAATAAAAAGAAAAAAAGAAACATTACATACAAGAGAATTAAGGATAATTGTTTGTCAGAAATAATGGAGGCCAGGAAACAATGGAATGACATCTTTAAATTCTTTGTACTATCATGAAGAAACAACTGCTTCAGACATGGCCCTTGTGATGTTTTATATATACACACTGTTGACTAAGGGGTTTATATATCAGATGTTCAACTAATTGAAGTACACGCAAGCTGTCCTCGAGAAGTGCTCCAACTCAATGGGATTGAGTGTACTATTTGCTAGGAAAGCTAAAAGTCTTGTTTTTAAATTTTTGTTTATTGTTTTGTTTTGCTCAACTTCTACCAATGATAAGACACTAAAAATTTCAGATGAAATCTTACCTTTTTTTGTCAAATTTTTCCATACATTCTAGAGGCTGAATGAACTGAAGAACTTCATCCCATTGACCATCAAGGATTAGCTGCCTACATAAAGAAAAATCCACACATGCTATCAGATTTGTGTTACACTAATTAAAAGCAGAAGAGATGACAAGATAGCATTAGAACTTCACAAAGCAGGTATTGAGAATAACATTTTACTTGGTTTCTCAACCACTATAATAAACTTTTTCACAACTTATTTGTAACAACATATACTATTTGAGAAGAATTTGTGAATCTGCACCCACTCCTCATTCTCAAATATGTTTTTTTTACCTATGTAAAAACATTGAACTAAGTCTAAAAGTTTCTTTATTTCCCCACTAATCTTATAGTTTAAAGTTATTCTGTATTATTTAGGGGCCAGTGTGTTGGTATGTTCCAGTCTCACTAAGTCATTGGTTCTCAACTGGGTGCAGTTTTGCCCCCTGGAGAAATCTGGCACTGTCTGGGGACATTTTTGGTTGTCACAACTAGGGTGCAACTGGCATCTTCAGGGTATAGGTCAGAAGTGCTGCTAAACACCCTACAATGCACAGGAAAACCCCCACACTCACAACAAAGAACCATCTGGCCCAAAATGTTAACAGTACTGAGGTTGAAAACCCTGCTCTAAACTGTGAATTCAACATCTTTGAGGCATTTAACACTAGAGTTTATATTCTGAGAATGAAAATAGTAATGAATAATATCATATTTCATCCTACTTAAGTAGTCTATGGGAACTTCTAAAAGTTATAAGGCATTCAGATTACTGTTCTTCTTTTATAAAAGTAATTTCCCTATCTATGCTTTTTTACAACAGAAAATTTAAAAATAGGCAGGAAGATCTACATAGGATTGCCAACTTTTGATTCCACAAAGAATGAATATTAATAAAAAGCAATCACAACATGTATCATAATCATTTTATAAAGGGACATTTTATTTTGTTTTTTAAAGGTTTTTTAAAAATTTATTTATTTTATTTATTGATTTTTGGCTGCATTGTGTCTTTGTTGCTGTGCACAGGCTTTCTCTAGTTACGGTGAGCGGGGCCTACTCTTTTGTTGCGGTGCGCAGGCTTCTCATTGCGGTGGCTTCTCTTGTTGCAGAGCACGGGCTCTAAGCGCACAGGCTTCAGGAGTTGTGGCTCACGGGCTCTGGAGCGCAGGCTCAGTAGTTGTGGCGCACGGGCTTAGTTGCTCCGCGGCATGTGGGATCTTCCCGGACCAGGGCTGGAACCCGTGTCCCCTGCATTGGCAGGCGGATTCTTAACCACTGCGCCACCAGGGAAGCCCTAAAGGGACATTTTAATATCTCAAAAGTAGGAAGGACACAATTTCAAAGGCCAGCAGCCCTTTAAGATGAATACATTTAGTTTAATGAGAAACTTACTATCCTGTAATTTCACCTAAGACCAGTAAAACTTCATAACAAACCATCAGGTTTCTGCAGGGGGATATCTGAGAGCCACTGCTAAATTCCAGAAGTAGCAATGACAGAGCCCAAAGAATACTGCCTCAGTACTGGTTCCTGACTATATCGTTGACAAAGCTCCCTGGGGCTGAATGACATTCATAATATCAAATACAGGGAAGTGCAATGAGTTTAAATAAACTCTCCTAATATAATAAAGCTTTTTAAAAAGTTCCTTCTTCATGAGTTAGAAACATTTCATTTCTTAAGGCTTTCCTAGTCACAAAATGCTACATATCCAAGAATCTGTACTCCTTATCAAGGACATTTGGTATCACATAAGCACAGAATACATTTCTGCATGGAAATTTGGGTTTTTCTTTTTCCATCCAATTCAAGGAAGGATATATTTAGCTTCCATTTTGGCAAACATGTTAACTCCTTTTTGCTCTGTAATTCCACTTCCAAGAATCTTGTTTTAAGGAAATAATTCAAGATACAGAAATAGTCACATGTATGAAAGATGCTCAGTAGAACATGTATTTAGAAAAATTGCAAACAATTTAATTGTCTAAAAATAGGGGAATCATTAGGAAATTAAGTAAATCGAAAATTTTCAAAGCATAAATTTGTAATCACATAGAGAATTCCTATAATGTTAATGGATAAAGCAGGATACAAAATTCTAAATGCGACGAAATTGGTTTTTTTTCAATATGCACAGAAAATTATCAGTAGTATGTGTGGATGGTGGGCTGATTTTTCTTCTTTATTTTTCTATATTTTCTACAAAGAGTATGTTTATATAACGAGTATGTTTTACTTCTATAGCATAAAAAAAGGTATTTCAGAAATATTTTTTTTAACTTTACAGAGTCTCTGATTTCTTAATCAAATATCTTTTATGATGATGCCACAAACACAAGAGAGTTGTGACTCTTTTTAATGAATCTCTGGATCTTACTCCTGAAAACATTCTACAGAAAACTTTGTTTTGTAAACGTTCTTTATAAAAATAAACATTTAAAAAACTATACTTTGTCTTTTCATGATTACAAAGGTCTATCTATACTGTACCTATTATTAATACTTAACATTTCTTGGAATGAGCTACAAACCTCACAGTGCTAATGAAATCATACCTCAGGAAAAGCATATCATCTGAAAATAGGCCATTTATGACTCCACTTTCCTTCTCAAGGGCCAACATACTAATGTGAAGCTTCTTTGAATTTAAGAAGTCTAAAATTAGCTTAATGACTTCAACCTCTTTTACATTCACTGTTTCTTCAGCCGTCATGTTGATAACCTAAATATTAAACAAAACAAAAACAAAAATTAGTTCTATTATTTCTAACCATTATTAACTATCTGGAAACTACACATAACAAGTTTCTTGAAAATATTTAATACAGTTATTCTAAGTGAAACTAATGTAATATTTGTCAAAACCAAGTCATTCTTCAAGGTTTGATATAGGAATGGCTATGATTTTAAGTCCTAATCTTTGAGAGATACACACTGGAATTACAGATTGATATGAAGTTTGTGATTTGCTTCAAAATAATACAAAAGAAGCAGCATGTGGGAGGAAGTAAAGATAAAACAATAATCACGACCATTAAAGTAGGATAATGAGTAAATGGAGGTTCATTATATTTGCTATGGTCTAAATGTTGGTGTCCTCCCAAAATTCCTATGTTGAAATCCTAACCCCTAAAGTGATGGTATTAGGAGGTGGGGGCTTTGGGAGGTGATTAGGTAATGAGGGCAGAGCCCTCATGATTGGGATTAGTGCCCGTACAAAAGAGACCACAGGGACTTCCCTAGCAGTCCAGTGGTTAAGACGCTGTGCTTCCACTGCAGGGGGCACAGGTTTGATCCCTGGGTCGGGGAACTAAGATCTCACATGCCGCGCAGCTTGGCCAAGTAAAAAAAAAAAATTTTAATAATAATCATACACTGCGATCTATTGAAAGTCAGCCCTCGACACAAGGGTTTGTCGCTCCCGCCGCCGCCACTGCGGCGGCGGCGGCGGCGGGGCCCGGGGGTGCTCGGCGTCCGTTTCTTCCTTCCTCTCTCTCTCGCTCTCCGGACTCCCCCACACAGCACCCCGCGGGCGGCGTCCTCGGCCCACCCTCGGTGGCTGCCCACCGTCCGCGCGATGGGAGCGGCGGCGGGTCTCGGCGCGCATGTTCCCGGACCGCCCGTCCCGGTCGGTCGGGGGAGGCGCCAGCCCCGCCGGAGGAAAAGGGGGGCGAGAGGGAAGGGGACGCCCCTCGTGGCGCCCCCCGGCCTCGGCGCGCCGCGCCTCCTCCCCACCCCGCCGTGGGCCTCGCCCACGGGCTGGGACGGGGAAAAGGGGAGGCGGGTGCGGACCGAGAGGCGGCGGACGTCGCAGGGCGGCCCCGTGGGCCCCTTTCCCGGGTGGCCGTGGGGGCTGGAACGGCGGCGGCACACGTGTGCCGCCCAACGCGTCCGCGGCCGGGTCCTTCGCCACCCTCGGCGCGGGGGGTGGGCCGGGGTTACCGGCCGCTCGCGGCCCTTGCGCTCTTACTAAAAAAAAAAAAAAGAAAGAAAGAAAATAATATAATCATAAAAAATAAAAGAGACCCCAGAAAGCTAGTTCAACCCTGTCTGTGAGGATAAAATGTGAAGTCAGCAGTCTGCAACCGGGAAGAGGGCTCTCACCAGAACGGAACTATGCTAGCACCCTTATCTCAGACTTACAGCATCTATTGCAGAACTGTGAGCAATAAATTTCTGCTATAAATAAACCACCTAGTCTATGGTATTCCGTTATAGCAACCCAAACGAACTAAGACAATATTATTTTCTCTACTCCTACATATGTTTAAAATTTGCCATAATAAAGAATATTTTAAAAAGTCACTAATAACCAAACCATGTTTAGTTATGCCCTATACACTCATTCAATAAGCAGTTACTGTCTTTTCTCTGTGATAGACACTGTCCCATAGTCAGGACACACTGGCTCTGTCCTTAAGAAACTTATAGAGTGTAGCAGCAACACGTAAAATGTTGTACCCTATACTTTGGAACCAAACAAAACAAGGTTGGTTAAAATGTGCAACTTTAAGTCATATTGGTACTACCAACCCAAACATCAGTGATATTTCAGCTCTCTCAAATCCCTTCTCTCACCTGTAAGTCTGCAGTGATACAACTGAGCACACAGGTTAATTCATCAAGAATTAGAACCAGGAGGAATTCTGAAGATCATTAGATCAACATTCTCATTTTAAAGATGAGGCCACACAAGTTAAATGGCCTAAGTTGTTGCAGTTTTCAAATGTTCACGCTCAGAGCAGTACAAATGACTACCAAGCTAAGCAGACTAGCTGCAAACAAACCTCATCAGATGAAACAGATTGTAAGCGTATCTTTCTCACAGGATCAATTATCTTCTCACAGGACCTATCTTTAACCAAATTCACAGAAACATAAACATATGCATGTATGCACATGGGTTTATTTTTTGTCTACCATTTTGACAATATATTTCTTCATAATGAGAAGTACAAACATCTAGCAGACTAGAATGTTCATCAGATGAACACATTTTCTCTCTTAGGTGGAGGTGATAGAGTAAACAAGGGACAGAGCATGGAAAAATAATTATGATTCAAATATTTAATGACATCAGACTAAGCTAATCTCATACATCCATCTCCACAATAAGGACATGCCTACCTCAGGAAACAAACTCACAAATCTGTCTCCCCCAACAGGCCAGCCACCCAATTCCTCATGCTTTGGGTTTCCCTTTGCTATCTTCTGAGCTGACCACCCTTCTGTTCATAGACTTTGTCCAAAAGACTTTGTACAATAAAATTAATGATATTTCCATTCAATAAATTCTGATCATATTTCAGAACTGTCTCTGAGATTAGCAATTTGAGCATTCCCCAAATCTTCAGATAATTCTTACTAGAAAAGAATGGCTTTTGCTAATTTAACTCTCAGAAAAAATAATTGTAAACTCCCCTCGAATCTTAGAGGGCACTTCACTTAAATCACCATATACCAATCACACAACTTAATACAGAACTGAGACTAATTTTCTAATGATTCAATACATCCAATGTTCAATACATAATTTTCTAATGTTCTATAATTTTCTAATGTTCAATACATCCAATGATATTAAACATTTTATAGGCCTCATATTATTCAACATTCAGTCTAATACTAAGTAACTCTGGAGTTACTACGAATCTATGGCAATAGTCCCACAAGTTTCATGCCGCCATCATTTCTGATCAATAAAGCCTAAGAGAAAAATGAGTAGTATATTCTTACAAATACATATTTTACACTGACTTTATATCTAGATTTTGAATAGATACAAAAAATGTATCTTAATTACCCTAGAATTATTCAGGGTTTTAAAAAATTCATTTAAAAAGATAAGTTTTAATTCTATACTGTAGAATTCCCAGTAGAAAAGTATGATATTTTAATCACCCAACCCAGAATTTTAACTCTTATCAACTTTACTGTTGCTGGATACAACATAAAACATAGACACATAACATAATGACTATATCTTAGAATTCTTCTTTTCTAACCCACCCTGTGTTACTGAAACATTTGTAGAGGCTCCCCAAATCCTAGCTATGTAATTTAGAAATTAGATATGTATATATTTTTAAACATAACATAAAAGCATGATTCATGAACATTCTTTAATCTCCTTGAACTATTTAATCACTACAAAGCTAGAATTTTTTGCTAATTCAGAGGAGTAGAATTCAATAATAAATGCCTCTTCCCCTCCCCTCAGGGGGACTACAAATCAGTAAGATTTAACTAGCTTAGGAACCACTAAAATTATTTTTTAATGAGATGTACAGTATATAATAAGTGTTCATAAATTAACACTTATTAACTTAAGAAGCAAAAAAATCAATGAAGAAATGTCTCTAAAAAAGTACAGAGTAGATGCTTTTGTTTGCAACTGTTCTAAAAGCTATTCAAGGGAATTCCCTGGCAGTCCAGTGGTTAGGACACTGTGCTTTCACTGATGAAGACATGGGTTCGATCCCTGGTCAGGGAACTAAGATCCCACAAGCCACGTGATGCAGCCAAAAAAAAAAAAAAAAAGCCATTCAAAAGGATAAAGCTCTGGCCCTTTAACCTGACTATTTAGCCAAAATCAGCCTTGATAACATCTTAGGTAGACCTGCCAGCCCATGGTACATGTGAACAATTACTCATCAGGCACAATTTATATAGGACGAACAATAAAGTGTATTCCACTAAAAACAGAAAACAAAATGGGGGAGGAGGAATCAGAGTGTTTCAGTATTTCCATATGAAATGATAGATTTACTGTAGGAAAAAAATCACAGAAACATGAACACTATGAATTTTCCTTTAAGAAATAAATGTTTACTTATATTCAATATCTGGACTAAGTGAGGTAAGAAAACAAGAGTTTTCTTTAAAAATAAATATATCTGGAAACCAGCTGGAAAGTGGTTAGTATTTTAGTACTAATATACAATTAACACCTACAGAAACTAAATTCCAGATGGCGTCTCTATATGGACTCCTGCTGATTACTATCTTAGTGAATCAAGATTAGAAGAATGTATTAGAGGGCAAGAAATAAAATTATTTTTAGAAATCTAAGATTAAAGGTAAAATGTTAACAATAGATAAGAAAAAAAAGAATGGTAATAGAAATATATTGACTTCTATGTATATTTCTATACATAGATACGGAAAAAGTTTCATGAAAAATATATCAGTGGTAGCTTTCTAGCCAAATATAAATAGATATTTAAATGTTCCTTTGCAATGAGGTTCTTCTTCTACTTACTTATAATACAGATTAGAAAGGAAGAAAAATGCACAAGGCTAAGAATGATTCAGAAGCATAAGGCTGAGAACGATTCAGAAGTATAAGATTAAGAGAATTAAGGCACAGCCACTAAATATTTTATAGTCAAGAAAAAAGTGCATAAAAAGGCTCCATTAATCCCCATCTCCATCCTAAACAATAAACACCACTTTCTTTAACCTTCCAAGAATTACAGAGTGCCTAACGCTGAACAATAGTCCTTTACCATTCCAGTTTACAGGCAAAAATGCAGATAAAGAAATGAAGTACTATGAAGCTTTTTCATAAAATATCAAACTGCAACATAAGACTATGGTAATTTTTCCTTAAAAAAAAGAAAAAAAAAGAGTGAGAAAAAACTTGCTATCTCTTTAATAAAATAGCATTCCAAAAATTTATGTTGCTGCCAGATCATTTAATTGTAAATGTCTGGTCCTTCAGGAATATAAATGTGACATTGCAAGTCACAATTTCTATGGGCCTCAATTTCTTCATACATAAAATAAGAGGGTTAGTTTAGCTAATTTCTATGATTTCCCTTCAACTTTTATAATTTGTTTTAACTCACATTTCAGTAACAGGAAGCATATATTCTTAGGGGGAAATAGCAAGTCTGGAATAATCAGAAGTCTCTGTCCTTAGGTCAGTTTAATAAGAAGAAAGAAAAGAGATTTGTTTTAGATCATTTAAGTAAACAAACAAAAGAAAAGCCCTTCTAACTGCAAGGCTCTGTCACGTCTGCTAATCGGCTAATATGGATGCAGTGTGTGTCCCTTCTTACTGCTGACAGCTGTTCTCTATTCATCAATTATTTTAATTTACCTTCTGGAACTGTGAATGATTTTTGGTGTGAAGAACAAATTGTTTAAAGCAGGTGCAGCTTTATATAGCTATAAAAAGAAAAGAATCAATTAACATAAACAATATGTTGTGTATATACATAAAATATCTCTAGAAAAAGACACAAGAAATTGATAAAAATGGTTGTCTCCAAGAGGGAAAACTGGATAATAAAGAATAGAAATGGAAGACTTTTCACTATATACCCTTTTGTACCTTGTCAATTTTGTACCATGTACAATTATTACCTATTCAAAAAAATTGAAATACTATACATGAAACATAAGTAATGAATTTCCAATTGCAAAAAACTGGAAAGAACTAGAAATATAATGAATATAATGTATTCATTATGTATATAATGAAGCAATAACATTTCAGAGTGATTTGTATTTCTTTTATAACCTGAGACCTCTTCTCAGATCGGATTCAAATATTATTTCAATCTTTCTTTATGAGATTAAAGTATTTGAATTATTTGCATATTCGAACCCACAAGTATTTTAAAAACATATTTAATTACTAAAGTACTAAAAATGTACAAGACAGGCAGACACAGGCTGTGTAATTGAGTCACATAAAAACCAGAAAAGGTGGACTTCCCTGGTGGCGCAGTGGTTAAGAATCCGCCTGCCAATGCAGGGGAAACAAACAGGTGCGAGCCCTGGTCCGGGAAGATCCCACATGCCCCGGAGCAACTAAGCCCATGCGCCACAACTACAGAGCCAGTGCGCCTAGAGCCTGCGCTCCACAACGAGAGAAGCCACCACAATGAGAAGCCTGTGCACCACAACGAAGAGTAGCCCCCGCTCGCGACAACTAGACAAAGCCCGTGTGCAGCAACAAAGACCCAAAACAGCCAAAAATAAAAATAAATAAATAATTTTTTTAAAAAACAGAAAAATTTAAAAATTGCTAAATTTGGCACTAAAAATGTAAAATGTAAATCTTCCATTTAACAGAAGTTGCCATAAAGTTAAAAGACAAGGGTCAAACAAGGACCAAATACAATACATATAAACAGCTAAGTGATTACCATCTAGAACATAAAAATAGCATCTTCAAATCAGTATCTCCCCCAAAATTCCAGTTGAACAATAAGCAAAAACTCCAGACAATTCACAGAACTACAAATAACCAAAGAATTTATGAGACGATGTTCAACTTCACTAGTAATATTAAAGATGCCATTTATGGAAAAATTAAAAAGACCTGATAATATATAGTGTTGGCAAGAGTGTAAATGCCCCTTCATATGCTGTGTTAAGAATATAAATTGGGACAGACTTTTTTTTTTTTTTTTTTTTGCCTGAGTTGGGTCTTTGTTGCTGCACACAGGCTTTCTCTAGATGCAGCGAGCGGGGGCTACTCTTCATTGTGGTGCGCAGGCTTCTCATCGCGGTGGCTTCTCTTATTGCAGAGCACAGGCTCTAGGCACACAGACTTCAGTAGTTGCAGCACGTGGGCTCAGCAGTTGGGGCATGCAGGCTCAGCAGTTATGGCTCGCAGGCTCTAGAGCACAGGCTCAGTAGTTGTGGCACACGGGCTTAGTTGCTTGGCAGCATGTGGGATCTCCCCAGACCAGGGATTAAACCCATGTCCCCTGCACTGGCAGGCAGATTCTTAACCACTGTGCCAACAGCGAAGTCCT
The DNA here is from genome assembly GCF_028021215.1 of Eschrichtius robustus. Classification (NCBI taxonomy): domain Eukaryota; kingdom Metazoa; phylum Chordata; class Mammalia; order Artiodactyla; family Eschrichtiidae; genus Eschrichtius; species Eschrichtius robustus. Next base: position 96,100,237 of record NC_090826.1, read on the forward strand.
GGGACAGACTTTTTGAAAGAGAATTTGACAGCATGAAATTTTCATCTATGAAAATTTTAAATGCATATACTCTTTGACTCACCGATTCCAATTCTATTTCTAGGAACCTATTCTGCAAAAATACTTGCAAATATATACAAAGATACATATACAAAGATGTTCCTTAAGATTTGCTCGTAATAGACAAAAACTAGAAATAAACTGAGCTCTCATCAATAGAATTGTTAAATTGTGGTAAATTCATACTATAGAATACTAATGCAGTGATGTAGATCTACTGTACCTTAGCAATAAAAAGGCACATCACAGAACAATACAGCTATCAATAAATATTTGCTGAATGGATGAATATAAATAGGCCTATTTATCTTTTTTAAAAGGGAGGGCATAATATCTCTGTGTCTAAATAAATGACAAAGAGAGAACTGGAGGGATACATATCAAACTGTTCAGAGTGGTTACCTCTGAAGAGAGGAATGAGATTGGATAGAGGGCAGGGAACTAGGAAGGGAAAGGCGTTGAAGGCAGTTTTTTTACTCTTTATCATCTGTATTACCTGAATGGTTTACAACCAATATATATTCATGCATTACTTGTACATTTATACATACATTTCTTATATAAATAGAATTTTTAATTTTACACAGAAAAAACTGTGAAAATGAAAAAAAATTATAGAATTAGATCTCAAAAGTTCTCTTCTATATCAAGGTACCAGGTAGAATAGAATCCCAAAGATAGGATTAACTGCTACATTTACAATGCAAAAACTATTGGGTACAAAAACTATTCTAGGATCTTTACTTATATTGTTTAATTGATCTTTATAACAATCTTACGAGATTGGCAATTTCATCCCCATTTTACAGATGAAGATACTAAGCTTTGTAAGGTTAAGAAATTAGCCTAGTATTTATATTAAGGCTGAACATCTCACTAGCAGCTGAATACTTCTTTCAGAAGTGTGTCAGGACATAAATCCTGATATCAACATCCCTGTCAACACCATCCAGGAAATCTCTTAAAAGTACCTGAGGGAACCTATTTAATTGTGTAACAAAACAAAGGGGCAAAGAGGAGGAAAAAATATATATATTTAGATTAACTTTTAGATCAATTTTTCATTAGTTCCTTAAACATCTGGGCTGTCTTATCTTGATAGACAGGCAAGAAATTGCCTCCTCCTCCCCAATTCATATCCTAAGCTTTGTAACAATGAAAATTAGAATTTCTGACTGTGAAAGAGTAAAAGAAATAACAGACATAGAGGAGAGGCAAAGAGAGACAGAGAGATAGAAATAGGAAGGGACAGAAGGAAGGAAGGAAGGAAGAAAATACAGTAGACAAAGGTTAAAACCCTAGAACAAGATTGGAACCATAAGTTGACCAGATTCTAAAGCTCTTCCTACTGTATCACACTGATTCCCAAGAAAGGGAAGGGCATCAATACTTTACAAAAACAAGGAAAAACATAAAATGGATAGAGTCATCTAAATATGCTAAAATGAAAAACCTTCATTTTACTGAAATAATATATAAAAATTATTCCAACAGAGGTCCATAGTTCTATGATTCTTCAAATTATTTTTCTATTAAACAATGTTAATAGGGTGGGTAAACAAGCTAGAAGTCTACATTAATAACAATCTAACCAGACTTTTAAACATACCGTTTTAGCTAGAGAGACAAAATTATTAGCTCAACTGTGTCAGAAACTAAAATGAAATTAAAGATTATTTTTTATTTTAAAAGATCTCTCCAGGTCCAATAAAATATACTTCCTAACCCTACTTGATAAACCACACTTAATTTTTTTTTTTAAGATAAAGGATGCTCTTTTATTTATTTATTTATTTATTTATTTATTGGCTGCATTGGGTCTTCGTTGTTGCGCGTGGTCTTTCTCTAGTTGCGGCAAGTGGGGGCTACTCTTTGTTGTGGTGCGCGGGTTTCTCATTGCGGTGGCTTCTCTGGTTGCGGAGCACGGGCTCTAGGCATGCGGGCTTCAGGAGTTGTGGCTCGCGGGCTCTAGACTGCAGGCTCAGTAGTTGTGGCGCACAGGCTCAGTTGCTCCATGGCATGTGGGATCTTCCCTGACCAGGGCTCGAACCCTTGTCCCCTGCACTGGCAGGTGGATTCTTAACCACTGTGCCACCAGGTAAGTCCCAAAGGAGTTTTAAATAGTTTATTCCTTAAATTATCACAGCAGCTTATGGTAAACATTCAAATGTTTATTAAGCAAAATTTCAACCTATAAAAACACATGTAAATAAGAAATGTAGAATTGTTTTAAGATTAATATTTGTACCAAAAATTTTAATTTTAGACTCTAATCACAAGTTAATGCTACATCAACTAAGATCAAAGTGAATATTCATATAAATTCATATAGTATTCTTTATTTATTTGCTTATTTGTTTGTGTGTTTTTACCTTATCTGTGGTAAAAGGTATGCTTTATCTAAGAACACAATTTAACCTTTCATTATATGATGAAATCGCTAGTATAGTTTTCTGTCACACCTAAAGCCAAGGTACCAAAACAGTGCTTTGTAAAATAGATTAAAATTATCCTTTATGTTCTTTTTTTACTCCCACGCTTTTTTGTTTTCAACGAGAAAAGTAGAACTTAAGATATTTGAGTATGCTTCAAAACTGAACTACATAAAAAATGGTTTGTTGGTAAGTATAGGACTATATTTATTATATAGAGGTACATTCAGAAACATAAGAAAATGTACTGAACCAAGAGTCACAAAAACTTGAAAATGAACTAAAAATAACACAAATTATACAAGTATTAACTATAGAAGGAAGTACAACAGAGTACATACTATATAATTACCCATTAAAGTTTTCCATCCTTAGCTTTTCTACTTCCTTAGCATTTATAAACTTATCATAGAATTGAGTTGGAAGGTACCTCTGTCCACTCTCTAATTTAGTACAGAATATCTGAACACTTAACTCTGAGAGATGGTCTGCCAACCTCTACATAAATGCCTCCAATAACAGAAAATTTCTATAACCCCCAAGGCACCTATGGAAGACAGTCTCTAAGGCGGTCACCAATAAGACTACTAGTGTTTTTACATCATTTTGTAGTCCCTGGCCCTTGAGTGTGGACTGGATTTACTGACTCACTTGTACCCAAGTGCAGAGTGGAAGTCCTGGGATGTCATTTCCAAGATTTATAAAGAGATGGTAGCATCCATCCTGAGGGCAGGCATGTGCCCTCTCTCAGACTGCTCACTCTGGGGGAAGCCAGCTGTCATGTCATGAGGCAACCTTGTGGAAAGGTCCAAGTAACAAAGAACTGAGGGAAGCCTTCAGTCAACAGCCTGTGAAGAGTGGAAGCCCTCAGTCCAACAAGGAACAGAGGTCCAGGTCACTGAGATTGGAAGGACATCATCCCCAAGTCGAGTTTTCAGGTGAGACCACAGCCCCTGTAAAAAACTTGACTGCAACCTCAAGAGAGACCTAAAATCAGAGGCTCCCAGCTGGGATGTTGGGACCCTCAGAAACAGTGAGATAAATATTTGCTATTTTAAGCCACTTAGTTTTGGGGTAATTTGTTACACAGCAATAGATAATACAGAATTCCTTTAATTTTTTCTCAAGTATAAAAAGGCATTTTGTTTTGTTTTCCAATATTGAATTAAAATCTACTTTCATCTAAGTATGTCTTTGGGTCAGCATAATAAAAATCTGTTACGTTAAAAACTTTTACACATTTGAATCTGACAATCATCAGGTCTGTTTCCCTACTTCCTTCAACCATTCTTCACATACCTTCCAGATCCGCTACAATTCTAGTCATTCTCCTCTGAACATTTGTTAATCTCTCTCTTTAAAGCATCTGAAATAGAACACAATACTCCAGGTATGGTCTGGTCAACAACTGTACACAGTGAAATTAACAATTCCCATTATGTGGGTACTATACAGTGAACACACCTAGACACCTAAAGTTGCTTTACATCATCTAGTTGTGAGATACTGTTTTTTGCACTTCCCAGAATTTCATTTCAAAAGCTTTTCCTAAAGTTGGAAAGAAGACCAACCCAATTCTATTTCCAAGCTCTCAAAATAATGTAAACAACAAAAAAGCAAAATTTACAAAAATTTGCAAACAATATATACAGTAAGGTGTTAATATCCAAAATATGCAAAGAACTCATACATCTCAACATCAAAAAACAAACAACCTGATTCCTGATTAAAAAATGGGCAGAGAATCTGAACAGACATTTTTCCAAAGACATACAGATGGCCAACAGGCACATGAAAAGATGTTCAACATCACTAATCATCAGGGAAATACAAATCAAAACCACAATGAGATATTACCTCACACATGTCAGAATGGCTATTATTGAAAAAGACAACAAATAACAAGTACTGGTGAGGATGTGGAGAACACGGAACCCTCACGGACTGTAGGTGAGAATGTAAATTGGTGCAGCCACTATGGAAAACAGTACAGAGAGTCCTCAAAAAATTAAAAATAGAACTACCATAGGACCCAGTAATTCCACTCCTGGATATTTATCTGAAGAAAACGAAGACATTAATTAGAAAAGATATATGCACCCCTATGTTCACTGCAGCATTATTTACAAAAGCCAAGATATGGAAGCAACCTAAGTGCCCATCAGTAGATGAACTGAGAAAGAAGATGTGGGGGGGGGGGGGGGTGTGTGTGTGTGTGTGTATATTTTTTTTTTATATACACACACACACACATATATATATGCACAATGGAATATTACTCAGCCATAAAAAAAGAATGAAGTCTTGTCATGGATGGACCTACAGGATATTATGCTAAGTGAAATAAGTCAGACAGAGAGAGGTAAATACTGTATGATTTCACTTATATGTGGAATCTAAAAAACAGAAACAGTTATACATAGAGAACAAACAGGTGGTTGCCAGAGGGGAAGGGTGTTGGGGGAGAAAAGAAATAGGTAAGGGAAATTAAGAGGTAAATTTCCAGTTCTGAAATAAATGAGTCATGGGTATAAAATGTATAGTGTGGGGAATATAGTCAATAACTATGTAGTATCTTTGTAGGGTGACATATTGTAACTAGACTTATCGTGGTGATCATTTTGAAATGTATAGAAATGTCAAATCACTATGTTATATAACAGGAACTAACACAGTCTTCAATAATTATACTTCAATTATACTTCAAAAACAAACAAACAAACTCATAGAAAAAAGAGACCAGATTTGTGGTTACCAGAGGTAAGGAGCAGGGGAAGGGAGAACTGGATGAAGGCTGTCAAAAGGTACAAACTTCCAGTTATAAGATAAACAAGTACTAGGAATGTAATGCACTACATGATAAAAATAATTAACACTGCTGTATATTATACAGGAAAGTTGTTGAGATTAAATCCTAAGAGTTCTCATCACAAGGGAAAATATTTTTTCTATTTTTTAAATTTTGTATCTATATGAGATGATGGATGTTTACTAAACTTGTTGTGATAATTATTTCATAATGCATGTAAGTCAAATTATTATGCTGTACACCTTAAACTTACCCAGTGCTATATGTCAATGGTATCTCAATAAAACTGGAAGAAAATAGATAAATAAATAAACAGGAAAAAATGTTAAACCAAAATGGACATTAAGGCACCAATTTTAGCTGAGTTCTATAAAGCTTTCTCACAGATTTTATGTAAGTTCCATTTTCTTTTTCAATAAATCAACAAAAGTCACAAAACATGGCACTTAATCATAGAAATGCATTCATTTCACAGAATTCATTATTTAAATCAAATATATCAACTGTAAATAGTATAAAAATTTTATGTCCTTTTTCATGTAGTACTGTTTCTCTATAAAATAGTGTTGACTTGTGAAATGAGATCAACCTCCTAGTAGAGTGGCAAGCATGTGATTGGTGCAATATAAATTTATCCCCTTTAGAACTCATAAGGTAAGGGCATTGTCCTTAGGGTTGCTAATAACATGCTATGGAAGAGCTACTGTGCTACAGGTAAAGTATAAAAATTTACTCTGGAAAAAGTTTACTTTGTTTTTTAAAAAAATTTTAGGTGTAATTTTGAAACACTGGGAATCCTGATTAGATCAATTATGTTAAAGATGCCACATGGAGAGACTCCTACTTGTGGTAACACGTTTGAAGTAAGTATTCATTTAAAAATACTTGTGTCTATTATGTGCTGGTACGATGCTGCATCCCTGGGATACAATGGTTGAGTTACTATGGTGAACAAGAAGATAAAACACAAAACAAGGGCTTCTAAGGGAGGGTGTGGTGTTTTGTAAGGTATCTTTTCACACAAACAAAAACAAACTCAAAATAAAAAGGAAGAAAAATCAGCTGAAATATGTAAGCTTTGGCTATTCAATGTAATGGTCTCAAAATTAAATGGCAAAAAAAAAAGTATTCTCAGACATGGGTCAGCACTGGATTTATAACCTGAAGACCTGGATTAAAGTCTTCTGTATAAAAATAATATACATAAAATATAAAGTAAAGAGTATCATAAAAAATTACAAATAAAATGCCATGGAAGTTCTGAGGTATCTTGCTATGAATGGGTCTGAAGGATTGTTAGTATCCTAACATGCAGAGATGGGAAGGGAAAAGGTACTAACATTTATTGTGCATCCACTATGCCAGATCCTGTGCTAAATACTCCCATCCATCACCTATATAACACTCACAACTCTCCAGTTTCATTTTACAGATGATTACACTAATACTCTGAGACGTTAGTTACTTGTCTAAGGTCACACTGCAAAAAGTGCAGAAGCAAGAATGGGATGACCGGGTCTAAAATCCTGTGACCTTTCCACTATAACATTCTAACACATACAGGGGTGAAAACAAAGAGAAGATAGTTAGGATTCAAGTAATCTTGAGGCTAATGTCAAAGTTTTAGAAAACGGAATTCAACTTATTTCCTGTCCTATGTAGTGATTTGTCATTTATTAGCTGAGTAAGTCTAAGGCAATGCTTCTTAAACTTTTCTCCATAAGGACAGAAGAAACTGAACCCATCCCCACAGAGCCCATAAGCATACAATTTCTTTGAAGTCTTTGAATTTTACCTAGAAATTAGTGTGAATATTACATTCTCCATATATCTTCTGTTTAATATAAAAACACTATTTTTTATCCAACTCTTCAAGTGAAATTGATGACAGCTCCATTAGTGTGTGCTATGTTCTGTGACAACAGATTTATCTCTTGGCACACTGCAGCTTATCGCTAATACTCCTATTTCAAAAGCAAAGGCCGGGGGGATAAAGTAAGCTATTTCTTGTTTATTCAAGAACCAATGATGCACACTGAGGATTATTTAACACCAAATGAAACTCAAGTAAGAGTTATTGGCCATAGCCTTATTTTCTAAAATATGAGAACACCCTACTGAAAGCAGGAAAGCAATCCTGACCCACATATAGGGAGGAAACACCCTTTTCTCCATGTCACCACAGTAATAAAGAACCTCTGCCAAGGAGTAAAGACACATCTTAATAGTTTCCATGAGCCCTTTTAAGGCCACTGTAAGAAATAAGGTCCTGGACCTAGAAATGCTAAATAGATCATAAAGAAAATTTTAATTAGCCATGTCAGTGCGCCATTCTGTTAAAAGGTAATCAACAGATGCCTTAAATTTTTTTCCAAAGTGCTTTCAAATACTTTATTTTGTTCTACTTCAGAGCTCATTCCCAGACTAATACAATAGCAAGTACTATCATCTGGAAATTAAGTCAATAGTAGGGTAAGTAGCTCTTCCAAGACTGCAATCAGTAGCAAAGGGAAACTTAAATCCTAGAAATCTGATTTCCAGCTTACTGAGCTACTGAGGAAAACTGCATCTTTTCATACTTACTTTGCAGCATATTTCAAAGCATATCACACACTATTTAGTAAGTAACTAACTGATAAACTCGATTTCACAAACAGAAAAAGAGGCTGAACACAATTATGTAACTAGGAACATAAGATAGTACCCCTGCTCTCTTATGATACATTCCTAGTACTGGCTTTAAAAAAGAAAAAGAAAAGAAAAAGACAAGAATTAGGAAGTAGGAGGGTGGGAAGAAAACAGGTTAAAATTCCTTCACAAAAAAATTACATATCCATAATGGCATCAAATTCAAGTGTTTGTGTGTGCGTGTTTTTCCCCTAACAATATACTGTTATGGCTTAATTGGTTGGTCACTAAAATTTTTCTTTCCTGTGTGGAAGCAATCTACCCACTGAAACCTAAGATAAAACTGTTCATTACATTTTCCTCCTAAGCGAGACCAAAGAATATGTCATATAAGGGAAAATGGGCTCTTAGGCGTTTCTCCTTTCTAGTAAAATTTCAAGGCAACACATGCCAACACTGGAGACAAAATTCTACTTGGATTTACTATGAAGTAAAGGTTTATAGCATATTAAAGCCTACATGTTAATCTCTGTGCCATTAACTTCTTGAAGCATTCTAAGAAGTCCACAGCAAAGGGAGGGAAATAAATGTTAGGATCACAACCTATGAATGTGGGTGGAACAAAGACTTCTCCCTTCATTATGCAGAGGGAACCAAGTTGCCAAAAATGCTCTGCTCAGATACCATGCGTGGTTACTGACTGCACCTCTGGGTACAGAAAAGAAAAAAATCAAATGCTGGTCAAAGGCCGCCCCTGCCTGCCCCCGCCCCTTTCGCTCAAGGCCTCGCCCCAGAGCTGCAGCCCCAATCTCTTTCTCCCCTACATAAGAAAGCGGCTTAACCCTAAGAGTTCTACAAGCTCCCGTTCCCGTGTCTCCTACGCAGACGCCCCCGGGACACCGGTCCAACCCGAGTTCCAAATCTAGTCGCTGTCCCCCTCCCCGACCCCGCCCAGACCCCCAAAGCCCTGCTGCCACTGACCACTGACGTCAGAAAGGCCAAACCCGGCCCCCGCGGGGCTGCCCCAGCCCCGCAGCACTCTCCCCTCCTCCCGGCCAAGGCGTGCCCAGAAAGGGACGCGAGCGCGTCCCTCGGCTGTCGCTCGGGCTCGGCAGAGGGGCGAGGAAGGAAGAATCAGCGCAGTCAGCCGCCCTCCCGCCCCGCAGCAGCAGCGAGGTGGGCACCAACCCTGCGCTGGCTTACTGCTCAGGGGCGGGCGGTGCCAGGGCGAGGGCCGTCGCTCGGCCCCCGGAGCCGGGTTGGCAGCGAGAGAAAGGTGTGGTTCAGGAGCGGCGGCTTCCCGTCGGGGCCTGGCCCCCATCCGTCGGCGCCGGGGCCTCACCCACGACCCCAGTCGCCACCCAGTCAGCACCCAAGCCTACCCAAGACCCTTCTCCGGGGCTGCGAACGCCGCCCTTGGGGGTCGCCATGGTCGCAGCCCTGTCAAGTGGTGACAGGCGGTGACGGGTGACCATGGCAACCCGAGGTGTGCAGCGCGGCCCGACCCCGCCTCCGCCTCCCGAAGTCGCTAACCTGAGGGCTCCGGGACGAGCCCGGAGAAACCGCGGAGGAGAAAGCGGCGCGGAGGCCGGAGGACGGGGCCCCCAAGCGGCGGGCTCTGGGCTGGAAAGGGAGTGTGAGGGCGGCGGTCTGGGCTCGGCGTCAGTCCTGCCTCCAGCCGCCCGCGCGTCAATCCATCAGCTCTTCAGTCTGTCCTTCCTCCCGTCTCCCCCTCCCGGGCCGGCGACCGTCCGCTCAGCCTCTCACACACTGCGGTTGTCAAGCGGCGCTGCAGCCGAGCACCAGCCCCGAGCCGCAGCCAATCGCCGCGCTTCCCCGAGGCGCCTCAGGACCCCGCCGAGAGGGGCGGCCAGGCAGGTGCCTGCGTCGAAGGGAGAGTCGGCTGGGCGGGCGCCAGCCCGGGGCACGGTGGGGACTGGTCTGGTGGACCGGCTCCCCGCTAGGGCTCCAAGGACCAGCTGGACTCGAAGGAAAAGCCGGCGCGGCGACTGCGTGAGAGACCAGCAGCCGGCACGCAGACCCTTTGGTGGCTGGTGACCCGGCGTCCCGAAATAGGGCGGAGGGGGTTGTCTCCTCCGAATCGAGAGTCGTCTGCGCATTAGAAGTGACTCTTAAGACTCCTCCCAGTTGATCTATTAATAAGGGATAACGAAATAAATCTCGCCGCCTTCTCCTCTCTCTGCTTTTCCAGGTCCCACTTCCTGAAGGCTCCAGCAGGTTAATTCCCCCTTCTTGATGCTTGAAGTATTTTTGTTATTTAACACTTAACACATTCACTGTTTTCCATCACCCGTTTTGATTGTAAGCCCCATGACAGCAAACCTCACTAGTTCCCACCCTATCGGTGCAGCAGCATTCCACAAATATACCTGATGCTCAACCGAGCTGAATTAAGCATTCAGGGGTAAAACCATGGAGAGCTAACGAAAGAATACAGGACACAAACCTGTAAGAACTCGGTCCTCACAAAGGCTAAAAGCCAACAGTAAGCGGGGCCTCCCAAAGTGAGGGAAATGTGGCAAAAGGGACTGGTAATAAACATCAGAAACATTTCTGGAAAGGAAGAATTTGACCCAATTCAAGATAAAAGAAGCTATAGCTTGAGGAAAAGGTTCTAAGAAAAATATTTACAAATTGATGGAAAACAATTTAAGCACAGACGCTTAACTGCAAAACTTCAATTGCCTAGCCCTGATTAACTCCTGGAAGAAAGTCTTCATTAAGAATGCTCTCAGTGATAAGTGACAGAAAAATAAATGTAAACACAAGTTAATGTTACCCAGGGTCTTGAGGTTCAAAACAACAGCAACAACAACAAAAACTTTACAGGACGTATGAAATGAAAAAGTGGGCAAATATATCTTGGGAATAAATAGTCTGTTGATTATTTTACCACTATAGTTTACCTGACAACTCGCTTCTCAATCTTGATTCTCAAGTAATAGCAGTTACAAGAACCAGCATCACTTAAATCTTAAACTAAATCTAGAAACAGTTACTAATCAGGAACAATCTGAAAAACATTTGACCACCTAATAGGGGCAGGGTGCTATAAAAAGGAAGAACCTGACCTTCTGGCACTAGATTGGTTTTGGTGTTCACTAACTACAAAACAAAATGCTTTGCCTATATTCTCATTTAAGCCTCACAATCTCCCTTAAAGTGCCTGTTAATTATTACCATTTTAGAGATTAAGGGAAATAAATCACCCAAGGTCAAACAGCTGATAGGTAGCAGAGCCAAGATTCTAACCATTCTGAATCTTAAAACCTTCTTTATCTACTCCACCTCACTGTGTAATAACTGGAAATTTTAGCTTGAAGAAAATGGACTTTATTCTGACAAGGCAGAGGGAATAACAGGTCTTATTCATGTTTATATCCCTCATGCCCTAGGGCATAGTGTTATTTGCATCTAAGTTTTCAGTAAATAGTAATCAGAATTATTGGAAGCAGATGCACAACCATTATATTTCCAGAAAAGGGGAATGGGAGGAGGAAAAGAACCAGGTACTGAAATACAAGACATCTGGTACATCTTATCACTTGTACACTGATAAATGCATTGACTATGTATTTGCTTCCTAATGTAACATCAAGTTTTACACTACAACCTTAATAGCTGTTAGCCTAAGATATCACCTTTCCTTCTACACTCAGCCACACTGGTTAAGATTAGATCTTCTTGTCTTTCACTCTAGTTGCTGCAAAGCAGCGAATTGTTCAGAAAGGACAAGGCTTTCTTAGATGAAGGGCTGTCCTCACATCCTGAGGTACTGCCTCAATCACTCACCAAATATTTAGAGTGCCTCCTCTGGATCAGTAACTAGGCTAGGTATCATTTGAAAATGCGGGTTCTAACTTGACGGAATGATTCATGGTGCCTCGTGACTCAAATAAGCCTATAGGCTAAGGTGGACCCCTTTTAATCTGATTCTCAAATCTCACTTCTAAAAGGGAGAATAAACGTTTTTGGTGTTTCCCCAAAAGTAGGAAGGAAGCTGAGTACAAACCTAAGTAAGGAAATCTTGCCTCAAGTTGTTCAGGGGAAGATCAATGGGTATAAGGGAATTTGTTTTAAAAGCTCCACTCTCATTAGAATGCATACTCAGAAATATACACACCAAAGAGCTGTGTGCTTCAGAGCCAGCAGTGCTCTGGCTCTGGGAAAACAAAGTACTACCACGGCTGCTTCTCCTTCAAACAGGTTCAAGGATTATGAAGGTAGAATACTGGGTCTACCAGAGCTCTTCTCCACACCCCTAAATAAAAGCTTAAATTCTATGCGGATGGTTGAACCTAGTAAAGAAACATACCTTCTTGTTTCAACATAAAAAAGGTATGCTTTTATTTATATTAAGTAAATATCTGGATGTTATATTGAAAACAAAAGTAAATAAAATAAAATACTTGGGGGCTTCCCTGGTGGCGCAGTGGTTGAGAGTCTGCCTGCCGGTGCAGGGGACACGGGTTCGAGCCCTGGTCTGTGAGGATCCCACATGCCGCGGAGCAAATGGGCCCGTGAGCCACAATTACTGAGCCTGCGCGTCTGGAGCCTGTGCTCCGCAACGAGAGAGGCCGCGGCGGTGAGGGGCCCGCGCACCGCGATAAAGAGTGGGCCCCGCTTGCCACAACTGGAGAAAGCCCTCGCACAGAAACGAAGATCCAACACAGCCATAAATAAATAAATTAATTAATTAAAAAAAAAATCAGCTGATGAACCATTTAAAAAAAAATAAAATAAAATACTTGTTTTGGAAAGAAATACTCAACCTATTTAAATTAAGTCATTGAAATAGTTCAACAATTTTTAAAAACTAGAAATTATGTGTTAGGAAATGTTAATAATATGTTGGTAAGGGGGAAATCTCCCCCCTATCCTTCTTGAGTTTTTGTTGGCTGGTCTAATGATTAAATTGACACCAGACAGATTAACGGGAGAAAAAAATGAATTTAATTACCTATGTGTGGGAGTCCATAAGAATATGAGGCCCTAAACCAAGTTAGGCAATTGAGGCTTACATGCCATCTGAGAAAAGGAGAAGGGGTTAGGGATTTGGGACTCCAAAGGGGAGGAAAACACTTTACAGGAAGATGGGGAAATGTTTGGTAAACAAATGTTTGCTGGGCTATGCAGAGACAATGGGACACAAAGAAGACACTTGTCTCCAGGCCCTGAAGAGTTCCCCCTACCACTCTTAGCCCATATTCTGTGTAGGTATCTCCCACGATGGTGCTCTTCCTGGACCAGGCCCTTTATCTAAATTCTTTTAGGCAGTTAAGGGGGAGGTAAAAAGAAAGACTTCCTGAGTCTTTTGTTTCTTAAAAATAATCAGCATAAAATAATGCTCATGCCAAACAGAAACATTTTAGGGAGGCAAATTTTGCTCCCCTTCCGTCCCACCTTTAAAACTTCCCCCAAGAAATTTCATAGTCCGGAAGCTGAGATGGAAGATTGTTTTATCTCACTGAACCAGTCTCTTAGTCCTGACAATAGATTAGTTCAGTTAGACTCATTTTAGGAGGAGGTGATTCAGGTGGGCTCCCCAAAATAGGGCTGTGGTGCAAGCAAACAGGCATTTAATGAGGCATTTCTATGGGGACAAAATAAAACAATGGTTAATGACTGGAGCAGACACATAATCCCAGTTCCTGGGATCTGAAGGCAGCCAGTGGAGATTTCTAGACATCCGGCTTAAAGCATATTCAGATGGAATAGGGCAGGCAGTGACAATTTGACAGATTTTCCTGGTTTGTCACTTGAATGTCTTTGGTGATGTCATCAGGTATACCAGTAAACTTTCTGAGTGGCCCACATAGCAAGAGGCACAAAAAAGATTGTCTAAAACATGAGCAACTGTGGTGATTTCTCTGAAGTTTGTATCAAGTTTTCTAGTTTTAGTTTGCAGGGCCTCAGGAGAAAAGGCAATTCTCAATAATTCCAAATCAAAAGGATGGGAAAAAGCAGACATTAGTTCAGAGAGTTGTAGCTAGATATGAGGAAACTAGAAGAATTGAGGATCTAGTCCAGTTTATATGTAGAAAACAAACCTCAAAGACAATGGACAGTATTAGAAGCTAATATCCACAGTGTATTACTGAAACATAAATTTTCTCCCTAAAATCATGTTTTTATAAGTTTATTTATTTTGGCTGCGTTGGGTCTTCGTTGTTGTGTGAGGGCTTTCTCTAGTTGTGGCGAGCGGGGGCTACTCTTCATTGCGGTGCACGAGCTTCTCATTGCGGTGGCTTCTCTTGTTATGGAGCATGGGCTCTAGGCACGCACGCTTCACTAGTTGTGGCACGTGGGCTCAATAGCTGTGGCTCGAGGGCTCCAGAGCGCAGGCTCAGTAGTTGTGGCGCATGGGCTTAGTTGCTCCGCGACATGTGGGATCTTCCTGGACCAGGACTCGAACCCATGTCCCCTGCATTGGCAGGCAGATTCTTAACCACTGTGCCACCAGGGAAGTCCCATCACCCTAATTTTTTACCAAAGGTAGTCAACTTAAGACAAATTTGTTTGCAAAATAAGTTTAGTTTCAATAAACTTGGCCCATCTACTTAAAATACAGCAAGAATTGCAACTGACCATGTAGGCCCTCCTAATCTGCTTTGTTGGAACCTTTCATAAGGAATTTCAGACTGGACTTTTTTTTTTCAGATTGGACTTTTAAATGCCTCTTGAAGCCAGGAAGTCAAGCCAAGGACTTACCATCACAATTGTCTGTAATACCTATATATTGGGGTGAATTCCTCTCTTCTCAAGGTCCCCCAAATATCCTGAGGTTCCTGCACCTGTCAGGAATTGACCTTCCTTACTCACCTGGTAAGGTTGCTGGGAACCCTGTAAGCAAGGTACCAGTCTGTTTCTCCAAGGGATTTTATTGGCTGCATAAAGTCAACCTTAGTTCCTTAAAGTGTTCTGGTCATATTTCTGAGTCTATGCATGTCTCTCTCAAATATGACAATCCAATCATAGACTTGGTAATATGACCTATGTGTCTAGGTGTGTCCTGTTACAATAAAAACAGATTCTTACTGAACTTATGAAAATAACTATTGACACATCGCCATGAAAATAAGAATACTCACTGAGAGTTTCTGAATCCTGGAGGGGTCAAGTAGGGAGAAAAAGTTAAATGTTTCAATTCTGCTTACAAAGGTATAACTTACCAAGTTGCTCTAAGTCATAGGTAGCTTAAGAAGAAAGGTTTCTTTGTATCTGGAAAAGAAAAGATTAAAGAACCAGCAATATTTCAAATAAAAAGTCATAAAAATTATAATAATAAGTTTATTCAGTCCCATGTAATTAATTCTGGTTCTGTTGATCTTTTGTAAGACATTTTATGAAGCCATCATTTTCTCCATTAGGGCCCTATAAATTCTTATCCAGTCAGTGGTATGATTTGAAAGTTATCAGAAATTTGATTCTAGAATACTTGTTAGATTCCTTCCCATGAATTTCTCTGAAGGTGAAACACATTTGCAGGAAGGTTTTGTAAAATCACCTGAGGAAAACAATAACTGTCTGTAAATGATAAAAGACTTCAAAATGCCCATTGTTAGAGTTCATTTGATAAGGCAGTGTAGGTTTTTTTATGATGTACAACATTTAAGATAACAACCAAAATTATGATGACAACATTATACCAGGACATATCATATTTTTAGGAATATCACATAATTTCTGGAACACATAATATATAACTGTACAGACACAACAAAAAGAAGGGTTAATGTTACTTATTTGACAATGCTTCCCATGCAATTTAACATATCAAATGAGACTAATTAATTTAACATCTCCCTTTTTACAAGGAGAGAGGACAAATCTTTTGAAATGTCCAGGGTGCCTCTGGAATATTTCAAAGTTAGACTAAGGTCAAAAAGACTTCATTTAGAATTTGATTTCAGGAAGTTTGTCAAGAATACCAAAAGGTTTTAAAACATTTGGTCAAGTAGGATTACAGGTCACTGTGAAACAATACTTAGTTATCCATTTAACCATAGTGACAAAGATTTTGCAGGCAGATATAGAAAATTACACAGTTCTGAACAAAACTTAGTTCTTTTAGTTTCAAGAAAACTCAGTTTAGTTAAGTAACCAAGACCTGATGAACACAGAAAACACAGGAAATTTTTTGGAAAAACACAGATTATTTTTAATTTAATGTGATTATTTTTAATTTAATGTAATTATTTTTAATTTAGGCAGATTATTTTCTTTTTTTTAACACCTTTATTGGAGTATAATTGCTTTACAATGGTGTGTTAGTTTCTGCTGTATAACAAAGTGAATCAGCTATACGTATACATATATCCCCATATCTCCAAAGCCTTTTAGAATTTCTTATCAAGAGAAGACCAATAGTCCAATAAAACTTTGTTGTTTTATCAGAGAGAAAACCAAATTCTAATTTTGCACAGGCTTACTTTTGTATTAAAATTCATTTACTTAAATAAATTTATTCCAATCTTAACCAGTCCTGACCACACATAAAATTTCTTCCCAAAGATTCATTTTTTCACAATTCTTCTATAACTTTCTATGTCCATTTTAGTTTGCCTATTGTTCTCTTTCCCATTTAGAAATAATCAGTTTTATGACAAAGGCACTTTCATTTCCCTCAACAAAAATGCATCTCCATATCTCATACCTTTTCTTAACCAAAAATACATCTTATTTTTCTTGCATACAGAATTGTTTTCCTTATTATTTCTAGCAGCCTTAGTCACACATGTTAATTAGAAACCTTAATTTCTAGTGAAAATAAAGAAGTAAACAATTGTGAATGGTATTAGCATTTTGTGGCTTGGTGAATTTATAAATACCTTTTATAATTTATAGAAACATGTACCCTTGTATTTATTTTTTAACATCTTTATTGGAGTATAATGGCTCTACAACGGTGTGTTAGTTTCTGCTTTATAACAAAGTGACTCAGCCATACATATACATATATCCCTATATCTCCTCCCTCTTCCGTCTCCCTCCCACCTTCCCTATCCCACCCTTCTAGGTGGTCACAAAGCACCGAACTGGTCTCCCTGTGCTATGTGGCTGCTTCCCACTAGCTATCTATTTTACATTTGGTAGTTAATTTTTATTTTTATTTTTATTTTTTGGCTGCATTGGGTCTTCGTTGCTGTGTGCAGGCTTTCTCTAGTTGTGGTGAGCGAGGGCTACTCTTCATTGCGGTGTGCAGGCTTCTCTTTGTGGTGGCTTCTCCTGTTGCAGAGCACGGGCTCTAGGCGTGCGGACTCAGTAGTTGCGGCAAGCAGGCTCTAGGGCACCCAGGCTTCAGTAGTTGTGGCGCATGGGCTCAGTAGTTGTGGTGTATGGGCTTAGTTGCCCCTCAGCATGTGGGATCTTCCCAGACTAGGGATCAAACCCATGTCCCCTGCATTGGCAGGCAGATTCTTAACCACTGTGCCACCAGGGAAGTCCTGTACCTTCTTAAATAGTGCAATCTTTCAATGTGGCACAGGACGTGGTTATTAATAGACAAAAATTTATGTTTACTTTCTCTGCAAGAGGAAGATAAAAGTAGATAGACATATATTCCATAACTAATATTGTATTACTTTATCTTATTTGGAAATGACCTAGATATTCAATGAGTTTCCATCATTTAATTTAACTTAGCAAAACTCTAAGGTTTCAAGTTACCAAAAGAATTCTGAAAAGTATTTTTAAGTACACATACCATGATACATAATTATTGTTAACAAGTTCACCTAAAAACTTTTTATCCTATTTGCATCTATTTAATTTGGTTTAATTATTATACTTAATGCTGATAATGCTAAAGACATGCCTGTTTTAGTTAAACCAATAACCTTAAACTTGCTTTTATTTTCTAAAGATTAATCCTAGATCATGTGAACCTGAAAAATATTTGGTTGAGTTTCTATTATATTTTTGAGAATTTTATATAAGCACTTGTTTAAGCCAATTGAATAGGGTTCCACTGGTATAAAAATATCACACATCTACAACATACATATATAGACTCATATACAAACATATAGACAGATACAAACAACGATCTTATAGCTTTCATTTTAAAAAAAAACTTTAGTCATTAAATGGGCACAATGGTACAAAACTTACTAGTCTACAGAAGAACATTTGGATCCAAATTTTGTTTCAGCAGTTGGAAAAAGTTAAGTTTATCTGTAAACTTAAAGGTTTTTTACTAATACTGGTGGAGAAGACACATGAATTTTCATTCATTTAAATTTTCAAATGACCTTTTCCTCTTTTTGTTATTTTTCTGATAAAATGACCTCCCTTAACCCTCCTACACTGTTGGTGGGAATGTAAATTGGTGCAGCAACTATAGAAAGCAGTGTGGAGGTTTCTTAAATAACTAAAAAATTGAGTTACCATATGATCCATCAATCCCACTTCTGGACATATATCCAGAGAAAACTCTAATTCGAAAAGATACATGCAATGTTCTTAGCTGTACTATTTACAATAGGCAAGACACAGAGATGAATGGATAAAGATGTGGTACACACACACACACAATGCAATACTACACTACTCAGCCATAAAAAAAAAGAGTGAAATAATGCCATTTGCAGTAACATGCATGGACCTAGAGATTATCATACTAAGTGAAATAAATCAGAGAAAGACATATACTATATGATATCACTTATATGTGGAATCTAAAATATGATACAAATGAACTTATTTACAAAACAGAAACAGACTCACAGACGTTGAAAACAAACCTATGGTTACCAAAGGGGAAAGGGGGTGGGAGAGGGATAAATTAGGAGTTTGGGATTTGCAGATACGAAGAACTATATATAAAATAGATAAACAACAAGGTCCTACTGTATAGCAAAGGGAATTATATTCAATATCTTATAATAAACCATAATGGAAAAGAATATATATGTGTGTGTATGTGTATATGTATATATATATATATGTGTGTGTGTGTATATATATATATGGAACTGAATTACTTTGCTGTACAGCAGAAACTAACACATCATTGTAAATCAACTACACTTCAATTAGAAAAAAGAAAAAAAAGCAGAAAACCTCCCTTAAGTTTCTGGAACATTTACATCCCAAAGGCACAGGAAAGGAATGCAAGTTTTCCAAGAAGGAGTTGATTTCCTAAGGCTGGAATACTTACACACCTTTTGATATAGATCAGTGAAGTCAGTTGCTTATCATAGGAATGACATGCCCATCAACTTATGTTGGAATGTTTTACTTTCTATCCGGATACATTTAGCTTAGGGGAGAAGGCCTAAAAAATTTCCTATTATGCTCTGAATTTGAGTTATGGTCACAAGTTCAGTCAGACCGGTGGCCTCCCATCTTATTTTCTGCCTTTTACAACAAATCTTTCAATGAAGCTATTTTGAAATTTCGAGGCCTTTTGGCAGCTCCTGCATACGTATTACAGTAGGTATCCAATTCTGTTTGTTTGATTTGGAAGCCCTTGCTTTTTTTTTTTTTTTTTTTTTAATTTTGGGCTGCATTTGGTCTTCGTTGCTGCGTGCAGGCTTTCTCTAGTTGCCGCGAGCGGGGGCTACTCTTCGTTGTGGTGCACAGGCTTCTCACTGAGGTGGCTTCTCTTGTTGCAGAGTAGAGGCTCTAGGCACATGGGCTTCAGTAGTTGTGGCACGCGGGCTCAGTAGTTGTGGTTCGTGGGCTCTAGAGCGCAGGCACAGTAGCTGTGGAGATGGGCTTAGTTGTTTCACGGCATGTGGGATCTTCCCAGACCAGGGCTCGAACCCTGTGTCCCCTGCATTGGCAGGCGGATTCTTAACCACTGCGCCACCAGGGAAGTCCCAGCCCTTGCTTTTAAGTACACTTTTTAAATGCTCTTATCTAACTGGAACATTCCTCATAATGGCCATTGTCATTCTAGGTTGTAATTTCCTTGAGAACTGGCAGCAGTTTGGTAGGACCCTAGTCACAAATGGAGTGTAACCCACATTTTCTTTCTTTTTTTTTTTTTTTTTAATATTTCCTTGGCCGCACCGTGCTGCATGTGGGATCTTGGTTCCCCAACCAGGGATCGAACCCGAGCCCCTCGCATTGGAAGCGCAGAATCTTAACCACTGGACCGCCAGGAAAGTTCCATAACCTACATTTTCTGTCCAACCATATCTAGCTGCAAATAGGGTACAACCCATATTTTTGTCCAGCTATTTTTTTATAGATATTTATAGCTTCCAGGGCTATAGTTCATAGTCATTTAATATTTCACCCCCCAATTTCCATATAGTTTTTCCTTTTTTTTTTCCTTCTTTTTCTTATGTACAGGACAATTGAACTTCCAATGTCCTAATGTTTTACAATATCTGCAAATGTCTGAAGGCAAATAGGAAGGGGTCTGAGTGGATTTTGATTTTTGTTCTAATTTCTGTCCTTCCCTCTTATTAAGAGAGTCCCTAAAGTTAGCCATTACATATGTATATTTTTTTAACCCACATTTAAATTTGGTCCTTGGATGAGAGCTCTCTATATTTTCGCTTTTAAATATAGCCAATTCAAAGGATGCATCATCTGGCCTTTGATGAGTAGGGTCTAATATTAATCTCAAATAGCAACTCAAATCAATAAGCCTTTTTATGGCTTAACCAAAAATGCAAGAGGCACGAAGGATGAAGCCCTCATAAGATCCAGAAAGTTCATTCCCAGAATTCATCAAGAAAGCAAAGACCAGGACTTCCCTGGTGGCACAGTGGATAAGACTCCACACTCCTGGGGCTTCCCTGGTGGCGCAGTGGTTGAGAATCTGCCTGCCAATGCAGAGGACACGGGTTCGAGTCCTTGTCTGGGAAGATCCCACATGCCGCAGAGCAACTAGGCCCGTGAGCCACAATTACTGAGCCTGCGCGTCTGGAGGCTGTGCTCCGTGACAAGAGAGGCCGCAATAGTGAGAGGCCAGCGCACCGCGATGAAGAGTGGCCCCCGCTTGCCGCAACTAGAGAAAGCCCTCGCACAGAAACGAAGACCCAACACAGCGAAAAATAAATATAAATAAATAAATAAACAAACAAATAAATAAATAAATAAAAGCGTGGTAAAAGAAAAAAAAAAAAAAAAAGACTCCACACTCCTAATGCAGGGGGCCCAGGTTCGATCCCTGGTCAGGGAACTAGATCCCACATGCATGCCGCAACTGAGTTCACATGCCGCAACTAAGGAGCCCACCGGCTGCAACTAAGACCCGGTGCAACCAAATAAATAAATAAATATTTTTTAAAAAAAGAAAGCAAAGACTTTGTTGTCACAGGTGGTAAGAATGGTGTACTGCAGTGTCTCCAGTTTCTCATGAGAACATGAAATGCCTCCAGTCAAAGACCCACTAATCTGTGACACCAGGCAGGTACTACAGGAATTGGACTTTTCCAGCACTAACAAAACAACGAAGGTTGGGAAGACAAAGGCCCCTTATGGACTGGGACCCCTTATGATAAATTCCCCTGAGAGCTGGCACAGTTGGAAAAGAGAAGCCAGTTGCAAGGCTAGGTTGTTACCTGGGTTTCTGACCAACAGGCTACAGCTGCTCAGAATCCCAGTCTATTTGATTGACTGATTGCCAAATGCACGCTGTTACATGCACCTTCCTGATGGTGGAGACCAGAGAGAATATTCTCACTGGTCATAAAGCTAAGCTCTTAAGACATAGAACAAGACAAACGACACAACAGACAGAGACAAGGAAAAACAGTGACCATCTCTGGGAGGAAAAGGATCAATAAAAACTGAGAGTACGCGTGTACCAAATTTTTACCAGAGTTGTTGTGCCCAAGGGACTTGTTCCACAAACATTTTCTCCTGCTAATCTAAATTTAGAAAGAGAGGAAAAGGACTCTCACCACTTTTGATTTCACTGGACCCTGCAGACAGAGATCTGGGCGGCTGACATGGTGAGAAATTTTACCTTCTGCTGGTTTTTATCAGACGTCCCAGGATCTCATCTGCAGCAGTTTTGGGAGAAAGTTTCCAGCCAGTGAAGATTATCCTGACTACACCAACTGTTGGGAAGGGGGAAATCTCCCCCCTACCCTTCTTGAGTTCTTTTGGCTGGTCTAATAATTAAATTGACACAAGATAGATTAACAGGAGAAAAAAAAAACAAATGTAATTACTACATATGGGGGCTCCATAAGAATAGGAGGCCCAAAACCAAGTTAGGCAATTGAGGCTTATACGCCATCTGAGAAAAGGAGAAGGGGTTAGGGGTTTGGGACTTCAAAGGGAAAGAAAACAATTTATAGGAAGATGGGAAATGTTTGGTAAACAAATGTTTGCTGGGCCATGCGGAGACAGTGGGACACAAAGAGAACTTGGGTCTCCAGGCCCTGCAAAGTTCCCGCTACCACGCTGAGCCCATATTCTGTGTAGACATCTCTGGCGATAGTGGTCTTCCTGGACCAGGCCCTTTATCTAAATTCCTCTAGGCAGTTAAGGGGGAGTTAAAAAGAAAGACATCCTGAGTCTTTTGTTTCTTAAAAATAATCAGCCTAAAATAATCCTCATGCCAAAGAGATACATGTTAGGGTGGCAAATTTTGCTCCCCTACAAATACATAAAGCACACTAAGCAGCATAATTTCAGATGGGTGTTTCAGGATAAAGTTAGTGAGTTTCTAGTAATAAGCGTGAGAGCATGTTTAGTAAAACTTGCTATAAAAATGGTAGGGGCTTCCCTGGTGGCGCAGTGGTTAGGAATCCGTCTGCCAATGCAGGGGACACGGGTTCGTGTCCCGGTCCGGGAAGATCCCACATGCCACGGAGCGGCTAGGCCCGTGAGCCACAACTACTGAGCCTGCGCGTCTGTAGTCTGTGCTCCGCAACGGGAGAGGCCGCGACAGTGAGAGCCCCGCGCCCCGCGATGAAGAGTGGCCCCCGCTCTCCGCAACTGGAGAAAGCCCTTGCACAGAAACGAAGGCCCAACACAGCCAAAAATAAATAAATAAATTTTTTAAAAAATGGTAGAAAAGCACAGAGATTCACCAAAATCTAGGTAGGTGTCTTATTATAAGTTCATGTGTCCCCAAAATACTTTAAAAAACCCAATTTCAGAAGTATAGTATAGTATTAGTATTTCTTTTAGAGTGTGGTCAGTAACTAAGTAGGTTCTTTCCTAATAAATTTTTATTTATTTATCAAAAGTGGCCATGCAAAGGCAAATGACAAAACGATTTATGTTTTAGCTATTGTTCTTCCTGTTCTAAAAGAATACACCCAAGGATTTCGTAACAGTTTACCAGGCTTTCTGTGTTAAGTATAATGAAGCAAACATGTGCATAGAAGTCTCAGAGCTACAAATAACATATGAATTGGGATTTTATACAAAAGTTCAAACTGAAACTCTTTATCAATCTACTGGTAACATATAAGAAGTCTGCTCCTTACTTTATTTCTATAACTTTAGAATCCCAATTATCCAGATACCATATAGCAAAATAGTATCTGTGCTATGCCTCAAGCATAATAGGTACTTAATAAATACTTGTCTGATATATCAAAACCCTTTCCTTGATCCTATCCCATAACATAACAGTCTGACTAGCTCATGCAGCCATTTACCAGGACTCAGGAAAAGCAGAAGCCTCAACAACGCATTTAACACCTTGCTCACTGGTCATCCACCCCTCAGTCTCTATTTGGGGTAAGAAGGGAAGCATAGAGACCCTAAGAAAATCAGGCCTAGAGAACTGGGAATGTTTTGGGACACAGGGAGCGCTCTTAAAAAGTTCTTGATTTTCAGGCCCAATGCTCAGTGTTGTCAGCTCTTAGGAGCAACTATGAAGCTTCCCTGAAGAACTTAGAAATAAAATTGCCCTCTTTGAACTACCTCTGAGATGAGCATTTAAATGAATTACAGTAGAAACACGCAAAGTCACTTTAAAGCTGACAAACAGACAATGCTTGGATGGGTATTGTCAATGGAAGTGAAAACTCAAGCCAAGTTTCTAGAGACAGTAACAAGGCAGTCTTGAAGGAAGATGCCCAGGAAACACACCCCTCTGTATTGCTTCAGGCCCTGGGGAGCCATTTTTCCCATTTCTGTAACAGCCCTAATCTTATCTTACCTGATGCTCTAGGTAAAGCCTTCATGTAACTCCCCAAATTCTGATTTACCCTCATAATTAATGCTTCAGTTTCCCACATGTCTGCCTGGAGAAGGGAAGAATTTGCTGGCCACACGATGCAAGTTTTACTTTGCATCTGTAAATTGGCATCCATTTGCATACATTGGTCTTACGAACTTGGTTTCTGTGAGTCTGAGTCACCCCAAGAGATGGATGTGCTCTCCATTTGCTGATGAAATCGGTTTCTGAGCCTGCAATGCTGCAAATCAAACTCTGGACTACAGTACATTCTCCCAAGTAACTCAACCTCCTGAGGCCTCTTGGGAAGCAGCCAAATGACTCTCCAGACAACACCTCTCTCCGCTGATGAGAGGCCAAGTGAACTATTTCCCTCATTTAAAAATTTCTACACTTGGAATTAATATTACAGTTTTTACTTAAGAAAACCAGCTTAAATACAGTAAAAACAGTTTCAAGTGAGTCTTAGGTAGCTATTAGACACTCTGCTTGAGCAACTAATAAACATGCTAGCTAAAAAAAATAAAAGGTATGAATTTTTTCAAAGAAAGAGCTTCACTTTAAACAAAATGGGGGAGGGGAGTTCTTAGAGATAAAAAGAAATTTAGACATACTCACCAAATGCAATGGGCGACACCTTGTTTAGTTCCTGTTACAAACTATGGTAGGCAGAATAACAGCCCCCAAAAGATGTCCACGTCCTAATCCTCAGAACCTGTGAATGTTACCTTACATGGTAAAAGAGACTTTGCTGATGTGATTAAGTTAAGGACCTTGAAATGGGGAGAGTATCCTGGCCTCTCCAGGTGGGTCCAATATAATCACATAGGTCCTTAAAATCAGAGAACCTTTCCCAGCTGGGGGTTAGGGGGAGCTATGACTATGGAATAAGCATCAGAGAGATGCAACATTACTAGCTTTGAAGATGGAAGGGGACCACGAGTCAAGGAATGCAGCCTCTAGAAGCTGGAAAAGGCAAGTAAACAGATTCTCTTCTAAAACATCCAGAAAGGAACATAGCTATATTGGTACTTCGATTTTAGCCCAGTGAAGACCGTGTCAAACTTCTGACCTAAAAAGCTGGAAAGAATGAATTTGTGTTGTCACTATATTTGCAGTAACTTGTTACAGCAGCAGTAGAAAACTAATACACAAACTCAAAGATATTTTGAGACAAATCAGGAGATTTAAACAGGGATTAGGTATTAGATGGAATATTGAGGAATTAAGGTTAATTTTTGCTAGGGTATGGTAGTAGTATTTGGGCTTTTTTATCCTTGTAGAGATACATACTGTAGTATTTATAGATGAAATGATACAGTGGTATCTGGGATTTGCTTTAAAATAATACTGCCCCTCCCAGCAGGTAAAATACTAAATTAGCGAAAGGCTGGTTAACTGTTGAAGCTGGGGGCTCAATATACTATTTTACTATTGTATATACTTGAGATTTTTCATAGTAAGTTAAAAAAAAAAAGTAAATTAATTTAGTAGAGTACACCTGAATGCTATAGATCAGCACTATCTGAAATTTTCTATAATGGAAATGTATTGGTACTGTTCAGTGCAGTAGCCACTAGCCACAGGGCTATTGAGAACTTGAAATGTAGCTAGTGTAACTGAGGAATTTTAATTTCATTTTAATTGGCTAAATTTAAATAGCCCCACATGGCTAGTGGCTACCATATTACATAGTGCAGCTCTAGATATTGGAAAAGAGCCATGCTGCCTTACTGTTAGAATTCAGTTAATAAGTAAGCTCATGAATCAAGTCAGTGTACACCTGTTATTTCTATCTGCCCAGCTTCTCTTTCCCTTTCTTGCTAATAGTAGTATCCAGCTCCCAGCCCCACTCCAAGCCCTTCTTCACCAAAGAGGGGGGCATGGGATCCAGGCTACAGTACAACTTCTTCCTGGCCCAAGAATAATGACCAGAGCCAGGACAACCACACTCCTTGCTTGGAATCTTCTGTATTAGGAAGTAAAGTAACTCCCTTGATCAGGAGTTGGATGGATGGAACCCTAGAACTGCTAGCCATCATGTTCCCTTGACACATGATGAGACTCCTAAGAGAGTAAAACCAAAATTAGGATAAAGATGGGCAGAGTCTTGATTCTCTTCAAGTTCTTAGATCCAGTCAACTGTGGAGTCAACTCCATCCTTTCTTTCCCTTCTTTCAGTTGGAGAAGCCAAAAAATTCTTTTTTTTTTTTTTTTGCTTATGCTATTTTTGAGTAAGTTCTAACAATTCCAACTTTAGAAAGTTTTAATACAAAGTCCCATAAAAAACTTCTTAATCCCAGGGTCATTAGCAAAATAGTAAGACTAATGGCACTGCTATAAGCTGAACTGTGTCCCCCTAACCCCCATCTGACTATATTGGAGAAAGGACTTTTAAGGTGGTGCTAAGGTTAAATGAGGTCATAAGGGTGGAACCCTTATCACACAGAACTGGTGGCCGTATAAGAGGGAGAAACAACAGAGGTCTCTCTCAGCCATGTGAGGACACAGTGAGAAGGCAGCTATCTGCAATCCAGGAAGAATCCTCACCAGAACCTGACCATATTGGCACCTTATCCCAGGCCTCCAGTCTCCAGAACTGTGAAAAAATAAATTTCCATTTTTTAAGACACCCAGTCTGACATTTTGTTATGGCAGCCCAAGCTGACTAATACAGGCACCCAGTATAACTCGCCTAATGGCAGTTACTACCAGGTCCTTCTTCAGGGTGAAGTAGACCCTGACTAGCAAAAACAGTGATATTCATTTTTTGTTACTCCACTCTCAGTCTTGATTTCAGTTTAGACTAAAGTTGCTTTTTAACTGGTTTTTACTTTTTCAAATAAAAAGATCACCCCAGCTATCTTGAATCTCATTACCAATTCAGAAGCATTACAAGAATAATATGGAAAAAAAGTTTTTAGTGACATTAAGCAGCTAGAATTACATGGGGGAGAAAAGCTGATAAATCACATAGTCAAATCTGATAAATCACACAGTCAAATTCAAGTATTAATCTTTTTAATTTTTCATACTTTATTCCTTATATTGATAGGTTAAGTAAAATTTTCCTAAGTACTGATTCATAGATAATGTTTATAAGCGGCACACAAAACATTCAGTTTCACAAACAGTAATATCCAATGATCCCCTTAAATGCAATTTTAAATCCTTACTTTACGCTAAGTGCAAGAATAATACAGTAAGCTAAATACACACAAAACCTGTATATGCTGAACTACAAAAGTGGTTTCCATAGCCACACATGGTCTTAGTCAAGTACACGTTTCCACAATGAACAAGTACTAACAAATATGTTAATAAAACACTACCCCAAATGCTTATCCTACCATCAGCTTTTTCAGCAATGCCATTCCTGCTACTGAAAACACTTATATTTAGAAGCTTTAATTTGACCTGGGGAAATGAGTTCTCTTAAAACCTGACAAACAGTATAAGCCCCAAAGATTTTAAATCAAATAGGTCTTCCAACACAGAAGCATTCATAGGAAACTTTTAGTTTCTCAAAAAATAAAAAAATTAAAATCAAAAAAATCACTCATTATCTAAAGAAGAGTATTAAAACAAATTATCTTAAGACAAATAAACACTCTTTAAAAAGGCTGTATTTTCTATCTTTTTCTCCTTAAAAGAAACACAAACCAGTTCACTATCTTTTAATAACTTAGACTACTGTAATCTAAAAACTTTAGAAACATGAAACACATGTCTTAGCTATCAAAGGTACCATTTAGATTTCACATATTAAACAGCCACAGTACAGCCTACAATGGCAAAAAATCAGAAGGAACTGAATGGTTTGCAAGGTACTTTGACGTACATGTGGTCATTAAAATCCAGTAAGTAATTCAAAGTATGGTAATATGATGGCAGGCAATTAAAGGCTCAAATAACACTCTAAAATTGAAGACATGAAAATAAAGACTGAAAACTTTGTGGTTCTCTATCTTTCATTGACATGGCTAGATATCAGAACCTTACTGTGGAAAATATAGTTATTAAATATGGTTTCCCCAGAAAATAATGAAGCTTCAGAAAGTACAAAAGGTGTCAAGATCCATAGTTTGCTTCATCAAATGCTTTTCTAGCTCGTTTCAATTCTTCATTCATAGTAAGCAAGTCTTTAACCCTAGCAAACTTTCTTGGGTCCTTTCGAATCAAGAAGACGATATCTTCAACTTGTACCCGACCTTGTCTTCCAATTGACATTGCCTTGTGAGTCTATTACAAATAAACATATTAAATCCAATTAATTTTTTAAAAATCTAACATTTTATTCTTTTAACTTGTGTCTATTTAATACTGGTGAGTTTGAAACTTTCTCTTCTAATTATTATAGCTATTCACTTATGAATTATCTTTCTATTAATGTCCTTTGTCCACTTTCTACCGTTATTAGCAATGTTTCAATGCTTTATAGACATATTTTAATACTAAGGACATTAAAACTATCAAATTCATTGATTTAAAAAAATTTTTTTTTACATCTTTATTGGAGTGTAATTGCTTTACAATGTTGTGTTAGTTTCTGCTGTATAACAAAGTGAATCAGCTATACGTATACATATATCCCCATATCCCCTCCCTCTTGCATCTCCCTCCCACTCTCCCTATCCCACCCCTCTAGGTGGTCACAAAGCACTGAGCTGATCTCCCTGTGTCATGCAGCTGCTTCCCACTAGCTAGCTATTTTACATTTGGTAGTGTATATATGTCAATGCTACTCTCACTTCGTCCCAGCTTACCCTTCCCTGCCCCTCCCGTGTCCTCAAATCCATTCTCTACGTCTGCATCTTTATTCCTGTCCTGCCCCTACGTTCATCAGAACCTTTTTTTTTTTCAGATTCCATATATATCTGTTAGCATATGGTATTTGTTTTTCTCTTTCTGATTTACTTCACTCTGTATTTCAGAATCTAGGTCCATCCACCTCACTACAAATAACTCAATTTCGTTTCTTTTTATGGCTGAGTAATATTCCATCGTATATATGTGCCACATCTTCTTTATCCATTCACACTGATGTTTCTTTTTGTGTGTTTTGATATATGTAGCTTGTCTTCATTTGCATAAAATAATTTTATAATTTCTTTGTAACCACCCACTTCATTTAAACTTTGTGTCCATCTCAGTAGCTGATAAATATTGGTGGGTTTCCTTAAAATCAAATCTCATCCCCTACCATTACTATTCATACTGCAAAAACAAAAATTCATCACAGCATTATTTCTAATGACTGAAAAAGGGAAACTAAATATTTAATAAACTGAACAAATTTGAGCACATCTAGTCAATTAATATTGTGAAGCCATCAAAAATATTAATTATGCGATGACACAGGGAAAATGTTGTAGACTGACCTAAGTTTAAAAGCAGGTTCTATGACTATATATACTATATGATTTCAATTTTATAAAGTTTAAAAATATGTGTAAAAAGACAAAAGAATATTCACCAAAATCTCAGCATTAGTTATCTCTAGGTAGAAGGATTACAGATTTTTATTTTTTCCCCTGCACTCTTTAATACTTTCTAAATTTAATCAATATTACTTTTATAAGCAGAAAAAGATTTTAAAAAATGCACTCTCTGACCCAATAATTTTACTTCTATTATTCTTTACAAAGGAAATAATCCAAAACACAGGGTAAAAATTTATAAGAACTGAACACAAACAAACTCAGTATTCCCATCCCTGCACACATATCCAAAGAAGGGGGAAATTTCATGAGTATGGTCATTCAAACTTATCTACTCAGTTAAAAATAATATGTAAATAATTTCAATAGGGAAATGGTTAAGTATATTAGAAAATAATTTGAATGAATTTTATGCAGCTACTAAAATAATTGTGATTAGAACATAGGAAATATTAAAAACTTTGAGTAAAAAGAATGTTTACTATGATCAACACTATGTAAAACACTGTGTATCTTTACATAAATACTGGAAGAGGGAAATTTATGTTGGATGATGGGATTATGGGTAATATTTTACATTTTATTCAAGGATCTGATAATTATGTCCTTATAAATAAAATTCAGAGGAGGGGGTAGAATATATTGTGTGTGTATGTGTGTGTGTGGGTGTTTGTGTGTGTGTATACACCCACACTTACATCTCTCTCTATCCTTAATGATAAATAGTAACCAGTAACTTCCACGAAACAGGCACTCAAATGGCACTCAAGCTTATTTCAAAAGGATGCCATAGTTCTAGTCTTATCTAAAAGTTAGAATTTCAAATCTATTCCTTAATTAACTAAGATCAATTACAAAAAAAAAACTTACCATTTCAGTGATGAACTCTATGACAAGGTCTTCAAGAATATCTACTGACTCAGTATAAGGATTCTGGTCATCCCCAAACCCATACATCATACACCGTACTGTAAAAAGAACAATCATTTTTGTTTAAACAAACTTGACCAATACTTTTTTCAAATTAGAACTGAACCAAGCTATAGAAGATATTGGTATAAAAGTATATTTACATTGCAGTTCTTGTCTCCAAGTCTGGATTTTGGTGTAAAGGGTATTAACCACTAGTTCATAACCAACTGTTCTTACCTAGCCTTCCCTAGGTAGGAACTCCCCTTCCCTCCCAGCTACTGAACCCTGATATCAATACTCCTTCCCTAATCTCTATTATCTACTCACCAACAACCCCAGAATACCTTTAAGTAGGAAACTTCGTAGCAGGAACAGGATGAGTAGCAATGGTTTAGCCTTTACTGGGAGTGTTTTCAGGTGAGGGGGAGGTCTTGGAAAAAAGAAGGCAAAATCCTTTCTGATACTACCATAAGGAAGAGGACATGAGAGAAAGTGCTCCAATTACCTTCTTATAGGAAGAACAGGTTAATCAAAAGGAGAAAGCAAAGGGTTTACTATACAGAATCTTGACATTTTATTCCCTGGATCAAAGCAACTGCCAGCAAAGCCCTTTCAGTCTTCATCTGAAGGAACCATAGAAAATGCAAAAGAGAAGAAAAGTCTACAGAGTAATGAAAATAACTGCTAATAGCTAAAACTTATATAGCCTTTACTACATGCCAGGCACTGTTGTAAGCTCATTTAATCCTCAGGACAATCCTCTGAAGTAGAAACTACTATTATCCCCATTCTACATAGATGAGAAAATTGAGGCATAGAGTTTAAGTGATTTACCCAGGGTCACACAGATAGTGAGATGGAACTTGAATCTGAACCCAGATGATCTGGCTCCAGAGTCTATACTCCTACCCACAACAGTATTACACTTCTTGGTAATTTAGGGCAGATGGGATCCATATGGATTCTTATGCTATAGCCTATAAACTCCCAATCAGTCCATGGACAAGCTTTGAGAAGTCCTGGAACCCTACTGAAATTATATGTAAAAATTTTATACATTATTTGTGTGTGCATTTTTCTGGGAAGAAGAATCAACTCTCAGCAGATTCTCAAAGGGGTATATAAATACTGAGAAACTCTGTCATATGTTAGAAATGTTTTGCATCTTGATCTGACTGGTGGTTACAAGTGTATGTATATATGTAAAATTCATCAAGCTGTTCAATGAAGACTAGTGCAATTTACTGTATGTAAGTTTTACATTTAGAAAAAAGGAAAGAACTCCTAGAACACTTCTAAAAGTAGGAATGAGTACATTAAGAATATTTCTATTTAGGAGAAGCAAAAGCAGGCAGAACTAAGAAGACAGTAGACCAGGCCTGCGGAAGAAAAGAAAGGGGTGACCTGGAAGCCAGCCTAGGATAGAGAAGTACCCCTAGGGTTTATTCTGGCAAGAGCCTTTAGGTCCAGATACAGGAGGGAGAAAACAAACACAGGAGCCAATATTTTCTCCCCTCTCTCTTTTTTGGATTCTGAAATTTTTTTTTTTTTGGTTTGTTTTTTTAGATAATTTCAGACTTAGAGAAGAGTTGCAAAAATAGCACAATGTTCCCGAATCCCTATATCCAGTTTCCCCTTATGTTAACATCTTACACAACCAAAGACATTTCTCAAAACTAAGAAATTAACACTGGTACAAATACAGAACTTATTCAGATTGTACCAGTTTTTCCACTAGTGTACCTTTTCTGTTTCAGGATCCCACAATATTTAGTTGTCATGCCTCCCTAGTTTCCTCTGTTCTGTGACAGTTCCTCAGACTTTCCTTGTCTTTTTTTTTTTTTTAATTTATTTTTGGCTGCATCGGGTCTTCGTTGCTGCGCACGGGCTTTCTCTAGTTGTGGTGAGTGGAGGTCACTGTTCGTTGCGGTGCGCAGGCTTCTCATTGCAGTCGCTTCTCTTGTTGAGGAGCATGGGCTCTAGGCATGCGGGCTTCAGTAGTTGTGGCTCGCAGGCTCTAGAGCACAGGCTCAGTAGTTGTGGCGCACAGTCTTAGTTGCTCCGCGGCATGTGCGATCTTCCTGGACCAGGGCTCGAACCCGTGTCCCCTGCATTACCAGGTGGATTCTTAACCACTGTGCCACCAGGGAAGCCCTTCCTTGTCTTTTATAACCTTGACACTTCTGAAGAATACTGGTCAGTTATCTTGTAGAATGTCCCTCAATTTGGGTTTGTCTGATGTTTTCTCATGATTAGGTTGTGGTTATGCATTACTAGAAAGGGAATCACAGTGATGATGTACCTCTTAATGCATCATATCAGGGGTATGTAATGTCAACATATATTACTGGTGATCTTAACTTTGATCACTTGGCTAAAGTAATGTCTGCCAGGATTCTCCACTGTAAACTTAATATTTTTCCTTAAATATTTTGAGGAAGATACCTTGTCATTAACATTCTGATGGGGAGAATTCATCAGTAGGGAAATATACTTCACTGAAAAAGGAAAAACATATTAGACAGGAAGTATGTAAACTGCATTTGGTTAAAGGGTCTGTAAAGACATAAACAAACAGAAGTGAATGCTTTGAAATTTTGTGTTATATTAGCAAAAAATTTTTTTAAAAAAGAAGGTCTAGGAGAACAGATCTTGGTCAGTAAGGCATAGGAAGATTCAGGTAAGACAAGGAAAAGGCTGTGAAGATTCCGAATTCTTGTCATCACTCTGGGATGCTCTGGTGTAGGAATCCCCTTCTTATGCCAACTTAAGTAAAACCACGTACAACTGGAGTAAATAACATCAGAGATGGAATAAGGAGTGGTCAACTTAAGGTGAGAAATTGAGATATAGAAAGGGATTTGAATGGCAAAAAAAAAGACATACTGACTCTGTAGTTTCAAGAGCATTTGGGAACTGCTTACATCGGAACCAGCATAAATAAACCAGGTGATGTGTCGCCTCATCAGGACTGGGAGATGGAGAGCACTTTCTCACGGTGCCTTTCAGGGGCTGTCCTCGATCATCAGTAGTAGCAGCAGCTCTCCTTGCTGCTGCCACAAAAGGTCTACTGAGGGAACAGACTAGACAACCAAAACCTTATAATCTCTATGCCACTGGACTGCCTCACATTGTTCACCATCTTCCTGCCTTGTCCATTGCCTTAGTCCAAAGCCCCAACTTAACTCCTACCCTCAGCACCTGTTCCAGGATCCAAAAAGAACCTTCGGCTTACAGTCAAAGGAGTCCCTGTTCCTACTGCTGAAAGGTAAGGGACAGGGAAAGTAACAGAGGTATGTTCTTAGGCCCTGAATTGAAACACTGATCACATCTCTTTACTTAAAAAAAAAAAGTATGGGTGTGTGTGTGTGTGTGTGTGTATATACACGCATATATATAAATACATAAATTGGGGTTAGGATTATTACTATCTATGATTCACAGGTTAAACACAATTTATATGCAAGTCTGAGAATATTGTCCCTACAAGGAAACACATTCAGAACAATAAATCTTTGAACCGACATACCCAAAAGTTTTTATCTATAAAAAATCATTGTCAAATACTACTTACATTCTTTAGAAAAAAGTCTCTTTCTTTTACCCTGTCCACCTTCTGCACCTCCTCCAATTTCTTCATTTTCTTCCTCAAACTAGAAGTTAAAATGTATATATAGATACGTCAAGCACTGCTTTTGACTTTTAATAATTAACATTTTTTTCCATCTTCAACACTGATATCATGCCAGAAAGCCTAAATAAAGCAAGCAGCAAAAAACCATGAAAATCTTAGCATTTTAGGGGCCTTACAACTATCCTGTCCAACTTCAGACTCATACAGGAATGGCTTCTACAATGTCCCCAACAACTGTACTGCCTCTCCTGGAACAGTTCCAACGACCATACATTCTTTTTTTTAACCAACAAAGTTGGCCTATTTCTAGACAGTTTTACTATTAAAAGAGTTGATATTGAATCAAAGTAAGCAAAACTAGTATTTACTAAGCACTGCTTACACAGTGCTAAGAACTTTCCTCAAGTAAGACTTAAGCCTATTTTATGACATGAAAAGCGAGGCTCAAAGTTAAATAACTTTGCTCACAGAGAACAGAGATTTTGAAACCCATGTTCCCTGACTTTGAGTCCATTATTTTTCCACTACTTTACAATAAGTATATAGTT
This sequence comes from Eschrichtius robustus, assembly GCF_028021215.1. NCBI lineage: Eukaryota > Metazoa > Chordata > Mammalia > Artiodactyla > Eschrichtiidae > Eschrichtius > Eschrichtius robustus. The sequence continues at coordinate 96,134,827 of NC_090826.1, forward strand.
TTGTTAGCAGTTGAATTGTTGGTTCATAATGAGGGCTAACAAATACTAGCTTTGTCCTCTGATGATTCTCTAGGTGTTTCAAAGGGTGTCTGGCAAATACGGACCAAAAGCAAAGGGCAGGGGACCACCCTCCTACTCTTCCTGCCCCGCGTCCTAAGATTAATCGGAACAAAAAGCCTAGCACGGGGTGAAGTCCCCGATTCTCTCGGCTGAATTCACTAAGGAAAACAAACCCGATTCTCTACTCGGCCTCCGCTACTGTGCCCGAGGGAGTGAATAAAAAAGTGGGATGGAACAGAAGCGGCCACTCACGGTGGGGTCTTCTTCTTCATCTGCCATCCCAGCAGCCCACCACCTCCAGGGCGCGCCCGCCTCCCACAGAGCGGGTTTTACTACTTCCGCGGCCTCACTTCCGGTGACGCGAGGAGGTAGGGCGGGGCCTAGTTGGAACCCCGCCTGCGGAAGTGGGGCGTGCGCGTCCCGCCCAGCGGTGGAACCACGACAGTACTAAACGAGGGAAGGGTGACGTCTTGGCAAGAAGGAATTAAAAATTAGCAACGAAAAGGAAATCACTGGCTAGGTGCCGTGTATCTCGCTGTCACCTTGAACTTGCTTCTGCGTTATCAGATCACCGCTTCCTGATTCGGGACTGCGAAGCTTTGGATCATTGAGGGGCTAGCCAGGGGTGTATTTAAACAATTTCAACAACTTAAGAGTTCCACTATGATTTATTGCCAAGCTTATTGGTTATTGGGGATACTGTACTTCGCTACCAGTTCTCAAGGGAATGTTATCTCCCCTTAGACTGAGGATTTAATTTTTGTGGGTTTGTTTGTTGTTTTTTTAATCAGAACAGTCCTTGGGAAAACCAGGGACATTAGAAGGCTAAAGCTAGGGATATAAGGTGTTCTGCAATGCAAGAGATGATGTCACACAGGGAAAGATTGTTCCACAATACACTATTTCTGAATGTCCTGCTAAACATTCCTGTGAGTGAAAAATCTGTTCATGATTAGCTGGGCCTAGAACATAACTTTGTTAACATATAAACACAAAGCATTTTCCTATGCTTTTAAGGTACATTGAATTTTCTAGGAATGCAACTGTGAGATAGTAGAAAGTACATGTATTGGTCTCTGCTCACCCACCCTACCCCTCTTCCTGGCACAGAGCTCCTAAAACCCTTGTAATTTGCTAAGTGATAAGAGCACTAGAAGCAGCTCCTGTTCTAATGAGGCAACTCTAGGTGGACTTCTGGATGGCTCCTGGATGGGGGCTGGTCACCAGAAAAACCAAGCCATGATTAGAAGCTTGGAATTTTCAGCCCTCTCCAGAGCGGGGAGAGGAACTAGAAATGAAGTTAGTAATTAATCATGCCTATACAAGGCACAACAATTGCCTTGTATTGCCTACTAATTCCAATAGTAGGAGGTTCAGAGAGCGTTCAGGTTGGGGGGCACATCCGCTTACCTGGAGGGTGATGCACCCCCAACTTCATGGAGGCAGAAGCTGTGTGCTCAGGATCCTCTCAGACCTTGCCCTATGTGTCTCTTCATCTGTATCCTTTACCATACCCTTTAATAAACTGGTAAACGTGTTTCCCTGCATTCTGTGAGTTGTTCTAGGAAATAACCAAATCCAAGGGGGAGGAGGTCATGGAAACCTCTGATTTTTAGCCAAGTCAGACAGAAGTTGTGGGTAACCTGGGGACCTACTACTTTCGATTGGCATCTAAAGATGGGAGCAGTCTTGTGGGACTGAGCCTTTGATCAGTGAAATCTAACGCTATCTCCAGGTAAATAGCATCAGTATTGAGTTAAATTGCAGGACACCCAGCTGGTGTCACAGAATTGTTTGGTGTGGAGGGGGGGAGGGGGACCCACATATTTGGTCATGAGAAGTGTCATAAGTGAAGTGTTCAGTGTGAAAGTAAAGGAGAAAGATACATGGGAAGGAAAAAGCTGAGAGTTTTCCTCCAAACAGTGACTACCCTGAAATTGGAGAGATATAGTACTTTGTTTTATTTGCAACTTACCAAGAGCCGTGAAACATTTCAGGAAACAATGTCATGAAAGGCTGTATCACTTGTAATAGTTTGGATAGCCAAAACTCACTGGAGTCAGTCTGCATTTTAGCTCCTGCATTCATGGTGACTCTACATATAGGAGCAAGCATCTGAAATCATTATACCCCCTAGTGTAGTCATACCTGAGCATTTACACATTGAAACACATATTATTATAATTTACTGTCTTTATTTTACTTTACATTATAGTTAGGACATTATATTTTATAGTTACGTGGGTAGTTAGGTTAGTTATTTATTACTGTGAAACAAATTATCCCAAAACTTAGTGGTTTAAAACAATGAACATTTATCACACAGTTTCTGTGAGGAATCTGGGCGCAGTTTAGCTGGATGCCTCTGGCTCGGGGTCCCTTATGTTGCAGTCGGGGTGTTGGTTGGGCCTCAGTCTGATCTGAAGTATTGATGGGGAAGGATCCACTTCCAAAATCACTCACGTTGTTGTCAGCAGGATTCAGCTACTTCAGGTTGTTACATTAAGGGCCTCAGTTCTTCACTGGCTATTGTCAGAGGGCTCCCTCCATTCCTTGCCATGTCAACTTCCTAGGGCAGCTGGCTTCTCTCAGAGCAGGTGAGGGAAAGAACCAGGAAGAACACCCAAGAACACAGTTTTTTTTGTAACCTAACCTTGGAAGTGACATCCCATCATTTTTGCCCTATGCTATTCACTAGAAATCAATAAATGCAGCCCACACTCAAGAAGAGGGGATTACACAAGGATGAGAATACCAGGAGGCAGACATCATTGGGGGCTATCTGCGAGGCTGCCTACCATAGTAGGTTATATTATTTGTGAATTTCATTTCAGAATAATAAAGGAGACATTATATTTGTTATTTAAGGAGGTTTGTTGGGTCTGAAAGGGTTGAGAACTGCTATGTTAGGTAGTAATGAAACACTGGCCTTGTCCAGGGAATCAGGTATAAAATATTCACAGTGTCCATTATCAGGGGAATGGATAGGTAAAATGTGCTGGATGTATACCAAGGTGTACTATACAACAATCAGAAGCAATAGACTAGCAACATGGATAGAGCTTAGAAACATAGTGCTAAATTTAAAAAGTAAGAAATATGAGATCTATAACAAAAGACCATTTATGTATATTAAACACATATACACACGAAAAATACATATTTTACAGGAACATATAAAAAAAGCATAGACATAAAATACATTAGGAAGGTTACAGGGTAGGAGACATAAGAATAGGGATAAAGAGAATGCATAAGATACATAACAAGTGAAGGACTTGGGAAGGGTCAGTTACAATAGTATGGCATGAACTGTGGAGTGTGAATAATTCAACATTCTGAGCCTGAGATCCAAAATGTAAAGGGAAAAAAAAAAAATGCAGTGTTGTGAGCAGAGCAGAAATAAAGCCCAGAGAGTGAAAAGTCATGGTGTGCTTCTAGAGGATGTTTCAGGTGGGTTGCCAGAGTCAAGTTTGTTGGGTGGAGATGCAGAAAATGAGGTTGGAATGAAACTGGAGTTTGAGTTTGTGAAAGGCCTTGAATATTCTCTTCAGAGACTGAACTTCATTCAAAGTGCAGAGTGCCTGGGAGGTCTTTAAGCAGAAGAGTCACATGACCCATCTTTAAAAAAAAGATCACTTCAGCAGGGAGACCACCTAGGATGAGAGCTGATTAGAACATGAATTAAGACGAAGGAATTTTAGGAGCAGAAATCACAGGACTTTGTGTCTGGATGAATCTGAGAGCTAGGGAGAGAGAGGTTTATATCCAGATGGAATGCTATTAATATGAATTGGAAAGTAAAATGGAAAAGCAACTGGGGAGGGAAGGAAATGAGTTCAGTGTGAGTGTGAGAGTCTAGAGGTGTCCTGTAGACAGATGGAGGTGCAGGTCTGGAAATCCAGAGAAATCAGGACTAGAGAAAATGGCATGGGAGACATCAACGCGGGGGCAATAGTTTAAACACTGCACAGAAACAAAAGTGAGAGAAGGGAGGCAACGGGCAGATCCTCAGAAAGAGTACATCACGGGACAGAGAGAGAAGAAACGGTCCAAGAGGCAGAAAAAGATAAAAGAAGAAAAATGAAGAGGAAGTGAGGGAGGAGGAAGGGAAGAATATACAGCTGACTCTTGAACAACATAGGTTTGAACTGTGTAGGTCCACTTATATATGGATTTTTCTCAATAAATACCTACTACAATAAATTACTTTTCAGCATTACCTTCATGAACTCTATAATCCAGTTCCACAAGGCCACTTTCAATTATTCATGCAACAAATATTTATCAAGCACCTGAACAGCACTTGCTATGGGACTGTTGATAAAATGATAACATAAATACACAGTTCAGGGTTCATGAACCTTACAAGGTAGCAGGGAGACATGAATAAAATAGATATTGTATGCTTTGGAAGATTATGATGGGGAAAGGGGACCCAAGAAGGTCAGAGAAGACTTCCTTGTGCAAATAACATTTGAGCTGAGAACTGAGAGATGAATGGAGTTAGGCAGTGAATGAGGAAGGGGAAAGTGGGCTGTGCCCCAAACTTATACCATCTTCAAGCCTATGGTTACACTACTCCTTTCCCACTAGGATACCTTTCTTTTCTGTTGAAATGCTACATGCCTTTCAGGCCCAGCTAACATGTCTGCTCCTCCATCAAGCCTTCCCTGAGTGCTCCAGCTGAAAGCACTTTCTCTCTTACACTCCCACCAGCACTTACTTTTCATTTTCCTTCAACACTTCTTTCTAATGTATTTTCTGATTACTTATACACACAGCTTGTCTCGTACACTAAATCTTAAAACTTACTAAGAAAAGGGTCTGTTTCTTATTCACCTTTGAGCTCCCAAAGGCTAGCACATTCCTCAGACTCCCGGAACAAATATTTGTAGCATAAATTAATGCTTGTTTGACATCCCTTTTCAAATATGTTGTAATTCAATGAAGCTATTGTTGCAAGCTGTGCCTTTGGGACTGAACTTACTCTTTGGTTAAACCACAATCCCATAGTCATGGTCCCCATGACTGATTAGTGTTTGCCACAGGGACTGCAACAACCCTAACAAACGGGCAACTGTTCTTGACTGACAGGCGTTTGGCAACAACTGCCCGTCCTCCAGTGGAGGCTGAAATGAACTGAGGAAGGACTGTCCGAATTGAGTCCCCATGCAGTGGGGCTCTATTTATCCCTTGCATTTGGGCTGCGAGAGACAGTGACCCAGGCTTTGGTGTGAGGCTTTGGGGCTTTTCAGGACAACAGAAACACTAATGCTTGGAACAAAATCGTCAAAGATCAATATCAATGGACAGCATCCTAATTTGAGGCAGTGTGATAACAAGGGGAAGGGAGCTTTGAAGTCAGACAGACTAGCTCTGTGATGTCACCCATGTGCCTTCTTTGAGCCTCAGATTTCTCACCAAAAAACTATTCTGCAAAACAGTTGTGAAGATCAAAGATAACGTCTTTACACATACAATGCCTGTGCTCTACTAAAATGTGTTTATTCATCTATCTTCCCCAATATAGTTTGTACCCTGAGGACAGGGACTCGTTTTTTGCCTCTACGCCTGCAAAATTTAGCAAAGTGTGTAAATATTTTTGAAACAAATGAACAACAACAGTGATAGCTAAGATTTATGGAGCACTTACTTCACGCCAGATATTGTTGTAAATAGTAATTTATTTAATCCTTCAACAACCCTAGAAAGGAGCAACCATTATGACCCAATTTTACAGAAAGAAAGCAGAATATAATTTTTTAAAATATGAAATTCTTGGTATAACTAATTTTGAAATAAAAATCTGGTGAGACTCACTTTACTCAATAAAAAAGGTAAAAAAAAAAGTTTTTATTTTTGGCCACGGCACCTGGCTTCCCTCGCCCTTGGCGGTGAAAGCGCAGAGTCCTAACCACTGGACCGCCAGGGAATTCCTGGTAAAATACTTTTTAAAACCTGGAAATGAAAAAATATGGTGGAAGGAGAAAGAAGGAAGGAAATAAATGTAAGAATGGGAAGAAAGAGTAGGAAGAAGAAAGACAGACACATGGAAAAAGAAGAAACAGTAAGATACTGTGGACTATCACTGCCCTTTGAAATAATAAGTTGACAACTAATCACTCTTCCCAGTTCTTCAACTGTGATTTCTTTATTCTTAAACTCCGAGAGTGACAGGGAATGAAAGACTTATCTTTCAGAGCATGACACAATTGGAGTGGTTTCCATCCAGTGAAAAGATGAGGAGACAAAGTTATCTCCAAAAGAGGATGGCATGAGCAAAATGTGAAAGCAAAGAGTACATTTGAAGAGCACTGAACAGTGTTTTCACAGCTGAAGCTTGAAGTCTGCCTATGGGAACAGTGAAAAATTCTGCTGGAAGGCCTTGAATAGCAGGGTAAGGAGCTAGACATATGTTCAGCAGGCAGTCGCTGCTGTTAAAGGAAACAGCAGTTGTGGTCTGAAGCAAAATGTTCTAGTTCTGAGTTCAAAAGACCAGAATTATTGTTCAAGTCTGATACTGGTTAGTCCTTACCCTAAACCTTAGATTATCTCTAAAATAGGGGTGATAAGGCAGTTGTAAGGATTAAATAAGGTATTATGACAAGGTGTGTTCACTTTAAAAAGTAAAAATGTTATACAAAAGTAAGTTTTCACTGGACTTCCCTGGTGGCGCAGTGGTTAAGAATCCACCTGCCAATGCAGGGGACACCCGTTCGATCCCTGGTCTGGGAAGATACCACATGCTGCAGAGCAACTAAGCCCGTGAGCCACAACTACTGAGCCTGCGCTCTAGAGCCCGTGCTCTGCAACGAGAAGCCACCGCAATGAGAAGGCCGCGTACTGCAACGAAGAGTAGCCACCCCCCCCAACGGCAACTAGAGAGAAAAGCCCCCACGCAGCAACGAATACCCAATGCAGCCAAAAAATAGAAGAAATAAATAAATGAACAAATTGAGGCATAATTCAGTGTAAAAAAATAAGTTTTCACTGTTGTGAGGATTTAATTGATGCTTGAAGACTGAAATGGTAAAATCACTAAAGTGATGGATGTGGAAACGAAAAGGGGGCAATTGGAACAACATTTTGGAAAAAAAGGAGTTAATCGATTCGAAGATAATTTACAAATTCTAAATTCAGTGATTAGGGGAAAAGGAATATTAACCACAGAAACAGGGAAATCAGAAGGGGGTGAGTATGGCTTTAAACATTTCAGATGTCAGAAGAACATCTGCTAGAAATGTAGGACTGGAGCTTGGGTAGGACATCAACTTAAGACCTGTGCACGGGGAATTCCCTGCCGGTCCAGTGGTTAGGACTCCGCCCTTTCACTGCGGAGGGCTCGGCCACTTCGCCAAAAACAAAACCAAAACAAAACTCTTCGTAGAGGTGGTAGTTGAAGCCATGGAACATAATAGGTCACCAAGTAAGGGTTAATAATGAGAAAAAGAGGGTGAGGGTATCTTAGGAACGTCTATGTTTACGTGGAAAAAGAACCTGGGTAAAGAGAACAACGAAGTGCGGGTCAGGGAGGATAGCACAGTTCCATAGTATGTAAGAAAGGAGAATTTTTTTAGATGAAGATGAGCTACATGATTCAGTCTAAATTAGGGAACATTAATTTGTTTAGGACCTGGTTAGAGTAGCTTGGGGCTTTTATCCAGCTTTGGTGCAGGGAACTAACAGTTGCCAGTGATGATACTAGTGCTGATACTGTTTTAGATAACTATTGATGAAAAGTTCAAAAGCCAAGACAATTAGGGATTTTTTATTGTCTTGTTTTGTTTTTGAGTAGTCCTTAGCAGTTCTTTTGGGCAGAGGGATTCGTGTATGTATTTGCACACATTTATTTGCTTTGTCTTATTTTGTCCTGTATGTCTTCCCTGTTTTTTGTTTGTTTGTTTCTGCATGTAAGCACATTTTCACAAGGAGTCTGTCCTGCATCAGACTTTTTTTGGCTTGCCTTTCTACTCCAGCTCCTAGGAGGCTTTGGTAGCTTTTCTTCTGCGTAACCAAGCAGGCCGCAGCCAGCAGATGGCACTATAGCAAGAGGGGCAGAGGGTCCCTTTAAGACCTGACAACAACTGCGGACTAGTAACTTTACAGTTTCAGCCTCGGACGATTCAGTTGCACTTTCGCCCGGACTCTAATAAAGCAGGTCAAGCTGTGTGCAATTAAGAATTTCAGTGTACAAAATGGGATCTGCGGCTTTGTCTCCTCCATCCTGCGCCACCATTAAACTGAAGGTATCGTCAAGTTGTGAAAGTGTTGTGAGAAGGGCTGTCCAGATATCGCTGTTTCCTGGTTAAAGTGGCCAAGGTGACCCCACTTTAACTAAATACAGGAGACAATCGAGACTATCCTGATAGTTTAAAGAAAAATTCATACAAATAGGCAATTACCTAAGCGTTTCCCGACAACGTGCAGCTTTAGCATATGAAATTCGCGACTTGTTTTTGTTACAATGTTACTAATTTCATTTGAAAGTTCAGACACAGCCTCACTATCCGGATTTCCATAAGGAGTAAGAAAGATTCGCTGCAGTTCCGGAGGCCGCAGGGACGGCCTCTAGACCCCTATTGTCCGGGTTCTCTTACGTGTAAGCTTGAGACGGAGGCCTCTGTTGCAGGTGGGCTGCTCCTTACAGACACACCAAACGCACACACACAAACAGAGCAGCCGCCATAGTGGAAAACAAAGTGCAAAACTGCAAGCCTTGGACTTCCCTGGTGGCACAGTGATTAAGAATCCGCCTGCCAATGCAGGGGACACAGGTTCTATCCCTGGTCCAGGAAGATCCCACATGGGCAGAGCAACTAAGCCCGTGCGCCACAACTACTGAGCCTGTGTGCCACAACTACTGAAGCCCGTGTGCCTAGAGCCTGTGCTCCACAGCAAGAGAAGCCACCGCAATGAGAAGCCCACGCACTGAAGCGAAGAGTAGCCCCCATTCACCACAACTAGAGAAAGCCTGTGCACAGCAACGAAGACCCAACCAGCCATAAATAAATAAAATAAATTTATTTTTAAAAGAAACCAAAAAAACAAAAAAAACTGCAAGCCTTTACCTTTTCAAACACAACTCGAGCAGGTCAGGTTACGCCCCAACACTAACTCTGCAGGGGCACCCAGAAGAGATTGGTTACCATGGCCACGTAGGAAGCCTCCCGGATACTTTTCTTAGCTTTCTTCTTACACACACCTACTCACGAGATCTCCACCCACGCAGGTCCCTAGCTCGGCAATCTGCTAGCCACGCCTGATTGCGTTCGGCGCTCGCCTCTCTGCCCTTGCACCTGCGTACTACGGCGCCTGCCCGTCGTCGCGGCCCGGATCGGGAAGTGTCAAGCGGGAGCTGGGTTCCCCCGCCTTTGCCGCTATCACCGCTGACCCCCCGGACCCCAACTCCAGGCCCGGGCCCAGCCGCCATGACGAACGGTGAGAACTAATACCCAGAGCCGAGGATGGGAGTGCAGTACGAGTGGAAACCTGGCGGGCGGAGCCGGGACTGACGTGGCCGTTCTCCCCGCCCCCTCCCAGCCCAGTTCCCCTTTGGTCTCTCGGTGCCCCAACTGCTGTTCCTTATACTCCTCCGGGGGTTCCCCCGTTCCGTGCCCATCTAGAACCCCCAGTGCCTCTTGTGCCCACACCCGTAGTCCTTGGTTCCCACACTGTGCCCTTCTCCCTTCCTAGAAGTTCGTTCTGACCCTTACAAGCCACTTCGCGAGCCCAGTCCCGGTTGAACTATTGCTTTAGCAGCAGGAAAAAGAGGATCCTCCTCACAGCCCTCTGTGTTCTCAGACTTTTGGAAAGTAGGCTCGTTGGGATGACCGATAAATCACACAGGATTTTAAGCCCCGTACTTTTTGGGGGGCGGGGGTGAATGTAGATCCTAAAAAAAAAAGTTCTCCTTGTTTTGTTAAAATGTCAGGAAGCTTTCTCGTATTTGATTCTAAAGTCCTGCCTGGGCGATCCCATCTGGAGACCGTGGCTAGTGTTGCAGCGGTCGAATTTAGACACTGCCTCTTCTAAAGATGATGTGGCAGTTGCCAACCTGTTTATCTGACCTAATTTTCCAGGCCTCTTCAAACATTTTATAGACATGATTTCTGAATTTCAGGGAAGGGCAGGAAACGATGACTTTGTGGTCTTTGGAGTCGATCTTACAGGAAAAAAGATGTCAAGACCTCTTAGGCAGTATGATTTGAAGGGCATAGGAAAGCATTTCTCAAAAGTACCTTCTCCATAAGCCTGGTACTAAAGTTTCAAATTTCACCTTCTTGTGACTTTTGGCTTTGCAAAAACTTACGGGAGAAAAGACTAGCACGTATTGTTCATCATAAAACTTTGTGTATGTATTAATTTACTGGACCCTTTCCTATGTGACATCTAGTTGTGAGATAGTTTTACTGGAGGGAGAGAGGGAGATGGAGTGGCCCAGAACTGGCAGATGCCAGTTGTGTAAAATATCCTTTTGGAGCTTCCTGGGCAGTCAGAGGTCTGAGGTTAGTAGGCACAGTACAAGAACGGACATCACCCGGAGGAAGAAATCTTCTGAACTGAGAAATAAGAGAGCAGTTGGACACATAGTAATTAATAAATAAGTTTTAGTCACCCTTTCCCCTTTCCACAGGTCTGATTTTTTTTTTCCACTTAGGTGATTCTTTGTGCTTACAAGACATAGCTTGGTTTACAAATGTAAGAAATAGAACTAATTGTTCAAAGCTTTTTTCCTCACAATTGTTCCACCTTGTCGAAGCCTCAGATCTTTTTTTGCTTGTTTGTTTTCAAGAATCTGTTTACTCAGGCAGAAATTTGGTTTGTAAGTAGAGTATCATGCGTGAAGTGTAAGATAAGCATAGGAAAATTGTAGTCATACGGATTCTAACTCTTGCAATTTCCATTAAGCTTTTCTTTTGCCTTAACATATTCTTCACCAACAGATGCAGATCTGAGAGACTTGGCCAAATATCTACCTCTCCTTTATCACATGAGTGATTTATAGGAAGAACATGTTTCATTCTCTCAGCTCAGGCTCGAAGGATTCTTATGCCTCTCTCAACCTAATGCCAACACTGGCCATTCCTGGTAGGCTGATTCCACATAAAGTGATGCACTCTTCTCAGAATTTATACTTCTTGAAAGGAGAGGGAAGGGGGCAGTGAAATCTTTGTAAGGGGGTTGTCTACAGGTGATTTGGGGAAACAGAAAGGTAACCTTGTTAGTCCCAGGACCTTGGCTCCCTCTTGTCAGGGCTGGCACTGCAGTTGAGGTTATCATCTTGATATTATATCACACTCTGTTCTCCAGGGGGATCACCTGTCCCAAGTTGGATTAGCACCAAAGGTTTTCTTCTCTTTCTGTAACAGTGTACTCCTTGGATGGGATTCTGGTGTTTGGTTTGCTCTTTGTTTGCACCTGTGCCTACTTCAAGAAAGTACCTCGTCTCAAAAGCTGGCTGCTCTCAGAGAAGAAGGGAGTTTGGGGTGTGTTTTACAAAGGTAAGATCATATCTGTTCAGGGAGAGGAGATTGCCATCTCTGGACAGTGAGGTGCTGCAAGGTGGGGGTGGGATAGGCTGAGATTGTCTGTGGTTCAACTTTTACATAATTGTTTATTTTAGCTCCAAGGTAATTTTAGTATTCTCCATGGAGTAAAACTATATAAATTAAACAATTTCAGACTGGACTAGAGTTGTTGGAAGGAATATTTTCCCAGTGAAAAGTTTTTTTCTGAATTTCTGGAAAGAATATATTGGAGTCTCTTTTAAGTATTGATTTTATTAACTCAGATGCTTTTTTACTTTTTATTTTGGGCATCTTCATCTGGAATCCTACTTACCTAGATCTTTTTTCAAAATAAGGCAAAATATAAACTAACAGTATATTCATCTAGAACCTAGGGCTTAAGGGTAGTATTTAAATACATTCCTGGGTGGGTTCTTGAGACCCTTCATAGGTCTCTTCATCTGTGATTAGAGATTTCAAATCTTGAAAGTGAGCACTTATATGAAGGGCAGGGTTTGATTTCTTTTCTCGTTTTATTTTTTCCTGCTAGCTGCTGTGATTGGAACTAGGCTGCATGCTGCTGTAGCAATCGCCTGCGTTGTAATGGCCTTCTACGTCCTGTTTATAAAATGAATTCCAAAGCATCCATTTCATCAACTGCCAACCAAGGGGACGAAGGTGAAGAGCCTGTCAGGAACCTGGGCCCAGCGTAGGAGAGTTCAGCTAAAATCATCAAAGTCCCCAGGATGACACCACAGCATCTGCCCCTACGTTATGTGGGGAAAACTCCTCGTGGTTACAAACTTTATTTATGCTTCAGGGGACTACAGAAAGCCAGCTTCCTTTGACCTGTGTGTAAATCAGTCCTCAGCAGAGAGCCTATAATGTCCAGATAAATTACACCCCTCAGTGATACGATTACATACCTCCTGCTGAAAAATCTGTCACCTATTTTGTTCTTCAGCCCCTCATCAGGAACTTTTCACACTGAGGCTCATTAGGGGAGGATATAAGCTGTATTCAGACTTCTTGGAAGGAGAGATAATTTTCAAGACTTGACTTTTTTTTTTAGTGTTTGATTTGGATTTGGCAAATTGCAGGCGGCTGGGAGGCTGGGGTGGGGAGGCTGGGTGGGAAATAGTTAAACAATGCCAAGGAATATTTTGGCTTTGGAAATTTATCTTTCATATACCCGTCTGGGCACATAAGAGAGAGGCATGATCCTCATTGCAAAAAGAGAACAGACGAAATAGCTGTGCTGTGTGCTGGTAGCCAGAGAGTTTTGCCAAGAGAATCTGGGCCTAAGTAAGATTTGGAAATTGTCTGTGATGAGACCAGAAAGGAGTAACTTAGACAAGAAACAATGTTCTATTCACCAGTATTCCCAAAAGGAAACTTCACCCCCTCAAATGGTATATTGAAACTGTTGCTATTTTCCTAAAGCTTTTTAAATATTTTCTAAATTACTGAGTGCTAAATACTGTTACTCAGTTTTAAATGCCACCACTAGGGGAAAGAGAAACTATTGAAGAAATAATTTGCAGTTGGGGTAGAAGAAATAAATAAATCTAGTATATTAATTCATATACTAGTAAAGTCATCTAGAATTTATTGTGATGTTAGATGGAAGTTCTGTCATATTAACCAAGATACAAACTTATTCTTTGTTTAACTCTGGGTTATTATGGCAATTTTCAGTCGATTACTTGTGTTTCTTGGCCCACTTTTAATTTTCTTCATATTGTAGTATTCTTTAGCTGTCTCTTGGAAATTATAAGAACATGGGAAATTTGAATGAGAGAAGTTGATGGCATTCATAGGCATGTTTGGACAGCTCAGAGAATCCATGAATAAAATGAGAGTGTTTTCTAAAGTAAAGGAAAGCAGAGGTTTGCAATTGGGATTGATGGGCTTTTCCATGGAGTATGGGAACTCCTGAGCAAATCATTTTCGATGACTCTACATTTGAAGGGAAGACTTCTCCATTCCCTCCTCCTTTTATCTGCAAAAGGATCAACTGTTGCATTTATGAAGCCTAGAACTTCTCTATTAAAAAAAAAAAAGAGTTGGTCTAAAATTAAATTATCGTAAAGAGCAAGCAGAGACATGGGTCTACCAGTGGAATTGTTCACTAAAGTAAAACTTGACTGTGGACAAGTTGGCTGTGGTTGACCCCAGTGTGGCAGTAAATTGTCTTTTGTCTTATTCCAAAAGAACAAAAGCTGCTAGGAAGTTTAGGTTCTGAAACATGCAGTTTAGTGCTTTGACGGTTCCTAGAAGTATAGAAAGTCATCAAGTAAACACTGCATGTCTAATCATCTCAGAGTTATGGCTGTTATCTCTTCAGGAATTGGTCCACAGGGTAAATTTCAATGATTCATATATTTTTCATTGTCATTTCTGAGGATCTTTCACACAAGAGAAAGGAAAGCTAGTGGAACAGAAAGAAGAGTTACACCTTGTGGGTGTGAGTTTGGAACCTGTTGGCCAACGGGAATGTCACTCTCTGGAAATACAGGTTCAGCATGTTTTGCACTTGTTATTTTGTAGCTTTAATGACTTTTGTTTCCTAATAGGGCTAATATCTCTAAGCTTGGTGTTTAGAGCTTCTTCATACTTTAAACTAGTCCCATTTCACAGTTCAGATCAATTTTTACAGCCTCCTGGGTGGGTCATCTTGACCTAAACTCTTGAACTGTTATATTTTGAGATGTTTTCATACCAGAATGTACCAAAAAGTACACAGAGTGAAGGTAATTTACAGCAAGAAGCAAATACACAGCTTATTTCATTTCTTGACTTTAGATAAGCAGAAACTTGTTTAATTCATTACTTTGGTTGATGTGTCATATATTTTTGACTGAAAATTGTAGGAAGTTGTTCCTCTAAGGGAGTCTTTTAGGGGTGGAAGAAGGGGGATAGCAGTGTTGCCTCAGATTCAAACTGGCATCACCATAAACCCTGTATGCCAGGGTGGAATGAAGTCAGCTTTTTATAGTTGAAATAAGACTTTTTATTCACCATTGTCTGCACAAATCCTTGAAAATAAAGTTTCTTTCCCTACTGTTTTTGTCCATTTTGTCACATGCATGCTGAATTATTGAACTTTGTTCAATACTCCCCTGGGTTCTGCCCATAGTATACCTTTTTAGTTTACATTAGTGAATATCATCAATCCTGTTAACCCCTTGTGATGGTCACTGAATGTATGATATATGTATGATATAGTTCAGAATCTATGAGGGTATAGCTTTCTCCTTTGAGGGAACTAATTTTATATATATATATATATAAGCATATATATAAATACATTTTGAGGTGTATTAAACAATGTAGATAACATTCCCCAATAATTTTACCTACTACTGCTATTAAAAGTATCAACTGCCATTACAAGCCATAAACTTCTTCAGTGAAATGAGGTTATCGGGTTACCCAGCCACATACCTAGAAAATCCTTGGGCTTCTGGTGCATACAGTGGACACTTTTCCCCAATTTGTTTATTCCAAGTACATGGTGGGACTGGCACAAGTACAAATGATAACTTCACAAAATTCTAATTTGTCTTCCCCCCTCACATATGTATTTCTTGAAAAAGGAGAAAGAAGGAACTGAGACATTCAAATTGTGCTTTGTGATGTGAAAGGAGCTAATTCTAACTTACATAATTGTTCCTTTTTTTCTTTTTTTCTTACACTCATTCTTGAAAGATTTATTTTAGCAGATATGAAAGTAAATGAAGATTCAGCAATATGACTGCCACAGCAAGTTCTGGGTAGCAAGAGGGCTCTGTGGGGACAGGGATACGTCTTCCAACCTTTACTTATTATACTACTACCTAGAGTATATTAGGTAGTATATTAGTAGTATATATAGTTACTATATTCTAACTACCTAGTCCTTGGACTTAAGTAATCTATTCTCACCTTTCCCTTTGGTAAAATGATGTTTGCCTTCTCCCATGGGAGAAGGAGCTCCTAGGGAAGCTGATGTTGGTAATGACCAGAATTTGCCTTCTCCCTGGGAAAGAAATCATTCACCTAGAGGTCTCCTGAGATTAAATCATCTTACATCCAGAACTTGGATCAAAGATCAAAGAAAAACTACAGATATGGATATAAATGTGTAGCTGCACAGAGATCCAAGGACAATCACGATTCAGTATTGTGGGAATTTGTCCCGCCTTTACCTGGGCCCTTGGTTCCCCTCCGAGCCACGTGGGGGCGGGAAAGTGCGCATTCGGCGAGGGCCTGTGCTCGGTTGTTCCTCCCAGAACCCTCCGGGGCGGAGGCGGGGCGGAGGGCTTTAAAGGAGCTTGCGCACTTCCGCCCTTTCACCGGAGGGAGAGCGGCGTGGGGTGAGGCTGGGTAGAACTGTGGCGAGGTGTGTGGAAGGCGCCTGCGGGCTGAGTGTGTGAGTGGACGCGTGAATGTGTGAGTGCGCGCGTGGTGCGTGCAAGGCGAGTGCGTGCGCCCGCCCCCGTGCCCCTCCCCCGGCCTACACCTTGATCTTATTTGATCGGGTTGTGACTCCAGCCCCGCCGGACCAACCCGAAATGAAAAGCTCCCCTCCTGCGAAGCCCCTTCTTCGGGGCGCTGTGCAGCGAGGCCCCTTGGGCGGTGGCAACGCTGCGGTCCCGGAGTCCCGGAGCTGGTCCTACGGGGCCCGGCGCTCAGAAGTGATGAATTGATCAGATAGACGAGGCTGGGCTTGTCCTGGGCCACTGATTATCGAGGCGATTCTGATCTGAGCCCGGGCCCAGGGCACGGCCGCCCGTGGCGTTGAGGCTAACGTGTCAACGGTCGGCTGCGGGCCCCGGGCGCTGGCGGACGGAGGTTGAATGAGCCGTCGCCCCGCCCGCGGGAGCGGGAGCTGAAAGGATATGGAGGCCTTGTTCCCCGCTGCAGTTTTGTTTTGTAGCCGCCTCCGTTTTTTTCTTTAGACCCGACTTGTCATGATGACTCTTTTGTATGGTATCAGCACTGGTGCCCCCGGTCTAAAGGCACTATACAGCGCCTGCCGCGAAGGGATATATGTATATATGCATGTCTGTATACGTGTATATATCCGTAAGAGAACTTGGAGAGCTTATAAGAATTCAGATTCCAGGAACCCGTACCGGATTTACTGAATTAGAATTATCGGGGGGGGGGGGGGGTCTAGGAATCTATATTATTTAAAGTCTCCATGCATGGATCGCAGTAATAAATTTTTTGATGTTCAGTATCAACCCACATGAGGTGATTATCCCAGAGAGTCACCCCCTCTGTCACTTTCAGCTGTTCTAAATAAAGAGAACTGAAACAATTTTGCCACTTGGCAGCAAACGCTATGAACAGATTGGAGTATCTCGGTGGAAGAGGGGCTGTAATAGTTTGCTGGTACTGACCCTGCACCTGAGTACCAGGAAGAAGCCCTTTCATATCTGATTTATTCAACAATGCATATGCTGTCCAATCTTAGAAATGGGAACTTTTAGTGTACAATATTCTAAAAGGTCTGCCATTTATTGCTCATTTTAACAGCAGGCTCCTGTGAGTGGCTTGAATTTTAGGAACCACATTACTGTATCAGTTTTTAGGTACCTTCAGACCCTAGGATCAGATTGTTGAACGCTGTTTCCAGGAATAGGGGGCTACATATCACAGCACAAATCAAGGCAAAGAAAAGAGAATTGACTCCCGGGCAAGGAGACAGCAGGGTTAAGAGAATGAACAATGGCAAGGAGCCAGGGAGATGGAGCCCTCATGGAAAAGTAGAGCTCAGCAGATGACTAAATCCAGAAGGTCTGAAATCTGTTAAGCGTGACCTCAGCATAAGTGTTAATGTCACAAAGAGCTACTAAAATTAGTGTTTGTAAGCTCAAGAGAATGGACTATGTCCATTCTTGTTTTCCCAACACTTAGCTCAGTGCCTGACATAAAAGTTTGCAAGAGGGGCTTCCCTGGTGGCGCAGTGGTTAAGAATCCGCCTGCCAATGCAGGGCACACAGGTTCGAGCCCTGGTCCGGGAAGATCCCACATGCTGCGGAGCAACTGTGCGCCACAACTACTGAGCCTGTGCTCTAGAGCTCGCGTGCCACAACTACTGAAGCCCGCAGGCCTAGAGCCAGTGCTCCGTAACAAGAGAAGCCACCGCAGTGAGAAGCCTGCGCACCGCAACAAAGAGTAGTCCCCGCTCGCTGCAACTAGAGAAAGCCGGCGCGCAGCAACAAAGACCCAACGCAGCCAAAAAAAAAAAAAAAAAAAAAAGTTTGCAAGAAATGTTGAATGGGTATGGTTTGAATGACTCCAGTTCACAAAACGTGAATACCTGTCTCCTGCCAAAAACAGTGCTGTTCTGTCCTAAATCCGTATCTTTTCAGCAAGATGACTTTCCGAGTTGCAAATATGCCCAACAGGACTAGTTTCTAGAAGTTGAGAAACTTCCATATTTTAAGAGTAGTCATGTGGCAACTGGTAGTCCATGGGTAACAGATACTCCAGGCTTCATCTTACACAAATCTATTTAATGGAGGTGGGCGGCAGGATGTTCCAATATGATTAATTAGTCCAGGGGCCTGTCAACACTTAGGTGGAGAAGAAGCCACCATCATTCTTTCGGGAATACCCTCCATTGGTGGCTGCAGTGTGAGGGGATACTGTGGAGAAAAGAGAAGAGGGAGTGGGCTGTGAATTTCAGATCCTTTGCCTTTTCTGGGAACTTGTCGCCCATACATTTATGGGGACAATGAAGAAGGTTCTAACAGCTGAGGAAACTGGCATATAGAGGACTGATGGGAGGTAGCTATAGGTCTTTCACTCCCCGGTTTCTGCCCTTTGCTGAAAATTTTTGTCCCCTAGACCTAAGGCTGAGGTAGTGGCTCTGAAAAACTGAATTCATTTCCTAGCTCTACAGTCAGCATGTCCCCTGGTTTTAGTCTGATATGTGCCAGACTCTCAGTTATCCCCGATGTTCCCTAATAGCCAATCACCTCAACTCCCTGATTCCTGTGACCATTTAGAAAAACTCTTGCACCACCCATCTGCCTCCCACCCCTCAGTCTTCTGACCCTTACCTATGGATCCCTGGATGCTGTGAATAGACTCCTTCTTAGGGTTGACCCAGTGTCTGATGTTAGCTCGGGAAGTGACAGGGGGTGGCTGGGGAGGGGATAAAAATTCTCCAGGGAATTGGATCTTGATTCTAGAAGATGGTGTGGGGAAGAACATGGGAGAGTGAAATCAATCAGGAGAAGAAAGGTAAGGAGGGAAAGAGTTGCATGCAACCTTAAAAATAAAGCAGCCGAAGGCCCTTTTTACCCTCTGGAATTAACCAAAGATTTTGTTCTGCAGATGAGCACAATCTTGGAAGATCTCTGTTCATTTTAGAAAATAAAAAAACAGAACTTGTATTACAGAAGTAAAAAATACAGAAATCTATACAAACAAGAACCTATTGATTTTTATTTCCCAGGTGACACTTTACCTTACTTGATTGGCATTGTCCTTAGGGAGAGGCTCCGCCTCCACCACTTACCCATGGGTATCCTGAATGGTCTCCTGGTGTATCAGTGTCTCACTTTTGCTCTTGAACGTCCCTGTGTGGTGGTTGTACAAGGCTGCTAATCGGAAATCCAGATCATCCTTCGGTATCTACGGAGGAAGCCAACCCCGCCACCCCCAGGGTTAACTTGCCACATTTGCACCTGCTCTAGTCGGGTTCTGTTGGGATCTACTCTTCCCCCAAAGCAGAGTGAACCCCTTTTGGGCCTGAGATCCACCAACTCCCTACATACCAAATTACTATACATGATGACTTCTTAACTCTTGTCCATATAGAATTGTCTCATGGTTAGGTCTAAGGAGTGGGGAGCTCTCCTGGAGACATGAGAACCACTATATTGTCCTTGACTTGAGCTTAATGGGCCTTACCTTGTTCATGGTTATAATGAGAAGTCTGGTGAGAGAATGATTTGCTCCAGATAATCAACTGCAGCAAAACCCAAGCCTTCTGACTTCCCAGAGGAAGCTGATAGGTTTGTATTTGGTTTTAGATTTGGTAGGATCTTGGATTGGGGACAAGATAAAGATGCTAAGGTAGTCAGGGACAGACTACCTTTCAAAAGGGATATTAATTAGTTCTAAGTGGATATAAGGAGAAATAGCATTTCAATGCTAGGTACCTCAGGATCAAAAAAATAAACATCCTGCCTCATGGACGTGATTGTGGGAGTTGAGCTGAGTCGACACCAGGGTTCCTGTTGCTGAGCAAGGTGAGTTGGGTTCTTATATGGCAGTTTCTGCAAAAGAGAAACCACACCCACTCCTCGTTACCAGAGGCCTTGCTGATGTGATAGCTTCAGTGACATCCATCCCCTTATCCCATCCCATTTTAATTGAATCGCAGACATCTAAAAGAGAAGAACGAAATGGGGCAAGACTCCCAGGCTTCTGATCCTCCTAAGTTTTTAATCTTAGAACTGACAGAAATGGGCCAGGAATACAGGGAAAGGGGTGAAGTGGGACAGGAAGTGAAGGGTGGGGAGCAGAGAGGCAAGATGAGCTCAGGTTTAGAAGTCCTGAGCTTGGAGAAGAGATAAGATATCCTAATGCAATTAACAGGTAGGAAATTGGAAGTGTGCAGTTGTTGGAGGAGAGCTCAGAACAAGTAGTAGCGATCTGGGGGTCACCCCCTGAAGTGGTGGTTGAAGCCTGCAAAAAGGCGTCTGACCAACAAGGAAGAGGTGGTTCATGAGGACTGCACAATATTATAATGGGGGTGGCGGTGGGAGCAGTCAGAGACAAGAGAATCAGGAGAGAGCCGTGTCTAGGCAGGTGAGAAAATTTCAGTAAGCAGGGAAGGGTCATTGTGTCTGCAGGAATGTCAAAAAGTTCACTGGATGTTCAGTCCTCTAATTAAAACCCCGCAAGTACGAATATGAAAAGCACACAGCTGATTTCTTCATTACATGTAAAATGCCATACTGTTCACCACTGTATCCCCAGTGCCTAGCACAGTGACCTAACACATGGTGTTCTAAAATGAAATATTGATTGAATCAATGACTGAATTCCAGTGAGTACAACTACAACCTAGTAGAAATCTCATTCAACCTATCCGATGTAGGAACCCTCCTCCTCCCCTGTATATAACACAGTGCTGTGTGACTCAGCTCAATTAGGCATTAATTGAATGGTGTGAACCAGGCACTATACTGTCACCAAGAAAGATGAAAAAGGAAATGGGAAAACTACAAATACATATGATGCAAGCATAGGCAGCTCTCTTCCCATTCCTCGAAGCCTGCATAAGCCTCATCATCTCTATAAGCAGAAGGCCGAGACGGTCTTTCACTGAGAAAGTCAAGCCTGTCAAGCGTGAGTGCCATCTTCACATCCATTTTCCTTCCATCTCAGAGAAATGGAAGCCCCTTTTATTCAAGAATCACCCTTCCCTGAACCCAGCCCTTCCTGGTGCTTTAGGGCCCTGCACTATCCTGCCATCCCCTGTACCCAGCTTCTCCTCATTCCTTTGTCACTGTCTAGCTACCACTCCATGACCTTCCCTACTGAGCCAGCCTTCTTAAAGAGTCAACACTTGCCACATCCACTTCCTCCCCGTTCCCATTCCCTCTTCCGCCCGCTGCAGTCTGGCCTCTGCCTCAAGCACCCACTGAAACTACTCTTGCTGGTGACCACTGACCTTTGTGGCTAGGTCAGGTGGATCCTTTCTGGTCCTGATCTTACTGACCTCTGCGGTTTCTGCACCACGACTCTGATTCCACGAAATGTTCTCTCCATCCTATGTGGGTCCAGCTCCTCCTGGTTCTCCTCCTGCCTCTGGCTATTACTTCTCAGCTTCCTTCTCAGCTCTGCTTTCTCTCTCTGTCCCTTAGTGGTATTCTCCAGGGGGTTTGTCTCTGCCTTTCTGACTCTCACACTCACTGGATGAGCTCATTCTCTCCTATACCTTCAACCACCAGATGAATACTGTGGCTTCCAGACATCTTCAACCCACAGCTCTCAACCATGTTGCCTACTCTTCATCTCTATGGAAATGTCCCACAGGCACCACGAAAGCAACAGCTATAAAACTGATCTCAACATCTTTCTCCCCAAACCTGCTTTGCCTGGATGCCTCATTCAGTAAATGGTATCAGGTAAGCCCTCAGAAACCTGGGAGCTCTCCTGGACTCATCCACTCTCTTGAGCCCATATCCAGTCAGCCACAAAGTCCCATCAGTCCTGCCCTTTGCATCTTACCGCCATCCCCTGCATCACTGCTGTACATCCGTTACTCCTCCTGGAGATCGCTGCACCAGCCTCGTAGCTGATGCTTCTTGTCGCACTAACATCCTGTCCAATCCACTGCCACTTGTGCTTTCTACATCACCCATCTAGTATGCCACTCCTGGGAGATGGTTCCCCAGGATGAAAACCTAGCTCACTAGCACGGTGTACGCAGCACACCCAGCCCAGGAGGGTCACCTCTCCAGCTTCCACCCTCTCCACTCCTCCATTTCACACCAACGCTTCAGCCACTTTGGACTCTTTGGTCCCAAAGAGGCCACCCTCATCCTCCTCTCCATGTATGTGCACCTGCTGCTCCCTTTGCCTTGAATGTCTGGTTCCTGTTTCCTTCCTTCTAACTTACATTCCACCTCCTCCCTCCCCTGGTCCAGCTGACTCATATTTGGATATCAAAACTCACCTGCTCTGGGAGGCTTTCCTTTAAGCTCCTGTGTCCCATGACACACCACATATAACTGTCACAACACATGTGCTGTTGTGCAAGCACTTTTACTGTTGCTGTTGTCAGTCTGGCTTTTCTACTAGATTTCCCTGAGAACAGGAGCTAATCTAATGTGTCTATACATCCTCAGTTTTTAGCAGAGTGCCCGGCATACAGTAAATAATAAATGTTGAGTAAACAAAAGGGAGTGCTTTGATTTTGTTATTAAGCCACAATTACCATTTAGTTCACCTTATTTTTCACCACTTCAAACATCTCAAATACTTCTACGAGAAAAGTGGAACCTGGGCCTGGGTAAGCCCCATTATACCAATCATTGCTTAGGGCTGTGAGTGCCTCTTGTTCCTCTGGACTAGAACGCCACTTGCCTCTGCTCAAAAGCACCTGTGAAATGTTGGCAGCCCTGAATATGGGGACATGGAGGAAGGCAGAAAACAGACTTCTCCGGTACCTGACTCAGTGTCCTCACCAGAGTCCTTTAAGTTACCATCTCTTCCTGTCGCGCCGACAGAAAGAAGAGTGCGGTCGACCCTACTGGGAATCTGCGCAAGAAACCTCAGTACCTCGGAAGCCCGCAGTTTTCCCAAGTAGGAATCATCGTTATCCAACGTAGGATTCTGGAAAGGGTCTCGGGTGAGAGGCATGGTAAAATGCCGAGCGAGACACTGTCAAGCGTGATGAGAGGCCCGCGCAGCCGCACACAATCTTGCAAGCGGAGGAGCCGGAGTCCCAATTGTTTGGCACGCCCAATTTCAGTTGCCAGGCAACTGCCCCGCCGTCTATGACTGAGGCGAATTCCCTCCGAGAAGGGCGCCACCTGGCGGTCCAACGCGGGAGGCCCCTCGGGAAGAAGCTACTGGGAACGCAGAGGGAAAGCGCCGCTGAGTGTACCGGGGAGCCCTGGATTTGCACTCGTGAGACTTCGGTGAAAAACGCCGAACAGGTCTTCTGCAAAAGACTTCAGTTAAAGAAAGAATTCCTAAAAGGTGGCCCAGAAATATCCTTCCTCCTGGCATCTAATCAAAGGATTTCTCAAAGCGATGAGAGAATGGGGATGTCAAGAGACAGAAGAGTCCAGGTGTCGTGCTTGGAAAATTGCCGGCTAAGGCAAACTCTCCTTGCTTAAACTCGGTTTAACTATACGAGTCTCAGGGCTTCGCATAGCGTCGGTTGTAAAGGCACAGATGGATTTGGCGGGGTGGAAGTAAGATCTCCAGAAGAGGCTGTTACAGTAGGTGACACGTACCGGGGCCACTCTTCCAGGCTATAAGCTCTGGAGAAGAGACGGCATCTCAATCATTTTTCTATCGCTTCACACATAGGAGGTGCTTAATAAGTATATGTAGAACGCCACGTCTGCAAAATTAGAGGTGCTCATAAGTAGCCGATGGCTACGAAATAATGAATTTGGTGGCGATGGCTTGGAGGTTGTTTCCACCGCGTTCTTTACACGAGCCCTGTGCGCGCCTGTTGGGACGGTTGCAGACCCTGGGCGCTCGCATACCCGCGCCGCGCGCGCCAGTGGCGCCGGCTGCCATGGCGACCGGCAGGTGAGCGGCAGAGGAGCGAGTGGTCCCTGCCCCACCCGCGCGGAGGGAACGAGGAGGCGGTTGCCAAGGCGACGTGGGTAGGAGGAGGAGAAGAGGAAGGAGGGAGGAGGAAGGATGGGCGGCCTAGGCGTAGCCGCAGGGAGGTGACTGAAGCGAGCCCAGCCCCTTTCATCCTCCCCCCTGTGAATCTCCCTCCCCTTTTTTTCCGCCTTCTTCCAGCAGTAGCTGCAGCCGCAGCACCTGAGCCGCTGCTGCCGCTCGCTCAGAACAACACTATGGCTGAGCCTGGGCACAGCCTCCATCCCTCTGCCAGAGGCAGGGGAAGAACTGAGCCGCGCACACTTCGGCTTCTGTGGCTGCTGCTCTGGGTTGGGACCACCTTCCAGGTGACTCAGGGAGCGGGACCGGAGCTTCACGCCTGCAAAGAGGTACTCTCCTCCCTGACCCGACCCCACTTAGGTCAGAAAAATCTTGGATCCCGGCGGGGATCTTGGGACCCAGACACAGACAGTTTCAGAGGCCACGGAGTTTAGGTTTCTTTGGGGATGGGGGGGTGGGGGAGGAAGAGGAGCAGACTGGCGTCATGGAGAAGCCAGCCCACTGGAGGACTCACGAAATAGATCAGCCTCACAGCTTGGGCTGCTGAGCTCAGGGGAAAGGTCCCAGCTCCAAGGACCTCAGGAGGGACCTGAGTCCCTGGACTTGGGAATGAGGGAAGGAGAAGACATGGGTTGTTTCCCAGCTGGGATGAAATTACCGTAAAAGTGGTGGAAAACCAAAGATTATGTACAGAGGGGCAAAATAGAAAGTGGGAAAAGGGAGAAGTGGGGTAAGAAAGGAGTTCGGAAGGCCAAAGGAAAATAATGGATCGAAGTGGGAATCCTTGTGATTTTATCATGGCTTCAAGAAAGTGTGAAAATGGGAGGTCTGCAAGGGGGACTGAAGGAGCCCATCACCTCTCTTCCCTTGGTATTAAACATCCAGTTACCTTGTGGGCTGCTAAATGTGGATCCTGTTTATAGTTTGCCTCCCCCGGTGTGCTTTCTTTAGTGTACCTGGCAGTGAATGACTCACCTTTGGCCAGACTTTGAGTTCTGTAGTATCTCACTTTCAGCCAATCTCTACTTTCCTTCTCTGGACTTTTGCTGACATATGTCGTAAGTCTTTTTCAAGGTGTTTCTAAAATGTTGCCAACATAATTCAGAGAATAAGTAAGGAATGTCTTCCAATCAAAAATGCCTTTGAACATTCTTTTGGAGGGATACAAAAAAAGGAGTAACAAAACTCAGTAGTTTCTATGGTATTGAAATAACAATAATTGGTTGTGTTCTGAGTAACTTTTTAAAAACCATATGGCAGAGGCAGCAACAACATATTTACAAGAACTTCATGGCGGAAGGCAAATAAAAGTTGTTATCTACGTGAAGTGTGAAAGACTTTGTAATACATTAAGAGTCTAGCCCTGTAAAATTAATCTGAAATGTCATACTTGGCTAAGGTTTTGAGAGGTTGAAATATTAGTTGTAAGTTGTCATTGTTAACTACTGATTAGCAACCATAACCCCATCCCAAATGGAAATGTATTATTATGACGGTATTCTAACCATTAGACCATCTATAACAAAACAGATCATGAAGAAGTGAGGGGGGTGGGAAGAGAGAAGAGAATTTTTGTGTGAATAAAGATACTTCACTTCATTCATGAATATGAACAAGTGACCCCAGTCAGTGGACATTTTTGTAACTTGTATCAGTCCCAGCAGTGTCCTGCCCTGGGCCATCCACATTTTCACCCAGCCACTTTATGACCTGTTTTAAAGATGGCTGGGAGCAGGATGATTTTGTCAGTGAGTGTTGCTTACTGGCCTTGGTGGCCTGTGGTCTAACCAACCAAGTGAGTTCCATCAAGCAAACTCACTTGCCTAAGAATCCAACATGGGAGTCCCCTGTGTGGAAGGTAACAATCTTACAGTTCAACTACCGCTTCTTGTTGAGATCTTTGTGGACTATGGAAAATATGAGATGTTTAAGAAATTAAACACTTTGTATCATCTTGCTTGGGAGGGAGGGAAGAGTATTGATACTTGAGAGCTCTAACTTGTGTAGAAATTTTGCCTTTAGTCCTTTTTAAATGATTGGCATTTGCCTAAGCAAAAGGCCTTGCCACAGAGCATAAGCTGAGGGCAGTGGAAAGCTGTGGAACTCAACATACCAGGGTTCCAGTCTCTGCCTGTTACTTACCACCCAGTTTTTGGATCTGTAGAATTGGTATTTCAATAACACCTACCTCAAAAAAGATTGCTTTGAGGACTGAAAGAGAAAATACAAATAAAACACAAATTAGAGTTACCTAACTCTCTTTCCCATTCAGCTTCTTTACCATTAGATCCACACCCCATGCCGGAGTAAAAGTGGCTTAAGAGTCATCTATGTTGGCCACAGGCGTCAGCAAGTCCTGTTTACACTCTTCTTGAGTAAACAGTGGCTGCTGAACACCCTCGACTCCAAAACAATAAGGAAGAGAATAAACCCATTATTATAATATTCTTTGTTTGGCAGTATGAATTGACCCAATAAGTTTTAGGGGCTTCCAATCCTAAATGGTGAAAAAACCAATTCAGGGTAGACTAACCCTTCCCTGTTCTTACTCTTCATATGAATTTCTTGTGAGTCGTTGCTGGGTATTAATGGCAGGGAGTCTTATCGGCCAAGGCTGACCCTAATGACAAAAATTCTGTTCCTGCCTTGTTTCTGAAATCTGAGGCATCTGGATCAAATCAGGGAACAAAGAGGTTTAGGGTAAAGCCTAAACTGAGGAGTCAGAGAGCTGGGAGTTCTAGATTGCTAAGTGTGCTGGGGCTTGGCGTTCCTTTCACAGTTTTACAATAATCAGGGTCACCAGTGGAACTAAACATCCTGTGTGGTGTTTGTCTTCATGAATCATTTCTTTAGTCCTGTGCTAGCCCAGGCTAAGTGCTGACTGAGAGCCAAAGGAGCATTTTCTATAGCACAATGAATCTAAATCAAATGAGAGAAGAAGAGAAAACTGCCTTTCCCAGATCGGTATTGCCCTGAGACTTCAGTGCTAATTGCCCCCAAAGGGACATCCCAATCTATGTTGAAAAGCCCAGAGGGCTTAGGAATCTGGCAGACATGGATTAGAATAAAATTTAGTGAATGAATGATGACTCTGCCACTTAGTAAGGATGCTACTTCGAGCAAGTTAATTAACTTCGGACAGCTTCAGATTCCTGATCTGTAAAATGGGGATGGTAACACCTATCTCACAAGGCTATTGTGAGGATTAAATTAAATTGGATAACACATGTAAAATGCCTAGTATATATCCTTGACATGTCATAGGGGCTTCAGAAATATTGGTAGGCAGAAAAGATAAGTCCACAAATAATGACGTACAAATGATGACATAATGTTAACATGTGGTAAGCAATGCGGGAATGGCAATATAGAGGTTGATAGTAAAAGAAGAAAACATATTTGAACAGTTGACACTTGACCAGCTTCTGGAATAATCAGCAGAATTTCAACAGGCAGAGATGGAGGGAGCATGATTTCTAGATAGAGAGAGGAACCCAAGGAAAAGATCCTGAGAATTGCAAGTAGACCACGTGGCTGAAATGTGGAGTAGGTGTGGGGTACCACAGAAATCAAGATTGGAAAGTGGGAAACTAAGCGGAGAATCTCTGAAGGATTCTTAGCAGAGGTAGTGGATTAGCATGAATATAAAGTAAATAAGGTTGAGATAGGCCAAAAGGTGAGAGCAGAGAGATGGGGGCAAGAAGACCAGTTCAAAAGATCTTACAGAGGTCAAGGAGGAGGTTAACAAAGGGACTGCACTGGGATGGTGGCAGTGGGATAAATAGAAAGGCGTGGATATGAAAAACATGCTGAAGGTAGAAGTTAGAGGATTTGGCAACTGATTGAAGGAGTCAGGTGGATCACTGGGAGAATTAGGCAAGATAATGCTTAAAGTGCTTTGCAAAATGCAGAGCATAGAGTAAGTGCTCAGTAAATATGCTTCTTACTGTTTTATGATCTGCTTTTAGAAAACGTAATGGAACATCATTCTAAGTCATTAGATGGCCTTGCATAACACCATTTTAATGAGGAGCCGGATGAACTACCTATCCTGACTAATCCCTAATGTCAACCCTTTCGCTTTGACCATCCACACTAGACCCATCCCTTCTCACCTTCTTCTTCTTTTTTTTTTTTTTTAATATTTATTTATTTATTTATTTGGCTGCACTGGATCTTCGTTGTGGCACACGGGATCTTTTTTTTTTTTTTTTAGTTGCAACATGCAGGATCTAGTTCCCTGACCAGGGATTGAACCTGGGCCCCCTGCATTGGGAGTGTGGAGTCTTACCCACTGGGCCACCAGGGAAGTCCCCCTTCTCACCTTCTTAATATAGGTCAGCATGTCTTCCCTCTCTCTGGAGTCATCCATTTTTCCCATCTACTGAATCATTCTTATCAATCTTCAAACATGCTATTATTTCTATCTTAAAAATAGGAAAAAAAAACCCAACTCAACAACTTCTCTTGAGTGTCACTTCCCCCTCCAGCTGCCACCCTATTTTACTGCTTCCCTTTGTAGCAAAATCCTTTGAATTCCTGTAACGTCTATGATCACTGTCTCTACATCCACCCTTTCCCTTCTCTTTTTTTTTTTTTAATTTCTAATTTGTATTTTTTTAAATTAATTAATTTATTTATGGCTGTGTTGGGTCTTCGTTTCTGTGCGAGGGCTTTCTCTAGTTGTGGCGAGCGGGGGCCACTCTTCATCGCGGTGCGCGGGCCTCTCACTATCGCGGCCTCTCCTGTTGAGGAGCACAGGCTCCAGACGCGCAGGCTCAGTAATTGTGGCTCATGGGCCCAGTTGCTCCGCGGCATGTGGGATCTTCCCAGACCAGGGCTCGAACCCGTGTCCCCTGCGTTGGCAGGCAGATTCTCAACCACTGCGCCACCAGGGAAGCCCTCCCTTCTCTTTTGAATCCACTCCAAGCCGACTTTCATCCCCACAACTCTACCAAAACTGCTCTTTCTCAATCAATGGTGATTTCTCAGTCTCAGTTACACTTCATCCACCAGCAATTGGTAGAGCAGTGATCACTCTCACCAACTAGGAACACTTTCTTCTCTTGGTTTTCAGGGCACCAACTCTCTAATGGGTGGTTTATTTTTTTATGCCCCTGGTGTCCCCTTCTTTGTCCCCTTGATTGATTTTTTCCCCTCATGTCCCTGAGTTCTAAATCTGGCAGTTCCTCAGGAACATCTATTATCTATCTATCTATCTATCATCTATCTATCTATCATCTGTCTATCTATCTATCTACCTATCTATCTATCTACCTATCATCTCTCTTTCTCTCTCTTTCTCTCTCTTTCTATCCATCGTCTTCTATTTTCATTCCTTTGGTGATCTCATGCAGCGCCATGGCTTTAAACACCACGTGGACATCAACAACTCCCAAATTCATACCTCCAACCCAGATCTCATCCCTGAACTCCAGACTTGTACACATAGCTGCATACATGACCTCTCTATGTACAAATTTGATTGGAAGCTCAGATTTCCCATGTCCAAAACATCTGATTTCTCCACCTCCATCAACAATGTGCTTCCCAGAATCTTCCTCATCTCAGCTAATGGCAACCCCATCCTTCCACTTGCTCAGGCCCCAAATCCTGACCTCTCTCTCTTACTCCCTATATCCAACTCATCAGAAACTCTTGTTAGCTCTACATTCAAAATGTATCCAGAATTTGATTGCTTCTTACACCTCCACTGCTACAAACCCTTCTCGAAGCCGCCATCACCGCTCATTCAGAAGATTGCAAAAGCTTCCCAACTGGTTTCTTTGCTTCCACCTTGCCCACATATTGTCTAGTGCTCAGCCAGGTTTCAGTAAAGCTACTGAAAATAAGACAGATGTTGCCCCTCCTCTGCTCAAAACTTTCCAAAGGCTTCCTGTCTCAAAGTAGAAACCAACTCCTTACACTGGCCTACAAGGCTGTACGTACAATCCTCACCTCCTCCTCTCCAGTCACACGAGCCTCCCCACTCTTTCTCAGACCTGTGGGGTAACCTGCCCCCTCAGGGTCTTGGCAACTGCTGTTTTCTCTGCTTGGAAGGCTCTTTCCCAGGATATGCAGCTTATTTCTTAATCCCCTTCAAGTTTTTGTTGAAATGTCTTCCCACTTCCTATCCCATCTTCTGTTTTATTTTCTCCAGAGAACCTACCACTTTCTAACATGCTCTATATTTTATTTATTTCTGTCTTTTCCCACTAACACGTAAGCTCCACGAAGGCAGGGCTTTTTGTGTTTCATTTCATGCTGTGTCTCCAGCACCCAAAATAATATCTGGTACGTTGTGGGCCCTTAGTAAATTAATGTAATAGATAAATAATATTCCACTGATGAAATTTATTTAACCAATCCCCCATCATTGAACATATATGTTAGAAACATATGTTAACATATGTTTCTAATTTTTGACTATTATAAACAATGCTAAGATAAGCCTCTTTTTACATATTCTTTCCAACACATCTGTCATTACTTCCTTGGAATAAATTCCTAGAAATAGAATTGCTGGATGAGAGAGTAAGATCATTCAGTTAACTCCTTAAGTTATATTTCTAGAAATGGGGATTCCTTGATCAAAAGTCACATATACTTTATATTGTTCCATATTATGTGATCCTCTTTTGGAGAAATTGCATCAATTTTGCTTCCCATTAACTTTGCACGTTTTCTCACATCCTTGGCAAAACTATCAATCCTGGGCTTCCCTGGTGGTGCAGTGGTTAAGAATCCACCTGCCAATGCAGGGGACACAGGTTCGAGCCCTGGTCCGGGAAGATCCCACATGCCGCGGAGCAACTAAGCCCATGCGCCACAACTACTGAGCCTGCGTTCTAGAGCCCGCGAGCCACAACTACTGAGCCCACGTGCCACAACTACTGAAGCCCGCGGGCCTAGAGCCTGTGCTCCACAACAAGAGAAGCCACCACAATGAGAAGCCCGCGACCGCAACAAAGAGTAGTCCCTGCTCGCCGCAACTAGAGAAAGCCAGCGCGCAGCAACAAAGACCCAACACAGCCAAAAATAAATTAAAACAAACCAACTATCAATCCTTTCAAACTTTGATGAATCACTAGGCAACACACACACACACACACACACACACACACACACACCTTCATTCTTGCTTGGCTCATAGTGGAGGGACCCTGTGTGTTTCAAGAAGGATCCCATCTATAGCTCCTAAGTGACCTCAGAGTGTTTTGGGATGCTCTTACTGTGACTGAGAAGTAAAATGCTTGCTCATTCTATAGCAAACAATATAAAAATCCCTACAGATCATTCTTATTCTGAATCCCTTCTCAGCTGCTTCCCTCTCCACCTAAACTGGAGTGAGAACTCTGCCCACCCACGCTATGCCTGGCTTCCCCTCTCCTCTCTTTCACATTTCCCCACCTAGGTGGTCACTGGGAAGGAGTTTTTTTGGCTTGAAAAGCAAAGTAGATATTCATAAATAACCACCCCAGCTGACCTATGCATTTGGTTAAGTGCTATGAGAGAAAAGGGAAAGATAGGCTGAGAGATTATGAGAGGAGATCTGATTTAGATCAGGGAGGTTGGAGCAGGACTCTCTGAGGAGTGAGTTTAAGCGGCGAGCTGAGGAAGTGGAGGAGTTTGGTGGGTGAAAATGTGCAGACAAGCTTGCAGACAGGAAAGAGTCTGGTGCTTTAGGGGATGGGGAGAAGGCCAATGTGGCTGGACCACATGATTTTATACTCATAAACGAAAAAGTATATCCCCATTTTGAAGTTTCAGAAACTACTAAAGAAAGAGGTGAGATTTTAGTCAAAGGTTCCTGGGGGCATGGGTTTGTTTAAAAATTATCTTTTACTTTTACATGCTAAAGTAATATATGCTCATAGCAATAATAATAATTCATATTTATTGAGTGTTCTAAGTGACCAACATGCATTAACTCAGTTCCTACAGTTACTCTATGAGGTAGGTCCTATTAATATCCCACCCCACACCATTACCTCTCCTCTTTCCTGTTTTATTTTTCTCCATAGCACTCTTTACTATCTGACAGATATTTCACATATGTACATATGTGTGCATATACATACATATATGTGTATATTTTAATTGTCTATCTCTTTTGACAAGAATGTGAAGTCTACGAGGACAGGTATTCTTTTTTTTGGTACTATTCTTTTTTTCTTTTTTATAAATTTATTTATTTATTTATTTATGTTTGGCTGCGTTGGGTCTTCGTTGCTGCTTTAGTTGCGGCGAGCGGGGCCTACTCTTCGTTGCGGTGCTCGGGCTTCTCATTGCGGTGGCTTCTCTTTGTTGCGGAGCACGGGCTCTAGGTGCACAGGCTTCAGTAGTTGTGGCACGTGGGCTCAGTAGCTGTGGCTCACGGGCTCTAGAGCACAGGCTCAGTAGTTCTGGCGCACGGGCTTAGTTGCTCCACGGCATGTGGGATCTTCCCAGACCAGGGATCTTCCCGGACCAGGGATCGAACCCTTGTCCCCTGCATTGGCAGACGGATTCTTAACCACTGCAGAGGGCAGGTATTCTTGTATGTTTTATTCATTTCTACATTTCCATTGCCTGCCATATAGTAGATACTCAAAAATTGCCCTGAATGAATCCCCATTTTATAGATGACGAAACTAAGGCAAAGAGAGATTAGCCTGCCCAAGGTTACTTGGCTGGTAAAAGAGCAGGAACTCAGGCAGCTGAGCTCTTAACCACCATATTTCCTGCCTGTCCATGTTAACAATCCAAACTGTGCAGAAGGTATAAGCTGAAAAGTACAAATTTTCCCTCCCGCCTGCAAATCCCCAAAGGCTAACCTCTGTCAACACTTGCTTAAATATATTCTTCTTGAAATGTTTTTTGCCTATACAAGCACATCTGTGTATTCTTTTGCCCTTCCTGTACAAATCAGATCAAAATATTTGTCCTATTCTGTATTTTATTGTTTTCATCACTATAGGTCTACTGTGATTCATTATATGTGTGTACCGTGATTTATTGAAACAGAAACTTGATGAATAGGTTGATTCCAGCCACTTATATGGTAACATTGCTGCAGTGAACATCCTCCTACAGGAGTACATACTGATGCATACTTGTTTGAGTCTATTTGCAGACAAATTTTTAAAAATAGAAATAGTGGGTCAAAGAGTCTAAGTGTTTAACATTTTGATTGATGTGTGTCAAGTTGGCAGCATGGATTTTCTTTTCTTTTTTTTTTTTTAATATTTATTTATTTATTTGCCTGTGCCGGGCCTTAGTTATGGCAAGTGAGATCTGCATTGCTGCACACGGGATCTTTAGTTGCCGCGTGCGGGATCTTTTAGTTGCGGCGTGTGGGATCTAGTTCCCTGACCAGGGATCGAATCCGGGCCCCCTATATTGGGAGGGCAGAGTCTTAACCACTGGACCACCAGGGACATCCCAAGCAGCATGGATTTTCAAAGAGCATTAGTCTTCTCCATCTGCAGTCAATGGAGGAGGAGGGAGGCTTTGGCTGTGAGGGTGGCAGCCAGAATTTATTCTCACCTGGGAATCACAGAGACCTGGAGGGCCCTGCCGGAGAGCCTGTCAGCCTTACCAAGCTGCCAGCTGGTCCCAGGCAGGGCAGCCGGGCCTGATGTTAATTCTGCCAAATTTTCTGAAAAGAAGTTGGTCAGACTCATAGCTTTTCCTCAGTCTGTATTGTCCCTCTGGTAAGTGATAAAAATTGGGCCATTTGTCACATTTCTTCTTAAGCTTTCCTTCTGTGTCATAGCAGGTAAAGCACAGAACAGATAATTATAGTTAGCGCTTGACAGCTGCTGAAAGAAAATATATTTATCGTACTTCCTAGGCTCTCCACTTTTCAAATTCCTTGAAGTCTGAGAAGCCTAATATGAGGTTATCACCTATTTTTCTGCTTTGATTTGTCATGTACCACGAAAGGCATGTAAAAAAAGACCCATAGAGCTATGCAGCGTGACAAAATAAATAAATTGAGTTTCATAGGCCTAGAATGTGATTGTCCAAGTCTGATTCTTACTGATGATAGAAAATAAAAGGCAAAAAAATATATGGACTTTAATAAGGCTGCATGCTAATTGAAGCATCCTTCTTC
The DNA here is from genome assembly GCF_028021215.1 of Eschrichtius robustus. Taxonomy (NCBI): domain Eukaryota; kingdom Metazoa; phylum Chordata; class Mammalia; order Artiodactyla; family Eschrichtiidae; genus Eschrichtius; species Eschrichtius robustus. The sequence continues at coordinate 96,168,880 of NC_090826.1, forward strand.
TCACCCCATGCCAAACAAGAAAGGAAAGCTGTTTCTGAATTAGAAAGGAAACTGAAATTGGCTAACTTTCTGCTTGAAATCGATTACTTCAGTCTCCAACTCGAAACATATGACAATAGAAGGGTGGCTAGTAAGCCACTAAGAGAAAAGATAAAGGGAGCATCAGTTATATCTGTTCATCTGACTTTTCCTTACAAGAAACCATGCTTACAAGAATTTTAAGGATGGCTCTGGCTCAGGATAGCACTTGAGAAAAGTCAGCATGTCAAGCACTGTGCTACACACAGACTACATGCTCCATACATGTTGAGTTAATGGATCAACTTATTTTCCTTGTAAAGAAATTTTAAGAGATTAGGGCCAGAGCCTCCATTTACAAATATAAATTCAGCTGTGTAAATCATCTGTAAAAGAAAAGAAGGAGCTGTGCCCAAATATAAAATAAATAACAGGTTAGCAGGACATGAGAAGAAAACAAAGAACTACGGTGGGGGGGAAAAGTCAGATTTTAAAAAGAACATACAGACTTTTAGTCCTGGACTGTCTAAAAGGCTACCCCCTGATTCTTGTATTCACCAGCTTATTCTTCCCATGTAGGGACAGATCATGTATGATTTCTGAGGAATGTGTGATAGTGGCCAGTGCACTTGGTTGTCTTCTTTGATGCAGGAATTGCTTATACGTTCTTATGTTAGATGATGAGTAGCTGAAGGGCAGGGACGTGAATGAGTATGAGCAGATAAAGGTGATACCACTGGGAGGATGCAGATAGAGTCTCAGGAGCTTCTCTGCAAGAGGAGACATCCTTTTAATTTTCAGAAAACTGAAAATCTAAGGTTTTTAAAAACCTTAGATTGCTATCATCCCAAATTTATTAAACTCTTTTTAAAATTGAATTATAGTTGATTTACAGTATTGTGCTAGTTTCAGGTATAAATCTTAATTTGATACTTGCAGAAACTGAGGACCAAGGAGATCCTCAGAGGATGCAAGGAGATCAACAGGTTGGTGCAATCTGTGTCATTTAGATATAAAATTGTGACCTTGTAAAGTGCTGGTGTTAGGGTGGATCTCAGTGATCATTCACACCTAAAGCATCTTCACCAGCTCCCTAACATAGCGGAGCGGGTGCCTGTCCTCAGGTGGGTTAGGTTGCCTAGCAATTACAAATGTTTAAAAAGGAATACTTTTGGGAGTTCCCTGGATGTCCAGTGGTTAGGATTCGGCGCTTTCACTGCTATGGCTGGGGTTCAATCCCTGGTCTGGGAACTAAAATCCCGCAAGCCATGCAGCGAGGCCAAAACAAAAACAAAAACAAAAACTTTTTACCCTGGGTAATGAGAAGCTCACTATTTCTAGAGTTAAGCCATATCATTGGGGCAAAAAGTATTCTTTTTTAAAATTTGTAATTGTTAAGCAGTATAACTGGTTACCTATTAGAAATGTCATGATTTCTGACATTTACTTCCTCCACCCTATACCCTTTCTGGTTTTTGTCTCTCTTAGGAATATTCACAATACTGTCCATACTGATACCTGGTCCCAGAAAGCAGGTATCATCACAGTACTCACAGTCTGAAAACATTAGTGACAGATTTCCTCTAGCTTGTGGGCTACTGTTATGTTTTCTGCACCAAATACTTATTCTTTTCTCTTTTATTTAAATTTTTTAATCCACTGAAATTTAAAATATTTCATTCATCAAGTTTTATTGAACCTAATGGACTGAAAGAGACACAGAAGAATTATATACAAGAAACTAACACTTATGCACATACAGCCTTTAAAAGGACAAGCAGTTACAAATAGAGATCAAGTGCATGATGGAGTGAGGCCAGATAGGAAGGAGCAGTGGGCAGAGCACATGTTCATAGCCCAGGTGAAGTTTTCCTGGCTGTGGGACTCATTTACCAAAGGAGCTAATCATATTTAATTTGAAAGATTGTTGTGAAAATGAGGAATGAGAAAGAAGATGTGAACATTAACTAGTTGCGTTAGTTTGCTAGGGCTGCAGTAACAAAGTACCACATGCTGGGTGTTTTAAAGCGGCAGAAATTTATTCTCTCACAGTTCTGGAGGCTAGAAGTCTGAAATCAGAGAGTCAGCAGTGCCATGCTGTCTCTGATAGCTCTAGGGAAGAATCTTGCCTTGCCTCTTTCCAGCTTCTGGTGGTTGCCAGCAATCCTTGGCGTGCCTTGCCTTTGCAGCTGCATCTCTCCAAACTCTGCCTGCATTGTCACATGGCTTTCTCCCTGTGTGTCTCTCTGTGTCTTCACATGGCTTTCTTATAAGGACACCAGTCGTTGAATTTAGGGCCCACCCTAATCCAATACGACCTCATCTTAGCTGATTACATCTACAAAGACCCTATTCCCAAATAAGATTATACATTCTGAGGCTTCGGGTAGACACAAATTTTGGAGGGACACTATTCAGCCTGGTACACTGGCACATAGTAAGGACTCCATAGGTGGGAGCAATTATAGTTATCAAGTGCCAAAGTATAAACAGAAAAATTATTTCAGTGTGGGCTGGAGTGGTTAAGGAGAACTTTGCAAAAGAAGTGAGAGAGTCAAGCAGGGCTTTAAAGAGGTGGTAAAATTAAGTAAGAACTGAAGATGTAATAGGGTGTATCCGGTGAAGAGAAGAGCATATCAGTATTTTAACATAGAGTTATTAACCTTGTAAAATCAGGAATCTCCTTTGGTCCAACAAGAATTAAAAACTATATCTTTTTTTTTGGAATGGATTGTTATCTATTATCTATTAGGCAATAGCCTTATAATAAATTACCCTAAAATTTAGTGGTTTAAAACAACAAAAATTTTTTCTCACGGTTTCTGTGGGTCAGGAATTTAGGAGCAGCTTAGCCGGGTGATTCTGGCTCAGAGTCTCTCATGAGTTTACTGGCAAGATGTTGGCCAGGGGACTTCCCTGGTGGTGCAGTGGTTAAGAATCCGCCTGTCAATGCAGGGGACACAGTTTCGATCCCTGGTCCGGGAAGATCTCACATGCCGCGGAGCAACTAAGCCTGTGTGCCACAACTACTGAGCCTGCGCTCTAGAGCCCGCGAGCCACAACTACTAAAGCCCATGCACCTAGAGCCCGTGCTCTGCAACAAGAGAAGCCACCGCAATGAGAAGCCCGCGCACCACAACGAAGAGTAGCCCCCACTCGCTGCAACTAGAGAAAGCCGGCGCGCAGCAACAAAGACCCAACGCAGCCAAAAATTAAAAAAGAAAAAAAAAAGGATGTCGGCCAGGGTTGCAGTCACCCAAGAGCTTGTTTAGAACTTGAGGATCAGCTTCCAAGATGGGTCACTCATGTGGCTATTGTCAGGAGTCTGCTCCTCGCATATGGGTCCCTCCAGAGGGCTGCTTGAGTGTCCTTATGACAAGGCAGCCAGCTTCCTCCAGAGCGGGGAATCAGAGGGAGCAAGGAAGAAGCCACAACACCATTTATAACTTACTATCAAAAGTCACACACCATCACTTTTGCCATATTCTGTTCATTAGAAGCAAGTCACTGAGTCCAGCCTACACTCAGGGGGAGGAGAATTAAGCTCTATCTTCCTCTTGAAGGGAGAAACATCAGAGAATATGTGGACATATTTTAAAACCATCACATCACAGTGTATCATGAAATCATCCATTCCATTAGCTGTTGGACTAGTTTTCCTGAATTTGATGTTCCTAAATCTCCATGTTATTATTGTTACTTATTAATACAGTAATTATTTTGAGCACTCCAAATGTGTCAGGCACTGTGCTTGCAGCTGCGAATGTGGAATGAATTGGCCCAGTGCTTGCCCTCAAGGAGTTTACAGTTTAGTGGGGGAGAGGGATTAGGGATTATGTCCATAAGTAGAATGCACTTATATAAGAGATAAAACTGTATATAAACAAAGGGCTTTGGGTTTGCACTATAAGAGGGAAATTGAAGAAATCAGAGAAGGCTTTGGGGGTATACTGGTGGCATCTGAGGGCCTGTCTCAAAGCTTAGTCCTCACCCCAGTATAGAGTAGATCTTGGGCAGGTCACCAGGAAAAGACATTTGAGGCCAGGAGATGGGAATATGCAGGGCTTGTATGGGGGATTTTCAGGTTGTCCAGGGTGGCTTTAGTGGAGGGGAGAGGAAAGGGTATGGGAAGGTGGATTGAGGCCAGTCTTGGAGGCTCTTATAGAATAGACTGTGTTAAGGAGAAAGATTGAACTCGATCCTGAACACACTGGAGAAGTTTTTTGAGCAGCGTGGTGATATGCTTAGATACGTGCTTTGGAAAACTGAAAAAAACTGAACCAGAGAAGCCAGTGTGTATGTACGTATAAACTCATTCATTCAATTCATTGCCTTTCAACCAATTTTATCACAGACCTACTATGTGCCAGGCATTGTTTATAGAGAACTTATAGTTACATATATATATATATATATGGCTGTATTTATATCTGAAATATAAATCATATATATATATATATATATATATAGAGAGAGAGAGAGAGAGAGAGAGAGAGAGAATGAGGATGTTAGTTTTTATTTATCTATTTTTTTAAATAATTTTAAAAAATATTTATTTATTATTTTGTCTTCTTTGCTGTGCATGGGCTTTCTCTAGTGGCGAACGTTGAGGTGCCTGGGCTTCTCACTGCAGTGGCTTCTCTTGTTGAGGAGCTCAGGCTCTAGGCGCATAGGCTTCAGTAGTTGCAACTCGTGGGCTCAGTAGTTGTGGAGGACAGCCTCAGTAGTTGCGGCGGACAGCCTCAGTAGTTGCGGTGCACGGGCTTAGTGACCCACGGGCTTACTGGCCCCGCGGCATGTGGGGTCTTCCCGGACCAGGGATCAAGCCCTTGTCCCCTGCATTGGCAGGTGGATTCTTAACCTCTGTGCCACCAGGGAAGTCCCAAGAATCTTTTAGTTTTTAAACCAATTTCCTTTGGTCTCAAATTGAAATAGCCAGGAACTTGATGTTTAATTACTATCCATTAACCATTATAGAAGTTGGCACAGCTCAGAGTGGGAGAAAAAAATGAGACAGTTTATCAGTAGGTATAAAAATAAAGAAGTGGGAAGATTTGTCCTGTTTCCTCCTGTGACTGCTAAAAAAACAGGAGGATCATCTGAGGTCTTCCTGAAAATTAGAGAGAATGGCATCCTGCCTTAATTTCTTCCACCAAATTTCACTCTTGGACTCAGGCCATTTCTGCTTTGGCAAAGCAAGAGGTGGTGATGTGGACCCTATTGCCAGTGATGGTGCCCCAGGGTGCCCCAGGCTGCCCCAGGGGAGCCTTTGGAAATGACTGTGTGCGGTGGTTGCCAGAGCCTCTGGCACTGTCAGGTGCCTGGCTGTGGGTGGAGGACGTGGAAGGGGCCAGAGGAATGCTGAGACCAATCTTCGTAGCGCGTAAAGGAGCATTTCATTCTTCTATCTTGTAGAAGACATCCAAGAAAGTGAACTTAGGCAAATGGCTTGAAGTTGAGCATTCTGCTTTAGATCCTGTTCTTTCTTCCAGCTCCCCTTCCCCCAGCCCCACCTCCCCTTTTGACAATGGACAATATTACAGTTTCCCAAAGGAGAACATTGCTGGTGAGTCAGCGACACAGTTCCCTCCTCTTGATTTAGCTGCAAAGCCTCCTAAACTTCTCCAGGCTGAGCTCAGTGGCAGAACCCTGGTTTGGGCCTTACACAAGCCTTCACCTCACAGGGCTCCAGGCCTCTCCCCTCCAACTGCCATCTAGCTGCCACCCTCTTCTGCCATCAAGATCCTCGGGAAGAAAAGTGCCATTCTTTAAGAAACAGGTCATTCTTGCAGAAGGTTCCTGAGACCCAACGCTCCATCCAGTGAACAGCTGGCTTAAAATTTATGACCGTCCCCTGTTGGCTTACAGATAAGAAATGGATATTTGCTCAGCCAGCTGCTGCACCTGCTGCTCTGGTCTCTTCTTTCATGATTGTGTGGATGAAATTCTGCAGAACTGAGTTGATTCCACCTTCAATTACTTCATTCACCTTGGAAGCCCTTTGGCAGCTTTCAAAGCATCTTGCCAACTTTATCCTCGAGAGGACTGTCAGTGTTCTTTTCTGGGTGAAACTGAAGCTGAACTTGAGAGTTCTCATGGTGTTTTCATCTGAGCTTCTCCCAGGGTGTCTCATCATTTGCAGCAGAGGAAAGAAACTGGAAGAAAGAGTTCAGATTTGAATACTTACCTCTGGGCACTCTTCTCTCTCTTTCCTCCCTCCTTTCTGAAAATAGTGGGGTAATGTAATTTTTCAGCATCAAAAAATAACAATGGTTGGAATAGAAAGTAAGGTTTCTGGAAATCCTGTAACTGCATAGGCAACTCAAAAAAAAAAGACCAAGCCAGTCTCTAAGGTCACACCCACTCTCAACTTCTCCCAGTCGCTTCCTGGTTTAACACAGGGGCTGCCAAACTGCAGGGGGTCACCTGGAGGGCTTGCTAAAACCCAGAATGCTGGCCCCATCCAAGAGGTTCTGATTCAGTGGATCGGTGGAGAGGCCTAAGAATTTGTATTTCTTTTTTTTTTTTTAACTTTTTTTTCATACAGCATGGGTAACTTGCAACTTTTTATTTATTTATTTTTATATATATTTATTTTATTTCATTTTTAAAATTTTTGGCTGTGTTGGGTCTTCGTTGCTGCGCATGGGCTTTCTCTAGTTGCAGTGAGCAGGGACTACTCTTCATTGCGGCGCGCGGGCTTCTCATTGTGGTGGCTTCTCTTGTTGCAGAGCACAGGCTCTAGGCGCGCACGCTTCAGTAGTTGTGGCACGTGGGCTCAGTAGTTGTGGCACATGGGCTTAGTTACTCTGTGGCATGTGGGATCTTCCTGGACCAGGGCTCGAACCCGTGTCCCCTGCATTGGCAGGCGGATTCTTAACCACTGCGCCACCAGAGGAATCCTTTTGCATTTCTAACAAGTTCCCAGGCACTGCTGGGGCTGCTGGTCCTGCGAACATACTTCGAGAACCATTGGCTTAAGTTTAATGGAAATGACATGAACTTTGAAGAAAGGCGGGCTTGGGCTTGAGTCCCAAACCTGCAGCTTCCTTACCAGCTGTGTGACTTTGGGACATGTGTCTGAGCATCTCTGCACTGAGTTCTTCATCCTTAAAATGGAGGAAATAACATCTACCCCACAGAGTTCATTGACTCAAAAAAAATTTGTTTTATAACTGTTGCAGCACCAGGTTCTAAGCTACACAGTGGGGATATGACAATGGATGGGGCAGTCTTTGATGTCAAGGAATTTTGGGTGGTTGTGAAGACTAAAGAGATGAAACTTGCAAAGTTTGAGGACCACGAAAGATGCATAATAAGCATTAATTTTATTTCCCTCGAAGGAGGCAACATAATTCTTCTTTTACTTTTTTTTTTTTTTTTTTTGTCCAAGAAGAGAAATTTCTCAAATTTCACAGCATGGAACATAGAGCTATGAATCTCTCCTTGTCTAGATGGAAAATTTGAGGTATGGGCACTGTTATGGGTTGAATCGTGCCCTCCAAAAATTCATGTGTACCTTAGAGCACCCCCTGTGTACTCTACCACCTCAGAATGTGACTTATTTGGATATAGGGTCTTTGCAGATGTAGTCAAGTTCAGATGAGGTCATTAGGGTGGGCCCCAATCCAATATGACTGGTGTCCTTATAAAAAGGGGAATTTTGGACTCAGACATACACAGGGAAAATGCCATGTGAAGACTGGAGTTATGCTGCTACAAACTTAGGAACGCCAAGAATTGCTAGCTGGAGAGGCATGGAACAGATTCTCCCTCACAGCTTTGGAAGGAATCAACACTGCTGACACCTTGATTTCAGAGTTCTAGCCTCCAGAACTGTGAAAGAGTGGATTTCTGTTGTTTCAGCCACCCAGTTTGTGGTACGTTGTTACAGCAGCCCTAGCAGATTGATGCAGGTCCTGTGATGGATAATATGGCATCATTCATGGGTGCAGTGAGGAGAGGTGAAGGAGGACATTTACTTTTTATCCATACATCTCTCTGTCATTTGAATTTTTATATAAACATGCTGATAATTAAAAGATTTTAAATTAAATTAAAAAAATAAAAAAAGATTTTAGTGTAGGTATAATTACTGCTAAATAATCTGAAGAGTACACTCCTTTGCCTCTAGATCTTTTGAATCTCTCAGTTAACCAACCTCTCTAACCATCCATCAGGTCACTCAGGGATGTCTGCACCAGGTTGGAGTTTAGATTAGTAGACCTCACTTCAATCTACAACAATATGACATTTTCCAAAATGCCTGGGGAGTGTCTGTTGCAGGCAAAGCACAGTTATTCATTTAGGGGTTGTGACACAGAAATATGAGTCAGAGAATTTACCATCTAATTGGGACCAGATGAACTGAGAAGTAACAACAGAGCAAGGCAGTTGATGATCGTTACGCCATGAGTGGTGTGAAGGACGGAGGTCTCACCTTCTAGAAGGATCGAGACTGTTTCTTGAAGGCCTGGGAAAGGGTGCTTCATGTGGGACTGGAGGGGTGAATAGGGTTAGGCAGGGCATTCTATGGGGTCGGAAGAGACAGTGCAATGCTCTCTTCTGACTCTTTTATTTGGAGATCAGTTGTAAACCCAGGCCACTCTGAAGAAGTAAGTGACAAAGGCAGGGTGATACATTTAAAAAATATTTTATTTTTAAATTTATTTTTTTGAACAGGTAATATTGCCACATGGTAAGCAATTCAAAACGTATAAAGGGCACACGACAAAGATCTGCATTCTCTCCTTCACATGTGTACAGACTTTTCTGATTTCTTAGCTATTTCTAGAATGAAGATTAAGTTAACTGAGGCCCAGGATGACTAGATTCCAGCTTTATGGGGCAGGGACTGGAGTCTGCTGGTGCAGAAACTTGGTCAGCTGCTGGGAGTCATTTCTAAAACCACCTGCCCGAGCACATTTTCAGCTACTCCTGCCCCCAGATCTTGACCCCGGGCTGCAGCCAAGTCTGCTTAAGCAAGAGCCAACATTTTGTTTGCTTTTAGGATCAGGTTGACCAGAGGAGGCCAGATGTTCTAGAGCTGATTCTCCCCTCACCCATCTCCAGTCTCCCCAGTGATGGCAGGAGGCTGGCTCAGAATCTCTCTGTTGGTGACACATGGCAATGACCTAGGGTGAGACTGTCTCAGAGAAGAGCCTGGGACTTTTATTCACAACTTTTGCAAACAGTACATCCACAGCTACACCGGTCACCAGCACAGTTTTCATTTTACAGGACAAGAGGCACCTGCCCAGGTGTCTACTCAGCCTCTCTGGTTCTTGCATTCACACATCACACTCATCAGTGCCCATAGCTGATAAGATCCCTGGGTGAGACACAGATAAGACGTCAAACATAATAAAAGAAACTGTTTCTGTCACCCTCCCTCCACCAGCAGGCTGAGACTTCCTGATTTCCTAATTTTTCCTCTAAAGAACATTTTCCCATGGGTCAGAGAAACACAAGGACAATGTCAGCTCCAGCCCAGGTGGTAAAATATGGCTTCAGCCTCCGCTGCCAAGTCCTCCCTACACCCCAGCTCTAAGAATCCTGACAAAACAAAACAAAACAAACAAAAAAACCCCACTTTCCTCTAAGGGAGGCATTGCTTAAGAAAAAAAAAAAAAACTTGATTAAATTTTTTAGCAGGTAATTCACCCACATGGTAATCAGTTCAAAAAGTTTAAAGGGGTACAGAATAAAAAGTAAATGTCCCTCCCACCCCTGTCCCCCACCACCTAGTTCTCCTGCCAGGAAGTGATCCCTGCTGCCTTCAGACTTACTACTGAAGTTAGTTTGCACTCCTGGGGCACCCTGTAGCACTGGTGGCACACAGAAGACACGATGGCATCACTGACCATAGGCTTCTCTCTCTAGGAGAATAAAATCAGGGGCATGAGAATGCTCATGGAACAACATGCTGGTCACAAAAGCAAGGTATCATGCAGGGTTCCTTTAAATTAATTTTAATTATTCAGAATGGGACCAAATGTCAGATATTATAAACCAGGAGATTATAGACATGGATTGGAGGTAAAAAGATAGCTAGGAAGCATTAAAGAAATCACTTCTTTTTTAGATGCTTAAAGCATGTTATTTCTCAACTGTCACTTTCTCCCTGATATTATGATTCTGTATATATTTAGAGTATTCTTACTTTGTTGTATGTATTTTATGCACTAGTACCTTAGTAGACTATTATGTGAATAGCACTCCCTGAGATTGTGCAGTGTACAACCTATTCAGCTGTACACAGTGGTCCCTGTAAATACCAGGACGGCCTTGATCATATCTGTATCCCCTCACCATATTCTTAGTGAATATTTTTAGTTGAATTACTTTGAGGTAAAAAGGCACCATCTCAAAGTGTTATGGCTTTGGGCATAGAGCAGGAATAAACTGACAGATGGCTGGAGAAGTAAGCAGGGGCCAGGGAGCGAAGGCACTTGTATTTATTTTTATTTATTTATTTATTTATTTATATATTTTTGGCCGTACCGCATGGCATGTGAGATCTTAGTTCCTCGACCAGGGATTGAACCCACGCCCCTTGCATTGGAAGCGCAGAGTCTTAAACACTGGACCGCCAGGGAAGTCTCTGAAAGCACTTGTAGACCTTGTGAGGAGTCTGGTGCCAACCCTGAGGGCAACAGTGGGGCAGTGACTCAATCTGATTTGGATTTCAGATGGGTCACTCTGGCTGTAGCCTGTAGAGTGTCTTGGAGGAGAGGAGGGAGCAAAGCCTGAGAGAACAATGAGAAGGCTCCTCTAGGCAAGAAATCACTGTTTTGACTTCATTAGCAGTGCGGGTGGGAGACTGATGCAAGAGATATTTTGGAGGCGGAAAATAGATAGGGTCTCAGTGATTATACACAGGGCCTAAGAGAGAAAGGTGTCAAAGACATGGTTCCTGGCTTGAAGAGGTGCTAAATGTAGCAGTGTCAAAACTATAATGAGATATCACCTCACACTGGTCAGAATGACCATCATCAAAAAATCTACAAACAATAAATGCTGAAGAGGGTGTGGAGAAAAGGGAACCCTCTTGCACTGTTGGTGGGAATGTAACTTGATACAGCCACTATGGAGAACAGTATGGAGGTTCCTTAAAAAACTAAAAATAGAACTACCATACGACCCAGCAATCCCACTACTGGGCATATACCCTGAGAAAACCATAATTCAAAAAGAGTCATGTACCACAATGTTCATTGCAGCTTTATTTACAATAGCCAGGACACGGAAGCAACCTAAATGTCCATCAACAGATGAATGGATAAAGAAGATGTGGTACATATATACAATGGAATATTACTCAGCCATAAAAAAAATGAAATAATGCCATTTGCAGTGACATGGATGGACCTAGAGATTGTCATACTGAGTGAAGTAAGTCAGACAGAGAAAGACAAATATCATATGATATCGCTTATATGTGGAATCTAAAAAAAGGTACAAATGAACTTATTTACAAAACAGAAATAGAGTCACAGATGTAGAAAACAAACTTACGGTTACCAAGGAGGAAAGTGGGGGAGGGATAAATAGGGAGATTGGGATTGACATATACATACTGCTATACATAAAATAGATAATGAATAAGAACCTACTGTATAGCACAGGGAACTCTGCTCAATACTCTGCAATGACCTATATGGGAAATGAACCTTAAAAAGAGTGGAGATATATATTATATATATATATATATATATATATATATATATATATATATAAAACTGATTCACTTTGCTGTACAGCAGAAACTAACACAACATTGTAAATCAACTATACTACAATAAAAATTAATTTCAAAAACCCCTGAAGACCAGTATTGCCATCACAAAGTGGCTGATGGCACCATTCATTTAGATACAGAACAGCAGTGCAGAGAGCAGTTGAGAACTATTTTAAATGTTGGATCTGATGTGCTTGAGGAATCCCCCACAGGCAGTTGCAGATAAGGACTGGGAGCTCAAGAGTAAGGGCTGTGGGCTTCCCTGGTGGCACAGTGGTTGAGAATCTGCCTGCCAATGCAGGGGACATGGGTTCGAGCCCTGGTCTGGGAAGATCCCACATGCCGCGGAGCAACTGGGCCCATGAGCCACAATTACTGAGCCTAAGCATCTGGAGCCTGTGCTCCGCAACAAGAGAGGTCGCGATAGTGAGAGGCCCGTGCACCGCGATGAGGAGTGGCCCCCACTTGCCACAACTAGAGAAAGCCCTCACACAGAAACGAAGACCCAACACAGCCATAAATAAATAAATAAATAAATTAAAAAAAAAAAAAAAAGAGAGTAAGGGCTGAGCTCCAGATAGAAACTTGGAGTCATCAGTCCATGAAGGCAATTGAAACTCTACATATAAGAGAGTTGAACTGAAGCTTAGAAAAGAAAGACTAGGATTTTAATTGAACTAGAGGATGTGTAGGGAGAAGGGTGGATTTACAAGCTGAAGAAAAGAGCAAGTCAAAGAGAGCTATGGAGTTTGGAGTAAGTGGATGCTCTTAGTGATGTGCTGATAAATGTTTAACAACTGGCTCTTTAGGGAGGGGAAGGGAAGTCCTACTTTTTAATGTTTGCTGATTTCCATGGTGTGAATACTTCCATCAGCCAATTTTAAGCTATCAGTGTCATTGAGCATGGAGTTGGGAAGAGATGAGCACAGTCAGCTCTTGCCAACTCAGACAAGTGAACTCGAGTCCACAGCTGCATGTGGCCCTGATGGAAACAGAGGATTCTGTCAGGCGGTAGTGGAGGATCCATTTAAGAGATAAAGTGGGGCTTCCCTGGTGGCGTAGTGGTTGAGAATCCAGTGCAGGGGACACGGGTTCGAGCCCTGGTCCAGGAAGATCCCACATGCCGCGGAGCAGGTAATCCAGTGCACCACAACTACTGAGCCTGCGCTCTAGAGCCTGCAAGCCACAACTACTGAAGCCCACATGCCTAGAGCCCATGCTCTGCAACAAGAGAAGCCACAGCAATGAGAAGCCTGTGCACCACAACAAAGAATAGCCCCCGCTCTCCACAACTAGGGAAAGCCCGCGCACAGCAACGAAGACCCAACGCAGCCAAAAATAAATAAATAAATAAATTAATTAATTTTTAAAAAAAGAGAGATAAAGTGAACCACTGGTGTGGCCATAAAGACAGATAATAACAGGTGTTGACAAGCATGTGGAGAAATTGAAACCTTCATACATTGCTGGGGGGAATATTAAATGGTGCAACCACTGTGGAAGACAGTTCAGTAGTTCATCAAAAAGTTAGGCATAGAGTTACCTTTTGACCCAGCAACCCCACTGCGAAGTATATTCCCAAGAGACTGAAAACATATGTTCACACAAAAACTTGCATGTGAATATTCATAATAGCATTATTAATAATAGCCCCCAAATAGAAACAACCCAAATGTCCATCAACTGATGAATGGATAAATAAAATGTAGTACATCCATACAATGGAACATTAATGAGCCATAATATTAAGTACTGATACATCCTACAACATGATGAACCTTGAAAACAATACGCTAAGTAGAAGAAGCCAGATGGAAACGGCCACATATTGTAGGATTCCATTTATATGAAATGTCCAGAATAGGTAAATCCATAAAGACAGAAAGTAGATTTGTGGTATCCAGGGGCTGGGAAGATGGTGAGTGACTGCTAATGAGTAAGCGTTTGACAACTCTTAAACCCCATTTTGAAAAACAGTGTACTAGGAGATCGTGGTGTTGCAGCTGCTCATGTGTATTTGTTCCACTGGAGTTACAGAAGCCTTGTCTGTCGACTTGGTTCTCTAGGCTAGAAGTCTGTCCTCCAGGTTCAAGTTCTCCATCATAAACAGTTAACACATCCAAACACTAAGCTATCCTTGGAGAGTTTTGCATCAGCCAGGACCTAGATGGCCTGTTTCTTTCAGGCGTGATTAAAAGCCCAGGTGAAAACATTTAATGGAACATTTTGATCTCATTAAAAACCAAGAAAGGTACATCTTTGAAATACAATCTCATAAAGCCCTGCCTTGTAGACAGATGTGTGTACCAAACTCTCACCTATCAGAAAGGGATTAGAATTTATAAAGGGACATTTTGTTTCCTGGCTACAAAGCCATTTCAATCCTAGGGATATTTACAAGCAATATGAAAAGCCCTCTGCACCTGATGGACTGCCCGCTGTTACCTAGTGTCATAAATGTCAACGACCAGGCTTTCTCTTGGAGAGATTAGCTTTGGGGGAGTTGCTGGGGGAAAAAAGTGGAAAAAGGACAGATGTAGTTTCATATGTATGAGTAGACTAGGATCAGGGAAGAGGGTGAGTCAGCGCAGGTGGTAAACATCAGGGGAACTGAGGAGGATCGAACTGCTGCTGTCATCTTTGCCGTTAGGCCAGAAATGTCACCTGGCTCCTTTCTCCCTGTCCTATTGCCAGAAAGAGGAGAGAAGGACCTGGGTGACCCCTCCACGTGCCCTCTCTTCTTTAACCAGTAGCTGGCAGTAGCTGGCTTCTTCTTCTTTAACCAGTTTACAAAGAGCATTCCTGAACCTAATCTCCTAATTGTCTTGATAGTTTGATGTTAGGCAGTTTAGGGGGAAGGAATCTGTTAACCTTCCTAGCAGAGTGTTAGCACCCCTGTTCTATGGGGGAGGGAACTGAGGTATGTGGAGATTTAATAACGGGCCCATAATCATATAGTTTGGGGGTGTCAGGCCAAGATGAGAGTCTAGATCTTTTGGCTGTAATCTGGAGTGTCTGCACAGCTCCAGAGCTACTCTCAAGTCATGCCTTTTGCTCACCATTCAGTCACTCAACAAATACTTATTGTTTTATATTTATCATTTATTTTATTTTTAAATATTTTATTGAACTATGTTGATTTACAATGTTGTGTTTAGTTTCTGCTGTACAGCAAAGTGAGTATTTACACATATCTATATATTCTTTTTCATATTCTTTTCCATTATGGTTTATCACAGGATATTGAATATAGTTCCCTGTGCTATACGGTAGGACCTTGTTAGCAAATACTTATTGATAGCTATTGTGTGTCAGGCGCTCTTCTGGGCTCTTTGGCTGCATCAGTGAGCAAAAACAGAGATCCCTGTTCTTCTGGAGCTTACATCTGATCTGGAGTGAGGGCAGGGGCAGAAATAGATAATAAATATAATGAATAACTAAGTTATAAAGTGTGTTTGAAGGTGATACGTGCTATGGAAAAAAAAAAAGTCATTCAGGATTTGAGGATCAGTGGGACGGAGGGGAGTGGATTACAGCTGGTCAGGGCAGTAGGGATAATAGCAGGGGGGCTTGTGGGACTAAAGGGAAGATGCATGTAAAGTGCCCAGTCCAGAGCCTGGCACATGGGTGGTCATAAGCCCTCATTAGCGGCAGCTGTTATCACGGTACCAGTCCTGTCTCCTAAGAGCCCCCAACCAAGACTGTGCCCAAAATGGACAAGCAGCTTAGTTACAGACAGGTTAGACCTCAGGGTCAGGGGCCTGTCTGGCCTAGAGCATGGTGCCACAAACTGCCCCAGCTGGGTGTAGAGACCCCGTATCTGCTTTGTGTGTTGTGTCCATGGCCAAACCAGCAGGGCAGGTCCTGCTGGGGACACCAAGCACCATCTCTGCTGTATTTGATCAGAATGGAATCTGGAATTCCAGAGTAGAATAGAAAACGTGAAAGAAGGGGCAATGTAAGACCAAGGCTCCCCCATACTCCTGAGAGCCCCAGGGCTCCTGACACCGTGTTGCTAGGCAACAGCACACAGATTGAGGACAGCTGGCAGGGGTCAGCCTGCTTGGGGTGTGTCAGCTGGTGCCTGCTCTGGGAGAGAGGGGGCATCGCTTGTAGGTAGAGGTAACAACTGACTATGTAGGGGGATTAAAGGAAGGCCAAAAAGGCATCCTTAACTCTGTGATTCTGCCTCATGCCTGCAATTTCACCTTTACAGATTTGCTCTTTCAAGTAAAGATTGGTGTTAAACTTTTTTTGAGTGCGGAACTTTTGATTCAAACAAAACCTAAACTGAGAAGAATAGCATGTTAAACAGATTTTTTTTTTTTTTTAGAAGGGAATTTATTTATTTATTTGTTTGTTTATTTATTTATTTATTTATTTATGGCTGTGTTGGGTCTTCGTTTCTGTGCGAGGGCTTTCTCCAGTTGCGGCGAGCGGGGGCCACTCTTCATCGCGGTGCGCGGGCCTCTCACGATCGTGGCCTCTCTTGTTGCGGAGCACAGGCTCCAGGCGCGCAGGCTCAGTAGCTGTGGCTCACGGGCCTAGTTGCTCCGCGGCATGTGGGATCTTCCCAGACCAGGGCTCGAACCCGTGTCCCCTGCACTGGCAGGCAGATTCTCAACCACTGCGCCACCAGGGAAGCCCTAAACAGATTTTTTAAAACAACCTTGCGCCATTAAAGTGGGGAATCCCCACTCCCCTTTGAAGGGTCTGGCTTTCTAAACCCCTAGACTCTGGAGCAGAATTTGAAAGTGCCTGGGTTAAAATATTTCAGCCCCCTGTTAAAAAGTGAACAGCCTGTTGTGGGATAAAAATATTAAGCCATTTAAAAATTACGAATGCATTATTATAGATTTCAATGATTTTCCTGTGTGTGAGGGGCTGGATAACAGACTCCTTAGAGGATCTGATGAAAACAGTGCCCAGAAAAATGCATATACCTAAAATTCTGTATCTGGTTGTATGGGGAAAGTGGTCCAGGGTCCTAGATTAAAGATCCCTGTCTTGTGTGAGATGTATTTATCTGACTTGCTTCCAAATGGGATAAATATTTAAGTCTTGAGGTATAGAAGAGTGAGTTTTGAAAGAGGGCGGAAGGAGAAAAAGATCTAGTGGGGAATCAGAATCTTGGAGGTAGAGCCCAGGAATCTGTATTTTTAATGTGATCTCCAGATGGTTGTGATGATCAGACAGATGTAGGCACCAGAGGTTGAGGGCTGGTATGTCTAGGCCTTTAGGGCCCAGGAGACACTGCTACTGAGTCAGCAGTCTTAAAAGGGTGGGAAGGAGGGAGGGAGAGAAGGGAGGAAAGAGGGAGTCTCTCCAGTCTGAGGGCTGGAGAACAATAGGAAAGGTCCTGAGAGGTCAAGGTCACTGTGTCTCTGAGCCTCAGTGGACCATCCACCCAAAACCTGAGTGAGGACACTCTAAAGCCCAAAGAACAAAGAACAGGAGTTTGGGAAACCATCCATCCCAGCTAGGGCTGGGCCACAGAGAAAGTCTCTTTGGGGCCCTGATGTTCAAATTCTGACATTTCACCGTGGTTTTCCATGTTCTGTGCTAAGTAGAGCTCACTCCTCCCTCCCAGTGAAGGGCTGGTCTCTCCTTGACAGTCAGGATTGTTTAATGAGATCTGCTCCCATCTAGGTCAGAGGCTTTCCAAGCAAAGTGGCATTTGCAGCTGAACCAACAAATACTTAACTGACCCCACTGTACCAGCTCAGGTGTTTGCCTGGTGCACCCGGCCCCCATACTGACATTCTCCCCAAAGGATCTGCCCTTCAGGGATGGTGAGAGGAGAAGGGGCTGAGCCTGCAGCTGGGGGAAGAGCAGGAGGGGGCCTCGTCCAGACCCCAAGGCCTCTAGTCAGAATCCGGGTTTACTTAAGAACCTGTTTCTTGACGCAGGTCCTGTCCCAGCCGAGACAAACCCAAGTTGTGTTGATCGCCTGCTTCCTTGGTGGCTGTGACTTTGTGCAGCACTGGCTGGGTGACTCTGAGACTCAGGATCTGAGACTCTGCTTGGCTCTGTCTGTTCTGTCTGTGGGAGGCAGTGGCCGAGGGGTTACCATTCTCCCCAGCAGTCTCTGGGCGGTGATTCTTTGTTTCACTGTCATTGTTTTACTCAAGTGTAGCCATTTATCCAAATTGAACAAGTTAAGATTTGTGCATTTCAATGTATATAAATTTTCCCTACAATTAAAAAAGACCTAGAAAAAATAACAACTTCGAGTGGGGAGGAGTGGATAGAAGTAAATGAGGACTGCGTAGAGGTAGATGAGAAAGAATGGCAGAAACTGGTAAGTATGGAGGCTAGGTGATGGGTACATAAGGGTCATCATATTCTGTCATTTTAAAATATATATTTGAGGGACTTCCCTGGTGGCACAGTGGTTAAGAATCTGCCTGCCAATGCAGGGGACACAGGTTCGAGTCCTGGTCCGGGAAGATCCCACGTGCCACGGAACAACTAAGCCCGTGCGTCACAACTACTGAGCCTGCATGCCACAACTACTGAAGCCCGCGCGCCTAGAGCCCGTGCTCCACAAGAGAAGCCACCGCAATGAGAAGACCGCACGCAACAACGAAGACCCAACACAGCCAAAAATAAATAAATAAGTTTATAAAAAAATAAAATAAAAATAAAAATATATTTGAAATTTATTGTAGTAAAAAGTGAAGAAATAAAAAAGACTTAGAAATGTCTGTTTTCTCTTAGAAATATCCCTCCCCGATCAAGAATCTTAAAGAAACTCATACTCTTTACCCTAGTAATCCCACTTCTGGGAATCTCTCCAAAGGAAATAATCAGAGATACACATAAAGCTTCATTGTAGTGCTATTTAAAATAAGGAAAAATTGGACAAAACTCAATGTCTGACAACAGGAAAATGGTTAGAGAAATTATGGTGCAACCTTAAAGACACAGGAGAGTGCTTGTGACCTAAAATGTACGAAAAAGTCAGAAGAAGAAACCACATACCATATGATCTTCATTTTGTTTTTTAAAATGCGTATGCATGTATAGAAAATGAATTTGAAAAGAAATACAATAAAACGTTACAACTAGTGATCTCTGCTTGGTAGGCTTAGGGCAGATTTTAATTTTCTTTTTAATTCTAGCCTGTATTTTCAGCTTTTCTACAATTAACATTTATTACTTTGATAATTATTTTAAAAACTGAGAAGTGCCATTTTGAAGGAAGGGGGGAAAAGGTGGAAAGAAGAACAGATTTCCACGCACACACCAACCATAACATAATGAGGTATTGGAACTGGAAGGACTCTTAGAAGCTAGAAATCGCCTAAATCCAACTTCCTCATTTTACAAATGAGAAGACCGAGGCCCGGAGTGTCGAATGCCCAACTAAGCCATTTGTTCTTAGTCTCTCTGACTGCTTGTTTTAGTAGCTCACTGAGCTCTCATGGCCCCAAGACCTTTGCAGCCTATGCCATACCCACAATGTTAACAACTGGAGGCCCTGTTTGGGAAGCAGCCCTTGGACTCTCCAGTCAGTCTGGGCCACCTGTTGCCAGTGTCCTTGGCCAGCTGGGCTGGAGAAATGCCCTGGCAGGAAGAAGGCCAGTGGACTCTAGACCTCACTGCCACCCAATCACCAGTGCTTGTCCCTCGGACAGTTGTAGCTGGCCATCTCTGTCTTCTCAGCTCTGCTGTGGCAGAGGTTACTTCTAGGCAGCTAGGCTATTTTTTGTCAGGTCTGGCTTGTCATGACTTTCAAACCATCATGAGTTGAAAAAGAAACAGTGTGGTTCAATGGTTCGTATCAAGCTGGAGTCAGAGACATGTTGCGGTCTTTGCCAGAGTCCCTAGACACTGTCTTCATCTGTTCGGACTGCTAAAACCGAATACGATAGACTGGGTGGCTTAAAAGGTGAACAGTTTATTTCTCACAGTTCTGGAAAGTTCACAGTTCTGGGAAGTCCAAGATCAAGGTGCTGGCAGATACAGTATCTGGTGAGAGCATTCTTGCTGGTTTGCAGACAGCCGTCTTCATGCTATATCCTTACCAGGCCTTAGAGAGAGGGCTAGCTCTGCTTCCCTTCTAAGGGCACTACTCCCTTCATGGGAGCTCCACCCTCATGACTAAATTATCTCCCAAAGGCTCCACCTGCAAATACCATCATTTTAATTTATTTATTTTATTATTTTTGTCTGCGTTGGGTCTTCGTCGCTGCGCGTGGGCGTTCTCTAGCGCGGGCTTCTCGTTGCGGTGGCCTCTCCTGCTGCGGAGCACGGGCCCTAGGCGTGCGGGCCTCAGTAGTTGGGGCGCATGGGCTTAGCCGCTCCACGGCATGCGGGATCCTCCTGGACCAGGGCTCTAACCCGTGTCCCCTGCATTGGCAGGCGGACTCCCAACCACTGCGCCACCAGGGAAGCCCAATACCATCATTTTAGTGCTTCAACATACGAATTTCGGGAGGGACACAAACACACAGTTCATAACAGACATCAAGATCCTTCTCTGGAGAAAGCGGGGCCAGCAGGAGTGTACTATGACAAATAATTGTAGAGAACGGTGGAATACCGGAAATGAGCACGTGCATAAGTGTTTATAGTCTGTCTCCTCCCCACTGCAGCCCTGCCCCACATTCCCCACCTCATACACATCTACGCTCCTTGAGAGCTGTGACTTTGTCTCAGACACCACTGCTTCACCAGAACCTAGCACACAATAGGCCCTCAGTAAACACTTGTTGAACATGGAATGAGTGAACATCATTTTCCTAGAACGTAGAAGACCTGACATGTTCCAAGTTAACAGTATTTCCAGAATTTAAACATTTTAATTCCAAAAGAGCAGAATGTTTGAAAAAAAAGTAGTTTTTAGCATTAATATTTATTTGCACAACTGCAATGCAATGCTTTCAAAGAGTTGTCAATGGCAAACACATAAGCATCAGGGAACCACCATGGGCATCTCCAGGGAGACTGTCATGATGTCCACTCCAGTCTGTTGTCTTCTACTCCTTCCTCCACTGCTCCCTCTTGAACTTGGCCATCCAATTGGCTGACATACATAATCTTATTTGGGGGATATTTCTTAAATTTAGACTATCAGATGATCCTGCTTCTACTCTCTGGGGGACTTGTTAGGATAAGTCAGAGATTGGGCATGTTCCTGTAGCATAACTTTTTTTAAAAATTGTGATAAAATACACATAACATAAAATGTACCATCCTAATCATTTTTAAGTGTACAGTTCGGGCATTAAGGACATTCACGTTGTTGTGCTAACGTCGCCACCATCCATCAACAGAGTTATTTTCATCTTGCAAAACTGAAACTCTGTACTCAGGGGCCCAGCCGCTGGCAACCACTGTTCTGCTTTCTCTTTTCCTGAACTTGACTACTCTGCGCACCTCATATACGCAGAATCAGACAGTATTTGTTCGTTTGTGACTGGCTTATTTCACCTGGCATAATTTTCAGCTTTATGAACTGCTGTGGATTTTGGTTGGGGAGGGGAACCAACGCCAGCCCTAGGTAGAGCTGAGAAGTAAGGAGGGGCTTATCCCCAGCTAGCCCACTTTCCTGCCTCATCCTTCCCTGAGTTCCCACTGACTTCAGGTCCCTACTCACGGCGAAGTGGCCTCACGCCCTCATCCCATCTCCTGCTTACCTGGAGAGAGCCTCTGGTTTCCTTTGTGTGGGCCGTGTGTCCATGCCTTGGCAGAGGACAGATGGCCACCTCATCTGACAATCCCGCCTAGATGGAATAGAATAAGGAGGGGAATGTATCCTCCAAAGAGGCTCTGCTGCATGGGAGGGAGCTGTGGATAGTGGGCAGGCAAGAACCACAGGCGTCCCTGACGGGGAGGTCCTCCAACCAGGTTTAAGTGCCTTTCAGCCTTCCCATTCCACACGGCGCCAGGCTTGACTACTTCCCTTTTGGGCCCTGTTCACAAGGTTTTGATGCCTTGGCTTTTGTTGCAAAGTTTTTAGCAGCTTGAGTGCCAGTGCCGGGCCCCAGACACACTTTCACTGAGTGTGACTGTAGCCCACACAGGCTGCCCTCAAACACCAGCAGCCTGGAACACAGGCTACGGACTCGGATTGCCTGGGTTCGGTCCTAGCTTGGCAATCTCCAGGCTATGTGGCCTTGAGAAGGTAACTTCACCTCTTGACGCCTCAGTTTTCCCATCAGTAAAATGGCAAAATAATAATACCTACTCCATTAAGATGTTTTGAAGATTGAAAAACCTACTGCACTAAGTGCTTGACCTGTATCATCTTATTTATGATCACAACCAACCTACTACCCGTGGGAAAAAGGCACCCCCTTTCTGGGCACACTTCCTAGCATGAAGAACTTGAGCTAGATTTCAACTTTACTCACACTCTGAGTTGGGCAGCCTTCTGGAGAGCCTATATACACTGTACACAGCAGCCTTGCCATGAGGCAGGTACTTGTGTGTCCCCATTTTCCAGATGAGGCAGCTGTGGCTGAGAGAAGTTGAGCCCCGTGTGGTGATGGGGTGTGGAATCCCTTCTAGCTCGCCTACTTACTTAGTGCACGTGCCAGAGAAGCTAAGCACCACCTGTGCCGTGGACCACATCCCTTTGGCACCAGCTCATCAACTTACACTTTGTGCATTTTCCACAGTAGATAGCGACCACATGCCTCTCTAGCACTTAATTTGTAGACCGGTGATACCAATCTCTAGTCTCTAATCTATTACTTTGACAATCATTTAAAAAACTAAGACATGTTATTTGAAAGAAGGGGGAAAGGTGGAAAGAAGCACACATTTGCATCCAGGCACCATCCTGGCTTGGTGATTATTTTTTCATTTCAGCAGTCCACTCATTACCCAGACAGAAAGGACACCAAACATTGTGGGTCTGAGTGAATTGTTCTTCTGGAGCTGAAAGATCAGCGTTACCAATATTTGGCAAAGCAGATTCCAGCTTTGGGGGTTTTCCCTCTAATTTCTTGTGCTCCCTGGGAGCATTACATGTGGCTGGGTGATTTAGGGGAGGGCAGATTAACTAAGTTGCCCACCCCTCGTTTTCAAACCCTTCCCTTCTTTCCCCGATGAACAGGCAGCAGCCACTGCTTCCTGTGCCCCATTTAAAATTGTGATTTGTGTCATATCTTTGTGAATGGGGAGAACAAGGAATTGTATGCTGGACATATGAATTAAATCTATTCGTGTGTCTCCTTTGTGAATCTGTATATTATGCAGACCGTATGCTCTCAAAGACAGATCACTGGTTAAACTGAGGTACTGTGGGGGAATTGATTTGTTCACAGAACTCTGAATATAATTGAGGAGCGCTGCCAGTTATGTCTCTGATTTAACTGTCTGCCTAAGCCTATGTCTTGGATGGTGAGATCGCAAAGTATAGTTCAGATTTGAAACAGCTGCAGCACAGCCAGTCACATTGGGTAGTGTAAATATCCCCAAGTGACATGACGTAAAGTAGCACATATTGAAAGGGAAACTTTCTAAGGTTCGGAACCACCATTTTCCTGGTAAACCTCCCACCAGAGCGGGACCCAGGGGACACCAAATGAAAGACGATGCAAAGAGAAGCAGGCTTGGCCCATGTGTCTCCAAGAGGCCAAATGCAGTCAGAGTGACTGAAATGATCTGCTCGAAAAGATTAGATGTTTTAACACCAATTCTCAGGCCTCAGAAGCAAGCCTGGCTGCTGGCAGACAACCAACACTGCCTTGCTTAATTTTTAGATTTGGCTGTTAAATTTCGCTCAGTGTGAGTTTGTGTTTGATGGGACTTATGAGGGTGGAAGATTCCTGGTAGCAAAGCCTGAGTTCTAGCTCAGTGACTTACCAGCTGTGTGACCTTGGACAAGCCATTTCACCCCATGGAGAGTGTTTACTCATCTGTGCAATGGAGGAAACACCCCCTGCTCTGCTTGCCTTCTGGGGAGTTTAAGGATCAAATAAGATGGTGTTTGGGAATGTAAAAGCACTGTGCAAATGACAGGCATAATTACGTTCGAGGGCAGAACATTGAATCCGTTCTGCCTGATTCACTCAATTCTCCATTTAATTTACATACTGTGGATTTTGCCCCTCTTTCTTGCAGCAAAACCCTTTGGAGAGTATCATTTTTAGACCTGAATTGATATATGTGTAGTTGCCTTATTTATCCTCAGAGTCCTCTGGGATGAAGAAAAGAATGGAATTAAGAGGAAAAGTAGATCCAGAGTGATGGTAGCTCAAGGGCACAAAGAATTCCCACCCAGATGTTCTTTCTTTGCTAGATGACACTGACATCTAATCTAAAGCTAAAGCTTCTCATCAAAAGTTAGGCTCACAATTCCCCCAACTCCTCCTCCTCCTCCGCATCTGCTGACTCTGGATGAAAGTGCCCAGTTTCTGCGTCGCTGTCCTGAGCCACACTGGACACAACATCTAGTACCTCTAAGTGCTGGGCAGACAATATATATTTGGTAAATATTTATAATAGAAGACAATAAAAATAGAGCTCTAAAATTGTTCTCTCATCACCCTAAGTTTCTGAAACTACAAATCAAGAAACAACATGTTTACTGTGTTTCCACAAGTCTGAAATAACACTGCTTCTAAGATCAAAAGAAAGCCTATGCTTAGTAGATGGGCCTGGAGTGAATAGCATAAGGTACAGGGAACCCCTAGTGTGTCTAAGGTTCCATGGAAGCCACGAGAACCCAAGCTAGCACAGGAGAAATTGAACTGTTTTTTAGGTACCAAAAAGAAAGGAAAAACTCCATCGGTTAAAACATGACACGATGCTTCCTTAATTGTGTCAGTTATAAGCCACAACTTGACTTCACAGGTGTTAAAATGTGAAAGAAATGTGCATCTTAGAAGAGATGAAAGGCAGTTTATTTACCCCCTCCAAAAAGTAAAGATTTCTTTTTTTGGTTCTGATACATTCTTAGGTTAGCCAACTTCAAACTGTCTCAGTTTTAGCCCCAGCTCCTTGCATTTATATATTATGCAATCATCCTTTCATATGGGTAGAAGGTGGACATTAATTCTATTTTTCTTATGGATACAGTAATACAAAGTACTTTAGGGCTTGAATATAGTTTTTGGTAAGTGAGGATTGTAAAATGCTTATCAGAGCCAAAATCACATTAATTCTATGGACTGTTGTTTATTATGAGATTTAAAAGAGTAAGAAGTGTTGAAGAGTATTTGGCACGTTTATTGTGCTTTCTTTTTCCCAAGTAGTGCTTTCGATGATTTTTGTTGTGGCTCTTGCTGTTTTATTTAATGCTTGATTTGGCAGTTTTGTTGTTGTTATTCAGTTTATTCTTAGTTCAGGTAAAGCAACTGAACTGTGAGTTTTCATTGCACAGAGAAATTAGGCGTGAATAGGCTCATGTGATGAGAACCCATCACCTGCCTGGGCTAAATGTGACATTTTCATAAAATTCGAGGTGGGAATTCATAGTTTTTCTGGGCAGGAGACAGCGTGAAGAATGCAAGGAAATCAGGGAAATAGAAATACAGCTTTTGTGACAATCCTTTGTAAATTTTTCATGGACCAGTCCCTGCTCATAAATTCTGCAGTTTGGGACAAGAAAAATTCCACCTGTTTGTAGCCTGTTCTTTAGTTACCTTCTCACATTCCTCTGGCCTATCAGGACATTTATACACAACCGCAAAGAGAGTCATTTAAAAAAGAAAAAAAAAAAAGGGTTTCTAGGGACTAGACCATGGCCGGTGGAGAGGAATGATCCAATAACCGTAGCTCCTGTACGTGCTTGATAACAATCATTTGGTTCCATGATGCCTTGTTCTCTGCCGGGGTCCCAGGGCCCGTTACTGTGATGATGAGTGTCAGTAGCCCTCGTACTGGGCAGGAAGTGGGTAGGAAGCTGTTAATGTTTGACCACTACTAATGCACATTGTGCCCACTCTTCTCTCATCTGCAGTCTGAGTACCACTACGAGTACACTGCGTGTGACAGCACGGGTTCCAGGTGGAGGGTCGCCGTGCCGCATACCCCGGGCCTGTGCACCAGCCTCCCTGACCCCGTCAAGGGCACCGAGTGCTGTAAGCAGCCCTGCCTCTCAGCTTTGGCCTCTGCCCCATGCCTCCTGCCATCCAAGTTAGGCCCTTCCTGACAGTGCGGCTGCCTTGAGGAATCAGATCTCACCCCGCCCCCCTCCCACGCCGTCAGTCCTCATCCCCAAACCTCTTGAGATTTGGTGCAGAAGTGTTATTTCGTGGATGCAAACTGGGTATCTCAATTTACTTTTGTTTTATTTTCAGATTTAAATCCCATCAGGGTATAAAGTAAAAATAATTCCGGCTGTGTGCCACTTAGATTATTTTCTCTGTTTACATACATTTTCTTTTTTTGGCTGTGCATTTCTCTCCAACCTACACTCACCAGCCATAGTCACTCATTTAGGAAAGATTGTGATTTGCAGTCATTCTTGAAAAAGAAGCCAGAGAAGATAACTTTCTGCAGAGACAGACCTTTATAATGCACTGGGCATTACTTCAGGGAACAAGAATCTTCCCTGACTGTGGAGCTGACCGTGCAGCCGGAAAGGCAGTGACTTCCCTGCAGCTCCCACCCCACCTCTGGGACTCTGCAGCTACAACTTTTCTACCACTGGCAGCTATTTCCCCTGAGCTGTTCTTTTTAGAAATGCATAAGGGGGCAGTGGATAACAATAAAAATCAGGAACTAGAATCAAAGAATACTTGAAAATTTGGAAAGGAGATTGAGGGCATTTAAAATCTAAAATAAGCTTAACCTGGTGCCTGGTTCAGCAGGTGAGCAAATAAATACTTGTTAAATCCATGAATGGACATTGCTAAGATCTGAGTAGAACTGAGGTGTGACTAATGGAAACAAATGAGCCATCTTCAGTAAACTTGGCCAGCGTTCTTGAGCACTATGTGCACCTGCTATGTGAACCACAAAGATAAATAAGGCACAGTCTCCGCCTTCAGAAGCGTACAGTCTGGTGGAAGGAGCAGACACCCGTTCATCCATTCATTTTTTTCAGCAGACTTTATGTAGCCCCTGCTATGTCTGCGCCAGTCGCTGAGCCACCGTCCCTAGAGGAGCTCAGAGCCTAGTGGGAGGCACACATCAATATGATGTGTTGTATGAGGTGAAAAGAATGGGAGTTATGGATGCTTAGGGATCAGGAACCGCTGGGAGAACCACTCGAGCAAAAGCTTGGAGGTGGGAGAACATCAGACACATTCAGAGAAGAGCATGTGGGCTGGGGTGGAGGCAACACAGGGAGGGGATGGATGGGAGTAGGGTGGAGAAAGGTTTGTAGTGGGAGATCAAGCCGGAAAGTTAGGTTGGGGGAAAATTGGGGAAGAATTTGAATGCCAGGCTGACAGCTTAATTCTATAACCAAAAGTGGGGATGGTGCCTGATTATTTTTTAAATAACAGAAATAATAGTACCTATGAGTGTTTTAGAAAGATACTTCTGACCACCGAATGAGCAAAAACAAGAAACAGGGAACTAGTTAGGAGGACATTGCGATGGTTGAGCTAACAGGTCACGAGAATCCCAACTAGTACGGTGGCAGTGGGACCAGAAAGGAGAAGACAGAGGCCAAAAACTCAAGGGGGAAGTTCAAGGCTGAAGGGCTAGGTGCCATTCAGAGGGGTCAGCACGAGAGAACATGCTCTTCACTGGAGAGCTCTCAGAATGGCTGAGGCTACCCCTTAGACCCCTTAGGAAACGAGACTGACAGGGACAAACCCAAAGTCCTGCAACAAGGCCCTAAATCTTTTTTTTTTTAAATATCAGCTTGGGAATTCCCTGACAGTCCAGTGGTTAGGACTCGGCATTTTCACCGTCGTGGCCCAGGTTCAATCCCCCGTCAGGGAATTAAGATCCTTTAAGCCATGTGGTGTGGTTTGGCCAATAAATAAATAAATAAACAGATAGATAGAGTAAATAGAATAAAATAACAGCTTTATTGAGATATAATTTACATCAGAAGATTCACCCCTGTAGGTTATAAAGTTCAGTGGCTTTAGAATATTCACACAGTTGCATAACTATCACCACTATCTAATCGCGGAACATTTTCATCACCCCAAAAAGAAACATATCCATTAGCAATCTCTCCCCACGCCCCCTCCCCCAAGTCCCTGGTGCCACAAATCTCCCTTCTGTCTCTATGGATTTGCCTATTCTGGACATTCCATGGAAGTGGAATCATACAAGATGCGCCCTGGCTCCAAATCTTAGTGGGGGAAGCTCCCAGGTCTCCATCCTCCGGTCCTCCCCCTAGGATGCACACAACCCACCCACTTCTCCTGCGTGGCAGCAGCCTCACCACCCACCCTTGTCCCCGCTCTGTGTTCCAGCCTTCTCTTGCAAAGCCGGGGAGTTTCTGGACATGAAGGACCAGGCGTGTAAGCCGTGTGCTGAGGGCCGCTACTCCCTGGGCACAGGCATCCGCTTCGACGAGTGGGATGAGCTGCCCCATGGCTTTGCCAGCCTCTCAACCAACATGGAGATCGAGGACAGCACCACAGATTCCACTGAGAACTGCACTTTGTGAGTCGCCCCTCTCCCCACACTCTGCACCCACCCCCTTAGCCCCACGCCCCTCTTACCTCCCTGCTCCCCGTACTGGGGAGGGGGCTGCAGGGAGCACTCCACAGCCTCCTCTCCTGCGCCTGGGGGTGAGGGCTAGAGCAGGGCCCCACTGGACTGCTGGACGTGACATCCACATCAGCCCAACCCTACTGACCTAAGCTTCCCAGCGACTGACAGGTATTTGTGACAGGTGAAAAACACGGGGAGATAGAGACAGGTGGATAAGCTCAACAAGGGTTAAATGGCCCAGTCCAGTTAAAACAAAATCCAACTGGATTCCACTATGGAATTTTGGATCAGCCAATAAACTTCGTCAACTTGATTGCAACACCATGTGCAAAGCCTTGGGTATCTTCCTGGCTTTGGTGCTAGCTTCTAAAACTGGTCTGAGTTTATGGGTTTGGGAGGATAAAGTAGGACCAGACCTTTGGTCAGTGATGGCTGAGATCTTCCAAACCCTTTGAGACCCTGATGACCGGAAAATTCTCCAGCTCAGAAGGAAATCTTTTCAGTAATTGAAAGGCTCAGCCCAGGGTGCTTACAGAACAGGTGAGCTATCCTTATCAAATCTCTGGATATTTAATTCCAGGGATGGGAGTATCCTATCCCTGGAATTAAATGATGTGCCTTCTATAGTTCAGGCACTATTCTGGATGCTTTACGTCTATTATTTTCTCTAATCCTCACAAGAACCCTTGTGACAGTGAAATAGATATTATTGTTCCCATTACACAGATGAGGAACTGGAAGCTCAGTGAGGTTCAGTGACTTGTCCTTCGTTACCTAGCTTACAACTGGGAGACTGGAATTCACACCCGGTCCAAGCTTTCCACTGCCCCATGCTGCTACCTTCAAATAACATTTAGTGCGTGCAAGGCAATATCCAGTCCTAGAGAGGAAAAGTAGGGGGATGCATAGATGTAAAAGACAATCGTCCTCTGCTCTCTGTTAAATATTGACAAAGAATACAGGAGAAAAGTACATGAAAGTTTCTCTTATACCCAAGCAATCAAAAGGATAAAAAAGGATTAATTGTATTACACCTGGATTTCTAAAGGTGGGAGCAATGTCTCCCATTCCTATACTTAAATCTCCTAGAAGCGCCATTGTCTGAGCCAGGCAGGAGGCTTCTAACAGTCCAATTTTAATGTTATTTTAGAGTTCAATATTATGAGTCAAAATCATTAGCATGACAACGTTGGCAGCAGAGATAAAGCTGGAGAGGATTCAAGCTGGAAGGAGAGGGAATGTGTGGGTTAAGACAAGCAACCCCCATTTTAGTCCTAACAGAGAATGTGACTGACCCTGGACAAGGCACAGGCCTGGCTCAGTGGGTCAGTCCCCACGCGCGTGAAAGCAGGGTTTCTCCCTGTCTGGGGAAGCAGTGAAAGTCCAGAAATCATTCTCTCTCAGCGAGGCCGGATGTGGGTCTGTTCAAAACGGCTTGTGTTTCCACAGCACAGACTGCTTCAGGGCCTGGATCTTAAGGCATCCCACGACATTCCCGGGAGGGGGAAAAAGGAGAAATGGAGAGGAAATGGCCACCTAGAGAGGGTTTGTGATTTCCCCACCGTGCCCCAGAAAGGCAATAGCAGCTGCTATCAGGTCACCAAGTGTCCGGCTTTCCTGCTCGACTGTGTATTTACCTGAATCCAAGCCCACTGCCCCCAAACTAACCCCGGCCAGTGGCGCCTCCCACCTGCTCTGCCTCTAGTGCCTCCCAGCTGGTCCCCGCTTCCAACCCCAGCTTCCTCCAGGCCACTGTCCACTCAGCAGCCAGACTGATCTTCTTAAACACAAGCCCAATCACAGTACTTTGCTGCTCAGAACTCTGGATTCTGTGGATTCCCACTGGAATAAAATCCAATACGTTGTCACAGCCTGCAGGGCCTCTGCCCCCTGCCCCTTCTTCCAGCCTCTCTCCAGTGCCTCTCCTCCTGCTTACAGAGCTCCAGCCACGCTGGCCACCATGCTCCCGCCCTCCTGGCACCTTTAACACGCTCTTCTGCAACTCTTCCCCCAGCTGACTCCTGCTTCACCCTCGGGTCTCTGCCTAAAAGTGACTGCCTCATAGAAGCCATCCCTGACCCCACAGGCCCCTGTTACACACACATACATCATCTTGTATTTCTCCTTATGGCACTTACCATAGTTATTACTATGTGATTAACTGTGTGATAAGTTTCTGTCTCCTCCACTAGAAATAGAATGCAAGCTCCAAGAGGGAGGGGGTCAGGGCTGTCTTGTGCTTTGCTGTGTCTCCAGTATCTAACACCTGGCACAAAGCAGACACAAAATAAATAATTGGAAACAAAACAGGCCAACTGAATGGAGTCTCCATGGCAGGATCCTGAGCCTTCAGGGAATCATCCTTGGTCACTGGGTAAATGTCCCAGGACTAAGGTGATGGAAACAGTCCTCAGATCCAAAACTGGGATAAGCAAAAGGGGATAAGAGTGAAAAGGGAGTCGTGGAAAGGATGCTGTACGTTCATGGAGGAGAAAGAACAGAAGACCAAATACTGTGAAGGTGAAACAAGGATGAGAGAAAGCATTAAAAAGGGTCTCAAACTTTGGAAGCTTCTAAGTTTTCCTGTACAGTTTCTTCTTTCTGACCTGAATTTATAAACAGTGCTACCCAGTGTGAGCTTGGCAGTGTGTCTGGGTGGCCACCATGTGAGAATTCCTCTTTGAAAACTTGCCTCCCTTTTCCCCAGGGCCATGGCAAAACAAAGCAGGTATAAGCAGATCACAGCTAAACGACTGAGGGCAGGTTCCTAATCTCTTCCATGCCTTGGTGTCCTCATTCTAAGAACCAGTGATAAAAATAGTACTCTTCTTAGAGGCTGTGGTAAGGATGAAATGAAATGATACTTGTAAAGATTTGGAGCGATGCCTGGCACTAGAAATCAATCAAGACATGTTGTTATTATTGAACGTGAAACGATCTCCACCAGGGACAGCTCTGACAAAAGTCAGAATTGTGATGCATTTTGCAAAGGTAATCCACTTACGGCATCCTTTTAATTATTCATCCACCTTCAGGAGTTATTTATAGCTGATGCTGTGAGCACATCAGCTTTAAGTGCTGTCTCTTTTAACAAGGAGAAATCAGTACTGTTAGGTTAGCTGGGTATCTTGGATGAGCTCAGCTTAGGTATTTTGGATACGCTTCCATTTGAGAATAACACTAACTGTTGAAGAGCTGGAAGTACCATGTTATTCTGACAAACACAGGGGGAAAACAGTGGACTAATCTGAAGTCCCCTGAACTGACCATTATTAATCACTGGAGACCTGGGCTGGTCTCAGGCACAGCAGTGAAATAGTGGGATTGTCTTTGATCACCCATTTCCCACATTCATCTGTTTAATGCCCTGAGGCCCTCTTATGTGCCAGGTCCAGGGCTTAGTGCTAGGGACACAGAAGTGAGCAAGTTAAGTTTGGTCTCTGCCCTCACAGCATCGACAAGACAGGCAGGAAGACAGGCAATTCAAGAAGAATTAAAGTATGACCAGAAGAGGAAACCAAATTGCAAATAAACTACGAAAAGATGCTCAACCTCACTGATAGTTAAGGAAATAAGATTTAAAGCCCACTGAGACACTCTGTCCTACCGTATCATATTGGCAACAATTTTAACGTCTGACCATTCCAGATGTGGGGAGGATGTGGAGCAAGAGGAACTGTCTTTCACTGCGGGTGGGTGCAGTTGACGACAGCCACTCTGGAGCACAACGTGGCCATAGCTGGTAAAGTTGGAGGTTCACATACCCTGTGACCCAGCAGTTCTACCCCCAGGCTTTCCACTCAAATATGCGTAGAGGGAGACGTGTGAGAATGTTCCTAACAAGAGTGTGCACAATAGCAAACAATTGGAAACAATCTAGATGTCTGTCAACAAGTAATGCATAAATAAATATGGGCAAACCATAGAAAGCAATCTTATATACTGGTAAAAGTGAAAGAAGAGCTTTTGTTCACGTGTGAATATGGATATGGATGAATCCCACAATCATTATACGTGTTGAGGGAAAAAAAGCAAGTTTCAGAATCCATGAGCACATAAGATATAAAAACATGCAAAATGGGGCTTCCCTGGTGGCGCAGTGGTTGAGAATCCGCCTGCCAATGCAGGGAACATGGGTTCGAGCCCTGGTCTGGGAAGATCCCACATGCCGCGGAGAAACTAGGCCCGTGAGCCACAATTGCTGAGCCTGCGCGTCTGGAGCCTGTGCTCCGCAGCGGGAGAGGCCGCGATAATGAGAGGCCCGCGCACCGCGATGAAGAGTGGCCCCACTTGCCGCAACTAGAGAGAAAGCCCTCACAGAGACGAAGACCCAACACAGCCATAAATTAATTAATTAATTAAATAAAATAAGTATTTAAAAAAAAATGTCCTTTAAAAAAAAAAACATGCAAAATGCTATCATACAGTATATTGTTTAGAAATACATACATAATTAGTGAAGGGCAGAGAACCACATGGGGACGTCAAGCACCAAATTCAGGAAAGTGGTTACTTGACAGTGGGGAAAGGTGTGTGTGATGCAGAGGGGGTTGAGATTAGCCAGGGGTACACCAAGACTTCTGCTGTGTTGCATTTCTTAAGCAGGGTGGCGGGTCTTAAATATTTCATAACATGTTTAAATGAAATACAGGAGGATTGTGATTTTGAGAAAGGGAACAGTGAGAGCTGAGGGCACACGTAGCAGAGGCAGGTAAAGGAGTCAAGGAGGACTTCTCAGATTAGGTGACGTTTGCTCTAAGACACGAGTAGGAATTAAATAGATGGAGGGAGGAGGAAGTTTGTTCCAGGAAGAGAGAACAGTGTGTGGGAAGAGCCAGAGGTGAGAGAAAGTTTGGCAGAAGAATTGAAAGAAATGCTGTAGGGCTGGAGCATAGAGAGTGGGTGAGGAGTTCGTAACCCCATCCTAAGGGCAACAGGGAGTCAGAGTTTCAAGCAGGGAAGTGACAGGGTCAGATTTGTGTTCTGGAGGCTCTCTCCAGCCACACTGTGGAGAAGGGATTGGAGGAAGCAGAGGACTGGATGCAGGGAGGCGAGCTGGGGCTGATTCAGAGCTGAGGGACATGCGGGGAGGAGAAGGAAGAGCCCTTGGGTAGGGTAGACACAGTAGAGGTATTTAGAAAACAAAATCAACATGCCTTCTCCCTTCCCCCTTCCCATAAAAACCAGTTCCTAGTAGCATCTAAAAGTGGACATTTCAAAACAAAAACAAAAACCAAAAAACAAAAAAATGGGTGGATTAGACTGGATGGACTTCTGAGTCCTGAAGAATAGCTTTATCTACTAACTTTCTTTGACAGCTTTGAGTTAGGCAAACCTGGGTTTGAATCTCAGCCCTGTCACTTGCTGGCTGTGTTATACTGGGCAAGGCACTCAACAAGCCTCTGTTTTATCATCCATTAAATGGGGACAAAATTGCATTTCCTCTTACTGATAGAAAGAAATCATGAGTGTAAAATATGTAGTTCATCATCTGGGAGATAGTAAGCAACCAATAAATATTATCTACCTCCCCCCTATCCACAACCTTACCTGCCGTCTATCTTCTGGGTAGTTCTGCATAATGTGGAGGTACACCTACCTGTCCTCCTCTTGGCTGTACCTCCAGGCTCCTTGACTTGGAGGTCATTCTTCACTGAGCATTTTCAGGTGTAAGCTTCCACTTGTGAATCACAAGTCTGGAATTCTGCAGAGACCTAGCAGGACATGAGACCTGCATATCGCACAAGCCCTGGTGGGCTGGGCTCCTGACTGTGAACTTGGCTCCTGTTCCCTCACAGGTCCAAGTGGGTTCCTCTGGGTGACTATATCTCCTCCAACACGGATGAGTGCACGGCCA
This sequence comes from Eschrichtius robustus, assembly GCF_028021215.1. Classification (NCBI taxonomy): domain Eukaryota; kingdom Metazoa; phylum Chordata; class Mammalia; order Artiodactyla; family Eschrichtiidae; genus Eschrichtius; species Eschrichtius robustus. Next base: position 96,203,079 of record NC_090826.1, read on the forward strand.
CGCTGATGTACGCCGTGAACCTGAAGCAGTCTGGCACTGTTAACTTTGAATACTACTACCCAGACTCCAGCATCATCTTCGAGTTTTTTGTAAGCCCCTGGCTGAGGGGGAAGGTGGGAGGTAAAGACCCTCCGAGGCTCAGACTCATTTACAGGAATCACACGCATAGTCCTGCTTGGGAAGTTTTCACAGTTGTTTTCCCTCTGGAGAGAACTGTAGTCAAAGTGAGCTGAGGCTTCAAGAGGCAAAGAGAAAGGCAGAAGTCTTAGGACCCTGGGGGGAAGAGTAGATAGAGTCTGGGAGTTTCCTAGGTGTTCTGCCCTGTTCAGACATGAAAACAGCACGTAACAGCTCTGAGTTACGCATAATTTCTTTAGTGTCAACGTACTGACATTTTTTGTGTGTAACTAGCTCTTGCCATACTTCAAATCTCATGACTTTTGAGCTCAGTCCTTCTCCCATAAGAAGGGCCCTCTGGAGGGCTGGGGCATCATGGGGTAAGCAACTCATTTCCTTAGAAAGCTGAGAGACTCTGATCTCAAATTCCTGCTGCCTCAGGTTCAGAATGACCAGTGCCAGCCCAATGCAGATGACTCGAGGTGGATGAAAACCACAGAGAAAGGATGGGAATTCCACAGTGTGAGTATCAGAGCAGCCTTCTCCCTGGAGATTCCAGAAAAGGGACCAAGGGCCTTTCCTCCAAAGAGTGTTTCCTCCCCATCTGGGCCTCCACTCTTCTCTCCCTAGAGGGCAGTTGTCTGACAACATGAGGATGCTATAGCTTCTCTCCTCTTGAGTTGACATAATATGGATGTGAACTGGCTCACTCCTCTGGCTTGACCCCAAGGACCAGCAGCTTTCCAGCTTTAAAGGGCCCAGTCTTCTGGGGCTGGGGCATGGATAAATAGAACCAGAGAAGAATGAGGGAGTTTCAGCCACCCTGTTGTCAGGATCTTCAGGTCCCTTCATTGGTCTCAACATAGAAATGCTCACGGTATATGTGACTGAGGGAGAAGTGGGAGAGGGCATGAGAGGGTTGTAAGAGGAGCCTTAGAAGGAGAGAGGAGGGCTCCCCTGGTGGCGCAGTGGTTAAGAATCCGCCTGCCAATGCAGGGGACACGGGTTCAATCCCTGGTCCGGGAAGATTCCCACATGCTGCGGAGCAACTGAGCCCATGCGCCACAACTACTGAGCCTGTGTGCCTAGAGCCCGTGCTGTGCAACAAGAGAAGCCACCGCAGTGAGAAGCCTGCACACCGCAACGAAGAGTAGCTCCTGCTCGCTGCAACTAGAGAAAGCCCGTACACAGCAACGAAGACCCGATGCAGCCAAAAATAAATAAATAAATAAATAAATTTATTTTTAAAAAAAAGAAGGAGAGAGGAGCTGAGCCAAGCTGGGAGGAAGGGCAACGCTGAGGAAGTTGAGGGAGAGGAGCAGAATAGGCACTGCCTTGCAGACTGCAAGGGGAGGGATCCCAACAGGAGGCTAATGCAATGGATTAGCAATACCTGTCTCTGTGACTGAACTAACTCCTCCTGTTTGTGTGGTTTTTAGGTCGAACTAAATCGAGGCAATAACGTCCTCTACTGGAGAACCACAGCTTTCTCAGTGTGGTCCAAAGTTTCTAAGCCTGTGCTGGTGAGAAACATCGCCATAACAGGTACGGAGAACGGAGAATGGGGTTGGGTCTGGGGTCTGACGCTGACTTCAGCAGGGAGGGTGTGGGTGGGTCCTCAGGGGGCTCAGTCTCTAGGCTCAGTTCTTGCTTTCCTATGTTGTTCTTCCTCCCTAGGAGTGGCCTACACTTCAGAATGCTTCCCCTGCAAACCAGGCACATACGCAGACCAGAAGGGTTCCTCTTGCTGCAAACTTTGCCCAGCTAACTCTTATTCCAATAAGGGAGAGACTTCTTGCCACCAGTGTGACCCTGACAAATATTCAGGTGATGTTTCTGAGGGCGGGAAGAGTTTGGTGGGGGGGTACCAACATATACACAGGGACAGACAGGAAGTGGAGCCGTCCTTTTGGCTAAGCTGAAGACGATTCTTCTTAAGCCCTTGCTTTCTGGGCCCTGGAAGAGCCCAGCTAATCCACCAATCACTCTTGAAATGAAATCATTCAGTAAGTATTTATCGGCCTCTACTATCTGCCAGGCCTTTACTCTAGGTGTTTGGAATACATCAGTGAAAAAAATAGACAAGGGTCCCTGTCTTCATGGAATTTACATTCTGGAATGTAAATGGAATACGTAATAACTATAATAACTAAATAATAAATATATAATAAATTATATAGTGTATTAGACAGCAAAAGTGCAGGGTACCATGGCAAAAAGCAAAAGCAGCTCAGAATTAGAGGAATTAGGAAAGCTATGGAAAGGGGTTGCAATTGTTTTTTAATGAAACCTTAATTAAGATTATAATTATAAATAATATATACAGTAGATAAAAGAGGTATAAATTTATACATTTTAATTTATAACAATTATCATCAAAGTTAATTTAGAAGAGCCATGAGGTCGTATTGTTACGCAAAACATTTTGAGAGCAAGAAGCTATAATCTTTTATCCAAAGCATCCATTGAATTCAAAGCAGGCCTTGTCAGGAAATCCAGGGTTCCTTGGAACACAGTTGGAAAACCACTGCTCTAAGCGAAAATAAGAGGACAGTGGGAAGCAGCTTATTTCTGCAGTCCTGGATAATTTCCTAAAACAGCCCAACTTGAGAAACGGGACCTGGTTATTTGAGAGGATCTCGGGAGCAGCAGGGCTCTGGTATAAGATGGGTAGTGTCCCCAGAGGGCCCTGTGCTTAGACAGTCCAATGACTGGCACAGCGACCAATCTCCAAGACAGGTTCTGAAACAAACAGGTAGGGAGAGAGAAAGAGTCCCCTCCCTTCCCCTGCAAATGCCCATAACTATTCCATTTTTCCTTTTTTACACAGAACTGTATACAAACCCGGCTCAAGGCCCTCTCTTAATCAGACACCCCCATCCCTACACAGACACACCCACCCTTCTTCACACAGGCGTCACAGTACGTGTTTGCTCAGCCAAGACCCGCCACTGACCTTGTGAGCTGCTTATTTCTACACCATTCCTAAAATAGAAGTTCTATTTATCTACACAGATCTTGCCAAATGAGTGTAGCTTTCAGCAAGAACAGAGATTTTTAGATCTTGGGGGAAGTTTTTACCTATAAGTCTAAATTCCTGTTTTTCCACTTGAATTTCATATTCCTCTTCCCTGCTCTATCAATAGCAGCCTTTGTTAGTCTTTTTCTCCAGCTCCCTTTCCAGCCCCGCTGTGGTACAGGGTTTAAATGGCAAGGTGGTTCTAGAAGAACTGCTTACAGAGTGTTTTGATCAATGCTATGTAAATTGATTTCTATCCAGAGAGTGGTTATGAAGGTATTAGTTTGGGAGTCTAAATTCTTGGAGTCTATTCTCCTTTTGCTACTGATTTCTCCATCCACCTCTTTAAATGGAAAGTGAGATTTTACTATGAAGAATATGTTCAGCTTGGGATACAAAGAGTATCACATTTCTTTGGGACTTGATTGTTCCAGAATACAGGGTCAGTGGGAGACTGGGAAAATGCAGAGAGAGTCTGATGAGAGCCTATGATGTAATGTACATAAAGGGAGTGGCAGGAGGCCCTGTGACCATTTAGTCATTCATTTGTAAATATATTCTGAGTGGCCACTGGGTGCCAGGGCTTGGGCTTGATGCTAGGGTTACAGCTGGTGCTGCCCTCCAGCTTATGTCAAAAGTGGAAATGTGGTTATAGAAACTCCAAGTGTAATAACTCCACGGTACAGGAGGTGCTAGGATAGGAGTACTGAGTGTAACGTGCGGTGGAAGCAAAAGAGGGAAGTGGTCAGTCCTCTCTGGTGAGGGAGGAAAGGCTGCACTAGCTGTGGTCTTGAAAGATAAGCTATCTTGAAAGATGAGTTGGTGATTTGATGGGGACAGGATATTCTGGAAGAAGTGTGAGCCAAGGCCAGAAGGCTCAGGGATCCAGGAGTAACTCAGCACTGCTGCAGCTTACTTAGAGAGAATAAGCATCCAAGGCTAGGAGGTGGGCAGGGAACAGGTTAGGGTTAAACCCTTCTGTGCCATTGCTACAGAATTGGGATTTGATCCTATCAGCGTTTGAAGCCATTAAAGAATTTAAAACTGAGAATGACATGACCTGGCTTGTGCCTTTGAAAGACCATTCTGGTTGCCATTTGGAAAATGGATGAGGAAAGGAAGAGCTGGAGGCAGAAGCTACAGTCAGAAGATTTTGCCTCAGGTGCCATTGCCCGTATCCAGGACCTAGACTAATGAGGAGCTGATGTGCATGTGGATGTCAGGGACAAAGGCTTGACTGAAAGCATCTTTCTCACTGAGAGATTAAATTTGATCATTAGGATTTATTCCTTTGTGTTATGTTTAATATTAGGGATTCATTTCCTAATAGAACAGCACAGGGTTTAAGGGCATGGACTCCAGAACAAAATCACTGTGGTTCAAGTACTTGCTCCACCACTTCCTAGCTGCACCACCTTGGGCAAGTCACTTGTCTGTGCCTCAGTTTTCTCATTTCTAGAATGGGAATGACAATAATTGTATCTACCTCATAGCATCATTGTGTGCACTGATTAAAACAGGTAAAGATTTAGAACGGTGTCTGGCATGTAGTAAGCACTAATTTTATTTATTCATTTACATTAAGGCCTGTCCCAGCAGTCTTCTTGTGGTGTAAAACCACTCTGGGCATAGGTAACAATAATAAGTCACTTGTACAGTACTTTACAGTTCACAAAACATTTTCTCATTACTCATAGCATAGTGCAGGGGTGATTTCCCCATTTACAAATGAATTAGGAGAAGCTCAGAGAGGTTAAGGGATTTGCCCAGAGTCTGTGGTGGTGTTGGAGCTGGGCATTGGGTTCATTAGGTACTTAAATCTTCAGGGGAAATGTTTTCCTTGGATAAAAAGGATCAGAACGAGAAGGCTGTATTTCCGGAGGCAGGGGGAAGATACGGAAAGGAGGAGGAAGGTGCAGAAAGAGCAGGTGGAGCCCCCAAGATAAACTTTATCTTCATACAGTTTTACCCAGGGCCAGTCCTACAGGAATCACTTTTCATTTTCTCAACAAATATCTAGGCCAATCCTTCAAACATGACTAGTCTCCAGCTTCAACACCTTGATGAAACCTGAGCTGGGAAAGTGAGGTCTGGCTCAGCATTTGCGTTAATCATTTATTGAAACCAGTTTAGAAGTTGTCATTGTGTAAACAGCTGGACCCTTTTTGCTGAAACCCGGAGCTGGGGTGTCAGGTTGAACAAATATTTGACAAGCAGAGAAAGGTCCTTGTGTGGAATGCACTTTCTAACACGTAACTTGCAATTTGCTACATCTAATATGCAAGGGCCTGGGAACTGGCTTATTTTCAGCATCTCCCCCCAAATTTCTCCTGGCCAAGTCTGTCAAAACCAGGAGTCCCTGGATCCCTCTATGTTGAAATAGGCCTTTGTCTGTTAACCAAGTAAATGAGCTGAGAAGACCCCAGCTGTTTCTCAGCCAGTAGTTCCCTCTTGCCCAGGCTAATTAAGATGGGGACAGAAGAGGCATGGAAATGTGTGATTGAGGGAACTCCCCAGTGCAGGCCAACAAGGCGGTAACTAGGAGATTCTCCGATCTAGCAACTCATTTGGTGCCTTGGGAAGAAGAAGGGACCAGTTGAGAAATAAGCCTTAACTGGAAGAGAAAGGAGACTTTTAATCCTTACTAAAAATCCCATGATAGTTACCAAATAAAAATAATTCCCACAAACCCAGGCGATAATAGTTACCAGCACTTAGCAAATTCTTACTTACAATGTGTCAGGTATGTGCTGGCTCCAGTAAGTAGATATTATTATTCCTGCTCTACAGGTGAGAGCACAAAGGCTCAGAGAGGTTAAGTAACTTGCCGAAAGTGACACAGCTACTAAATGATTAAGCAGGATCCAAACCCAGATCTGTCTGACTTAAAAATCTCATTCCATTCTACCAAACTGCCTGTCAGGTAATAGAGAGAGAGAAGCGGTCTCACCATTATCACCTGCTTACCTGCAGGTAACACAGTAGTCATATTAGAAATAGTGGTGACAGTAATAGTAAGCAGTGTTGTACTGGCACTCTGTAAAGCAGTGGTTTTTATTCTGGAGAAAGTAAATCTCCTGGAAATTAAAAAAATTATTTGCATGAAGTATGTATATTTTTCAGGATACAGGAAACAGGTCTTTTTTTCAAATTCTCAAAATGGTTTGTAATTCAAAAAAGGTGAAATCCATTGCTTTAAAGAGGGATTCATTGAAATAGTTCTTGCTATCCAGGGGTTCATAGGGTTAAAGCAGAACTAACCTAGATATAAGAAGAATATACAGAGGAACTTCCCTGGTGGCGCAGTGGGTAAGACTCCACGCTCCCAATGCAGGGGGCCTGGGTTCGATCCCTGGTGGGGGAACTAGATCCCACATGCATGCCGCAACTACGAGTTCTCATGCCGCAACTACGAGTTCTCATGCCGCAACTACGAGTTTGCATTCCGCAACTAAGAAGCCCGCATGCGGCAACTAAACGTGCCGCAACTAAGACCTGGCGCAGCCTAAATAAATAAATATTTTAAAAAAAAAGAATATACAGAGAGTAAAGTAAATAAAATGATAATAACATTTTTCATTAAGTTCAGGTCAAGGCTTAGAGATAGTGCTGTGAGGCCTGGGGGTGGGGAAAGTGGAAAGAGTTGGATTAAATCGTCGCCTTATTTGCATAGGATCGTTGCATGGAGAAGGGGAAATACAGAGGTGGAAGGCCTTCATTCTAGGCATATATTAAGAGACAATTCAGAGACAGAATTGGAGTAAGAGGATGAAGCACTGTCCTAAGCTTTCCTGTGTTTTGCTTCAACCCTTCAGGAGTAGAAAAACCACCTGCACAGTCAGGGTTCTGAGGCACCTGGAAGATGGCGAGTTCCAGGGAATTTGTGGTAAACCTGCAAGATGCTCCTTCTAGCTACCTCCCTCCTTGCTGGTCCTTTGGCCAGTCCACCTCTCCATGCCCTGCTCCACAGGGCAGGCCCAGTGGTTTCTCATCAGCACCAGGGAGAGGCGCAAAGGGTGTATCTGACCAGGGCTTTAGGGACCGAAAATGATGCCGCTCAGGCAAAGGGAAGGTGGGTGTGCAGGATTGTCTACTTTCTGCAGTGTCTGTGTTGTGCCTCACCCCAAGGTCTTGGGCATTATAGCATCATGAGCAAGTGGTCAAGAGCTCTGCTTTTTTAACTTCATATATTTGTCCTTGCGTCTGCCATTTAGAAAAAGGATCCTCCACCTGCAGAGTGCGGCCAGCCTGCACAGACAAAGATTACTTCTACACTCACACGGCCTGTGATGCCAGTGGAGAGGTGGGTAGCACGGTCATGGACCCCCTTTGCCTGCTCCTTGGGCTTTGCCAGGTTCAGACCTCCAGCGGCCAGTGAAACTGGCACCCAAGAAAACCCCACCGACCTCTGCAGTGGCCCTGGGGCCAGTGGGGAAGCAAAACGATATGACCTCATTTATTTTCAGGTCAGAAGCTGTTTTTGCCACATTTGTTCCGCTGCTTATTCACATATGCTCTGTTTCAAAAAACACCTTCATTTTCTTTTCCTTGGTTTCTTCCATTTGCTTCACCCCCTGGGCAATGGCTGCCTGTCCACGCATACTTATTTCTTCACGGAACTCATCAGACTTGTCCCCTCGGCGCTGCTCTTGTGGGCTGGCAAAGGGGATGATTCCTACTTCCTGGCTCACTGGAGAATGGCCTGACTTGTTCCATCTCTGCTGGCTCCCTCTTTCCCCCCAGGCTTTCTGCCTCAGAAAGACATTCCTTTGTAGTCTGCTCTGCCATTGAGTCAACAGGCATTTTTTGAGTTATCAGCTGTTGTGCCTGGCACTGTTCTCCAGCTGGGGCATCAGAGACAAGCAGGACGGGCTCCTGCCCTCAGAGGCTCCCTGTCCTGTGCGGGAGGGCAGGGACAAGGAAGATGGGCCTGACGGTGTGCAGGGCACTGGGGGAGCCCAGAAGAGGAGTGACCAGGACAGGGGGTGGCGGGCAGGGAAGGTGTTTCAGAGGAGGCCATTTGTTCACATGTACAACCAGCCACTGTGCTGGGCGCTAGGTGTGCAGCAGCTCACAAAACCAAGAGAACGTCTACTCTCGTGGAGCTTAATTCTTGTTGGGGAGCAAGTGGAGGGAGAGACAACAGACAGACAACAAATGGGTGTATAATAATACATCAGATGGTAGTAAGTGGTAGGAAGAAAAACATAAAACAGGATTGGGAGATAAAGAATGACAGAGCTATTTTAGAGAGGGTAAGGATGACCTCTCTGAGAAGGTGACATTTGAGCAGAGACCTGAGTGAGGTGAAGGGGAGCTCTCCAGGCAGGGGGCACGCAGCAGGTGTAGAGGGGGCAGGTGTGTGCCTGATGACTTCGAGGAACAACAGGAAATGAGCAGGGATGGCTCAAGGGCACAAGTGGAGGGATCTGTCTCAGATTAGACATTCTGAATGGACTGCCTATATCCCTAAATCAGAGCCTCTCAAGAAATAGGAGTGGGGAACTCTGCATCATTCAGCACTAAGCATATGCTTGGCTATTAGGATGTATAAATGTTTCCTGGCTGGCTGGCTGGCCGAATCCTCTTTTTGCTAATTAAGCGAGGGATAAAGTCCAGTCCTTTACGGTGATTGTTTCTATAGTCATCTCTTACTGACCACCCCACCCCCCACCCCCACCCCCGGCCCCGCACTGCCCCACCCCACCCTCATGTTTGGAACAAAATCCCCTTCCCTAGCAGCGAGGCGAAATGATACATCTTGTCAGTTGCACCTTAGACCCAGTTCTATAATGTCTGGTGTTCTGCATGACCGTGTAAAAATTATTGTCATTTTCTTGGCCTCAGTTGACCCACTAATTAAATGAGGACAATCCGGCTCCTCTTCTCCCTCCAGGGCATAACATGTGGCCGATTGTGGCTGTCTTTGCTTCCTTCTGCCCCACTCTTTCCCCTCCCGGCTTAGACCAAGGCATTCTAGATCCGTAGTGTGCTCTGATGCCTGCAAGCCTGGGTGTCTGCCCTCCCCTGATCACCTTGAGGGTCTTTAAATGCTGAGTGGGGCCAGAGTCAGTGCTCCCACCTTGCAGCCCCGCCAAAGCACAGCTCAGGGAGGAGCCCTGGAGTATTCATGGTAAGTAGTGCACAGGAATATGCAGTCACCAGGAGTGCTTTACAGAAGTCTCAGCCCTCAGGCCCACACTGGTTCTGCTCGGGATTTTGTTTTCTAAGCTGTATTTTAAAATCAAGGGACTCCTATTATTGCCTTTATGGCCTTTGCTGTGCCTCAGGGCTTTCTCAGGGACCAGGATGGCCGATCCACTGGGGCTGCTGTGTGTGCTGCTCCAAGAGATGGCCTCAATCAGTCTACCAGCTCCCCAGACCTTTCTCTCTATGAGACTCAAGGAGACAAGCCAGGTGAGATAAGGTTAGAGCACTAGTCCAGGTCTCTGGTCACTGGCTGCTCTTCACAGGGAGAAAGGCTGAGCTGGGCGGGGAGAAGAGTTGTCTGTCTCAGGGCTCACCTTCAATGAAGGCAGCATGGGACCCTTTTAAGACCCTGTCATTTCTTATCCTTAATAAAATGGACCGATGCTTTATTCACCCACCTTTTCACATGTATGGTATGCTACACAGAGCATTTGCATCATCACCTCAATGCAATCCTTCTGTTTCTGACTTGCCCGAGGGCCACACGGGAAGCTTGACACTGCCCAACCTCACCCCTGATTCACCGAGACCTCCTGTAATTCATCTCCTCTTCTCTATCCAACTTCTCCATCAAAAGACTAGGGACGACCCTAGTAAGTGACAGATACAATGCTCTCTTGTCCACTGACTTGGTGGCTGACCGTTCCTCTTGCCTTTTTCCCCTGTTTTTTTTGAGATATAACTGACACATAACATTGTGTAAGTTTAAGGTGTACAATGTATTGATTTTATACACTTACATACTGCAAGATGATGACCACCATAGAGCTAGCTAACAGCTCCATCAGGTCACATAATTACCATTTCTTTTCTGTGATGAGAATGTTTAATATCTACTCTCTTAGCAGCTCTCAAGTATATAATACAGTATTATTAACTCTAATCACCTGTACCTTAGATACCCAGAACTTACTGATCTTATAACTGGAAGTTTGTGTTCTTTAACCAACGTCGTTCCTCTTGCCTGGATGTCTCAGAGAACGTAGAGTCCATACCCCCATGGGGATTGTTATTATGTGCTTGGTGCCCTTGCTAGACGGTGAGCTCCTTGAGGGCAGGGGCCACGTCATTCATCTCTGAGTCACATAGATGTATTAGACTTGCTATAGATGCCTACTGAATAAGTGAAAAAGCAAAGACAACACTTGGAAGACAAATTGGGACACCTCAGCCATCCTCTCTTCCCCCCAGGGGTTACATAAGCCACCTCTACTCCATGCCTTTTTGTGTTCTGGGATTTTCACCAGCTGCTTTTCCTGTGACATTGGTAGTAATAAGATTCTACACTGGAATCAGAGCTTTCTCTGGAGGCAACTGGTCCCCCCATTCCATCCGACACACGAGTCCTCATTAGGTCTATCCCTCTTCATCCAGTCAACATTCATTCAGCAGATATTTATTGAGCACGACCATGTGCCAGGCACTAGGCGACGGGACTGGGATATATCGGTGACCAAAACAAAGTGCCCCACCGTGGTGGAGCTTTCACTGGAGCCCAGAATCCCCCCACTCTCAAGGTAAATTCCTGAAGATGTGCTAATCCCACACAGGCAGGCTGAGTCATGCTTTGTTTCTGCAGACACAGCTCATGTACAAATGGGCCCAGCCGAAAATCTGCAGTGAGGATCTGGAGGGGGCAGTGAAGCTGCCCGCCTCTGGCATGAAGACCCGCTGCCCACCCTGCAACCCTGGTTTCTTCAAGACCAACAGCAGCACCTGCGAGCCCTGCCCTTATGGCTCTTATTCCAATGGCTCCGGTAACCCCTCCCCCCGCCCCAATCCCTGCCTCGCGTCCATTCCCACACCACCCACATGGGTGGGCCATGTGGGCACTCCCAGTGTCAGCTGAACACAGGCTCTGTCCTTCCAAGGGAGGCAGGGAGGGCCAGGCCACCTCTGAGGGCTATGTTCAGGAGAAGAGAGGTCAGGGTGGGCCCTGTCTGTAGGTCCGAGTCATACTTGAGAACTGCCAGCCTTCCTCCTCATTCCAACTTTGAATGTGACTCAGGCCTGAAGGGACCCAATCCTCACATCAGAGGCTTCCAGCATGTGGCGGGGACGCTACCTAGAAGGTTTAGGGAGCTGGGATGGCCACACTGACACAACCAGAATTTGTAAGCCACTCTGCAAAAAAGGAGTTGGGGGGATTTGTATACCTATTAATGAGAAGGCATTTGAGGATAACAATGTGAAAAATAATATTAACGATATGTATCAGGCCAGAGGATATGTTTAGGCTTTAAAATGAATAATTTGACGGGCCAGTAGCCTAATTGGAATATGAGAATGAAGGGTCAGTGTTTACACCCTGAGTTTGTTAAATACATTGTCAGAATGCTTTCGAGTCAGCTTGATGTCACTGTGCAACGGTGCTCAGCACCACTCTTGTTGGGCTGCCCACCCCTGTTGCCACTTGTCTGTGTGACAGCAGCTCCAGTAAGGGTGGCTGTGGCCTTCCTGCTGAATGCGTGGATCTTACGGCTTCCCCAGATTGTAGCCACTGCCCAGCGGGGACCGAACCTGCCGTGGGATTCGAATACAAATGGTGGAACACGCTGCCCACGAACATGGAAACGACCGTCCTCAGTGGGATCAACTTTGAGTACAAGGGCATGACAGGTAACTGCCTCCCTCCTGACTGTGAGCTTTCAGCTCGCTGCACTGCCACAGGGGCTCTTCCCACCTCACGTTTCTTCATAGTAGGGATGTCTGGAGAAAAATGAGCTAATCATGCCATGCAATCCCTTGCATGCTCCACTGCCCATGGACATATAATATATATTCTGCCAAGCCTCTGTTTTAGAGACAGAAACAGAACTAGAAACAATGTGTACACACTCCAAAGGCCGTGTGCTCTGAGAGTTTCAGAGACTTTGACCAAAGTAGCCAGACAAGTAACATGGTTTGTTTGGCGGTGATTCTGAACACCTCAAAGGATGGTGTTATCTCTCTTCCAGAGTGTCATCTGGGTGCACATTTGCCCTGCACCCAAGACCACTGGGCATTAACTCTTCCCTCTCCTTTTCCAGGCTGGGAGGTGGCTGGTGATCACATTTATACAGCTGTTGGAGCCTCAGACAATGACTTCATGATTCTCACTCTGGTTGTGCCAGGATTTAGGTGAGGAGTACAAAGCTAAAGGGAAGCCCACACCACCCTTGGCCACATCCAAGTCCCACATAGCTAGGAGTGTTGTAGAGGAGAGGGCTTCTGGCTGGTGGAAGTGTCAGTTCAGAACAGAGGAAACCATGGTTATGGTCTGATAAAGTTAACCTGAATGCTAACACTCATTCTTAGATGCTGCCCATGCTGATTACCTACTGCTCTCTCATCCCGTCTAGCTTCTCCCATCATTTGGCCACATGCTACTTGAATTCCTCCTCCTCACAGCATCAGATAAGATTTTAAAAACCTGTAAAAAAATAGGGCCAGAGGTGCCCATAGACAGTTCATCTTTATTTGGGGCAAGAAGATTGGGAGGGATTGTTCTTGTCATATTTATCCCCATATCCCAAGAAGACCTAGGATAATAAGCAATTTGTTTGCCATTAAAAAAAATACAGGCAGGGTGGTACGGTGCAAAGAACACGGGACCGGAAGATAGGGCACTTGAGCTTTGCCACCTACCGGCTAGGTGAACTTGGGAAAGCCATTGTGCCCCTATAGGCTTTAGGCTCCTTGTCTGTAAAACAAGAGGGATTGACAGTCTGTGATTTTGGACTAACTCAGATGGAGATGATTCTTCTAGCCCATCGGTTAGCACCACTGTGTAGGGAGGAGCTGGGAACGGGAGGTCCTCAGAATTCAAGCAAATGGCCAAAGCCAAAAGAAAAGCCATTAATGGATTTCCAAAGCCAAAGTGAACTCTTCTGCCTATATGTGCTTTAGAGGTCAGGGGGAACCACTGAATCGGCGTCCCGGTTGCAAATTTGGCTTCTCCATTCCCTCCTTCAAGCTCCCTCCTTTCCATCCCTGGCACAGTGCTCAGCCACAGCGGTTGCTCAAAAGGTTTCCCTTCCCTTAATTTACATTACTCAGAGCCGAACAGCTATATCCCATGTTTATGAGGTAAGCAAACTTTTTAGACTTTTGGGAGGTAACACTCCCCAAAGTACTTTTCAATTTGCAAATATGATTATAGCAGTAAAGCACTTCCTCACCCCACTCATCGCCCCCACCATCCCCACCCATCGGGCATGGCTGTCTCTTTCTCCAAAGAAGGACCAGCCTGAGAACCTTGTTAAAGAAACAAGTTGAAGTACCTGCTAATTCAATCCAGGCAAAATCCCCACTATCCCTGGGAGAGAGCTGCTGAGCGAATGCAGACAATTGACATCTTATGATAGTGGTGCTTCTCAAACTTTAACGTGCATATGAATCACCTGGGAATCATGTTAATGCACAGATTCTGATTCAGTGGGTCTGGAGACCACACTCTGCTTGTGAGGCTATACAGCATTTTACAAAGCACTTCCACATCTGTTATGCCTTCGGATCTTACCATAATGATGGGAGGTAAATAAGAAAGATTATTACCTCCGTTTTACAGATGAGGAAACTACAGTTTGTCTAGGTCAAGTTCACACAGCTAGGGTGGCCGAATTGGACTTAGTCCATGCTCTTTCCAACATACTCAGAACTTAATCCTGTCCCCCAGCAGACCCTTTGCTGCCATCTGGTCTCTTCAATTAGCACTGTCTGTCTCTGGAACCGACTTTTGATTTCTGCCCCACAGACCTCCACAGTCAGTGATGGCAGACACAGAGAATAAAGAGGTGGCCAGGATCACGTTTGTCTTTGAGACCATCTGTTCTGTGAACTGCGAGCTCTACTTCATGGTGGTACGTTTTCCTTTCTTTGCCTGTTTTGGGGCTTCCAGGGACTATTGGGAGGGTTGGCCCCTCTGCCCTGTCGGGGTATCAACATAACTGACACCCTTGATTACAGTGATTTCGCAGAGGAAGGGCCTGACTGTCTGTCAGGGACTGCACCGTTTAATATGGGTCTAACCCACTGTGATGGCCCCCAGGATGGCAGCGGTATGGGCATCCTCTCCCCACCAGCCACCCAGCCATCATGCCTTCTTCACTTCTCTGTCTTGGGTTCAGGGTATGAATTCTAGGACCAACAGTCCCGTGGAGACGTGGAGAGGTTCCAAAGGCAAACAGTCCTATACCTACATCATTGAGGAGAACGCTACCATGAGCTTCACCTGGGCCTTCCAGAGAACCACTTTTCATGAGACAGTAAGCTTACTGACCTTACTCAGATGCTCAGCGCCCAGAAGAGACCTCTGAACCTGGAAGGAGTCCTGCATTAGCTTAAGTATGAGGTTGAGCTTCAGAATCCAGGGATTAGAAGACTCCTACGGAGTCAAGCAAAGAACGCCTATTCCAGCCCCTGAGGAGCACCTAGCCTTGTCCAAATGACTTCCAGGGGAAAATGACACTGTAAACTCCTAAAATGACCTGTCCCTCCTCAGCAGACCTGCCCTGAGGACACGTGTGGTTCCTGACCTGGTATACCCTGTTCAGTCCTGCTCTTGTTTTTAATAATAATAACTCCGGTTTTGTTGTATTTTCTTAACTCAAAATAATGTAGGTTCATTGCAAGAAAACTTAAAAGATAGAAGTAAGCAAAAAGAAGAAAATCCCCCATAATCCTACTACCCAGAGATAACCCAGTTAACATATGAAGTACCTCCTATACAGTCTTTATTTCTCTACAAATACTCTTTTTTCTTTTATAAGGAAAAAAACTGCTTTTTAAAAAAATATGAGCATCTACCGCATATTTCCCCACGGTACTTAATATTTTTATATGTCATTTAAATTGTTCAGTCTTATTTTAAAATGACACAAAATGTACATAAAGAGCTACTGTTAAGTGAGTAAAAAGAATAGGATGTTTCTAAAGATTTTTCTCAAGTATCACGGGCTAAAAAATATTAAGTCATACTCATACTATTTCCAGAGCACTCAATTGCTACTGCTCAGGACTTGGCCCACTCTCCTCTTGTCTCTGTTTCCAGGGAAGAAAGTACACCAATGACGTCGCCAAGATCTACTCCATCAATGTCACCAATGTCGTGGATGGCGTGGCTTCCTACTGCCGTCCTTGTGCCCTGGAAGCCTCTGACATAGGCTCCTCCTGCACCTCTTGTCCTGCTGGCTACTATATCGATCGGGATTCAGGAACCT
Organism: Eschrichtius robustus; assembly: GCF_028021215.1. Taxonomy (NCBI): domain Eukaryota; kingdom Metazoa; phylum Chordata; class Mammalia; order Artiodactyla; family Eschrichtiidae; genus Eschrichtius; species Eschrichtius robustus. The sequence goes on from NC_090826.1 coordinate 96,218,625, forward strand.
GCCGCTCCTGCCCCCCTAACACAATCCTGAAAGCCCACCAGCCTTATGGCGCCCAGGCCTGCATGACCTGCGGTCCAGGAACCAAGAGCAACAAGGTGCCAGCAGTTGGCCGTGCATCCTAACCTTGGCCCTCTGAATGGGCCACCTCAGAGGGTGCCGGGTCCTGGGTGGGGTTCTTGAGGGGCTGACACCCAAGGACTCCCCCTAGTATACTCCCAGGTTGGCGTCCTAGAGGATACCCAGCCAGGCTATGACCATAGATGGAGAGTTCTTAGCTGTAGTGGTTGGTTTTCAGGGTCTGGGCCTCAGTCATGAGCGAGTCTCATCTTCAGGGGATGGGTAAGGGAGATCTGTGACCATCTGGTCCAGAGGGTTATTTGACATCTGTGCAGACACCTGAAGGGAAGGAGTAGTGGGACTTGTGGCTCAAATTCAGCCTACTTCAGTCCAGCCTGTTATCATGGGAATTTGCCTCCTCTTTGTGGGGAGGGTAACCCACCTTTGCTGGGACATATGGTTAACTGGCATATTGCTGTCTCCTTTCCCAGGGGTTTCTTCTAAAGTGGAGCAGCAGTGCTGTTTCCCCCATGCACTTCCTGAATCTAAGAAAATACTATGACCAAAAGCTCTTAGTTATTCATTAATGCTTTTAAGTGAACTTGAATTTTATTAATCACAACCACATGGACACACATTTGTAAGACACTGTTTACACAGTCTGCAGATGCTGCTCAGTTTAGCTGTGCAATAAGTGCATCAATTCTGCAGGCCCCTGGCAACCTCTTCGGGGCACCCTGGACTTTTGCCACAAAATTCCTCCCCCAGGGCTCCCTCTGCTGCTATGGGAGGGACTGACAGTTGTGTAAGGCCGCTGCTGCCTGGGGACCTTAAAATGAGCAAGAAAGGGGTTTATGGCTCAGTTTCCTACAGAGAGCCTGGGAAAAAGTAATCTGGGGTTCGGTGAGGTTTAAATGCGGGGAGGGGGACCAGGCTTGTAGCTTCTCTTCTGCCATCTTGGACACCCTTCTTCCAGTTAGCACCTTGTTGTCTTTTGCTTGAAAGTAAGAAGGGCTATCTCATGTCTTGAGAGAGTTTTATAATCTAGGCATAGGAACAAGGCTACAGAATCTGACCCAACTACCTACTGAAAAATAAGAGGTTTGGGTTTGTACATGATATATGTGCTAATAATTGAATGGCAAGATGTACATAAACCACACTAGCCCCTGTTTCGCATCTTTTAATGCCCACCCCTAATCCATACTTCCTCTTCTCTCACCCTGCGTGGGCTGGACCAGGCTGGGGAGAGTGACTGCCACTCTCCGTGGGGCCTCCTCAAGGCCCTGCCTGCGCAGCCGGCCTGACGGACCCCTTTCCCCTCAGATCCACTCCCTGTGCTACAATGACTGTACCTTCTCAGTCAGCACTCCGACCAGGACTTTTGACTACAACTTCTTGGCTTTGGAAAACACCGTCTCTCTGGCTGGAGGGCCAAGCTTCACTTCCAAAGGGCTGAAATATTTCCACCACTTTACCCTCAGTCTCTGTGGAAACCAGGTAAGCTGTGCAGGCACTGACCATGTGAGAACGGAAAGGGGGCGCCAGTGGATCAGAGGCCAGAGGACACGGGAGGTTCAGATCGCAGAGGACTGGGGAGATTCAAAGGTTTTTAAATGATTATTCTTCTCCCTGAGGGCTTTCTCCTCTAAAATCAAATCATCTGGATTATAAACATTTAGGAAAATGAACGTGTTTAAAATAAGGTGTAGGGAATTCCCTGGCGGTCCAGTGGTTAGGACTCCGTGCTTTCACTGCCAGGGCCCGGGTTCCATCCCTGGTTGGGGAACTGAAATCCCACAAGCCGTGCGGTGCAGCCGAAAAAAGTTTTTTTCATTTTTTAAATTAAAATAAAATAAAATAAGGTGTAGATTTACTCCTCCCTGACCTTTATTCCCTCAGAATGATTATATAAAAACTATGCACATACATCAACTATATTTCAATTAAAAAAAAAAACTATGCAGGAGAAAGATTTTTTTTCCTTAAAAAAGCAGTCTTCAGTAATCATGACACTTGCCTTTCGTTTTCTAGAGGCTGAATAAAATAAATTACTCTTTATTTCACCTACATGTATCTTTGCTGACAGTACATGTTACCATCAGCATTTCAGGCTGCTGCAAATATTTTGGATGCAAAATTCAAAGGCAGAAATGTAAAGGGTAATCACACCACCACTGCACTTGACTAAATTACAAACAAGCCACGATTAGCGGCTGGAAAGTTAATTTCAAATGTTGCAAAATAAAAAGCGTCTTGAGCATTTAGTCTGTGACTGTGTGTGGAAGTTAGGCCTTTATTCCACACAGCTTCTACCCATCTTCTGCAGCATGCAAAAAAGTTGATTTGTGTTTATAGAGGGAACATGCCAAGAAATAAACTAATCTGTGAAAGATTAGAGACAGATGTCTCGATCTTGTTTTTAAGAAGTCTTTGAAGAAGTTAAAGCCTCAGAAATGACAGTGATAACTCAGGAATTGAGACTGATTAAAGCAAGCCCCATGCAGCAAAAGTTTCAGTCAGTGAGTTGGGAGAGAGAAGATGGGAATTTGGAGAGTCTGTGAGTTTTCTTTTCTTTGCTCCCTTATTCTTATCTAATCTAAAGGTTCCTTTCTGTTCTCATGTTCTTTACCTATTTTTTACAATCTTGAAAATAAACTGAGATAACAGATTTAGCAACTTAGCTCTATTTGTAATAAAATTTATCATATTGAAAATCCTACATTCTAAATGCTTGGTCCACTTAAATTTAAAATATTGAACAAATGATCTTATATTAGCAAACATGTTATATATTCATATTCCATAAATTTGAAGAATTTTTAAAGGAACAGTATCTCAATATCTCTTCTATTACAAAATCTCGAGGAAGGAGTTTCAATTACCTCCATCTTCCAGAGTTCTATTCTATACACTATGGGTTGTTAAAGACTGGAGGAGAAGCAATCTTTCTTCTGTTGATAAATATTTTTTAATGGAATAGGGTCCAGTAGGTCCTAAGATGTCCTACCTCAAGGCAGGGAGAGAGCTGGTTATGGGGTCTGTTTTAACCCCCAGGACACTCTGGAAGGTGCTTCCAAAGTAAGAATGGTAGAATCACAGCTCCAAGGAAGACACAGAAAGGGAATGAGAAGCAGGCCAGAGGTCCAGATAAATTTCATGGGATTAGTTACACATTTCAGTATCTGCCTAGAAAACTGACTAGGATAAGGAAGGCCCTTAACTGGTGGGCTGGTAGATTAGATCTCCAAATCAGTTGCCACCTTCACAACCCTGCTCATATAGGGCTCCCAAGTGACTCCAAGGAAACAAAAGACTGGGGATCCCTGAGCCAGAGTTCTGGAAATTAGGACACCTAGGCCTTATTCTTAGCTTCTTTATCTTTTAAAATCTGTCTTGTAATTAGAACTGGGATGAATCGTTCCACTGCAACACACTCTTAGAAGGCTGAAATTTTAGACACGGAAGAACTGTTCCCTGTTCCCTTTTGGGAGTTCTTCTGTGATCACTCATTCCTTCCCACTTCCTCCCCACATCCCCCTGCCCAGGGTAAGAAAATGTCCGTGTGCACTGACAATGTCACTGACCTCCGGATTCCTGAGGGTGAGTCAGGTTTCTCCAAATCCATCACAGCCTACGTGTGTCAGGCGGTCATCATTCCCTCGGAGGTGACAGGCTACAAGGCCGGAGTGTCCTCGCAGCCTGTTAGCCTCGCAGATCGGCTTATCGGTGAGTAACACAGCTGCTCTCGCCTGTCTGAGCGTGTCTGTGTAAGAGAGAGCGAGCCTACCAGGCTCTGAGGTAAAAGGCCCCAGGTGAGGGGCCCAACCTCCTGACCTCTGTTTCCTATTCCATCCTGGGGTACGAAATGCCCCTGGGGCCACTGACAAACCTTTGGTTCACCCTTTCATGAGCCACTTAAGGATGTGATGAGATGAAGGAAGGTGGGATGTGGACAGGTATTGAAAGAACAGAAGTGGTTGCCAGCTAAATGCTACTAGTGAGGACTAATTAGGAGCTCTAATTTGGCAGGGGTGACAACAGATATGACTCTGGACGGAATCACCTCCCCAGCTGAACTTTTCCACCCGGAGCCCTTGGGAATACCGGACGTGATCTTCTTTTATAGGTGAAAATGAGAGGCCAGGCTAATCCAAGTGAAACCCAGGGCTCCTCCGCAATTTCTGTGGTGTCCCTCCCTCTCTAGCCACCTACTACTTATCAAGCCAGACCACTTCCAAGGTCTAGCAGACCTGCCCAGCAATGAGCACTAAAGGCGGGGAGCTCCCCATCCTAGCTTCTTGGGTATTCCTGGGGCAGGTCTGCCCCTGGTGGCAGGGAGGAATACTGGATGACCTGTGGCAGACTACCCTTCCTGCTTAAGGGAGGCTCCAGTGTTGTGCATCTGCTAGCCTTTCCTAGACCAGTGCATTTCCCCTTGACCAGATCTCCCTGACCCCAACACTCTCCTGTGTGTCAGGCCACAGCTCAAGTCCAGACTTCCCCAGTGAGGGAACTGTTCCATGTTGACTTTACTTAGTGGCTCTCCAATGACACAGATGAGTGACTCGTTCCCCCATGGGGGCTGCTTTCTCTGCAGGTCCAATGATGTGACCCAGTCCTGCAGTTCTGGGAGATCAACCACCATCCGCGTCAGATGCAGTCTGCTGAAACCTGCTCCTGGAAGTCTGTCGCTGCCAAGGTAAAGGGATGTAAAAAAGTCTCCCTCCCTTGGCCTCATAACGTCCCAAGAACCAAACAAAGAGTACTGCAATAGAGAAAACCATGTGAGATCCATTAATGGGTTCTTGGGGACACAGTCATGGCTCCAAACCCTCAGTCTTTAGATGTCAAGAATGGAACAGAAGGAAGAGTCAAACTACCCTCACACTCCCAGACCATTATGGGAGCAGCTGCCTAGCAAAGTGACTAACTGCTGGGACTGAGAGCCAGATTCTATTCCCCTCTTCCACTTACCAGCTCTGTTATGGATACAGTTCTTATCTTCTCTAGGCCTCTTCTTCCTTGTTTGTAAAATGAGGATAGTAATAAATTCCCTCAGGGGGCTGTTATGAGAATTAAATGAGATAATGAGACTTGAGGACTTCACCAGATGTGGTTACTTCCTATTATCATTAGGATTAGTAAAGGTTTAGGGAATCCTAGGAATCTCTCTACAACTGGAAGACCCTATTCTGAGTTTAATAGCTGAGTGCACTAAATTGAGGGCTCCTGAACTAATTTGATTACAGTACCCTTCCCCCGCTAACCTTCCTTTTTTTCACATAACACTAACATCTTGAGGGGTACCAGTCTTGAGGAAGATGGTTTGGGAAATGCTGCTCCTAGACAACAACTGATCAGGGAGATGGGGAGCCAAGCAGCACATTTTGACCCAGCAGTGGTGTCAAAATGTAAGATCACTATTCTTGTTGCAAACGTTACAGTAAAGTACACTGCAGATAGCAGTGACCTGAAGTTCATTCCTGAACCCTGCCCCTCACCTCCACCCTCTGCAGGAAGCTGCATATGACTTTTGCAAAATGTCACATGTCCATGGGTTGGACAGGAGCTTCTGAGGGGTTAGTTGGGCAGCCATGCTAGAGCTCAGACAGCTTACATTACTTCTCATCTGATGTCAGCAGAAACAAACGGGCAGAGGGTGGGAGCCCTGGTGAAGGCCGGAAAGGCCTCTTATCATCAGGGAAATCGGAGAGCAAAACCTGGGTTAAGGACTAGTTGGAAGGATCCTGATGGAGCTAACAGTTTGGCAAGGAGAGGACAGATCAGGCAAGTTATGAGATGACACGACTCCAGCCAGATCTTCCCAGCAGTCCTGCGAGTGTGCGCTCACGTCTCCTTTCTGCTCTGCTAGCACATGCTCCGATGGGACCTGTGATGGTTGTAACTTCCACTTCCTGTGGGAGAGCGCGGCCGCTTGCCCACTCTGCTCGGCTGCTGACTACCACGCTATTGTCAGCAGCTGCGTGGCCGGGATCCAGGTAGGTATCTCTGCTTGGGGACTTCCCAGGAGACAAGGGAATGTGATATCTGAGTTCCTTGTTTTTCTCCCCGATAGAAGACTACTTATGTGTGGCGAGAACCAAAGCTGTGCTCGGGTGGCATCTCCCTGCCTGAGCAGAGAGTCACCATCTGCAAAACGATAGACTTCTGGCTGAAAGTGGGCATCTCTGCAGGCACCTGCACTGCCATCCTGCTTACCGTCTTGACCTGTTACTTTTGGAAAAAGAATCAAAAGTACATGTTGGGGTATTGCAGTTTGGGGATGGCCAGGGTTGGATCATTGAGCTGGGAAGAGAATATCTGAGAGTATAAATTCATGGGGCTATTCTCTGGCATTGGCCACAGTCCCTGTGACTCTGGCCAGAGACGTGTTGAGCCACTTATCCAGTGTATGCCTTGGTTATCCTGACTCCTAAACAGGGATGGTATCACATGGCAGTCTGTGAAGGGCTGTTAGATTCTCAAAGGAAAAGCAAAGAGAATTCTTAATTTGTTATTATTAATGATAAAAATAATGACTTTACAATTCCATTATTTCTATTAAGCTTTGAGATCACAGAAACACCTCTACTTGAGGAAAAAGATCCCTGACTTGGGAGTCAGATTCCTTAGCTATATGCCCAGCCCAACACCATTTTGCTATGCTTCAGTTCCATTACCCATGGTATAGGGATATCTCTTTACAGCCCAGCCTTTCTCCCTCTTTCCCTTTTATTCCACATGCTGGTGTCTTGTCTTTCCCATCCCCTTGTTTCATAGGCTAGAGTACAAATACTCCAAGCTGGTGATGAATGCTACCCTCAAGGACTGTGACCTGCCAGCAGCCGACAGCTGTGCCATCATGGAAGGCGAGGATGTGGAGGATGACCTCATCTTTACCAGCAAGAAGTCACTCTTTGGGAAGATCAGATCATTTACCTCCAAGGTAGGGAGCCTGGCCAGTGCACTGAGGTCAGCCTGGAGGGCTGGAGAAGATACCAGTGCTAGGATACTGAATGACCCCACATTGTTCAGGGACCACTACTCTGCTCCCCATCCTCCATACTATTCTATCCCCCCACCCTGTGCATCCTGGCTTCTGCCTTCTGTATTTCCACACCAATACTCTTTCCCCTGGGGCCCAAGGCTGCTATTGACTAGGCTCCTTCTCTCCCGACATGCACTCCAGTGGATGGACTGTTTGGGCCTTTTAACTTCCAGAAGTACTGAACCACCCATGTTGTAAGATTCATGACCCCCTCCCCCCTGCCCTTTTTTTTTTCTTTTTTGGAGGGAGGGGAAGAGGTGATCTCTAGGATCAACTTCCGATAGAAGTGCGGCTCTCCTTTGGCCATTGGAGGGTGCTGTCCCACGGATGTCTGGGCCCAGTCCTTTGGAGGCTGAGTCATAGCTTAGTCTAAGCTGTTCACCACTGAGCAACTCTGAGCTGGAAGAGCTGACTGTGTGGGTGGGTGAGTGAGTCTGGAGCTCATAAATGTAATACAGACAACACTGTCGCTGGGCCTGGGGCAAGCAGAGAACATTCAAGCAACTCTTCCAGGGCCGCTGCCCTCTGCAGCCCCACTCTGCCAGAGCCCACAGCTCACTGCTGCCCTGAACCAGTTCATCCAAACGGGGTGGGGAGGGATGGCGAGGAAAGGAAGGTGGGGAGGTGTTTACTTGGCCGAATCTCATTCCCTTTGTGCTGATCTTCCAGGGTGACTCCCTTGGCCTCCTTAGACCTTGAATTTTTTTTTTTTTTTTTAACCAATGGGAGAACAATTTATCCTGGGATGCTTGAGTCTTTCTGGAACTTCTAGAATTCAACACAGATGCAGAGCAAGGGGTTTTAAAGATATTTCTTACCCTCTGGCTGGCTGAAAGGAGCAAGAAGAATAGAGGATATCTTAGGTCCATGTCTCCACAAAGCCACTGAAAGCAGGAATTTCATGAGGGTTCCTTCTGTCACCTATTTTCCATTTCTCTCCTTTGTTCCCCAAACTTGCCCACGTGCAGCAGCCAGCTCCTGTCACCATCTCTCTTTCAGAGGACTCCTGATGGATTTGACTCGGTGCCACTGAAGACATCCTCAGGAGGCCCAGACATGGACCTGTGAGGGGGCGCTGCCCTACCTCACCTGCCTCCTCACCTGGGCACATCACCTTGCAAGCCTGTGGCAATGTGGGTGCCAGTTTCCTGCAACACCCACTGCTGGAAATCTCTTCGTTGTGGCCTTATCAGAAGAAGTTTGAATTTCAGATCTTTGTTTTTTTATAGAATACCCAAACCCTCCTTTCTGCTTGCCTCAAACTTGCCAAATATACCCACACTTTGTTTATATATTACTCCCTTGCTTGCATCTTGTTTCCCAAAATGGACCAGCCATCGGAGCCATAGCTTCATCTGCTCATCTTTCTTATAGCTCTGGAACAAAAGTATTTCTCTCTTTTTAAGTATAGAAACTCCTTCCCCTGTCCTCTTACTTAAGGGCACAAGCAGCTGGGAGTCTCCCTGATCATATGCCCTCAGCTCATGATCTCTTTAGGAGAGAGGCTGGGTGAGGAGGGTACTGGCATCCCCTGATGAACCATCTTCACGGTTGCCTGGATTCATCTCTCCTGGATAACCAATTCAAGCTGGTATAGTGGATAGGCTGAGGGCCAAATGAGTAAGCCCTGGGTAAGAAAGGGCTTGATAAGCACAAAGAGGCAATAAAGGAAGGTTTTATTTTGTTTTTTAAACTGGGGAATTCATTCCCTTTTCTTGAGTAAGCTATAACTAGTCTCACTGGAGCCAAAGGAAAAAGTTCATTGAGAAAATGGGAAAAGCCCTGATGGATCTATTCTCCCCCCAACCCCCTGCCTTTTTTTTTTTTTTTTACCTCCCACCATCTCCCTATGACACTAAAGGGAACCAGGTAAGCCCCAATCCCAGATGTTCTAGCTTTATTCTCTCCTTGCTTCTACCCAGAAATGACAAACATTGCCAGTGAGGAAAATTCCTCATCCTTGAGTGCCCCATTCCTAGAGGCTTGGGCCATATTAGGGAACAGGTGTGTCATATTTTGAAAGAACACAAGGAGGTCAAGATTTTAACGGGGCCCTACTAGAGAGCCAGCCCACAATGGGATGGACCTGAGGTGGCCATGATGTCTGCTTCTAAACTTAATTCATCTGCTCAGCCACAGAATAAACCACCTCTAGGCTGGCCAAGAAAGGCATGGACTTGTAGCCCATGCCCCAGCAGTAAGTAGATCCAGATCAGTCTTCAAGGAGGAAACACTAGGGGAGTTGGACAAGGTGTTCACCAAACTGGGAACCCTTGCACTTTCATGCCCCTGTCCTTCCCTTCTTCCTGTTCTCATTTCCTTTGTGTGCTGAAAAACTAAAAAGACTTCCAGCCCCACCTTCTGGCAGCATCTGTTTTGAAAGGTGAGTAAAGTGAATGTCCTCTGTGCCCCTTTTCTCCACTTTCACAACAAGTATAACTGATGAACTTTAAGTAACTAGAAATGGTAAAACCAGAGCAAGAGTTTAAATTCTCTTTTTCTTTCTACTAATGGCTATTCTCCTTCCCTCACTGTCAGGCTAGAATGACCATCCTTGTTCAAGGGCCCTGTTGCCCATGGTTTGTGCCTGTCTCCTTTCTCAAGTGACCATTTGGTGACTAGATGGTAGGTAAAGAATGGAGACGGCACTTGTAAGTGGTTTGTCTGCCACATGATGGTTTGCTGATGTGATTGGCCACTGCTGCCTTGGCAATGGTCTTATAAAAAGGTCAGTGAGATTGGAACCCTGCTGTGACTTCTGGCCAACAACAGCATCACTGAAGACAGGCAGTCCCTTTGGTTCAATAAATCTAGAAGCTTCTCTTTGGTATCTAATTTCTCCCTTCTCCTGTGGGACTCAGGCTCTCAGAACCTGTGGCTATGCTGGAATTTCTCCCAGTGTATGCAGATAGCCAGCTTCCAAGCTCCAGCCTGAAGTTTTCTGTAGCCTCAGCAATACCGCGGGCAACTGCTTTTCCACCAAATATATTTCTTTTGTGATAAAGGCCATGGAAGATTCTTAGACTATTCTAGAATCACTCAGAAAAAGTACATACCCCATTGACTTCTTTATTCTGACATCATGAATCTGAGTGCCCCTAGAGCAAACTCAAACTCCATTGACTTAGTCATAATATTTTAAGGATCTCCTTTCTACACCCCTTAGTGTACCAACTTCTGCAGATCTTCCCTGCATCCTGCCAGGAACTCCTGAGTTATGCTATCGGGGTCACCTGTTGCTCCCCTAGCAACTTAGACACATGTTAGGTATTTTTTAATAGCTCTATTGAAGTGTAATCCAAATACCATACAAGTCACTCATTTAAAATGTACAATTCAATAAATTTTAGTATACTCACAGAATTGTACACCCATTACCACAATCAAATTTAGCACAGACACATGTTATTTTATATGGGAAAAGCTTTTAGCAAACTAAGGCTATAGCATTTTGCACAAGCTATTGGGGGAGGGAGTGTGGGCTCAGGAGACAAAATACTTAAATCCCATTTGGTTACTTAGAGTCCGAGAACACACATGTAACTCTCATCATGTAGGTGTCACCTGTATTTGTCTGGGAGTACAAATGAAGACTGTGGTGTATTCAAGGACAGGGATTTCTTATGCCAACAAAACTTTTTTTTTTTTGTCTCACTCCACATTAAAGATAAGACTGACTATATTTATACAACAGAGACTTTGTAATGGATTTTTCAGCTTTGTGAAATCAAGTTTTTGTCGCATCAAGACTGGTTGGATTTCCTTTTTACTCTGTATTCCAAGAGTTTGTAGATTGTTAGGGGATGGGTATCGCATGTCATACTTTTTTGTGAAATAAAAACATAACTTTCGGGCTTCCCTGGTGGCGCAGTGGTTGGGAATCCGCCTGCCAGTGCAGGGGACACGGGTTCGAGCCCTGGTCTGGGAGGATCCGACATGCCACGGAGCAACTGGGCCCGTGAGCCACAACTGCTGAGCCTGTGTGTCTGGAGCCTGTGCTCCGCAACAAGAGAGGCCGCGATGGTGAGAGGCCCGCGCACTGCGATGAAGAGTGGCCCCCACTTGCCACAACTGGAGAGAGCCCTCGCGCAGAGGCGAAGACCCAGCACAGCCAAAAATAAATAAAATAAATAAATAAATAAATAAATTTTAAAAAAAAACAACATAACTTTCAGCTGTTTTTCTTGAACATAGGTTGGATGGCTGGATGGGTGAGTGAGAAGTGGTAAATGTCCTTGAAGCTTAAACTGAAGAGAAGGATTCTGGAACCCCAGAGTGACAGAGAAAAGAGCATACTTGGGAGCAATAGGGACCTATACTAGAAGCCTCTCACCACCTGTTGAAGAATCAGCCATCAATCAAAGCCTCAGTTTCCACAATAATAAAACACACCTGATGATGCCTTACCCCCCAAGATTGGGTGAGGATCGAAAAAGAGAACACATAAAACACTTAGAATGTCAGTTCCATTCCATTCCAGTTCAGTTTTCCCTTGGGTGGCACTGAGGCCAGCCACATAACAATGTGCCTACAAAGACAGGTAAAATTAGCTTATTTGCGTATGACATGGATTATTATGGACTAGATGTGGATAAAACCCTAGAGGACATCAAGGACACATCATTTCCCAGAGCAGCTGGATTTTCCTGCTTCCGTGCTTTCCTTCACTCTAGTTGAGGGCACTTAATCCCCTACAAAGAATTCCCTCAGCTGATTAGTTGTGACCCAAATTTGTTTTGACTGGGTGGTACCTGGGTTGTACTGGTGGTTAAATATTTTAAATATCACCCCTGCTTATAGGATCAAGTCTAAACTCTTAAGAAGGAAAGTAGGAAGCTCACATTAATTCGGCATTTCTATGTGTCAAGCCTGGACTAAGTTCTTTCATAACATTGCTCACCTGGTTCTCAGAACAGGCCTAGAGGCAGGTACTAGCCCCACTATAATGGTGAGGAAACTGCATCTCCAACAGATTTAGTAATATGGCATACACACTAACCCTAACTGCACATCCTTATACTCTAACCACACTGAATTTTTTACTCACCCTCAGTCATAAGCTCTGTCATTCTATTATGTTAATTTGTTATATTTATCAGGTAGCATGAGCATTTTAAAGGAAGATGTCTGTAATCTAACGATAAAACTAATGGTGAAAATTCCTAAGGAAATTTGGAGAGGTCAGAATTTTAAGGCCATCCTTCCAATTACACTGATGACCTCCTTAAAGTATTAGCTCAGTGGCCCTCCTCCCCTAGGCCTGGGCCCCCTGCAGCCTCAGGAACACCCATCACTGTTTTGAAACTTAGAAAACAATACACTTTGGCACTGCCTTCATTGACATGGAAGCAGTCAGCTCCCATCACAGACTTGCCCTCAGAAGATTTCAGGGAACCCAACCCTTTGAGGACAGTCTTCTTACATGCTTTCTTCAGAGCCTGTAGCTCCCAACACTTCCTTTCCACTGGTTTTATCTTTTTTTTTTTTGGCCGCGCTGTGCCGCATGCGGAATCTTAGTTCCCCCAACTAGGGATTGAACCTGCACCCCCTGCACTGGGAGCACGGAGTCTTAACCACTGGACCGCCAGGGAAGTCCCCCTTTCCACTGGTTTTAAATCTGACATCCTCGGTAAGCGCAACCTAGGGGGACCAAACCCAGACAAATGCCTTTCCTAAGCCTCCCTCTGGGTCTCTACTAGTCAGCTCCAGCATTGTCATTGGCCCTGTTCTACACCTCAGAGTTGGCTTGGCAGAGCCTTGTTGCGGAGTAGGATAGCAATGCCATATCCTCATGACAGGTGCACAAGCAAGTGGCAGAAGACCAAGGTCTTAGCACAGTTAGCTTTGGGGCATGGTGGGTGGGTCTCTAAACTCTTGGTAAAGTGGAAGGATGGGGAACAGTATGCCTATTCCCAAATCCTTCAAATAAGCTCTTGTTATCAGGGAGATTCTTGGATAACTTTGGCTCCAATCAGCAACAAGAATATTTCACTGTAAAGGCCTGAACATTATAAAACTAAAATATGATGAAATCTTTGTTCTAGGAATTTTCAAATAGATCCAAGACATGACCTCAATATCTTAAACTGCCTTCAAATCTCCTAAATATTTTCCCCTTGGAAAAGTCTACTCAAGTGTCTCTCTAAAAGATTCTCCAACCCTGTGATCTTAAGGGTTGATAAAGGGACAATTTGGTTCACCAAATAATCAGATTAAGAAAGGTATCCTAACTCTGAGGCAGGAGAGCAGGTATTTTGAATTGAGGTAATCTGGGGACTAAAACATGTAGCCACACTCTTGTCTCAAGATGGAGAAGAGAGCAGAGGTTCAGAGAGAGGGTCCAGTCTTAGGACCCAAGCTTGCAAGGCGGAAACTGGCATCTATTGGAGGTGCCAGCTTCCAAGCCAGTGATTATACTGACAGGCCTTGTCTTAGATATGCCCTTTAACATGAGAAAAAAACAGGCACTCATTTTTCTTCTATGGGTCAATTAGAGCCCCTAGAGAAGCGGGCACAGCTGGGTAAAACGCACACGAGGAGGCAAAACCCGCTAGTGGGACTGACCTGAACACATCCGGCAAGTCCACGCCCACCCAACCCGTCCTCCTCTGCGCGGCCCCGCCTCCTACGCAGCCGCTTCCGGCCCAGAGGAGGGAGGGCTGCACGCTCCCGTAGCGCCTGCGCGGGAAGGGCGGGGTCAGCGCGCCGATGCAGTGCGGCAGTCACAGGGCGGCCGCTGTGGGACGAACCTCCTCTCTCTTAGTGTTGGCCCTGGAGAAGGAACGATGGTGCTGGATCTGGATTTGTTTCGGGTGGATAAAGGAGGGGACCCAGCCCTCATCCGAGAGTCGCAGGAGAAGCGCTTCAAGGACCCGGGACTGGTGGACCAGCTGGTGAAGGCAGACAGCGAGTGGCGACGATGTAAGTACCGGGACGCGCGGAGTATCCCCGGCTGCCAACCCCAACTTCGTTTCTTGAACCTCGTTACCGCTCCTGAGGTTCCACCCTTCATAAGACCCCCTCCCAGGTTGCGTGGCTCCGAAGCTCTCCCTGTCCACCCGGGGAGCCGGACCGACCCACTTTTCTCCTCCGCTCGGGCCCTGCGACCTCCCTTCCTGGCTAGCTGGGTGCGGGTTGCTGCTTCTGAGTCTGGGAAAGGAGCATGGCGCATTCGCATCAAGAGCTGTCAAGTCTTCCGGCCGCAAGGATAGCCGGAAGAAATCCAGGGCGGGAGGTTTGGGGGTTTTCCCTTTCCTAACACTTATCTTTGGTCGCCTCCTGTCTTTTTCTCATCTTCAGCAAGGCCAGAGTGGTCTCCCTGTATCTTGATAGAATCAAAGGTTCCAACCTGACTGAGTCACATCTGCAGCACAGTAGGTTCACTCCGTCCATATTGGAAACATTTTGGGACTGTGGAGGCTGCTCCTGGCTAAAAACAATGATCCCGGAGCTTTTGGGAAGGCCATCCCCCTGAACTGTGGGCAAACTTTTAAGAACCGAGAATAGTCTTACGTAGTAGCTCAGACATGGGCAGAGGGGTGCTGTGAAGCAAGAAAAATCTTGTAATTATTGAGGCTGTTTAAAGTTTTCCGGGGAAGACATTGGCAGAGTTGGGCTGGAACCTGGAACTGGACCGGGCATCTTTCATGAGGCTAAATAAAACCATAGAACCCTCTGCCTATCAATCTCTGTCTAGGCTAGCTGGAGTAGTCACTAACTGGCCGGATGCTGTCAAACACGTGATTTATTGTCTGATGCAATAGGTCTGCCACCCGCTGAGAGACAGGTTTATGGCAGCGCACTGCAAAGGCAGTTGCTGTCCAAAAATGTGGATTTCTATTAGGAAACTTGATTTTCCTAAATATATAAGTATCACCCGTGTAGGGAGAGAGTCGAAGGAAGAGTTGGTAACATGAAGGTATTGGGTACCAGGAGAATATTTGTTTAGCTCAGGTTGTTTGCTGATTCTGCACATCACGGTCAAGCCCAGTGTGGTGGTGATCCCACCACCTGAATCTGAATCTGAAGTTTTGAGTTGCAATGGAATTAAATGGGAGTGAAAAAACTAGACTGGACAGTGTTTTACTGAGTCAGAAGTCAGAAGTATCAGATTTTTGTTTTGCCCTAGCCATTGCCCAGCTGCTAAATGACTTTGAATGTGTTATCTAGTCTCTTGGGTATAATGTACACCTCTGTAGGAAGTTCTGTCTTTTACCTGAGGAGTGGATATGTAGTGAGGGGATGAATTCTTCAGGGACAAGGTTGTGTTTTAATCATCTGTGTGTCAGTACCCAGGGGATACATATAGATACAGGATATACATATACACATGTGTACATATAATCCCAGTACCTAGCACTGCACCTGGTCATTGTTAAGGGCTTGACAAAGGTTTGTTGAAGTCATGAATATCTTCTGTGTTCAGGGCACTGTGCTCTTCCATATGAAAAACAGTTGATGTAGTTTATTTTCAACATATTTATTGATTTGATTCTTTTCTACTTGACATCCCTAACCAGTATTCTGTTTGCAGCTAAGGGGAGTTAATGACTTTTCCCATTGCTGGCTGCTGAAGGTGGACATTGACAGATTTTGTTTCAAGATTCTTTTACATCTGAACCTCTGATCAGAGTTTAGGGTTCTTCTATCCTTAGCTGCAATGAGGAGTTGCAACCCAGAGCCACATTAAGAAATCAGACCATGTTCCCTGAATGAGGATACAGCAAGCTTCAAAAGGCCCTCCATTACAACTATACCCATTTGTCTGTCTGTAGACCTTCAAGGTTTAGGGCTCTGTGTAGGACACAGGAGTCTGATATGACTTGGAGTCAGAGCACCACATCAGAGTTTACCACAGCTCTTGTAACTTCAAGGATTCGAACTGTGATTTCTTTTTTTAATTCAGAGTAATATAATGAGGACACATTTAGGCATATAATAAACATTTGTCTTGACTACTTCCAAAGTCAGTAGATTTCCATGTATCTTGAAATCTGCCACTAACTGCAGGAATTATCAGTTGAAGTTGTTACTTCCTCTTAACCCTGTTGCACATGCCTTAAACCAGGCCCTTATCATTGGAAAAACTTTCTAACTGCTTCCTTTGACCCCAATCTCAGCTAGTCCAGGGCCACACCTAGGACATATGATGCATATACTATCTTATATATTTCTGTTGTGGCATTTATATTATTTTTATACACAACCTTTTAAAACTTATTGAGATGTAATGTATTCAGTAAGTTCAGTAAAGTGCACAAATCTTAATGTGCAGCTTGATGAATTTTACAAATCCATACACCCATGTGACCACCATTCAGATCAAGATCTAAGACATTTGCAGTTCTCCAGGGAGGCTCCCTCATGCCCCTTCACTGTCACTTCCCTCCTCCAAAAAAACAGTATTTTGTCCTCTATCACCATAAAGGACTTTTGCCTGATTTTGAACTTCATATAAATGGACTTACATAGTATATAATTTTGCATGTGACTTCTTTCTCTCAAAATTATGTCTGTAAGATTATTCCATGTTATTATGTGTAGCAGTGGTTGGTTCTTTTTCATTGCTGTGTAGTACTCCATATATGTAAACACACCAACCAATTTCATTGATGGACTTTCAGATTGTTACCAGTTTAAGGGTACTATGAATAATGTGCTATGAACATTGTGTCTTTTGGTGGACGTAAGCACTCATTTCTTTTGGGTATGTACCTAAGAGTGGAATTGCTAGGTCACAGAGCAGGCACATGTTTAGGTTTAGTAGATATTACCTAATAGTTTTCCAAAGTGGTTGTAATAATTGATACTCCCATCAGTGATATATAAGAGCTCCATTTGCTCTACAACCTTGCCCTTGATATTGGCAGTCCTTTTAATTTTAGCCACTTATTCACACTGATTCCAGAGATGGAGAACAGATTAGTGGTTGCCGAGGGTTAGATGGGGCAGGGGAAAGGTAATGGACTACAGAGGGATGATAACAAAAGGAATCTCTGTGGAGATGGAACAGTTCTTTATCTTGAGTGTAGCAGTGGTTACACAGATCTACACATGACATATCACACAGAACTACAGGCACACGCAAATGAGTACATGTAGAACCACTCATCTGTTCTCCATCTCTGTAATCAGTGTGAATAAGTGAATGAGAAAGTAGTTATATAGTTTGTGCTGAAGTTTAGTTTAAATTTAGTTTAGTTAAAGTTGGCAAAACTTTAAAGAATAGCCATGTCTAGGCGCTGTCTCATCTCTAGTCATCATTTTACCTGTCCAAAGCTTAATTTTTACCATATTGTTGCTAAAGCTTAGATTCAGGAGGTCCAACTTTTGCTAATCAAGGTTAGACTGATGAATCACAATACCAAGATGTTAATTTGGGCCAGAATACCTATGCAGGCTGATTAGTGCACTGTCTTCCCCCAAAGAAACCAAAGTGTAAGAAATTGAATTCTTCTCAAGGCTGCCAGATGAGCGTTGTATCAAAACAAAGGAAATAACATTAACCATTTCTAGCATAGAGAAGTAGCAACCAAGTTCATGGGAATAGAAACTTGACTGCGTGCCTTTTTTCTCGATCCTGGTGCATACCACATAGTTTCTTGAAATGAATTTTAAGGTAATTGAACAGGTTATAGTTACATGAGTATTTTCCAGTTTTCTCAGATGTGTTACTCTGTCTACAGTGGTACCGTCCAGGTTATGATACTTTTTTTTTTTTTAAGTGTTTATTTGTTTATTTGGCTGCATCGGGTCTCAGTTGTGGCATGTGGGCTTAGTTGCCCTGCAGCATGTGGGATCTTAGTTCCCTGACCAGGGATCGAACCCACGTCCCCTACATTGGAAGGTGGATTCTTAACCACTGGACCACCAGGGAAGTCCGGTTGTAATACTTTTTAATTTCAGTCCCAGAATGGCCTTTTCATTGTCACCAAATGCTGGGGAATCCTACTGTAATCACCAATATGTGCCATCTAAATTTGAGGCCCTAAAGCTATAAGATTTCACAATTTTGTGAGGCAGATCCTTTAGCTCTGCCTGCATTTTGGCCTTGGGCTGAGATCAGTCCTAAGGAGCCAAGATTAGGAACAAGGTATCTTAATTATGTGCCTATCTTTGGTATATTGGGTTCTTTATTCTTCAGGCAGATTTCAGGCAGACAACTTGAACAAGCTGAAGAACCTATGCAGCAAGACAATTGGAGAGAAAATGAAGGTAAGAGAACTGCGTAATACCCTTGAGAGCTTGAGCAGAGGTATTTAATCTTATTCTTAGTTAATTCATAATTTCTAACGTAGTGTTTAATTCCATGAGCTACTGGATTTCTTACCAGAGGGGGAAAGTTATTTTAAAAAGAAAGGGAGGAAGGCAGGGAGGGAACTAAGAGGCATTTTCAAGGATCAGTGAGTCCATCTTCTGTCTGCAGGTATGTTTTAGTCCGTTCTTGCTGCTGTAACAGAATACTGTAGACTGGGTGGCTTATAAACAGCAGAAATTTATTTCTCACAGTTCTGCAAGCTGGGAAGTCCAAGATCAAGGCACCAGCAGATTGGTGAGGGCCTGCTTCCTGGTTAATACATAGTCTTCTTGCTGTGTCCTCATGGCAGAAGGAGCAGGGAGCTCTCTGGTGTCTCTTTCATAAGGGCACTAATTACATACATGAGGGCTCTGCCCTCCTGACCTAATCACCTCTGAAAGACCCCACCTCCAAATACTATCACATTGGGGATTAGGTTTTAACATATGAATTTTGGGGGGCACAGACATTCAGTCTGTTGTAAGATAAGATTCTTGCCACACAAGTCATTCATTGTCTGTTCTGTTCTTAATAATATGAATTCCACCAGTAATCCTTTCCAGTTATTTCTTGAGCTCAACCTACAGTGCCAGAGAGGTTTTCCTGTTGTAGATTTCAGATTCTTTATCCCAGTGTAGTCGTGCTCTTTATTTAAAAGAGCACAGATATTGAGTCCAAATCCTAGACTCTTGGTTATGTGACTTCAGGCAAGTTAACTTATGAACCTCAGTTTTCTTGTCTGTGAAATGACAATTCTAACACTAACCTTTAGAATACAATTGTGAGAACTAAAAATTTGTAATATCAGGCAAGTTAACTTCTGAGCCTCAGTTTTCTTGTCTGTGAAATGACAATTCTAACACTAACCTTTAAAATACAGTTGTGAGAACTGAAAATTTCTAATATAGAAAACCTGGCACAGTGCCTGGAACATTGTAGTTATTTAGCAATTGAGAGTAACAATGAATGGCAAGTAGTTACTGGCCTTCATCCAGTATATCCTTCCTGTCCTTGAAGAATGTTAAGTTTCAGCTCAGCTTTACTTTGGTAACCAGATTAGTTTTTAATCTTTCTTCAAAAATACCGTCTTAGCCTCTTAATCATTTTTTTTAAAAAACATGTTAAATGCACCCTACAGTCTGTCTCATTTTTAAGTTGTAAACCTCTAAAATAAACCAAAAAATTATGAAATTTAGGAACCTGAACCTGGAAAGACCATAACAAAAAGATTCCCTTGGATTCTAGCACCTTATCCTTCATGATATTCTGTATCCTTCTCTTTAACACTATTTTGTTACACTTTCAGCATGTGACAGGCTGTAGAAATTGATATTGATGATAATCATACTGTTTTCTTCCTGTGGAACTCTTGACACTAAGTCAGGTGCACATCAGCGACCCCATAATTATGTTAATTTCCATGTATACTTCTGCCTGAGTGTTCTTTGGGGCATATATACAGATAGTGCCAGCCAAGTATTTTTCTTAGCAAGAAGATGGGAGTATTTTCATTTGCGTTAACATTCTTAGATTCCCTTGACTGCTGGCCCTGCAAGGAGTGTTCTCTCTTGCTATCCATTGAGATAGTACTAGCAGTGCTTTAATTTGTATAGCACTTGAAAGCATTCAAAACCCTTTCATATACGTCTCATTTTGGTTTTGATCTTTGCTATAAACCTGGAGTGTAGGTAGTACATTTGTTAGCCCTATTAAAAGGGTAGGGTAAAGAGGCCTAGGAAATTAAGAGGCTTGCCTAAAATGGTGCCATAAGTTAGTTGCAGAGCCAGAACTTGAACTCAGAACTTGAATTTGCTGCCCTGAGGGATTATCAGAGAGGAAGAGGGCCTCAGCTATCTTGGCTACCAAATAGAACATCTTGAGATTTAGGCCATTTTTTTCTACCTCAGTAGTCTGTGCCTATTCTTATCAAGACTCATTCTGATATTGTTAGATTTTTCCAGCTTTTAAAGATGATTTTCCTTGAATCACTGTCTTCTCCCTTACTCTGGACAAGGATTAGAAATGATGATTTGGCAGAAGATCATAAAGAAGGGTGAGGAGAGAAACTGGAATGGGAAAAAATCTAGTCCTGGGTATACCCTTGCTGTTTTGCCAAGTTGCATTGATTGCTCTAAACGTGGCTTTTTTCCTCAAAAATTGTGTTTCTTTGGCTTCCTAATATTCCTCATCCCATCCATTTTTCCTCTTAGCCGCAGGCCTAAGGGCTGGGTTTGTTCTTAGAAGGTAGATGGGGATTCACAAATTGACACACAGGTGTCTGCCCAGCGCTGGCTCCTGACCAGCACTGAGTGTTTTCACACATTCTTGGGGTCATAACATTCTATGCCCATGTCAGACATTTTTCTTCTCGAGTTCCCGATGGTGTCAACCCTCTGACTTGGATTGGTTAATCAATCTGTCCAGGATCAGAAAGCTAGAAAGTGTCAGGACAGGGACTTGGAACGTTAACTTCTTGCTTCCAGTTCACTAATTTTTCTCCCATGTGTTGCATCTTTTAGAGACTAAGTTATGTAGAACGTTCTGTAATTAGTTTATATGATATATTAGTTTGGTGTACCCTTATAAAACTATGTCAGAAATTTTCCTTTATAATTAATTATGTTTTTGTTGTTGTTTGTTTGTTTTTCTTTCCCATAGAAAAAAGAGCCAATGGGAAATGATGAGTCCATTCCGGAAGATGTATTAAATCTCGATGAGCTTACTGCAGACACTTTAACTGTAAGTTATTGTCCTTTTCCAGGTTGGGATTTCTGTTCTTTTAGCTTTGTTCCTAGACAAGCAAGTCCTGACACTCTGTTCCACACAGCACTGTGGCATCCTTGAATTTCTGCAGCTGGGACATGTCCCCATCCACTCTTGTTAATCTCAGTACTTGAGTATTAGGCAGCAGAGATGGAGACAGGTGGAATGGAAAAGTCAAGAGTAGGAAGAAGAGAAAAAAGGAACTGAACTATGTTTGGTTTAATAACTCCATTTCCACAGAGTCAGTAATTTTTCAGTTTTTTGTAATTCAGTAAATATTCATTACAGTGGGCCTAGAGCAGGAATTTTCAAGTTTTTTAGTCACTGAACCCCTCCTTAAAACCTGCAACACAGGGACTTACCTGGCGGTCCAGTGGTTAAGACTTTGCCTTCCAATGCAGGGGGTGAGGGTTCGATCCCTGGTTGGGGAGCTAAGATCCCACATGCCTCACAGCCAAAAAACTGAAAAAGCATAAAACAGAAGGAATATTGTAACAAATTC
The DNA here is from genome assembly GCF_028021215.1 of Eschrichtius robustus. Classification (NCBI taxonomy): domain Eukaryota; kingdom Metazoa; phylum Chordata; class Mammalia; order Artiodactyla; family Eschrichtiidae; genus Eschrichtius; species Eschrichtius robustus. The sequence goes on from NC_090826.1 coordinate 96,240,294, forward strand.
AATAAAGACTTTAAAAATGGTCCACATCAAAAAAATCTTTAAAAAAAAAAAAAAAAACAAAACCCTGCAACAATAGCAAGAGCATTAACCCAAAAAAGCAGAGTTGCTGTGCTTGAAGGGCAAGGTTGGGGTGCTATTTCTGCCCTGCCCTACCTGCTAAGGGTCCCCCCAGGAAATCAGAGTACAGTTTGAAACACCTGCAATAAGGAATACAAAATGAGCTTAAGACAAGGTCTCTTGCTCCTAATAAATTTATAATCTTCCTAGAGAACAGTTAAATATAGTATATAATAGCATGCCGAATTGGTTTAATCAGGAATATCAGAAAGTGCAAGTTAAGCTATGGTATTAACACTCCTGAGATATACAGGAACAAGAGGAGTGGCCAGAATTTATCCATCTCTGCCTTAGGCACCCTGAAAGAAAATGCCAATGGATTTGCCGGGCAAAACTGTATATATCCCTGTGTGAAATAAATCTCAGTTCTTTGAAAGCCTCCAGTGTCAATTTTTAAAATGCTATCACAAGAGTTATCATTAGAGCCCAACAAGGTTGGGGCAACAATCTTTTTCCTACTCTGCCCTTGACTCGCTGTGGCCTTGGACGGGCTTGGCCTTGTTCATCTACAGAACCTGAAAGTCTCACAAATCAAAAAAGTCCGACTCCTCATCGACGAAGCCATCCTGAAGTGTGATGCAGAGCGGATAAAGCTGGAAGCAGAGCGATTTGAGAACCTTCGCGAGATTGGTAACCTTCTGCACCCCTCTGTGCCCATCAGCAATGATGAGGTAGGCGTCGGTGCCACAGCAAGCGGCTGCCTTGCGTCGTCGTCTCCCCTCTCCTTTGGGAAGGGGGCGGAGTGGGAGGAGGGCAGTGAAAGTCTGGCACGCTCTGTATAATAGAAGCAGGCTCTTTGTGTATTCGCTCTGCCCACCAATTGAGAATTGAAAGAGTCAGATCCCTGCCTGATTGGGAAGTAGCAGAGACAGCAGGTAGGTGGAGACTCCTGGCACGGAAATCTCTTCTAAATCAGGCTCCTGTCCTCCATTTCGTGTTGCCCGTGGTAGCAGCTTGTCTCGTGGGAGGGATCTGCAAGATCAGCCTCACCCCTCACCCACACCCTGCTGAGAAGCTGCAGGTTGAAGGGAAATCTGCATGATAAAAGTTTCCTGCCGAGAGGGAGCTTCCCCAGCACAAAGCTGCTCTGAGCCCAGCCTTTGTTCCCTGACACCCCAGCCGTGGCAGGGCCCATCTGTGCCTCTTTCATTCATTCCCTGGTGAACGGACATTAAACTCACTGAGGGCTGGGGTGGCAGACTCGAGAGGTCAGGGCCCCGAGCCCGCCCTTGTGTGGCCCTGGACCAATGAGAGCCTGGAAAAAAGAAAATCTGCATTCCCCTCCGTACCCCAGGCAGTGCGGATTGTCCAGGGAAGGGTTTTCCCTGTATAGGATTTTCAAGGAGTCATTTAAAAGGGTATAAAAACAAGAGAATACTACAGATCATTTGGAAAATCATGATTTCAGTTCCATGGCTAGAATTGCCTCTAGGACTTTATAAATTATTATTTCTCTATTGAGCGCAGATTCTCTAGCAAATTCCCTTCTCTAGTCTCTGTACACAAGGGCCAAAACCTAGTGTTTGAGTTAAGCAGTGACTTCACAAAGCTCTAGGTCGTTCTTGGAATAGGGTTCGGAAAGATGGAGGTGGTAGAATTCAGAGCTCATGCATCTTTGTCTCCTGGTCTTGTTTCCTTAGGATGCCGACAACAAAGTAGAGAGGATTTGGGGTGATTGTACCGTCAGGAAGAAGTACTCTCACGTGGACCTGGTGGTGATGGTAGATGGCTTTGAAGGCGAAAAGGGGGCTGTGGTGGCTGGGAGTCGAGGGTACTTCCTGAAGGTAAGAGTCGGCAACCAGTGAGGTTGGTTATAAAGAAAGAACTGAAAAAAAAGTGCAGAAAACATAACCCACTTAAAGAAGCCCACAGATCCGCCTTTCTACTACAAACTTACTGGCAATTAGATGCAATTCTCTTTCTAAGGCAGGAGAGTGCTTATCAGGATTCCCTGGAACAAAAGCCACTGAGTGATCCTCCGTAATGAATATGTTTTGCTGACTGAATTAGAACAGTCTGTGCCTTTAAGGAGCTCCGTGTAATTGGATAGTCAGACAAGTAACAAAGAGTCAAAAACCCTCTGTGATAAGTGCTCTGGTGCGAGTAGCCCAGGGTGCTATAGGAACGGGTAGATGGAGGCAACACACCCAGATTAGCTGGGCAGAGGGCAGATGCACTCAGGGAAGCCTTCCAGAAGGACATGGTAAAGTAGTTTTGGAAATACTGTCCATATAGGTATGTTCTGCATATACAAATAAGTCCAGTGTTTTACAAATTAGCACAGGAAGACTCTCCGATGCACCCTGGGTGAACAGTCCTTTTCCCTTGATTGGTACCTTAAAGGGAATGCTTTTCAGATGATGTGCTGTGCATGGCTGTTAAGAAAGAGTCTCTTGAGTCAGTTGTTGGATCCATGGTCTTTGTGGCCTCCTGTGTGCCCCCAGTTGCCTCTGGGGGTAAATGCTAGCAGATGAACGTGATGGCAGCAGAACCCACTCACACAATGCTGTGTCTGCTCCTTTAGGGGGTCCTGGTGTTCCTGGAACAGGCACTCATCCAGTATGCTCTTCGCACTTTGGGAAGTCGGGGCTACACTCCCATTTATACCCCCTTCTTCATGAGGAAGGAGGTCATGCAGGAAGTGGCACAGCTCAGCCAGTTTGATGAAGAACTTTATAAGGTGAGTAGCCTGAGGCAGTGTGGCAGAATGACTCCTTAAGGTATGAAGTTTAACTTCAAAGACACAGCAATGCTATCCAGCAGAACTTCCTGCGATGATGAAATGTTCTATATTGTGGCTATTGAGCACTTAAAATGCGGCTAGTGCAACTGAGGAAGTAAAATTTTAATCTTTATGAATTTTAATTTAAATGGTCACATGTGGCTGGTGGCTACCATTTGGACAGTGCAGACATAGAGCCTATTTTATCTTTCCCCGGATAGTTTATGTGATCTATCTAAATTGAGCATGCTTTAGCACCATGAGCTTAGAAAAGAAGCTCATATATTATTATTAAGCTTGGACAAAAGGAAATTGTAGAAGTGGCTGATCTTCCCGTGTCCTCCCACTCCTGACCCCAGACTGGAAGCTTCCACAGGGGGAGACATACTTCCCTTTGGATGGATGTGGCTTCCAGTTTGTGGCTCTTTCTCAACCATGAACCATCTCGGGGAGAGCCAGTGGATTTGAGTTGAGGTGCAGAAGGTCATTCTGAATCAACCAGCTTTAACATCAGCTGTAGCTCCCCCCACCCAAAGTCTACGCCCAACACTCAGAATTTCTAGTGTCTCTGCTAACGGCTGCCCATCGCAGCTGAGTCCACTTCTCACCTGTCCCTCTCCTTCAACCCTGTTCCAGGGCAGGGGGGGAACGACTTTGTTCTTATTGGCTGTTTCCTCCCAAAACCCATGTAGCGGGTGGTTAGACAACTGCTCCTGGCCTCATCTGATTTATCTTATGTAGAGAGATGAGTTTAATAGTCAGAACCTTCTTCCCACTAGGTCGTGTTGGTGAGTTCAAAGGTATGTTTTAATTCAGTCAAGATGCAGTGGGAAACAAAATGCTCTCTCCAAACCCTGAGCATTAGTACAACCTTGGGGTCCTCCTCTTCTTCCTTTTAATGAGAGGAACATGTGCATTATCAGATGAGACCTGTTTTTATCTTTTCCCTTTTTTTCTCATCTCAACTCCCAAGATTGGATGGATAATCACTGACAGAACTTTAGAAGGATGCCCTGCAGGTAACACCAGGGAGAAGCTTATAGGGAAGATTATGAAAAATATTAGGTAGCAGGTGCTCCGTGTGTTCGCAGCATTCTCCATCTCTTATCCAGATGCTTCTTGGAGCCATAGGCAGGGAGAATCACAGGTCTCCATAGTGAGGAATTTTGGCTGGCACTTTTTGCCTAATAACCTCAGTTTATTAATTCTCTAGAGCAGTGCTGTCCAACTGAACTTTCGGCAATAGTGGAAATGTTTTGTATCTGTCCTATCCAGTGTGGCAGCCACCAGCCACATGTGGCTGTTGAAATGTGGCTCATGCAAACCAAGGAATTAAATTTTAATTGAATTTAAATAGCCATGTATGGCTAGTGGCTATACCATATTAGACCGCAAGCTCTATTGTTTTTACGTTGTATGTGAATAGCCTCACACGGGGCTAAATTCCCACTGTTAGGTAGCAAGGTAGTTTTCCACATTTCTAAACACTGGCCCAGAGGAAGTTTCCTCCCCTCTTTTTTTTTTTTTTTTTTTAGTTTTAATTAAAGTAATACCACATGACAGAAAATTTGGAATTAGTGGGGGGAAATCATCTTCTTTACCATTACCTACTACAGTTGTCATTTTTAATATTCTTGTGGGAGCTTGTTTTACACATGTATCATTTTCTCATACTTCCAATCACAATATATATAGATTGCCTTTTTACTTCACATTATATCAGAAGCCTTTTTACTTCACATTATATCAGAAGCATTTTTCAGTGTTACTACATGGTCTTCATAACCATCATTTATTAGTGGTTACATAATATTACATGGCATGGATATAGACTACCCAGCTTTTCCCCTGTTGAATATTTAGGGGGCTTCCTTTTTTTTGCCATCAGTAAGTAATGTTACAATGAACTTTGTCCTGTCTATAGCTTTTTTTTTCTTTTGCATTACTTTCTTCAGCTGAATACCGAAGTGATTCTTCAAGGATTACAACCCTAGATCAACCCATAAGCACCAAGAGAGCAGAGACTGTCTCCTTTTGCCCCGCATTGGCAAAAAGGACTTGGCTCTTACTAAACGCCTCACAAACATTTGTCAAGTGGATTAATTTATACTGCTGCCAGCTAAGGTTTTATTGCACACCTGCCATCACTGGCCACTATACATCATTTATAAGTATTTCATTTATTAGATAAAGTAAAAATAGTATCAGAGGGAATTCCCTGGCGGTCCAGTGGTTAGGGCTTCACACTTCCACTGCAGGGGGCCTGGGTACTGGTCAGGGAACTGAGATCCCACAAGCTGCATGGTGAAGCCAAGGAAAAAAAAAATAGTATCAGAATATTTTATCTTCTTTTAATTTGCATTTCTTTGATCTCTAGTAGGGACCCATTTTGGACTGACCCATTCCCTCCCATGTCTTTTTAGCATCTCCTGCTCACTCCTGGGAAGGGATTGAAGAAAATTTGTCCTCCCATCACTCAGATCTTCTCTATGTGATCTGTGTGATCTCTGTGATTTCTTGCTCGAGCTGAGGTCGTACTCCCTCACTCTTAACTAGTAAATATTACCCTCCTCTGACAGGTGATTGGCAAAGGCACTGAAAAGTCTGATGACAGCACCTATGAGGAAAAATATCTGATTGCCACCTCCGAACAGCCCATTGCTGCTCTCCACCGGGACGAGTGGCTTCGGCCAGAGGATTTGCCAATCAAGTATGCCGGCCTGTCCACCTGCTTTCGCCAGGAGGTGGGCTCCCACGGCCGTGACACCCGTGGCATCTTTCGAGTCCATCAGTTTGAGAAGGTGAGTAGGCAGGTCAGGGTGAGGGATGGGACCCTTCTCTCTATCTCTCCAGGGCTGTTCTAGAAGAGATAGAATCTGTGTTGCTCAGGCCCACCCCAGCTCCAGTCTTTCCTCTCGTTGCCTCTGTCTGGGTTTCTAGGGAAGAGCCTGAGAGGCACATGGTGGAGCGGCTAGAGCATGGACTCTGGAACCAGGCTGCCTGAGTCCAAAGGCCAACTCTACCACTTACTGCTGTGTAACCTTGAACAATTTGCTTAACCTCTCTGTGCTGTTTCCTCCTCTGTCAAAGGAAGATAATAGTAGCACCTACCCCATTAGGCTACTGTGAGGATTAAACCAGTTACCACGTGGAAAGTACTTAGGACAGTAGGCGCACGTTACGTGGGACGCTGTCTGCACAAGCATTCGTTCCTGCTGCAGCCCCAGCCAGTCCAGTTCAGCCCCGATCTCTCACCAGGACCCCAGCCCCGCCTGACTCTCAGTGGAAGAGGAATAGGTCTTCATTGCTAGGATAATTCCCACTTCAGCCTTCAGTTTATTCACCCCGTCCCATTGTCACTGTGCCCTTGGGTCCCTCTTTGCAGATTGAACAGTTTGTCTACTCATCGCCACATGACAACAAGTCCTGGGAGATGTTTGAGGAGATGATCACTACCGCAGAGGAGTTCTACCAGTCTCTGGGGATCCCTTACCATATCGTGAATATTGTCTCAGGTTATCGGCCTCCCTCTCCTGCATCCCACAAACACCACCCTGACCAGTTGAGCTGCCACACAAAGAAATAGCTCACAATCCAATTAATTGCCCACATTAATTAAAATATCACACTCTTTTCCCTTGGGAGTTCTTGGTGATAAGAATATCTGGGCATGATTTCCCTCCTGGGGATAACATGTGAATTAAAGAATTCTTTGGGTTTGCTAAAGGTTAGCCTTCTGAAATACCATCCCTCCTTCATGAATTCTAGGGGTTTTTCCTTACAGGTTCTTTGAATCACGCTGCCAGTAAGAAGCTTGACCTGGAGGCCTGGTTTCCGGGCTCAGGAGCCTTCCGTGAGTTAGTCTCCTGTTCTAACTGCACAGACTATCAGGCTCGCCGGCTCCGAATCCGATACGGGCAAACCAAGAAGATGATGGACAAGGTAGATGGCCCCTGGGGAGGCAGGAAGCAGGGCCTTCAGCTCAGAGTAGGTCCATCTTATTTCTCAGCCCTTGGAGGACATTATTTCCCGGCGTCATGGGAAAATCTGAGCTGCTCAGTCTAGACCAAAAAGGGAATCTGAAAATGACTTCACTGAATCAGGACTGAGTCCTTTTAGATAGAAACCTGAATCTAGCTCTATTCTACAAGGTAATTCTAGCTTTTCTCTTCTTGGCTTTGTTTTCCATAACTCCAGATAAAGAGTAATCCCCATTTGTCTACACAGAACAAGTTGGAGGCAATTGTCTTCCCTCTTCTCACCCAAGAAGGTCTGGGTTGTAAGCTTATCTGTTCAAACCCAATTTTCAGGCCCTAATCTTTTCCAGGTCAGGGACTTGAAAGGGGTTAAAAGGAGAGGCCATTGAGTAGTCACTTCCCTCCCTCAAAGGGCCCAACTCTCCTCAAAATACTGGGACCTACCACTTGTCACTTACGGAGACATGAGGAATCTTCCTGGAGTTATCTAATAAGCAATAAATACCAAACAGAATTCAAAGGTTTAGAGATCATTAATGGGTAGAACCTGTTTTTTATTTGATTTTAGATTTGGATTTGGATAGTTGCAGTTGGGGGAGTCTGGCTGAGTGGATGGTTCCTGGTCATCAATAAGCCCAGCTAGGGGTTGAGTATAACTGCTCCCTCTGGGGACCCTCTCCTCGCAGGTGGAGTTTGTCCACATGCTCAATGCCACGATGTGCGCCACAACTCGCACCATCTGTGCCATCCTAGAGAACTACCAGACAGAGAAGGGCATCCTCGTGCCTGAGAAATTGAAGGAATTCATGCCACCAGGTGAGACTCCCAGCCCAGCCCATCTTCCTCCTCTTGTCTGTCTTCCTGCTCTTCTAAATAGTAAGCCCCTTTCAGAATGCACCAAGTTTTCTTGTTCATACACGGCCCCCAAAACTCTGCCTGTCCTCTGGTGCTGGGCATTGCAAGGGGCAAGGTTGAAAAGTAGCCAGTGCCGGTATGAGCTTCTATTTAAATGCGGCTAAAATTCAGGCTGGGGAAAAAGGAATAAATGAAAGCAGTGCCTGCCTTTGTCTTGTGGAACTTTCCCCAGAGGTCCCTGGACTTTGACTCTTGAGGAATGATGGGTTGTTTGGTTGGCTGTTCCCTTTCAGGTCTCCAGGAACTGATCCCCTTTGTGAAGCCTGCACCCATTGACCAGGAGCCATCGAAGAAGCAGAAGAAGCAGCATGAGGGCAGCAAAAAGAAAGGGGCAGCGAGAGATGTTGCCCTGGAAAGCCAGCTGCAGAATATGGAGGTCGCTGATTCCTGAACATTCCTTTCTTCCACTTTACCAGGCATCCATTTCAATTAGCTGCAATCTCAGAGCCTGCCCACAGGCAGGGAAGCCAAGCACGCACCCATCGCCCACCCCGTGTGACTGCACTACCAAAAGGGGAACCATCTGCCCTGTACAATGCAGTGTTCCTCTTTTCTCGCTTGGGCATAGGATCTAATCACCAATGACTGATGAAACCGTGTAATAAAGCATCTCTGAGGGAGGCCAGGGCTCTTCCTCAGGCTTCTGCCCAGGGCTTGAACCCTGTCTCTGACAGTTCTCCCTGGAACTGTATTCACTTTTGTTTTTCCTGCTATATCAGGCAGGTTGTTGCATTTAGCAGAGAGCCTTTGAGAAGGTAGGTGAAGGCAGGGGTAGATTTAGTAAAGTCTCAAGCGGAAAGTGAAAACTGAGTCTTAGACACACAGGCTTGCAGGGCAAGGGCAGGATCCTCCTTTGTAAATTTGTTCCTGCTTTGTTAAAGCAGTTAGGTAGGACCAGCTTAGAGACCTGAGTTGATATAAAAAGCTTCATAGCGGGACTTCCCTGGCGGTCCAGTGGTTAAGAGTCTGCATTTCCACTGTAGGGGGCGCAGGTTCGATCCCTGGTTGGGCAACTAAGATGCCACATGCCGCACAGCGTGGCCAAAAAAATAAAAGCTTCATAGCACTTCTGTTCCCTAGGAAAGGCTCCGTGGAGAGGGAAGGAGGTGGTGAGACATCAGGGTAGATGAGACTACATTTAATCCAGAAAAGCCCCTAGATTCAAGAGCACAGGGCAGGGCCTTATTCACAGCTGCTTCTGTCTTTCCAGTTATCCCCAAATGGGAGACCAACTGCCTGGCAGCTTGTTGCTCAACTCTAGAGGATCGATATAGCCCACAGGGCAGGGGGCTGGTGGGAACAAAGTTTCAGTCCTTTCTCTGGAGCTTCCATCGTTGTCCCAATAGCCAGTTCACCCTTCTCTGGGGAGGATGATGTTGAGGCTCTTTATTTACCTGCCGCCTTTCATCTGCAATCTACAAACACTTTAATAACACCACCTGTTAGTTTAGTGCTTCTCCCCTAGGAGTCTAAAATACTTCCTATAGATGATCTCTCATCTTTGTGACAGTCCCAGACAGGAGGGTGGGGACATGATTATACCTCTTCCATCATAAGGAAGAGAGTACAAGGTGGGTAAGGGAGTTGAGAAAGCATGGCCGGGTGGAAGTCAGGAGTCCTGACTCCTCAGCAGGGCTTGATGCTTGCTGTATTTCTTTGGAAGGATGAGAACAGGACTCTGAACTGGCCTGTAACTTAGGAGCTTGATTTCGTCTTCCTTAGTCCCTAAGCAGCAACTTCCCCAGGCCTGCTGGAGCTTGCTTAGCACCCAGGAAAGAGGCCATGTGCTTGGTTTTCCACTGGGAGCTTGGGCTGATCCTGTGAATCTTGCGACTGTCAAAACTGGGGCACCTGGAAATGTGACCACAGTGACTCTTCTGCCCCAGGCAGGCTCACCAGCCCGCCTCTACTCTAGCCAGTGCCCCAGCTCTGGGATAACAAAGCCAGGGCAAGAGAACAAAAGAGCAAGCTGCTCCCATATATTTGGAAGGATGAGATTCACATTCCTGTAGCCTCAACTATTTGGTTTGAAGAAAGGCAGTTTACACAGTGAGCAGGAGGCTGGTTTTGGTCACCACCACACACCGCTCTTTCCTGTTTGAAAAGCTCATTGGGCTCTGGGATTAGAAACTTTCAAGTGGCCCTGCACACCCCCGTCTAGCCTTAGGGGTCACTACAGCTGCCTCCTCTGCTCCCCACTCCTACCCTCTTGGCTGCTGGTGCCTGTGACCTTCCACCAGGAGGCACTGTATTTCTCTGGCCCTGAAAGTGCTGCAGGAGGAGGAGCTGGCCGCTGCCTTCTCACCCGACTAGTTTTCTGGACCTGGCTGCACCTGGGACCTGGACTCACCCTGCTCGTTTATCCAGAGAGCCTCCCGCCCTGTGCTGCTGGCGGCCCAGCTCCCCATGCCAGCCTTCCCTGTGGCTGGTCAGTGTGTGGGCTGGCTTGTAAAAAGGAGTGAGTGGAGGCCTGGAAAATAGCTGCTGTGTGGACCAAGTAGTCTGTTAGCTGAAAGTCTATACCTCCTTGAAGCCACAAGACAGAAAAATAGTAATTGTGAAGGAAAGGATGATCCCATGGCTGAGGTCCCTCCCTGCGTGTGGAAAACACGCGAGCAGGAGACGCACATAGGCACTTATTTACTGAGTGCTTGCCCTGTGCTAGGTGTGATTAGGAGCAGGGGTTACAGAAAGAATGGGACACAGTCCTTGCTCTCAAGGAACTCCCAGTCACTGGGAAAGGTGTGGCTTGCCTTCCTCCAGTGAGCTGAAAACCAGGCTCCTTCCCTCCCTGGAGCAGTGGGATGGGGCTGATGTGAGCCTTGTTTAGGATAGGCCGGCCGGCCTGGAAGCTGAGCACCAGGAATGGGCCCAGATAACCTTGACCACCCTGTTAGTTGCCTCCGCAACCCACGGCTGATGCCCTCATCCCTGGCACCTTGACCTGCCCCATCTCCAACCTCAGCTGCCCTGGTTACCTCAGCAAACAGCCCCCACGGGCGCCAGGGAGTGAGTCAGAGCCCTGGGTCTCTTACCAACCCTTGGTTCCCACACCCAGGAGTTCAGGGACCAAGATGCAGGTCTGGGTGCTTCAGGCAAGAGAGAGGAGCCACCAGACCTTTCTAGCAAGAGAGAGACAACTAGAAGGCCAACTTCTAGAGAGAAATACCTAAAGAGCCAGGCAACTGTGGGGACCCAACGTGAGACCAAGGGGCCTGCCCGAACTCACAGTCTGCTGGGAAGTTTAGTTTATCAGCCGAGTACCGCCAATGGGGAAACCACACCTGGGAACTGACACCTCCCCTGTTACCTGTCCTGCTTTTCCTTCCCTGAAGCGGTTCCGGTTTATCCAGGGTCCTGAGAACGCCGCCTCTCGCCATACCTCCCTCTGGGGGCCTGGGGCAGCCCTGGCTGCACTCCCAGGAGGAGTCTGACAGGCAGAGCTGGGACGGACCCTGGAGAAATATGCTGCAAGTCAGAGCCTGCGCCTGGATGAGGGGCGTGCTCCACTCCCCCAGCCACCTCTATGCAAAGGGTTCCCCCAGAGCTCCTCCCAGATACACACAAAAGGGGGCGCCACCCTGCATCTCCAAGGAGGGCGGTCCTGATGGTGCTGACATAGCCGCCTCTGACGTTGCCCTTTTAAGAGACCCCCGCCCCCGCCAACGGCGGCGGGCCTGCGGCCGGCAGGTTCTTGTTGCAGAACCCCAGCAAGTGCGGCGCCCCGTCTGCGGAAAGGAGGAGACAGGACGCCCACCTTGCCAGTCTCGACCTCTGGGTCCCCGGACCTGCGGGCAGAGGTAGGGGGTCCCAGCAACCTCAGATTCTGAGAAAACCCCTTTTTTCTAGAGGGGAAGTTCCTCTCTCGCGCTGTTCTCATTGGTTGGCTGGCGAGCCCTGCATTTTGGAGAGCAGTAGGGTCCTTCCCTTGGACCAGGGCTTCCCTCCCCCTACACAAGCCTGCTGTCAGAAATGGTCTGGAAAATTATTTTTACTGAGGTGTAAATTACTGATAAGATGGTGTGACCCTGTAGGGACACTTTTATTTTTCCTTGTTTTTATCAAACCCTAAAGAAAGGGAAGAATTGAGCTCCCATTTAGAATAGCATTCATTCTCTCCTCCTTCCATCTTGTCTGGGGTTGGGGTGGGGGCGGAATTCTTTTTTTTACTCTTTCTCCAAAACAAGCCTTGTGTACTTGTGCCCTGGATCTCGCCGCCTTTCGGAATTCCTGAGTCCCTGTTCTTCAGCCAGCTCTCTTTTTAACCTCCCTCTCCCTCTCCTGTGCCTCCCCTCCCCACCCATTCCCCTCAACTACCAACCTACTTACACTTCCCCATCTTAAAACAGCCTTTCTGCCATCCAGCCTCTGCTGTCAAATTATGATCCCAACTGGCGGCTCCTTTTCCTCAAAGAAAAATAAACCCTGGACACTTGTAGGTTCTGCTACCTCATCAACATTCCGGTCCTCCTAGTCCCCACCCCTTCAGAGGAAAGGTAGAATGTTCCAGACTGAGGGAATAGCATGAGGGAGCAGGAAGAAAGCCTGAATAGCTGGAGTGCAGAGGGTGAGAGGGATGTTGAGTTGGGGCTAGAGAAGTGGGCAGGGTAAGGAGACAGGGCCCGCCCCTAAATGCTGGATTCCTGGGGCTCTTGCCTCTGGCTGCTCTTTCTCTGTATGCTCTCCTGCTCTACACCCCAAATCCATCATCTCTCATTCACACATCTCTGGCTCTGGCCCACTTACTCCCAACACACCCTGAGCATCTTCACCAGGATCCAAACCTGTAAGTCCAAAGTCTAACCCCCATCTGATCCTCTGCCCCTACCCTCCTCTGGGTATTCAGGCACCCAAAACAAATACCTGGGAGTCACCCTGGACTACCCCCTCCCCTTCCCCAGCAGCCGATCTCCCACAGTCCCACTGAATCTCTTCATCACCCAGATCTGGCCCCTTGGCAGCCTAGTGCTCAGCTGCAGCACAGACTCCCCTCCTCCTGGACTGTTACAACCACCTCGTGTCTGCCAGACCCCAGCCCCTCCTTCAGGTGCAGCCTCCCCGCTGTGGCCGATGGTACGGCCACCTCATGCCCTCACCCCCACCCCCGCCAAAACGCTTCAGCTGGCTCCCTCAACCTAGGAAGTAAAGTCCAGACTTCTCAGCCAGATCCGGATTCATCAAACTGTGGCCACAGTTCAGATTAGCAGGCTCTTCTGCTCTTCTTTTCCCTACCGTGAGCCCTGCTTCAGCCCCGGGGGACTACTCACCTCTCCCAGCACTGACCATGCAATGCCCCCTCCTTATCTGCTCACGCTGTTCCCTCTACCCCAGTGCCTTTCCTCCTGCCTGTCCCTGGAATTCCTCCTTCCCCTTCAAGGTGATCCAAATGTCGCCTCCTTTACAATGCCTTCTCTAACTTCTCCCACCCTCACACAGAGATATTAATGAATACGGCTCTACCACAGCATTTGTCTCTGTCCACATTAGACTGGTTGCTCCTTGAGGCCAGAGCTGGAGTCTTGTTCATTTGTGTCCCTCTCACACCTCTCATGTCCAGTGCCTGGAGCATGGCTAGGGCTGGACAGGGCTGTCTCCTCGGCTTGCTCTGAAAAACTTAACTAAGTTATTACAGATGTTGCTTTGGGATTTGCTCCTCGCAGCTCAGCCTCAGGCTCCATCTCTTCCCCTCTGTGCTCAGGAGCCAAAAATGATCTCAACTGGAGTTTAGATGGACTGTGCATCTGTATGGAGTGCTTGGGCCTATTGAGCCACCCTCCGCAAACAGTGCCAGCACCGTGGGCTGAAACTATCATGGGTTAAGGTATCCAATGCCACCTTTTGAGTCACAAAGAAAATCTATCTAACTTGGCTGGACATCAGGCTTACAACTCCTGGCTGCAGCTGGCATTGGGAATACAGTTTTGTGATTAATGTGAATGAGTTCAGGGCCGCCCAAAGAGAACCCTAGAGACCCAACTGGCCTCCCAGATGGGGGTTCAAGGAATGAAGGGACCACCTGGTCACTCCTCTATGCCATTCATCAATTCATCCATCCATCCATCCACTTGACTAATATTTACTGAGTGCCTGCTACGTATCAGGTGCCATGCTAGGTACTAACTAGGTATTTAAGGCAAACATGTTCTGCCTGCTCCTGGAGCTTACAGCTAGTGGGTAAGACAGATGTTAACCAAGTAAAGTAACAAATAAATACTTTATGTAATTACAAACTTCAGTATGTGCCATAAAGGAGGGAACATTTAAGACTGCCACATTCAGCAGCTGGAAGGAAGGCAGGGTGCCCAGAACAGAGTGAAGGGGGAGGAGTTAAGAAGGGGCTGGACCACTCCATCACGGGCTTTGTGGACCTCTATGAAGTTGGCTTTTATTCAAGGCACAATCAAAAAGCCCGGTGCAGGGTTATTAGGAAGGGAGCGACATGCTCAGATTCATACTTCACAGTACCACTCGGCAAAGGACACCATGAGGAGTCCTTTAATCGGAAGAATCCAGAATGTGGCACATTCAACAAGAGAACTAGCCTGGACTTTTCAAACAGTCAATATCACAGAAAAGAAAGAAGGAAGGAAGGTAGCAAGGAAAGAGTGAAAGAAGGAAGGAAACTAAAGCGACATATGGCCAAATGTAATGCATAAACTTCTGGTTTAAAAGTACAGCCATCAAAGACCTTTGAGGGACAAGACGGAATTTGAATCAGGCCGGAATAAGATGACACCGGAATCATCACTCGAGTTCCTGGGTGTGGCAGCAGTCCCCTAGGGCTCAGGCACAGGCACACTGAGGGGGCGAGGGTGGAAGCTCTATGATGTTTGCACCTCGCTTGCACTTCATTCTCCAAACACGGAGAGAAAGCATAGTGCTGACGATTATTGAATCTAAGTGGAGAGTATCCGGGGGATACGTTGTACCATTTTGGCAGTTTTTCTGAATGCTAGACATTTTCTAAAATAAAAAATTGGGGGAGAGTGTTTTCAATCTAAAAAATGTTTATTAATTTAAAAAGTTTAAAAGATTACTTAGGCGGCTGAATGGTGACTGGTTTGGAGGAGAAGCAACCTCATGAAGAATCCATGCAGCTCTGGTTGAGCGCCCCCTCTGTGCCAGGCATGGAGATGGGGGCTGAGAAACAGCCCGCCTTCAAGGCACACACCCACTGTGAAGAAAAGTGCAGGGCAGCAGATAGGCACACAGGCGAGTGTGGACAGGAGAACACGCAGGTCCTGGCCCGCCCGGGGCTGCTGGCCTGTGGTCCTTTTCATTCCCCCGCCGCCATTCCCGGAGCAGCAGTGTCTGGAGCTCCCCGAGGCCAGGCTCTCCCCTCTCCATTTCTGGGCCCTTTATAAAGCAACACCGAGGGCTTCCCTGGTGGCGCAGTGGTTGAGAATCTGCTTGCTAATGCAGGGGACACGGGTTCGAGCCCTGGTCTGGGAAGATCGCACATGCCGCGGAGCAACTAGGCCCGTGAGCCACAACTACTGAGCCTGCGCGTCTGGAGCCTGTGCTCCGCAACAAGAGAGGCCACGATAGTGAGAGGCCCGCACACCGCGATGAAGAGTGGCCCCCGCTTGCCGCAACTAGAGAAAGCCCTCGCACAGAAATGAAGACCCAACATAGCAATCAATCAATCAGTCAATAAATAAATCTTTTAAAAAATGAAAAAATAAAGCAACACCGAGCCCAGAAACAGGATCTGCAGCCGGGGCCTCTCCCCACCTCTCTCCTGTCAGAGAAACTGCCCCGCCCACCCACCAAAGGTCACCTCGACCTCTGCCACCAGCAGCCTCCCTCCACACCTCTCCTTCCAAGCAGGCCATAGGTCCCAGAATTTCAGCCCACAAGGATCTACCCATGACAGAGATCACCTGGTTCTTCCCAGTCTGGCCCAGTCTGGCCCTGTTTGGCCCTTCAGTGTGCTGGGCCACAACACACCCGCCCCAGTCTTTTTTCTTTTTTTTTTTTTTGGCCATGCCATGCGGCTTTCGGGATCTTAGTTCCCCGACCAGGCATTGAACCTTGCCCTGGCAGTGAAAGCACCGAGTCCTAACCACTGGATGGCCAGGGAATTCCCACACCCACCCCAATCTTGGCTTCGGCCAAGGTGACACTCACATTTCACTCATTCGTAGTTTATACTGCTTAATCTGGAGCCAGATTGCCTGGGTTCCAATCCCAGGTCTGCCATTTACTAGCTGTGTAACCTTGGAGAAAACCCTTTACCTGTAGGTTAAAGGAGTTTGCTGATGAATTCATCTGGCCAGGAATGTAGTTCCTGATTCTTCAAGAGGCAACCCAAGTCCTACCTCCTCCAAGAGGCAGACTGAGGTTTCCTCAACCTTCTCTGCTCCCTCCTCTGAATTCCTTTAGCCTTTTCTATCTCAGCAGCTCCTGGAGCACTTCACCCACACTACCTTGTTCAGTTGAGAGCCACATCTTATGCATGTGTGTATTTTCCGTAGACCTGGAGGACCCTCAGGAAGCAGCATGGATGAGGAAGTCCCATTGGAGCTGGAGGACAGCCTGGGCTCTCCCCACAGGTCACTTTCCCTCCCGAGGTTTGGACTAGAAGAGCGGGAAGTTCCATTTGAACGGACTCCAGGATCTTGCTGCACCTTGGTTTTCTCCCATGTGGGAGGGAGATCTAAAGGTTCCTTAAGCTGGAAAGTTCCATGAAATAGGCAGGCCTTCCCCTAGGGGTCAAGGAGGACACCACCAAGACAAGCCCTAGTTTGAGACTCTGTGATGTGTAGAAGACTTGGAAGTTTCCGTCCTGCTTTTGGGAGGGAGAAGCGGCTGAGCGGGGGAGAGTGGACTGGGGAGGCAGTTCTGTCCTGTGCCCCTTGGGGGCAGGGCAGGGAGACCATGAAGGACTATCTGCCAAACGTGCCTGGAGATGAAGGGAGGGGTTCCTTGCATCCCCAGCCTGTCTGTCCTTGGGCAGAAAGGCCCTTCGCAGGGAAGGGGGCTTCCCACAGCCGTGCTGCCTCCGCTCTAGGCTCCAGAATCAAGTTCTCCAGCCAAGGCTGCTGCGCTCTCCCACCCAGCAAGCTTATTTTAGCACAAAGGGAGAGAGATGAATGGAGGGCTGCAGTTTCTCCATGCGTTGGCTTGGGCCTTCAGCAGAAATGAGTCTCATTACCCAACCCCAATTCAAAGGATAATTAACAGATGGTATAATTTCCGAGCATTCTCCGTGCCACATGGCTGTTAGGCGAAGAGCAAAATGCCTACGCAGCCCCTAGATCCTCCCAAACCACAGAGACAAAGGGAGTCCGGAGAGGCAGAGCCCAGCGGAGGGCACTTAAGCCACCCTTCTGTCTCTGGAGCTGCCCTTGGCCTTGTTCATCTTCAGTCAAAGAAGAGGGCACTTCCCTGAGTCGTGGGTCCCCTGCCCACTTCCTTCTCCTCATCCCGTCCACTACCATTGCCAGGAGTATAGTCTAACCCGAATCCCTCTTGCTGTCGCCAAAGCTCATCTCCTTTCCTTTTCCCCGGGGAGAAAGAAGAAAGCTGATTTCTCATTCTTGGCATCACTGTGTGGTCACACGGAAGTTCCCTGGGCTGGGGCCTCTGAGAGGGGATTCACAGCTCTCCTGCTGTGGCCCACTGAGAGTGACACTGCTGTGACCAGAGTGCCGTGTTGGAAGAGAGCATCTGGCCCCATGCTTTTCAAACTGGGTTCCTCCAGACCCTCAAGCTCCACAGGGGGCCCAGAGGTGTGCTCCTTGGGGAGCAGTGGGGATGGGGCAAGACCTGACTCCCACTTCAACCCAGCAGCACTACTTCTATCTGCTTTATATTCTGGGCTTCTACTTTAGAAAAGAATCATTGAAAAAAGGATTCTACTGCCAAATTAATTTTTGAAATTATTGAGCTTATTCGATCCCCTCATTTTACAAGAGGAAATTGAGGCACATGCATTTGACCAAGGTCACACAGCTAGAGGGAGGTGGGCTGGGACTAGAAAAGCCCTGGCTTCCTCCCCAGGCCAGCCCTCAGACCACCAGCCCCAGCCCCTCACTGCTCACACAGTTGGCCCTGGGACCCTGGTTGGGGTATGAGAGAGGGAAGTCCCTTTGAATCATCCTCTACCTCCCTTGCCTGGCTCTTCTTCAAGGTCCAGCTTCCATGCCTGGACCTCCTCCAGGAGCCCCGGAATCTCCCACACCCCTTCAAGTGGCAGGTCCAGTCTGAAGGCCTGCTCTGTGAAGAGGCTCCAGAGCCCCGTGCACTGGGCAGGGCTGTTTGCTGTCACAAAGCTGTGGGTAGAAGGAGGGGAGTGGCAGCTGGACGTTGATGGAGAAGGAGGGAGGGGGCAAGAGGTCATGTCTCCAGACAAGAGGCCCTATGGGGCAGTGAAAACCACTGGTCTAGGACCCAGGAAGCCTGAGTTAAAACTTGGCTCCACCCCTATCCAGCCTTGTGACCCTGTACAAGTTTCACCCTCTCTGGCCCTCAGAACCTGCTAATATTAGCATGTTTATACCAGCTGACTTTTGCTCTGACATTCCCAGCTTACCTCCCCCTGAAAAGCCCAGGTGGCATCCAAGCTGAGGCTGGGGTCATTCTGCACTGCATTCTGCAGCTGGACCCCAAAGGGGCAGCCTGATTAGATCACAACTTTGCTGAGGGGTGTGGGGAGGTGTGGGCTCAGGACCTCACTGTGTGTTTGCAGGGAAGTGGAGTGTCTCTCTGGCATATGGGAGAGGCTTTATACTATTGAACAGGGCCGTTTTAGCTCAGTCTGACCCAGACCTGTGGAGGGGACAGCAGCAAGGGCTCCTATCAGCAGCCAGCAGCAGCCAGCCTTGTTGGGTGGCGTGAGGTGGGCACTTGGCCTCTGAGAGCCTTTCAGAAGGTTTTGAAAACCTCTAAACATACTTAGGGTACTGCCACCATTATTATCATTTGCTGTCTGGCTTCTGATTGTTAATTCCTCTCTAGACTGTTGTAGGAATCTGGCACCGGCCCAGGGGCAGGCCTGGGGTGGGATTGGGGTGGGGAAAGGGGGTCTGGACTGCTTGAATTCTACAGCACTGGTGCGGAGGAGGGCGCTGGGTGGGGCCCACCTCCTTCGGTGCGGCTGGCGTCGCCACTTTAAGGCGGCGGCGGCGCGAGCAGGTCTATGGTAATGAGCTGCCGCTGCCGCCGCCGCCGCCGCCGCTGCCGCCGCTCTGCAGAGCTCGCCCGCCCGCCGGAGAGGCGAGGGAGCGTGGGGCTGGGCCCGGGGCCGCGGCGACAGCAGCAGCAGCAGCGGCGGGGACGCGGGACACGAGCGGGCGGCGCGGGGCCGTCGGGGGCGGCCGGGGCCGGGCCGGCGTCCGGGTGCGCAGCTCCGCGGGAGCAGGTGGGCTATCCCGCGGGAGCGAGGAACACTCCGAGGATCTGGGGGCCGGCAGGGCCAAGGGCGCGCGGGGTCCGCGGGCGCAGGTGGCGAGAGCCGGGTGTGCCAGTGGAGGCGCGGCGCCAGCCCGTGGTGGTCGGTGTGACCGGGGCGCGGGCCCGGCTCAGGGAACGGTGGGAGCCGGGGCTCCGGTGAGGCATCAAGGAGCAGGCCCCCGGGGACTGGCGCCCTGGCCTGGGCATGAGGCGTGGCGGGGCGGGCGGGAGCGGGAGGAGGAGCCGCCGCCGCCGTTGACCCGGCCGGCCGGGAAGAGGGAGAGATGCGGAGCCCGGCGGCCCGCGCCCCACTTCCAACACCGCTGCCGCTGCTGCTGCTGCTGCTGCCGCCACTACTGGGAGACCAAGTGGGGCCCTGTCGTTCCCTGGGGCCTGGGGGACGCGGTTCCTCGGGGGCCTGCGCTCCCGTGGGCTGGCTCTGTCCAGCCTCATCCTCGAACCTCTGGCTCTACACCAGCCGCTGCAGGGATGCAGGGATGGAACTGACTGGCCATCTGGTGCCCCACCACGATGGTCTGAGGGTCTGGTGTCCAGAATCGGGGGTCCAGATCCCCTTGCCGCCAGCGCCCGAAGGCTGCCCCTGGAGCTGTCGTCTTCTGGGCATTGGAGGCCACCTTTCCCCACAGGGCAAGCTTGCCCTGCCCCATGAGCACCTGTGCTTAAAGGCCCCACGGCTGAGATGCCAGTCCTGTAAGCTGGTGCAGACCCTAGGGTTCAGGGCAGGGGAAAGCTCAGCAGAAGCGTCCATGGGTGGACGTCGGAAGAGGAATGTGAATACAGCCCCCCAGTTTCAGCCCCCCAGCTACCAGGCCACAGTGCCCGAGAACCAGCCAGCAGGTACCCCTGTGGCATCTCTGCGGGCCATCGACCCAGATGAGGGTGAGGCAGGTCGGCTTGAGTACACTATGGATGCCCTCTTTGATAGCCGCTCCAACCATTTCTTCTCCCTGGACCCAATCACTGGTGCAGTAACCACAGCTGAGGAGCTGGATCGTGAGACCAAGAGCACCCATGTCTTCAGGGTCACAGCGCAGGATCACGGCATGCCCCGACGCAGTGCCCTGGCCACGCTCACCATCTTGGTGACTGATACCAATGATCACGACCCTGTTTTTGAGCAGCAGGAGTACAAGGAGAGCCTCAGGGAGAACCTGGAGGTTGGCTATGAGGTGCTCACTGTCAGAGCCACAGATGGTGACGCCCCTCCCAATGCCAATATTCTGTACCGCCTGCTGGAGGGGCCTGGGGGCAGCCCCTCTGAAGTCTTTGAGATTGACCCTCGCTCTGGGGTAATCCGAACCCGTGGCCCTGTGGATCGGGAAGAGGTGGAATCCTACCAGTTGACAGTGGAAGCAAGTGATCAGGGTCGGGACCCCGGTCCACGGAGTGCCACAGCTGCTGTTTTCCTGTCTGTGGAGGATGATAATGACAATGCCCCCCAGTTCAGCGAGAAACGCTATGTGGTCCAGGTGCGGGAGGATGTGACCCCAGGAGCTCCGGTACTCCGGGTCACAGCCTCAGATAGAGACAAGGGCAGCAATGCCCTGGTGCATTACAGCATCATGAGTGGCAACGCTCGGGGACAGTTTTACTTAGATGCCCAGACTGGGGCTCTGGACGTGGTGAGCCCTCTTGACTATGAGACGACCAAGGAATACACCCTACGGGTTCGGGCACAGGATGGCGGCCGCCCCCCCCTCTCCAACGTCTCCGGCTTGGTGACAGTGCAGGTCCTGGATATCAATGACAATGCTCCCATCTTCGTCAGCACCCCCTTCCAGGCTACTGTCCTGGAGAGTGTTCCCTTAGGCTACCTGGTTCTCCATGTCCAGGCCATCGATGCTGATGCTGGTGACAATGCCCGCCTGGAATACCGCCTTGCGGGGGTCGGGCATGACTTCCCCTTCACCATCAACAATGGCACAGGCTGGATCTCCGTGGCTGCTGAGCTGGACCGGGAAGAGGTTGATTTCTACAGCTTTGGAGTAGAAGCCCGCGACCATGGCACCCCAGCACTCACTGCCTCGGCCAGTGTCAGCGTGACCATCCTGGATGTCAATGACAATAACCCGACCTTTACCCAACCAGAGTACACGGTGCGGCTTAACGAGGATGCGGCCGTGGGCACCAGCGTGGTGACGGTGTCGGCCGTGGACCGTGATGCCCACAGTGTCATCACCTACCAGATCACCAGCGGCAACACCCGAAACCGCTTCTCCATCACCAGCCAGAGTGGGGGGGGGCTGGTGTCCCTCGCCCTGCCGCTGGACTACAAACTGGAGCGGCAATACGTGCTGGCTGTTACTGCCTCCGATGGCACACGACAGGACACGGCACAAGTGGTGGTGAATGTCACCGACGCTAACACCCATCGTCCCGTATTTCAGAGCTCTCACTACACGGTGAATATTAACGAGGACCGGCCAGCAGGCACCACGGTGGTGCTGATCAGTGCCACAGATGAGGACACAGGTGAGAATGCCCGCATCACCTACTTTATGGAGGACAGCATCCCCCAGTTCCGCATCGATGCAGACACAGGTGCTGTCACCACCCAGGCCGAGCTGGATTACGAGGACCAGGTGTCCTACACCCTGGCTATCACTGCCCGGGACAATGGCATTCCCCAGAAGTCTGACACCACCTACCTGGAGATCCTGGTGAATGATGTGAATGACAACGCCCCTCAGTTTCTGCGGGACTCCTACCAGGGCAGTGTCTATGAGGATGTGCCCCCCTTCACCAGTGTCCTGCAGATCTCAGCCACTGACCGTGATTCTGGCCTTAATGGCAGGGTCTTCTACACCTTCCAAGGAGGCGATGATGGAGATGGTGACTTTATTGTAGAGTCCACGTCAGGCATTGTGCGAACACTGCGGAGGCTGGATCGTGAAAATGTGGCCCAGTACATCTTGCGGGCATATGCAGTGGACAAGGGGATGCCTCCAGCTCGCACGCCCATGGACGTGACGGTCACTGTGTTGGATGTGAACGACAATCCACCTGTTTTTCAGCAGGATGAGTTTGATGTGTTTGTGGAAGAGAACAGCCCCATTGGGCTGGCTGTGGCCCGGGTCACAGCCACGGACCCTGACGAAGGCACTAACGCCCAGATCATGTACCAGATCGTGGAGGGCAACATCCCTGAGGTCTTCCAGCTGGACATCTTCTCTGGGGAGCTGACCGCTCTGGTGGACTTGGACTACGAGGACCGGCCTGAATACATCCTGGTCATCCAGGCCACGTCGGCTCCCCTGGTGAGCCGGGCTACAGTGCACGTCCGCCTGCTTGACCGCAATGACAACCCACCGGTGCTGGGCAACTTTGAGATTCTTTTCAACAACTATGTCACCAACCGCTCGAGCAGCTTCCCGGGGGGTGCCATCGGCCGGGTGCCTGCCCACGACCCTGACATCTCCGACAGCCTGACTTACAGCTTCGAGCGGGGAAACGAACTCAGCCTGGTCCTGCTCAACGCGTCCACGGGCGAGCTGAGGCTGAGTCGGGCGCTGGATAACAACCGACCTCTGGAGGCCATCATGAGCGTGCTGGTGTCAGGTAAGGAGGGGCCCAGGCGACGTGGGGATGGGGGTGGCCCGTGGGGGAGGGCCTGCAGAGCCATTCAAGGAGGAACCGCTGACCCGCCTCTGTCCCCGGTACTGGCCCGGCAGTTGAGGGGTGAGAAGCAGCTTGGGAAGGAGCCCTAGAAATCCTGGCAGCTGTGCTGGCCCTGCCCGCTGCCCCAGGCTGGGCTGGGCTGCTTCGGTGGGCCGCCCCCTGCCTACCAGCCTGTGACGTGGTGGGGGAAGTGTTATGAGGCTGCCCTGGTGACGGCTGCCAAGAATTGTGAAAAAAGGCGCGTGGAGGACTGGGGTCCCGGAGAGCTGGGGGAGGGATGGAGAGGACCGTGGCCAGGAGAGGCGAGCCGGCTGCTCAGCGCCCCTTCACGCCCGCCCACCGGGGTCCCCCTGTGATCTCATACAGCCTCTGACAGAGCTGAGGCCGTGGGGCACAGGGTTGCCACTTCGGGGTCAGGACCCTGCAGTCGGGCCCCTTCTGGCTCCCGGCTGAGCCGCAGACCGGCTGAGGGGGACTTTGTCTAGGACATTCTTTTCCCTCCAGGCAGAAAGAGCCCGGCCCGGCTCCCCCTTCAGAGCTCCCACAGGAAGTGAGGCCACAGCTCATTGTCTCTCTCCAAACAGACCCCACTGTCAGAGGTTGTGGTTCGGGGTCCGGCTTGGGGGAGGGGCTGCAAGCCCGGGGCAGGCTGCAGGCTTCCGGGCCCCCTTGCTGCCCCACGGGCTGGCTGTTGTTAGACGCCAGGCCTTCCCTGCGGGCTGTGAGAGCCTGGGCTCAGGGGATGGGGTGTGGGGACCGCAATGAGCCAGGGGACTGGCGGCCTCTGAGGGCAGAGCCCCCTGATCCAGTGGCGAGAGAACAGAATCCTGGGGCATGGGAGCCTGGCCCGGACCTAGGCCGGGCATTCCAGCTGCTTGGCCAAGCGCTCAGCCTGCAGACTCCCTGGACAGAAGGGCTGGGGGAGGAGAGTTGGGGTGGGGACGACATCCTGTCTCTTCTGTCAGCTACAGGGAGTGGGCAGCAGCAGCAGCAAGGAGGGGGCCAGCCCCAGGTTGCTGAACCCCTTCCCCAAGCCTGGGAACAACTGGGACCCTCATGAGGGCTCACTGTTTGCTGTGCCCTGGGGATGGGTGGGTCAGGGTACCCTCACTCCAGACACATCAGGGAGGGGAGAAAGAGAAGAGCCTGCCGGGCCTCACTTCCACTCTGGGGAGTCTGGGCCAGGATGGGAGTGAGAGGCGTGCAAGACACAGGGTGTGGCTTCAGCACCTCCCCTCCACTCATGGTCCTTCCAGGGACGCATGACTCCCCTCCCCAATCCTCAGGTGGCCATGGGAGCCAGGGCACATGAGCTTTTAGAGGTCACGGACAAGCCTCTGTGCATCTTGAAGCCTCAGTTTCTCTCCAGGAGGAGTAAGTGGGAGCTGGAGCTCCCCTGTCTCATCCTTCTCTGTGCTGGGAGGCAGGGGGAAGGAGTGGAGAGGAAGGGCCTCTCCCTCCTGTCCATTCCCAGTCCGCCCTAGGTGATGGAGGGATGGGCAGAGGCCCCACCCAGCCTTCGTGCTCCTACTAGAGCAGAGCCCCAGACCTCGGCTCCCCTAGAATAGAGGGGGAGGCCTCAGCTGACCCTCCAGCCCTAGCCCCACCCTCTCCCCTCAGCCCTGACCCTTGGAGGCAGTCACCACGGCAACCCCAAAGTTCAGGCAGGCTGGGGTGAGGGGGATTGACTCCTACTGCCCCTTTGTTTTCCTTCTCTTGTTCTTTGTCTCTTCTTTCTTTCCCGCTTCTGCCCCTGGGGGCCCTTCTGCACTGCCCCCTCCATTGCCCTCTCCCCATCTCCTGTGTGACTCGCTCCTGCTTTCCCACTTTCTCCACTGCTGGCTCTTTTCCTGGGCCTTTGTCTTCCCCTGTTTGGTCTCTGTGTTTATGCCTCTCTGATTTCCCCCTCTCTTGTTCCCTGTGGCTGCAGCTGCCCCAGCTTGGGCCGGATGGCTCCCCTGAAGCCTGAATTCTCCTTGCCTCTTCCTTACCCTGCTAGGACACACAGGAGCTCCTGTCCATGGCCTGGTCATTCCCCAGAGTGGCAGACCCCCTCCAGGCCTACAACTCCCACTGGCACATCTGCCAGGGGAAGAGGGGCTTGGAGTCTGATTCTGCCACAGTCTGGGACTTGGCACTTTTCCAGGTGTGGCAGGTTGGGTTCTAGACACAGGTGGGGTTTCCTGGAGTCAGGCCCATCCCAACCCTTTTCTTCCCAGGAGGATGGCTCAGGTAATGCACCCCCCCACCCCTGTTTCCACCGTTGCCTTTGGCACCTGAGGGGTGACCCAGGTCAAGGCAGGAGAGAGGAACAAAGAAGAAGCAGAGAGCCGTAGGTTGACTGCTGGGATGGGGGACAATAGCAGAGGGGGCAGGTGGCCACAGATGGTGGACCAGATGGGAAGCAACAGAGACACACTGGGCAAGGGGCACAGGCGGGGCCTGGGATGACGGAGGGGAGACATAGGGAGGAGTGCTTGTTCCCAGGGCTGAGTGGTGGTGAGGTTTCTCTTGACTGCCCCCTCCCCTCCCTGATTAGTTAGAAGTACTCTGTGTGGACTCTTGGGCTGCATTCTGCCTGGAGGGACTATCCCGCCAAGGAATTACTGGGCACTAGGTACACAAGAGCCCTGTGCCAGCTCCATAACTAAGTGCAGGGGGGTCTGAAAGAGGGAGAAAAGTAGAGCCTGAGGTCATAAATCTGGGCAGGCTTCCTGGAAAAGGTGAGTTTAGAGTGGGTTAGAAAACCAGGAGGGCCGTGGGCTGGTGTCTGGATAGGCCATGTAGGAAGGAACAGCTTGTTCAGTAGCAGCAAGTCAAGAGAAGGAGGAGCAAAAGTGAGTGATGACAAACAGGCTTGCTGGTGAGAGCAGGCGGGCCTTGCATTCTCAAGCAATGAGGCTGGAGGGCAGGTGGGCAGTGGGCCGAGGACATGGCTGAGATGGGTGTCTGGCTTTAGCCTTCCCAGCCGCCAGCACAGTAAGCCACCTCAAGTCGCTGTGACACAGAAGCAGGATCTGTTCCCAGATCCCTTTCCTACTCCCACCCCACCCCAGAAACACCAACTCCTGTCCCATTCCTGCTAGGGTGTCCTTTTTAATAGCTACCTGGGCCCCTCCTGCTGTGTTTCAAAGACCATTTCTTCATTATGGAGACCAAATAAATTCTCAATGAACATCTTACTGAACACCTACTATGTGTAGGACATTGTAGTAAATAAAAAATATGAATATCCCTTATAGCCCTGCCAAGCCATTTCCCACTCCCCTTGGCCTCCAGCTTTCATTTTGAGCTAAATAAAATCCATTGCCATGTATTTGTGCGTTCAGGTGTGTATGGTATTTCGGGGCTTAGGGTGTGTGGGTGGAGTGAGATGCCAGAGTGTTAGTACTTAGCTGTTTATAAGTGAGTGTGTGGCCTGGGGGTGTGGCAGGCACTCGGCTGTAATGCGGTTAGCCAAGTGGGCGATGAGTAGCCAGAGGCCCTAGGGCCGGAGGAGAGGTCAGCCCAGTGGGGCTCTGTCTGGGGCTCAGGGTGGAGAGCCGCCCAGGCCCTTCCATCTCTGACCCCCAGAACGCCACAGCATCAGGCCAGTGGGCGGTGCTACCACCCATAAGGTGGCTCAGCTGGATTTCCTGGGGTGGAGCCCCACAGGCTACCCTCTGCAGCCCAGAGAGTTGGGCGGGAAGAATGCTTTGTGTGGGGCGTTGCCATGGGGATAGCAGGCCTGAGCCCAAGCAGCCATGGGGCTCAGTGGGAGGGGGACTGGGTGGCCCACTGACCCAGTTCACCCTCCATTCTCTACTGCAGTGGGGGAGGGGGAACATGGCCAGGGTCAGAGTTATGGTAGTGTTGAGAAATAGAGGCTGAGGGGGCAGAAGGATTATATCTGTGGGTCTCTCATGGTGCTCTGGGCCCTGTAGGAAGGTAAGAAAAAGGCGAAATAAGATTCTTGTGCAGGAAGGCACCTGGTCTGGTATAAGGGAGCAGGACCTGTGGCTTGGGCAGCGAAAGGTGCACAAATATTAAAAGATGTGCCCGTGCTTCACAACAGAGGGTTTCTGGGAAGTATGCAATGAGAAGTTCTGAAAATCAGTCCCCTTAAGTGCCCATGTGGGCTGAGCCATCACAGAGTGACTCTCCCTCAGATGAGGTACACATACCTCCTAGGGCACCTTTATGCCAATTAGAAAAGAGGACCCTTTATTGGCAACTGGGCAATGCAGGAGTGTGCAGGTGGGATTTCAGCCCGCACTCACTCCCTCGTCCGGCTGCTCCTGCCCAGGGCCAGGTCTATGGCTTGGCAACCCTGCCCTCCCCAGGTGCTGACCGTCTCACCTCTCCGCAGACGGCGTGCACAGTGTGACCGCTCAGTGCGCACTGCGCGTCACCATCATCACCGACGAGATGCTCACGCACAGCATCACGCTGCGCCTGGAGGACATGTCACCCGAGCGCTTCCTGTCGCCCCTACTGGGTCTCTTCATCCAGGCCGTGGCCGCCACGCTGGCCACACCTCCAGACCACGTGGTGGTCTTCAACGTGCAGCGGGACACCGACGCCCCGGGCGGCCACATCCTCAATGTGAGCCTGTCGGTGGGCCAGCCGCCAGGCCCCGGGGGCGGGCCTCCCTTCCTGCCTTCTGAGGACCTGCAGGAGCGCCTGTACCTCAACCGCAGTCTGCTCACGGCCATCTCGGCGCAGCGCGTGCTGCCCTTCGACGACAACATCTGTCTGCGCGAGCCCTGCGAGAACTACATGCGCTGCGTGTCGGTGCTGCGCTTCGACTCCTCCGCGCCCTTCATCGCCTCCTCCTCCGTGCTCTTCCGGCCCATTCACCCAGTCGGGGGGCTGCGCTGCCGCTGCCCGCCTGGCTTCACGGGCGACTACTGCGAGACGGAGGTGGACCTCTGCTACTCGCGGCCCTGCGGCTCCCACGGCCGCTGCCGCAGCCGTGAGGGTGGCTACACCTGCCTCTGCCGCGATGGCTACACCGGTGAGCCCTCACCTAGGGAGGGGGACCCCTGGGGGCGGCTCTGGGGGGCTAATGCCGCGGTGCCAGCACAATCAGGCTAAGGACAGGGGTGGCGTCGTTCTTTTCCAGAGTAAGGTACAGGGTACACTGGCCATTCACAAGTCCCACTTGCTCTTTCACAGCCACCTATTGAGGAAGGCAGAGAGGGGAGCCCTTCTTCTCGGCCACCTACCCACCCCCCACCCCCCACCCCCAGGTGGTGTAACTGAGGTCAGCTCTAGCTCTAGAGCCAAGCTGCTTGCATTTGTATCCCAGCTTTGACAATACTAGCTGGGTGACCTTGGGCAAGTTACTTAACCTCTCTGTGCCTTAGTATTTTTAAGTGGATGATGAGTATTTTTAAGTGGATGATGAGTATTTTTAAGTGGAGGATGGTGGTTGTGAGGACTGATTTAATACGGGTAAAGAGCTGGCCTGTAGGAAGTGTTGGCTGTGATTTAAGGGAACGCTGAGATCAGGTGACTTGCTCCAGGTCTCATCTGGATTAGAGATGAGGCTGGGCCTAGTACCTGATCTCTCCCCACTGCTGAGTGAGTTACCTTTCTGAGCTGCTGCAAGTGCTTTTCTCCCTAGGTATTGAGGGGAAGGCACAGAAGAGCTGGGGAAACTGGAGGGTTTGGGTGTGGGGATAGTGGTTTTCAGATTATCGCACCTGTGTGTGACCCTGAACAGAATAGCCTCACCCTTGCCCAGGTGTGTAAAACAGGGTCCTGACCAAGAGGGCTCCCTGTTGGCCTGTTTCCAGGGGTCTTTACACATCCTGTCCCAAGCCTCTCCCTGGGATGCTCACTGCCTCTGCTTTGTGCTCCTGACCCCTCCCTGCAGGCTCCCGTTTTTCCTCAGGACATCCCCTTCTCTCCTCCATGGGCCCTTCCTTCCCAGATGCCTTAGGGCTTGCTCCCTCTCCTCCAGAGCTATGCCCACTGGCTCTGCCAGCAGTGGTAGGCAAGCCCCACTGCCACCCCTGCTGCATCTTCCTGCCCAGAACTTGCCAGACTTGACTCCTCTCAGCTGCTACTGTGGGTGGAGGGGCGGGTGGGGAGCAGAGGGGTGGGCTTGGGGGAGGGGAAGGAAGTCTTTGTCCAGGAGGATGGGGTAGGGGGGTGCTTAGAGTAGGCGAACAACAGTTTCCATGGAAACTAGAGCCTGTCACTAGGCACTGGAGCTGAGAACCTATCTCTAGAATCTGGGAATGGGGAGGGAGAGAAAAGGGTGGATTTTTCCATCTGATATTGGAATTTTCATCTCCTCCATTGAATCCTGGTCTGCTCCCAGGGCTCAGTTCCCTACTCTCTCAGCATCTCCCAAGTGCACAGAGGTCCTCAGTCTGGACCGCAGGGCTCAGGGTGGGAGTTCCCTGCCCCATTTCTGGAAAGTCCCCAGCTTCCTACCCACACCATCCCATAACTACGACAAATCCAAGTGGAAGCCTGGTCTTATCCCCAGGGAGGGAAACTGATCTTGGCGCCTGACAGGGACAAAAGCACCAGTGGGAGGGAGGGAGGAGGCAGGGGTTGGCACCAGCCCTCATGCTGTCCTGCAGGCCCTTCCCTCCATGTGCATTCACCCCTGAAGGGGCCAGAACACCCCCAAGCTTGCTTGGTAGCCATGACACCAAAGGCCGCTAGGACCTGGCCCTTATAATCAGGGATCTCGTGGGCCTGTGCTCTCGAGGTCCAAACGGGTATGGAAGGGACTGGGAGCCTCAAGGAACTCGCAGGACAGCCGTATATGGGATTGTGGTGAGAACAGCCCAGTGCGCCACGCACAGCACAGAATGGCTGAGTTTGCACATGAGAGGAAATGGGGATGCCTGGGAGAGTTTGGGGATATTATGGGGGTCACAAGAGACCACGGAGGGATCACTGGATGCAAAGGAGTCGCAGTTCCCCAGGCACTTGGGGCTCACCTGCCTTACCTCTTGCCCAGGTGAGCACTGTGAGGTGAGTGCCCGCTCAGGCCGTTGCACCCCGGGTGTCTGCAAGAATGGGGGCACCTGTGTCAACCTGCTGGTGGGCGGCTTCAAGTGCGACTGCCCATCCGGAGACTTTGAGAAGCCCTTCTGCCAGGTGACCACGCGCAGCTTCCCCGCCCGCTCCTTCATCACCTTCCGGGGCCTGCGCCAGCGCTTCCACTTCACCCTGGCCCTCTCGTGAGTTCCTGGGTGCTGGGGGTAGGGGCCGGGGTTGGGGGGGAGTCCGGTGCCTCCTGTTCTGCGGACGAGGTGGGAAGTCAGGCAGCAAAAGTGCCCAGAAGAGGTTGTTGGCAGAGCCAGGTCTGCACTTGGAATTGCCTGTGCAGTTGGCCAGCAGGCCTCCTTCACCCACCAGGGCCGTCTACGCTCCTCCCACCCCACCCTCAAGGGTGGGAGCTAGGATGCCAGGGTTTTGCTTCTGGTCCTGGTTTGGGCTCATCTTCCACACTCTAGCCACATGGCCCATAGCCTCAGCCAAGGAGTCAGCCCTCTGGAGAGTCCTGAGTAGGATCAGGGCTGGTTAGGTGGCTGGGGTGCTGGCATCCAGGTGGGTGCCCCACTGCGTGCCTCCATCGCCCACTCCTACTCAGGTTTGCCACCAAGGAGCGTGATGGGTTGCTGTTGTACAATGGACGCTTCAACGAGAAGCATGACTTTGTGGCCCTCGAGGTGATCCAGGAGCAGGTCCAGCTCACCTTCTCTGCAGGTGATCCCGCTTGCCCCATGTCCTTGCCCATCTCCTAGAGGCCCCGCGTCTCTCGGCCCTTGAGCCCAAGTCACACACTCTCCCAGCCAGATCGGGGCCCAGCCCAACCATGTGCATCCCCTCCCCATTCCCAGCCCTCATCTGGTGTCCCAGCTCACCTGGGTCCTTTCCCCAGGGGAGTCGACCACCACCGTGTCCCCGTTCGTGCCCGGAGGGGTCAGTGACGGCCAGTGGCACACAGTGCAGCTGAAGTACTACAATAAGGTGGGTGTGGGAGGGGTCAAGGATCTGGAGGGTTCTGTCCTTGGCTCAGGTGCTCACCCAGACCTGGGTGGCACTGCCTCCCCAGGGGCTGGTCATGGCACTTCTGGATGAAAGGGGGGAAGGGAGGGGTGGAACTTGCCACCTTGCTGGGCATTCCCATTCCGCTGGGTGGTGTAGATGCTTCCTGTTCTATTAGGCAGAAACTTGAGTAGACGTTGAGGAAGGTAAAGCACGTAAGTCATGTGAGCACACAGCAGTGTGCATGTGTGTTTGTGTACACACACACGTATATGTGGGTGTGTGTGTACACACAGGGGGTGAGTTGGTGCCTGGCCCATGACCTGAGTGGCTCTTGCCCACTCTTTCCCATCTCTGCCCTTCCGTGTCCACAGCCGCTGTTGGGTCAGACAGGGCTCCCGCAGGGCCCATCCGAGCAGAAGGTGGCTGTGGTGACCGTGGATGGCTGTGACACAGGGGTGGCCCTGCGCTTTGGAGCTGTGCTGGGCAACTACTCCTGTGCTGCCCAGGGCACCCAGGGTGGCAGCAAGAAGTAAGCAGGGGAGAGGGCTGGGGCTGCGGTGAGGCGTGGGCCAGTCAGGGAGGGAGGGTTGTAGGGGGGCCTTTGGGGGCCCTGAAATGGGGACCAGTTCAGACGGGGGTCTTCCCTCACCTTGCTTCCCTCTGCCCCTGCTCAGCCGTCTGCGGGGGCTGGGGTGGGCGGCGGCAGCGGGCAGGATTGGGGGACTAGAGCCGGGCCTCGTGCAGCAGTCCGGGGAGGGGCGGGTATCAGATGAGAGCAGCTCCGGGTTGAGGCTCCCCTTCCCCTGGCTGCTCTGCAGGGCCCCTTGGGCTCCTGGCCTGGCGGCAGGGCTCAGGGAGGAAGAAGAGCCGGAAGCACCCCACTCTCCCTCATGTCGCAGCCATTTTCGCTCCCCCAGGTCTCTGGACCTGACAGGGCCCCTGCTGCTCGGCGGGGTGCCTGACCTGCCTGAGAGCTTCCCTGTCCGAACCCGGCACTTCGTGGGCTGCATGAGGAACCTGCAGGTGGACAGCCGCCACGTCGACATGGCCGACTTCATTGCCAACAATGGCACCGTGCCCGGTATGGGAGCTGGCGTAGGGGCGAGGCCAGGGGCCCTATGCAGAGAGGAGGGGTGTGCCTGCTGCGGGGACCCCTGCACGTGGCGGGTCTCGGAGCCCCTTCCAGCCACTGCCACAGGTTTTCTGTTGGGAGCCTCCACCTGAGCGCCCTTCTCTCCACTCTAGGCTGCCCTGCCAAGAAGAACGTGTGTGACAGCAACACTTGCCACAATGGGGGCACCTGTGTGAACCAGTGGGATGCCTTCAGCTGCGAGTGCCCTCTGGGCTTCGGGGGCAAGAGCTGTGCCCAGGGTAGGGGGGCAGCCCTCAGAGGTCGGGGCCTGGGAGCTGTCAGCAGCGCTGGGAACGCTGGCAGGGTCTGGACAGGCACTGGGCAGGGCCCAGCTGAGCTGGGCTGTGGGTAGAAAAGCGTGTCTGGGCAGAGCCCTGAGAGGGTAGCACGGGAGACAAAGGGCCCAGTCAGAGGCAGGCCTGGGCACAGTGTGGTGCGGGCCCAGGGCAGGTGAATGGTCTGGGGGGCGGGGCTGCCGTGGAGAGTGGGCACTAGGAGGGACAGTGCCCTGCCTCCCAGGGAGCCGCCCCTGCTGAGCATCATACCCCCTGGGGCACTTGGGCGCTCCGCCTCTCAGAGTCTGCCTTTATCTGTCTCCCCAGAAATGGCCAACCCGCAGCGCTTCCTGGGCAGCAGCCTGGTGGCCTGGCATGGCCTCTCGTTGCCAATCTCTCAGCCCTGGCACCTCAGCCTCATGTTCCGCACACGCCAGGCCGACGGCGTCCTGCTGCAGGCTGTCACCAGGGGGCGCAGCACCATCACCCTGCAGGTGATGCAGAGAGGGGTGGGGCAAGCGGGCCCTGGCCAGGGTTGGTCAGAGATGGCTGGGCGGGGCCTTTCCCTGGAAAGAAAAGGCAGCTAGGTTCGTTTGGTGGATCACTGCTGCCATCTCTTGGGCCCAAGGGAAATAATACCTTTTCCTCTCCGGCCTCAGCTGGGCAGCAGGATGGGTTTGGTGGTCCAGGAAGGAGGACGGTGGGCTGGAAGAAGAGCCGATTAAGGCAGTCTGCTGACCCTCTTTTCTTCTGGTGCCAGCTTCAGGAGGGCCACGTGGTGCTGAGCGTGGAGGGCACTGGGCTCCAGGCCTCGTCTCTCCGGCTGGAGCCAGGCCGGGCCAATGATGGCGACTGGCACCATGCACAGCTGGCACTGGGAGCCAGTGGGGGCCCCGGCCACGCCATCCTGTCCTTCGACTATGGGCAGCAGCGGGCAGAGGGCAATCTGGGCCCCCGGCTGCATGGGCTACACCTGAGCAACATTACCGTCGGGGGAGTGCCTGGGCCGGCCCGTGGTGTGGCCCGCGGCTTCCGGGGCTGTTTGCAGGTAAGCCTCCTGCCCTGCCTTCTCATCTCCAATAGCTGGAGGCTGGAGGCCTGCTCCACAAAGGGCCAACACTACCTTGTCCCTCCCAGGGTGTTCGGGTAAGCGAGACGCCCGAGGGTGTTAGCAGTCTGGATCCCAGCCGTGGGGAAAGCGTCAATGTGGAGCCAGGCTGTAGCCTGCCAGACCCCTGTGACTCGAACCCATGTCCTGCCAACAGCTATTGCAGTGACGACTGGGACAGCTATTCCTGCAGCTGCGATCCAGGTATGCCAGGGATCCAGGGAAATGGGGCAGGTTAGCAAGTGCGGGGCGGCGACGGTTCACTCTGGCTCAGCCGTGTGACCTGGGGCTAGTCACATCAACTCTCTGAACCTCTTCTCCTGCACTACAAAGCCAGCGCCAGCTGGTATAGCTGCTCAGAATAGAAGATGGATGAAGGCAGGTTTGAAGAAAGTGCCAGGGGAAGGTGGGGATTGAGCCTCTCCTGTCCTTCTGGTCCCAGGTTACTATGGTGACAACTGTACTAACGTGTGTGACCTGAACCCATGTGAGCATCAGTCCGTGTGTACCCGAAAGCCCAGTGACCCCCATGGCTATATCTGCGAGTGTCCCCAAAATTACCTTGGGCCATACTGTGAGACCAGGTAAGTGGACCATTGCAGGCAGCTGCAGGTCCCAGTGGCACTGCCTGTGTCTGGTGTGTCCCTCAGAGCACTGAGAACCTGGCTGAGCCGCAGCCAGGCTCAGAAGGGCCACACGTGGCTACACCAGACGGGTGGCAGAGGGAGCCCATTTCTGCCTGGTCCTTCTCCGCAGGATTGACCAGCCTTGCCCCCGAGGCTGGTGGGGACACCCCACGTGTGGCCCGTGCAACTGTGACGTCAGCAAAGGCTTCGATCCGGACTGCAACAAGACAAGCGGCGAGTGCCACTGCAAGGTGACAGCCCCGGCCTAGGCCTCCACAGCGGCTGCCTTGGCCTCTGTTCTGTACCTCCTGGGCCCTTGCGGGGGGCAGTGAAGGAAGCCTCCCCGCAGAGAGCTGAGGGCTATGTGCCTTTGCTCCACTAGGGCGGGCAAGGGGCTGTTTGTCCTCGTGTGTCTGGGGTGTGGGGCGTCCAGGACCTATACTTAACCAGGGAGCTCTGGGTCAGCTATACTGGTTGTTTGCAGCCTGTTCTGATTGGTGTCTCATTGATAGATTAAACTCCAAAACATTACCAGTTGTTACATATTTTGAATGTACCATTCTTGGTGGGGACCTGAGGTCAGGGAGCTTCTCTCCAGAGGGGCCACAGTGAAGGATCCATGAGCATCCAGGGAAGAGAGCCTGAGCCAGTGACCCCATCCTCCCTCTTCCCTCCCAGGAGAACCACTACCGGCCCCTTGGCAGCCCTGCCTGCCTGCTGTGTGACTGCTACCCCACGGGCTCTCTGTCCCGAGTCTGTGACCCTGAGGATGGCCAGTGTCCATGCAAGCCAGGTGTCATTGGGCGCCAGTGTGATCGCTGTGACAACCCTTTTGCTGAGGTCACCACCAACGGCTGTGAAGGTAGGGCTCTTGCGGTAGATGGGTGGCCCTCCCTGCTGTGTGCCAGGCCCTCGTGTCCCAGGGAGGCCAGGAGCAGGGGCTGGTTGCAGGCCTGAGGTTGCACAGGGAGGGCTGGGGAGCCTGGCCAGAGCTGTAGGGGGACAGTTGCTCCTGAGTGACGGTGTGTGCTTCCCTGCAGTGAATTATGACAGCTGCCCACGGGCCATCGAGGCTGGGATCTGGTGGCCCCGTACCCGCTTCGGGCTGCCTGCTGCTGCCCCCTGCCCCAAAGGCTCCTTTGGTAGGTGCTGGAGGCCCAGAATGTGAGACTGAGGACTTTGCCTTTCATCAGTGGGGTGAGGGTGGGGAGCCCCTGGCTACTGATCATAGGACCCCACTTTCCAGCCTCCAGGTCCTGGGGACTCCATATCCCATGCTCCCTTGGCTCACTGTTCCCCTGCTCCCAAAGTTGCCTAAATGAAAGGTGCCTATACCTTGGACTCATAACAAAAGTGCTAAAAAACCTGCAGTGTGCGTGGCACAGGGCTGGGTGTTAGAGATTCAAAGATGAGTCACACAGCGTTCCCGTCCTCAGCTCACCACCTAGTACTGGAATTATGCCACTAGAAAGATGGTCTGGGGAGTAGGGGAGGTGAGGTGCTGTCCCAGGGGACCCAGCCGCAGGATGGGGGCTGGCGCTGGTCCTTGGATTGACGATGAGCAGAGTTCAGAAGTAGAGAGTGAGGGGCAGAGAGCTCAAGGTGGTGGCTGGAGAGGGACAGCCACGTCTGGGGGCTCGAGGGGACCACGTGCCCTGTGCTCCTGTAGCCCTTGTTTGGGCTGATCCTACAGAGGTTTTGGATCTGGTGTTCTCCACACGCGTCTCCCTGTTTTCACCTGCAGTACGGGATGGCAGGGCCCTTGTTTGGTTGTCGCCTGTCTCTGGTCCATGAGGGGCTGGCCCCCAGCAGAACTCAGCCAGGTCTCGGCAGCCTCCTGTGTCTCTCCCTGAGGCCTGCCCTCCTGGCTGCCTTCCCCCAGGGACTGCTGTGCGCCACTGTGACGAGCACAGAGGGTGGCTCCCCCCAAACCTCTTCAACTGCACATCAGTTACCTTCTCAGAGCTGAAGGGCTTTGTAAGTGGAACTTCTCATCTCCATCTCCTTACCCCCACCCCCTGCCCTCGCCCGGTATGACCTGCCCGCCTCCCCAACTTTGAGAAAGGGGACTCTGGAATTCCAGCTCCTGTCTCCCAGGGCCCCCGCCTGGAGGCCATTTCTCCCCTTTCCTGAGTCCTTTTACTCTAGAGTTCAGTTCTACTCTCTGGGTACCTCACTCCTGTGCTGACCCCCCAGCCTATCTTGGTCCCAGGCTGAGCGGCTGCAGCGAAACGAGTCAGGCCTGGACTCGGGGCGCTCCCAGCGGCTGGCCCTGCTTCTGCGTAATGCTACCCAACACACGGCTGGCTACTTCGGCAGTGACGTCAAGGTGGCCTACCAGCTGGCCACTCGGCTACTGGCCCACGAGAGCACCCAGCGAGGCTTCGGGCTGTCTGCCACACAGGATGTGCACTTCACCGAGGTGGGGCTTGGAGGGGGCAGGAATGGCTGGGTGGGTGGAGGTCACAGTGACTGAGCCTGCTCCTAGCCACCGGGGGGCAAAGTGGGGGGCACTCCCCACCCCCGCCTTTGGGGAGCTCCCAGCCGGCATGAGGCCCCCATAAGACCCCCTGAGCCATGGCCCAGCATATGGGTAATTTAGAGCACCTCTTCCTAACCCTTTTCATAGCAAGGCGCCCGTAGAAAATAATGTTTGTACTGGGGCCTGGTCTGATCAGGCTTCTCAGAGGAGAGGCCCTGCCCATCGTGCCAGGACAGGGAGGAACCAGCATCTGA
This sequence comes from Eschrichtius robustus, assembly GCF_028021215.1. Lineage (NCBI taxonomy): Eukaryota > Metazoa > Chordata > Mammalia > Artiodactyla > Eschrichtiidae > Eschrichtius > Eschrichtius robustus. The sequence goes on from NC_090826.1 coordinate 96,276,939, forward strand.
TAACATCTGTGTGGGAAACTCTTATTAGAGACTGAGGAAGAAGGATTAGAGGGAGGGCATGGTGGGGGGCGAGCCAGGGCTGGTCTAGGTACAGGCTGGGGCCTGGTGGTGGGGACGAGGAGTGAGGCTGCAGGCACAGCCCACGGTGACCGTGCCCTCCCCCAGAATCTGCTGCGGGTAGGCAGCGCCCTCCTGGATGCAGCCAACAAGCGGCACTGGGAGCTGATCCAGCAGACAGAGGGTGGCACCGCCTGGCTGCTCCAGCACTATGAGGCCTACGCCAGTGCCCTGGCCCAGAACATGCGGCACACCTACCTAAGCCCCTTCACCATCGTCACGCCCAACATCGGTGAGGCTGCTGCCCGGGTGGGAGGGCTCAGGGAGAGTCTCTGGTAAGGGCGGCCGTGCCAGGGGCCTGCCCACCTCACCGGGGGTCTGACCTGTGACCTCTCCCTAGTCATCTCTGTAGTTCGCCTGGACAAGGGGAACTTCGCTGGGGCCAAGCTGCCCCGCTACGAGGCACTGAGAGGGGAGCGGCCCCCGGACCTTGAGACAACGGTCATTCTGCCTGAGTCCGTCTTCAGAGGTCAGTGGGGGCCAACGGGTGGGTCAGGGGCCAGGCCGGGGCATCTGTGCAGGACCCAGCTGAGTGGACAGTGTCCCCATCCCAGAAATGGCCCCTGTGGTCAGGCCCGCGGGCCCTGGAGAGGCCCAGGAGCCAGAGGAGCTGGCACGGCGTCAGCGGCGGCACCCGGAGCTGAGTCAGGGTGAGGCGGTGGCCAGTGTCATCATCTACCGCACCCTGGCCGGGCTGCTGCCCCATAACTACGACCCAGACAAGCGCAGCCTGAGGTGAGCCGCTGGGGAGACGAGGAGTGGGGTGGGGGGGCAGGTCGGGTGGGTGAGGCACAGAGAGGGGCCAGGGGTTGGGGGCATCTCAGAGTGATTAGGGGCGTCCTCCAGTCACGCGACTGCCGTGGTGACTGTGTGCCCACCTGCCCCGCGCCAGAGTTCCCAAACGCCCTGTCATCAACACGCCCGTGGTGAGCATCAGCGTCCATGACGACGAGGAGCTTCTGCCCCGTGCTTTGGACAAGCCAGTCACGGTGCAGTTCCGGCTGCTGGAGACGGAGGAGCGGACGAAGCCCATCTGTGTCTTCTGGAACCATTCGATCCTGTGAGCCTGCACTGCCCTGCCCCCAAGGCTTTGGGCGGAGAGCTCAGGCCCCTGGGCACCCCACCCTTCTTGTCTCCTGACCCTGCCTCCCTCACGCAGGGTCAGTGGCACAGGTGGCTGGTCAGCCCGAGGCTGCGAAGTCGTCTTCCGCAACGAGAGCCACGTCAGCTGCCAGTGCAACCACATGACGAGCTTCGCTGTGCTCATGGACGTGTCCAGGCGGGAGGTTGGACCCACCAGGGGTAGCTGCAGAGCTGGGGGTGGGAGCCAAGGGCACTGGACTAGGTGCTCAGGCCCCGCCCTTCCTAATCCCTCTGGCTCTCTGCCACCCACCCTGCAGAATGGGGAGATCCTGCCACTGAAGACGCTGACCTATGTGGCCCTAGGGGTCACCTTGGCTGCCCTACTGCTCACTTTCCTCTTCCTCACTATTCTGCGTGCCCTGCGCTCCAACCAGCACGGCATCCGACGGAACCTGACTGCCGCCCTGGGCCTAGCTCAGCTGGTCTTCCTCCTGGGAATCAACCAGGCTGACCTCCCTGTAAGATGTTCCTCCTCATGCAGAAACCTTCCCCAGTGTCCCGCCGTCACAGGCTCCCATATGCGTCCTCCCCAGTGGCCCCCTCAATCCCTGCTCCTGCAGTAGTGACTGATAAAGAGCCAGCCTAGTGCCTGGCCCACAGTTTCCGCCTCTCTAGCTCCCCCTTACTTCCCCAGCACCCGAGAGATACCTTCCTCTGGCCCAGACTCCCCCTGAAGCACCTCCCAACACCCAGGCTCTCCTCCCCTGTCTGGCGAGAGCAGGACCCACACTCTGGGTGTGCCTTGGTCACTGACTGGGCGCGGCCTGGGCCCTCAGTTTGCCTGCACAGTCATCGCCATCCTGCTGCACTTCCTGTACCTCTGCACCTTTTCCTGGGCTCTGCTGGAGGCCTTGCACCTGTACCGGGCGCTCACCGAGGTGCGCGACGTCAATGCCGGCCCGATGCGCTTCTACTACATGCTAGGCTGGGGTGTGCCCGCCTTCATCACAGGTACCCCCACCCCCGATCCTGGGCCTTGAGGTTCTACATCCCTAGGGCCTACGTCCATCTTCATGCCACCTTCTCCCACTCCCATCCCAGGCCCAGAGGCCCACATCCCTATGCCCGGGCCAGGTTCTCCACAAGTATCCCTCTGGTTTAACTCAGCTATTGACACCCCCACTCAGGGACAGGGTCCCCCATCCTGGAGAGGACGGCATGGACAGATGGTGGGCAGAAGCCTTCATCCCCTGCACCTGGCCCTAGGAGCCCACTTGACTGCCTGATTTCCAAGTCCCTGATCACCCCTTCCCCGCTGCTGTCACCAGGTCTAGCCGTGGGCCTGGACCCGGAGGGCTATGGGAACCCTGACTTCTGCTGGCTCTCCATCTATGATACGCTCATCTGGAGTTTCGCTGGCCCCGTGGCCTTTGCTGTCTCGGTAAGTGCTGGAAAGCGGCTGGGGGCGAGCAGGCTGTGACCTCAGGATCCCCTTTAGGAACTGCTGAGGCCTCCATAGGGTGGGGTGGAAGCTGTCTGTCCCCTGATGGTCCCCCTCACACGTCCCCCTCCCCTGCTAGATGAGTGTCTTCCTGTACATCCTGGCGGCCCGGGCGTCCTGTGCTGCCCAGCGGCAGGGCTTTGAGAAGAAAGGCCCTGTGTGAGTATGGGGTGTGGGTGCCCTGGCAGTGGACGGGCATCGGCACGGGAGGCCTCACGGCCAGACTCACAGCCCACCCCCTCCCCAGCTCGGGCCTGCGGCCCTCCTTCGCTGTCCTCCTGCTGCTGAGCGCCACGTGGCTACTGGCACTGCTCTCTGTCAACAGTGACACCCTCCTCTTCCACTACCTCTTTGCTGCTTCCAATTGCATCCAGGTACCTGGTCCGACCCATGCCCTGTGGGAGGCCGGTGGAATTGTAGGTGGGAAGTTTGGGTACGAGGTGCCTTAATAAGCACTTAGACACTTGCTGCTTCTTGCCTGTCAGGGCCCCTTCATCTTCCTCTCCTATGTGGTGCTTAGCAAGGAGGTCCGGAAAGCACTCAAGTTTGCCTGCAGCCACAAGCCCAGCTCTGACCCTGCTCTGACCACCAAGTCCACCCTGACCTCGGTGAGGGAGCCAGGGTCAGGGAGGTGAAGGGGTCATGGGGAGTTGAGGGGGAAGAGGCAGGAGGGACAAAGGCTGTGCGTTTGTCCCACTTCTTCTCCATCCTTACATCCTTTCCTGGAAGGAGGAAGGGGTGGTAAAATGGTATGTGTGGCCTTGGAAGAAGGGGCCTGGGGTCGGGGAGGGGTATTTTGACTTGAGAGAGATGGGAGCGGAGCTTAGAATAGATGAGGGAGTGACCAAGACAGGTAATCAGGTCATAAATGCCCCACACCTGAGAATCCCTTGTGCATCTTGGTAAATCTTCTGTCTCCCAGAATGCTCTCAGGAGATAATTCCTGGTGCCATCTTTTGCCAGCAAACCCTTATACAGCCGAGTCCAGGGTACTCGGGGTGCGTAGAACTGGCACAGCTATGGCAGAGCTACAACACTACTAGGCCCTGAAATGGGGGCAGCAAAGATGTGGGGCCTGTCTCTTCAGTCCTCGGCATGCGGGGGGGCGGGGGGTAGAACTTAGGGCAAGCTCCCTCGGCCCCTCCACTTTCCTGGGGCCACCTCTTCCGGCTCCCCCATGTACTGACCTCTCTGTTCCCTGCCTAGTCCTACAACTGCCCCAGCCCCTATGCAGATGGAAGGCTCTACCAGCCCTATGGAGACTCAGCAGGCTCTCTGCACAGCGCCAGTCGCTCAGGCAAGAGTCAGCCCAGCTACATCCCCTTCTTGCTGAGGTGAGCTCTGGTGATGGGACAGTTGGGGAGGGGAGAAGAGCACCTGGCATGCTAGATCCAGGCCAGGCTGCTAGGAGTTGGGTAGCACACACCATGGCTGACACGGTGGCAGCTTGAAGTGGAAGCAGTGAGGAACATGGGGCAGGAACTGGAAAACCCAGAACAGAGAAGAGAATGGGACACTGGGCGAGGGGCCAGGCTGATGCCTCCAGCATGTCTGTCTTCTTAGGGAGGAGTCCACACTGAACCCTGGCCAAGGGCCCCCTGGCCTGGGGAACCCTGGTGGCCTATTCCTGGAAGGTCAAGACCAGCAGCACGGTGAGGACGGAACCTCCTGACGGCCAGTGGTGGTGGAAGCGCAGCTGCCTAACTTTTGTTGAGGGTGGGCAGTGGCGGATGGGCTGCCTGTGATCTCTCTCCCACTTCCTAGATCCAGACACAGACTCCGACAGTGACCTGTCCCTGGAAGATGACCAGAGTGGCTCCTATGCCTCTACCCACTCATCAGATAGCGAGGAGGAGGAAGAGGAGGAAGAGGCGGAGGCCACCTTCCCTGGAGAGCCGGGCTGGGACAGCCTGCTGGGGCCTGGGGCGGAGAGACTGCCCATGCACAGTACCCCCAAGGGTGGGTCAGCGCAGGGTTGTGGCCTTTGCGGGCAGTGGGAGGGCAGAGGAGCTGGGATTCCTAGGAAGCAAGACTAGGGCGGTGACTCTCCTAGCTGTCTGCCTTCTCTGGGCCTCATCTACTTCCTTTCTCCACCAGATGGGGGCCTGGGGCCCGCGAAGGTTCCCTGGCCAGGAGACTTTGGGACCACAGCAAAGGACAGTGGTGGCAACGGGGCCTCTGAGGAGCGGCCGCGGGAGAATGGAGATGCCCTGCCTCGGGAGGGGTCCCTGGGTCCCCTTCCAGGCCCTTCTGCCCAACCTCACAAAGGTGAGCAGGCTATGCTCAGCTGCATGCTCCCCCATCAGCAACCTCACTCCTCACACTGGCCTGTGGCTGGTGGGGCTCTCGAGGGCAGCCCCATGCTCCTTCCACCTGCTCCTCATGGCACCCGCCCTCCGGCCCACAGGCATCCTCAAGAAGAAGTGTCTGCCCACCATCAGTGAGAAGAGCAGCCTCCTGCGGCTACCCCTGGAGCAGGGCACAGGGTCTTCCCGGGGCTCCTCAGCCAGCGAGGGCAGCCGGGGTGGTCCCCCTCCCCGCCCTCCACCCCGGCAGAGTCTCCAGGAACAGCTGAATGGGGTCATGCCCATTGCCATGAGCATCAAGGCAGGCACGGTGGATGAGGACTCGTCAGGCTCCGAGTGAGTGTGGCTGAGTGGGCGGGACAGGGTGCAGCCCCGCAGAGGCCCCGCCTCCAGGCCTCCCCGGGCCGCTCTGGTGGGCAGCGGAGTGTGGCGCAGGTCCCTTCAGGCCACATGCCCACAAACATGGTGCCCTGTGGGGTCAGCCCAGCCCAGCATCGGGCAAAGTGAGGGAGGGTGGGGAGCCGGGGTTGCTTTTCTGTTTCCTTCTTCTGGTGAAAGCTTCTGTCTCCTCTGCTCCGACTAACCCTCTGTCTGCCTTTTCTGTCACTTTCCTTTCCTGCCTCTCCAGATTTCTCTTCTTTAACTTCCTGCATTAACCCTGGGCCGGTGGTTCCTACACCCTGAGGCTCCCTTACGTTCCTCAGCTGCACTCATGTCCCCACTCCTGTCTTGTGCTTTATCCCGCCCCTGCTCCCCCTGCCTGCCTGCCTGCCTGCAGCAGCGACGAAACATCCATCTGAGGAGCCTGGGCCTTGCCAGGAGGGGCACCCACCCCACCCAAGGCCATCTAGTGCCAACTCCCTCCCCCACCATTCCCCCTCACTGCACTTTGGACCCCTGGGGCCAACATCTCCAAGACAAAGTTTTTCAGAAAAGAGGAAAAAAGAAATTTTAAAAAAGGAACTCTACTCTTCATGACTTCAGGGATTAATTTTTTTTATATGCTGGAAATTGACTCCCCTTTCCCTCCCCAAAGAGGATAGGACCTCCCAGGATGCTTTCCCAGCCTCTCCTCAGTTTCCCATCTGCTGTGCCTCTGGGAGGAGAGGGACTCTTGGGGGGCCTGCCCCTCGTGTGCCATCACCAAAAGGAAAGGACAAAGCCACATGCACCCAGGACATCAAGCCCTGCGGGCCGCACCGGGAAGGCCTCAGTGCGGTGAGGGCGCAGGACCGAGGGCACTCCTCACCCCGCCTGTGCCGCCCCTTCCAGGAACTGAAAAAGCCCTGTCCGGAGAGGGGGCAGAAGGACTCAGCGCCCCCAGACCCCCAAATGCTGCATGAACACATTCTGAAGGGAACCCGCGCCCCTGGGTGGCAGCCGGGCCACCCCAGCCCCTCTCCTTTCCCTGGACTCTGGCCGTGCGCTGCAGCCCGGGTGTTTGCTCAGTTCGCTGACCCAAAAGTGCTTCATTTCCCTGCCCGCCCCATGCTGGGGAAGGCCAGTCACGTGTTAAGTTGCGCTTCTTTGCTATTGTGCGGGTGGGACAGGGAGGAAGAGGACAGATGGGGCTGGCCCGGTTGCCCCGTGCTGTCTCCAGCCCAGGTCTCCAGTCTGGGTTCCAGTGTCCACTCGCCCTCCTCTGAGACCAGACAAACCCCACTGACCTGCTGTGGCCTCTGAGACATGTTCTATTTTTATCCCCTTCTTGGAATTGGCTCTCTTCTTCGAAGGACCAGGTCCCTGTTCCTCTTTCTCCCCCTCACCACCCAGCTCCCTGCGAAGAGAGAGTTAATATATATTTTTTATTTATTTGCTTTTTGTGTTGGGATGGGTCCAGTCCCAGGGGGTCTGATGTGGCCATCAGTTAGGTCGGGTGTGTACCCAGCAGTCCTGGCGAGGGGGCCTCAGGCCCTTCCCCTTGCTCCAGGCTGTCATCTCCCCACCTCTCCTCTCCCTCCTCAGTTTTGCCAACTGCTGTTCACCTGAGTCACCATTTATGCTGAGCATGTATTCCAGACTTGTCACCCATTTTCCTCTGGAGCAGGTGGCTAGAAAAAGAGGCTATGAGTAGAAAAAGTGTTCCTATTTCTCATTTGTAAGGCTGGTCTCTGGCTTTTCTGCCATGGATTCTTCCCCTGGCCTCTCCCCTCAGCAATTCCTGCAAAGGGTTAAAAACTTAACTGGTTTTTACTACTGATGACTTGACTTAAAAAAATACAAAGATGCTGGATGCTAACTTGATACTAACCATCTGATTGTACAGTTTGATTGTAACTGTAAATATGGTAGCATTTTGTGCTTTGTTTTTTCAGTTCCCCATGCTACTGAATAAAACTAGTCCTGTGCGGGCTGAGCACTGTCATCCTGTCCTCCTGTGTGGGGCCCTTTCCTTCCAGAGGGGGGAGGCCTGGTCTCTGGAAAACACGAGCAGGCAGGGCCCTGCAAGGGCCAGGTCAGGGGACTCAGATATCCTCTCGACACCCCCAGCAGTGTCCCCCAAATAGCCTCAGTACTGAGCCCACATCCTGGCATTTCCAACGAAGATGTGGCTGTTAGCAGGAAAGTATGCTTCTCACCAGGACAGGAGGGACTTGTATGGCTGGAGAGGCTGCACAGAGCAGGCAGGATTCCAGCCCAGCCCCTTAGGGCTGAGTCCCGTCCTGGGAGCAGAATTCAGGAGGCAGGGAGGGCTGAGAGGCTGGTGGGAATTGAAAGGTGCTCAGTGACTAGGTACATCCTAACTTCATTCCTCTGGGCGGTCTCGTGTTTTTCCCCTGTTGGAAACGAAGCAAGTACTCATACTCTAGCCAGCTGTGTGCTCTGCCACATTACTTCTGTTCCCAAGTTTTGTGTTTTTCGAAGGTCTGTTCAACAAACTAGATAGGGAGTTCACATGGGGGCCATAGAGGGGAGTTGTTAAGAACACAAACCCTGGAACCAGACTGAGTGACTTAATCTCTCTGAGCCTTAGTTTCCCTGCCTGCAAAATGAGGATGATAATGGTTTGTGCCTAACTGAGCTTTTATGAGAATTAAATGAGTTGACACATGTTAGTGCTTAGAACAGTTCACAGTGCATAGTAAGAGACCAAGAAACCCTGGCTTCCTTCCCTGGTGCTACTGGGTGGGGGGCGTGAAGGTAGAGTGCATAAAGAGAAAAAACAGAAAGCTCGACCCAAACGGAAGGAAGTAAGCAGGTAGTGAACTAGAAGGGCAGCCGTGGAGGGCAGGCCTCCTCCCCCGCGGACGCTGCCTCCTGAACGTTGCTTAAGCAGATCTGCAGTGGGACTGGAGGGGCAGTTAACGAAACCCTAGACTGACTTAGAGGGCGAAAGGAACATGCCTTGCCTTGTCCTCTTCGGCCACCAGGTGGCAACAGCACGCGGGTCTGCTGCTTGTTTTGCCTCGGAGGACCCACCGGGGCCTGGCTCACATGCAGGCCACATGAACATGCCATCTGCTGGCCACACCTAAGCGTGTGCCCGGGCTTGCCTTCTGTCAGACACCAGTGCAGGACGCGGTCGGGAGACGCACCTGAGGTCTTCTTGCCCCTGCCAAATTTTCTCCAGAGCCAGACACTCAGTGTCTGTCTCCACACACCCTCCCCCAACTCAATGCTTGGAATCCCAGAAGCTCAGGGAAAGGTGAAAGTGTAGGCAGCTGTCACTGTGATATAGGTGAATGTGTTAAATGAACCTTAAGATCAGCCATAAAAAGAAGAAAGCCACGGGGGGCCCCTGGCCCAGGAACAAGGGAAGGGCCTTTTAGTGCCTCAGAAGGGGGCCTATGGGCATGTAAACCTGGGGGGCGGGGCACCAGCTGGAACTCACTCCCTTGGCCCAGTTGCCTGCTGACTTCCTTAAGTCAGGGCCTGGCCTCCAAGAAGGAAAGTCCTGTCAAAACTCATAAGGAATTGGGCTGGTTCTGGCATTTCCAAGAATCGAAGGCTGTGAGAAAAGGGGACCCGTAGTTAATCTGTTAAATGAATCTTTTGTCATTCATTTAACAAACACCCCCCATCTTGCAGTCAAATATTTTTTCAATAAATGAATAGAACTCTCCACCACATACAAATCACAACATTAGGCACTGCAGAGGTTTATAAATCCTGGCACCAGCCCTCAAGTCTAGTAGGGGAAAGAAGAGGAGAACACCAACAATTCTAAAGACGTAAGGCAGAACATAACAAGGTGTTCAGGCATCTTCTGCCTGAGGCAATCAGCAAACCTGAACACCGGGGTACCCACCCGAGGGCCCCCTCATCCCATAAGTACAGCAAACAAGATGCTGAATTCCTAGGAGTATCCATTCTCTTGCCAGGAAAGGACACCCACGTTTAGAATATAAATAATAATTTACCAAGACCCTGGTTTGATAGCCTCACATACTGTGAATTAAACCCTTCTTAAGTTGATCTGGACCTTCTAATAACATATGAAGCCTGGAAATGACTAGAAAAAGGCAGCCTGTTCCCATCGAATGCCAACAAGGGGGCTAGTCATAGCTTGATTGGCTGGAATCTCAAGGGCCTAGGGCCTATTCAGACCCCTGCCTGGGAAGCCCATCCTGGCTCCCTCATTGGAATTACACAGGAGTTTACTCCAAATCTGTTAGAAATTGGAGGAGGATTTATTTTCACATGTATACAGAATATAAAAATATACTCATTTCATTTTAGAAAAATGCAGACCAATGGAGTAAGCTTATCATAAACTGGCCTGTTAGGAGTCATAGAATCCACAGGAAACAAGTTCTGGAGACCAGATGCCTGCCTCTGCCTCTCCAAACAGGCCTGAGTCCAGTAGAGGATGTTATTCAGGAGGACTGCTCCTTGGAGAGCAGGGAGGTTAGCTACAGAGGCCATTCACATGTAAATGTCCAGCGAACCAAAGCCTGGGATGAAAATCAAACTCTGTGGAGCTGGACACAAGAGCGGGGGTGGATGAGGACAAACCACTCTCGAGCATTTCTTATTTTCTGTCTAACTTCACCACTGGGAGGCAACCTCTTTTTCCTAACTTGTTTCAACTGAGAGTTTGATTCCCCTCCAGCTCAACCCTAATCCACCCTATCTCCCATGGTCTCTACTCCTGGGGCACCAGCCACGGTGGCATCTCTTCCTTCTATCCCTGGGCCAGAATCTGCTGGAGTCAGGCCTGCCTCCAAGGAGAGGGCTTGGGAAGCTGATTACAGAGGTGAGTCCAGGCAGTGACTATAGTGGTTTGCTACTGAATTCTTGCTTGCTGTCCTGATCTCTTTACCTAAAGAGACAGAAGAAGGAACTGCTTTAAATTGCCCTTCTTTCACAAGCCCATTTGTCACCAGCTGAGTTCAAGTTCCTCAGGGTAGGAAGAAGTGGGACTCCCTGCCCCTCCAGGCGCCCCTCCTCATCCCCATCAAGGGAGAAAGAGACAGCATCTCAACCTTTCTTACCTGGTAGGTCCTGGGACTGCAACTTTCCTGGGAGGTTGCAGACTGCTGCGACCGGCACCAGTGATGGGAAGATTTGGTCGCTGAGAAACAGGAACTTGATGGGTGTTAACAAAAGACATGAGTTAGCAGAAGGTTCAAGTGACCTTCTCAAAAAGAAATACTGGATGAAGGCGGAGTGAGTTTGGGATTAGTGCCTTTCTTCCCACCCAAGATAAAAAACATAAGGTATTTGAAAACTGAGGTTCAAACTCTGCCCAGGCCCACATTCTCTCCTTAACTCAGCCTCCCCATCTTCAAACAGAGCTGTAATGAGGGTAGAGGAAAGTCACTGCTACCAACTCTGGGAGGGTGCTGGGCAGGGGTAGGTGTTCTTCCTCCTGATTTCTTATCCTTATGGCCATTCTTCTCACCTCTGTGCCCTGCGGCACTTGGTCTTGGAAGTCCTTTCCGAGCTGGCAGGGAATCTGGAGGAAGGGCACCTTTGCTGGATGGTACACTCTGGCTGGTGAGTGGCATCCTGCTGGCAGGCCTGGGAATGGCCGACGGAACAGGCAGTCGACTGGAAGGTTTAGCAGCTGCTCCCTGCGGCCGAGACAGGCGCTGAGAGTTGCTGGTAGAAGGCTGTGCAGCCAAGACTGGTCTGACGGAGGTAGGTGGGCCTGGTGGAGAGGAGCAGAGGAATTTTAGGGTCAGCTCCGCATCCTCCCTCCTCCCATTCACCCACAGCTTTGCTGCCCAGGTCTTCTCACTTGCTGTTGCTCTCCCACTGGGACCGGCTTTCCCCCGGACTGGAGGAGTTGATCGGGCAAGAGGAGAAGATGCTGGGCTTTTGGATGCAGGGAACAGATTGCAAGTGGGCGACTCCTGAAACACAAAGAGAGGGGGAAAAAAAAGGACTAGAATGGAAAAAGAATCTGTTCTGCTGGCTGATTAAGGGACAGAGGTGGAGAGCTGCCTAGATCCCAGTAAGAGCAGAAGTTTGCTGCCAACATCATCATCATCATCAACAATGCCATTTATTGAGAGCTTACTATAAGCATTATAGAGTTCACGCACAGATGCGGTGGTAAGTGCTTTGCTTATGGTACCTCGTTTAATTCCAACAATCCTATGAGGTAGAATTTGACTATCTCTATTTTACCAACAAGGAAACTGCTCTACGCCTGTACTGAGTCAGGCACAGTGTCGGGGGCACACATCTAACCCAAACCCTCTACACTCACCCTCTTCATGCTGGAGGGCCTCTTTCCAGATGTTGCCCGAAGAGCCCTGACTGACAGCTTCCTATCGCTGCTCCGGAGTCGGGGTGTCAGGCTGCTTGGGGAGGGGGTGCTCCGAGCCAAAGAGCTCACGGTGGGCAGCAGGTCTCGGACAGGACTGTCCTTGAGCACAAAGGTCTCCCGCCGAGGGCTGGGCTTCACCCTTCGAGGCCCCGGGCCCTCACCGGTGTTCTCCCGCTCCTGCAGGGCACACTGTTCCAGATGAGTTGCCAGCCGGTTGGCTTCACTGAGGATTTCTTCCAGCTTCTCTGGGCTGAGGGGGCCTAAGCTGAGCCTCAGACTCTGGGGGGCAGGGGCCACTGCATTTGGGTCACTTCGATGGGAGAGACCTCGTCGGAGGGGTTTCTCCGGAGTCACCGACACTGCTGTATCTTCTTCCTCTCGACTGAGAAAGAAAACAAATCAGGCACCATGCCCACATGGAAGAGAGCAGGAGACTACAAGGGAGACTGGGCAAAACCCCCACTACAGAGCCAGGAACACAACCCCAAACCCTGATACCCGTGCTGGCTGTGAGATCTAAGTGATGAGGCAGCCGGTTCTAGGAGGCCTTCAGCACTTACTGACATGGGAAATTATGCCAGGATGAACATGAAGCAAATCCACTTACCCTTCTTCTTAACACCCTGAAATCTCGTTCCAGCTTATCCCTCCTCCCCTCCCACAGTAGTGTCATAGGGGGCGAAGTCAACCAGCCACCCAGAAGCCCCAGTGCACCCAACCTTGCTAAATTACCAATCCAGACCTGAGACCAATAATTCAGCAGTGAGGGGTTAGAGACAACCATTGTTGGAGGAAGGTAAGTAGGATAAAGAGTCTACTACCTGTCAGATGGTGACAGCCCCCCAAAGTCCAAGGTCTCATCTGCTATAAACTTTACATCTGTAGGGGAAGAAAGAAGGAATGCCAGCCTTTGGTCCCTAACACGGCTCTCAATCACAGGGCCTCATTCTTCCCTCCAGCGTTTCCTTACCTTCTTCTAAATCTTCCATGTTCCAGCCAGCAGGAGCAAAAGTCAGCTTAGACCCCGGAGCTGGAGAGAAAATATACCTTTCCTCAGGTCTCCATCCTGCCCAAGGCCTCCCAGCTAGACTCAGGGTGCAAGCCAGGGGCTGGGAGTCACGCTGGAGGTGAAGCAGGCGTCCCAGCAGCAGCACCTGCCCCTGTTACTGAGGTACTGTTACCTGCGGGGCAAGTGCCGACAGATGCCCCCATTCTCCCATCTCCTTCCGCACATTGGCCCCCGCCCCCCTGCGACCCGACCTCTTCTCGCTGGGGCGGTCTACGCGCCCCATCCTCCTCCCCGCCACCACCCTCTGGGTTCTTCCTCTCCCCAAGCCACCTTTCTACTCCCCGCGGCACCACGCCCACACCACACCTCCACGCCACCCTCAGTTTTCACTTTCTGACTCGCCTCACCTCCCGCGGAAGGTGTTTTCCTCCCACAACCTAGTCCCGGGAACCCGCTCCGAGGGGGCGGGGCTCCTTTCGAATCTCTCAGGCCCCACCCACTCCTACCACACGCGCTCAATGATTGGTGAAGGCCAGCATCCCCCGCCCTTGTGGGGCGGGGCGGTGGAGGGGTAGCCCGCCGGAAGTCCGCAGGTGGGGGCCGAGGGGAAAGCCGTTCCAAGAAAGGCTCCATTTGGAGGGCTGAGGCTAGGAGGCCGCGAGCGCGCTTGCTTGCCCGGGAGACCTTGTTCGGTGTCCCTCCCGGAGCTGGGCCTGCGAGGGGCGGGACCTCGCGGCGGCGCGCGAGGGAACGGGCCAATGAGTGAGAGCTTCGCGCCCTGCCACCCCCCCCCCCCCTTCCCCGCCCCCTCCTTCTCGTGCGGGGCAGAGCTGAGCTTTGACACCCCTTGCGGCCGTCGGCCCTAGAACTAACGCTCTGCCTGAGGAAATTCGTTTTCTTGGGCGCACTCGGCTCACTCCATTCGGAAGCGCACTGTTAGCCTGATCCCTCAGGTTTATTCACGGAAGCAACTAAACATTTATATTTTAGGTATATTGAGGTTCCCCAAGACGTACATCTTCCATCGGCTTTTTAGGCGAGAACATTCGGAACCTGAGGCATCCAAGGTGTGAAGAAAACAATGGGCTTTTCAGACAAGGAGATTTGGGTTCAGATTCAACCGTGGCTCCTCTGTTGACAAGTATATTGAGTATCTTTGACCTCTCTGAGCTTATGTTTGACCCCTCGCTTATCTAAGAGGATCGTGACCGTCACAGTACATGGTTAGGAGGATAATTATGAACATCAAGTTTTATACCGTGTGCCTTCCTCTAAATTGAAAGCTGTGGTGTAAAAAGCTTAAGCCTACTTATTAGGGATTTTCTTTGTTGTTTCCAAGGGTTGCCTGTGAATAGACTGGGCCAGCAGTTAACAGAGCTTCTCAGAAATATTCTAAAATTTTTAAGTTAAAAGTCCCGAAAAGAACGGTTGAAGAGCTTCCCCGTAAACAAAGAGCCTAAGCTTTTAGTCTCCAGAGTTTATGACCATTATTTTGGCGGTTTATAGGCTTTTTGTTTACTTCCTAGTTTTTAGTTGTGAAGTTGAGGTGGTGAGGTTGGCAGGAGTGAGATGTTACAGTAATAAATGCCACAGGGAGCGAAGGAGCCTTGGAATTTAGTGGTGTGATAAGGGAGAGGGTGGGGAGACCCAGGACTTGCAAGCTTATGTGAGGAAGAGCCGAGAGAAGAGGATTGCCTCTTTTTCCGTAGGTTTCCTGGTGACACTGGAATTTTAGTTGCTTTGCAGGTTTCAGATTCTTTGGAGGTAAGAAAACCGGAGCCAGTAGCTTTCCTCTCTTCAGGCAGGTAGTGGAGATCAGAGGGAAAGAAGCTGTTAATTAACTGCATTCCGTCTTCCCCTAGGAGCAGCCTGAGTAGGGAAATTCTTCAGCCACTTTCAGGTAAGTGGAAGAGGCAGTTTTAGCAAGCTGGAAGTTAATTTCTCCTAAGGAAGCTCATCTCCAATTTTCTGTCACCAAATTATGATTTTGAAAGCTGTTGAAGAAAAAAAGCAATGGATCTGCTTTCTCTTCCATCAGAATGACAACAAAGCCAGAAAATACAGATTTCAGGCACAAGAATTCTTCACTCAGCGTAAGGCCACTAATCTGGGAAATAATGTGTCCCCCTCAGCTCAACTCCAAAATGGTATGTATGAATAAGAGTTAAAGATTTTGGGTAAATTATGAAGAAATGAATTAATGAAGAAATTATACCCCCTCCCAGGCACATGGTAAGCCTTAGTTGAGAAGGTACTTTGAGCATAGTGTTGAGTGCATAAATGAAAAACTTAAGGATTCCGGTGCAGTTCTCCTTGAATGCAGGGAAGCCTCTTGGTCACTGTGTACGTGACTGGCTGGCTCGGGACCCTGGCCCCTGCTCCCTGATGGCCCTCTCCACATTCTCAGCAGGGGTTCCGCAAGTGCATTAGACCCTACAAATGATTTGTGTGACTATTTTCTCAGTTTTCCCAAGGATGCTACATAACTAGTAACATTCTAGATGCATAGGAAGAAGTTAATTTATGACATACAATGAATGCCTTGGGGCACTGGGACTTAATTCTCATAGAACTCCAGTTGAGAAAGGCTGGAATAGATACTTGGCCTCAACTGAAAATAGGCCTTTGGTCTGAACAGAAAAGCTCTTCTTCACACTCAGCCAAACCATATCCACTTCCTCCTCAAAACCTTGCCTTATATTTACTGCCTCCCAGAAATCTTTTCTTTCTTAAACCCATGATTCCAACCCAGACCCAAACAGTGGGGGTCCCTGGGTGAAAGAGATGAGAGGAAATAGGGAAGGCCTGAAGTCAAACAGACGTGATTCAAATCTTAGAACTTCTACTTTCCAGCTACATAACTTGGGCTTCAACTCACTCATTTGTAAAGTGAAGATTAAAAGAGATAAAGCCTGATGTTCGGTGCCTGATGCGTAGAAGGCTGTTTCAGTTCTGTATTATTGTGTAACAAACCACCCAATATTTAGTGGTTTGAAACAACAGCAACTATTCATCTGCTCATGATTTTACAGTTTGGGCAGGGCTGTGCAAGGACAGCCTGTCTCTACATGAGGAGTAGATTGGGTTTGACTAGGGTTGAGGGGTCCAAGGTAGCCACACATGTCTAGGGCTGTGGTGCTGGCTGTCCGCTGGGATGCTTGGTTGTCCTCCACGTGGCCTCCCATAATTCAGTAATCTATCCTGAGATCCTTTACATGGGAGCTGACTTCCAAAAGCAAAAGCAGAGACTAGCAGACCTCTCAACTGGCATAGCATCACCTCCACTACATTCTTTTGGTCAAAGCAGGGCACATGGTCAGCCAGATTCAAGGGGGGAGAAAAAGACTCCAACTCTTGGTGGAAAGAGCACCATGACCATTCCAGGATGGGAGGAATTGTTGCTATCTTTTGCAGATTCCATCACAGAATGCCTTCAGTATCTTATTTGTTACAGAAATGAAAACATGTAAGCAAGAGCACATCACTTTTATTCTTTCCCCAGGGCTTAATGAGACGCTGCACTGGTTTCTTCACTATCTCCCAGCCCTCACATCTTAATGCTCTGTCTTTAATTAGCTATGTGTGTATTTATGTGTCCTGCTGTCTGTGTCTCTGTGATAGATGTGCATCCTGTTTTCCAACTTATACTAGAAAGCATAGAGAGGAAGAGAGCAGGTCATCTTGAGTATCCCTTTGAGCACCTAGTACTGTATAGAGTTGTCATAGACTGTCTAGAGAAAAGGACAGTGTTCGGAACCTCTGTGGAAGAGAATGTAGTTATGGGAAGAGAAAGAGGAGTCTGGGGGTCCGCAGATTCCATACAGTCTGGCTAAAGGATTCCAACTTTCTCAATGGTTTTCTATATAGAAAGGCTCAAACAGATGGACACTTATGCAGCGAGGATCCACACCTTTATTTAGATTAGTCCAAACAGACACTATGCTGGAGCTCCTTAAGAGCACAGTCTCGCCACAGGCTTCCTGGAGGCACAGAAAAGAGAGGGTATGTTGTGGCCATGACGGCAAACAGCGAGAGCTCATCCAGGCTGCTGAGGTGACCTCCTTTCATGGTCCCTGGGTCCTGTGCTCTGAAATCTGTATTTACCCTGCTTCGTTGCTGGCACTGACTGGGAGAGATGGAAAAGGGCACTAAGAGTAACAAGGATAACACCAACACAACATGACATTAACCTTAACCTTAACCTTAATGCAGAGAGGGAATTGAGGGATGGCGAGAGAACTGGCTGTGCAAGCCAGCTGGCAGAGAGAGATCTCCTGAGAAGCTTGTACTTTTAATGCATCCCTCAAGGTTTTCATTTGCTAAAGATCAGTGAGAGGCTTAAGTAAATGGCTTCTGGGATGGAATTCATTCTTGGGTTTCATTGGCCAGGAGCTGCAAGTCAGAGGAGATGTTGGGAACCAGTTCTCTTTAATTCTCTCATGAGCTTCCTTTTCACCCCACTCATCAGTGTGTACACAACATTTCTGCTGTGAATGATTTAGAGTCTGAAGGAGTTATCAAATTCTAAATGATGGTCTGAGTTGCCCTTTGCCAGTAACGTGCTGCTTGGGACCACATCCCCACATGTTCAGTTATTGTTGACATATAATGATAACAGTGGTTTTCTTCTCTTGGAAGGGAAGGAATCCAAAATCTTCAAAGTAAAAAGGAAGCAAACTCATCTGGTTTTCACCATGCTTAAGATACTGAGGTAGAAACACTTAATTGATAGGAACATCTTCCTCTCTCTTTTTCTGCCATGTGGTGGTGGTGGTGACCTCGGCCATCCTCCACTCCTGATTGTTTTCCTTGACACCTTTTCTTACAGCACCTGCTCACTCCCTCCCACAAAACCCCCTTACAATTAGGTAGATGCTATCACTCTTCTTCAGAGGACCGCTAGGTTTAATTCCTGTCATCAACTTGAGGAGTACAGATAGATAGAGGATGTGACAAAAGTAGACCTCATCTCTGGTAAATTCCCTCCACAGGGATGATAGTATTCACTTACAAGAAAAAAAGTGGTTAAAAGAAAAGTGGTTGCCAGTGAGTGTATGGTTGAAAGGCTCAGGAATACATATCTGTCTCAGACTCAACAACACTAGCCATAAACATGAAATACTCCATTCAGATCCCCTGTCCCTCTTTCCTTACCTTCCTCAGAGTTGCCCATGTCCGCTTAGGGTGCCTCAATCAGGAGCTGCAAAATTCAGACATCTCTCCGTGTTAACATCTCAGAAATCTCTGGGAAACCTTTCAGAGCATCGAGAAGGGATATACTTCCAGGTTTGGGGGGAGTCCATGGTGCTAATTAGGAGTCTATGCGGAGGGAAGAATAGGACATGTAATGGCCCATTCATTCCTGAGTCATGCTGCACATGCTTAGAAAGTGCCCACTGTGTGTCAGAAACTGGGCTGGACACTGGGGGACAAAGGCGAATAAGATGGTCCCTGCCCTCACAGTGCTCACAGTTTATGGGGAAACAGATCAGTAAATAGATAATTATAAAACAATATTTTAAGTGCCGTGATGGCAATCTGAGCAAGGGGACAGGAATGGATAAATGAATGAATACCTTAAAAGCGGTAGAGAGGATGTGCAGTATTCCCTTTTAACCAACTAGAGACGAAAGTCCTCTGGTTTGTTTAAAAGCCCAATAAAAAGCTACAGCTTTCCTGGATTGAGTCAGATTGTATAGTTTAATGAAAAATGATCTGGGTGAGGTCCAGCAGACTTGGCCTCTTTTCCACCATAGCACCAACTCCTCAATTAACCAGCACTGGAAATCGCAGGTAAACTGATCAGTCACCTCCCTGCACTTCAGGTTTCTCCTTTGCAAAGTGGAAATAGTGATTCTTCCTATATTACAGAATTATGATGGAGAGAAATGAGGAGTGGATGATAAAAATGGCTCCTCAAATACATCCTGATGATGACAGTGATGAGAAGGCCTGAAGGGGAAGCAACCCGAGCCCTTCTCCATCGAGGCTTGTGTCTCTGCCCTCGACTTTCCCACCTGTGGAGAGAGGAGGTGATTGCACCCTAAGGTAGGAGTTCTGCCCTTACCTTTCACATCCACCCGACAGTCCACTGACGCCTCCCCCAGGGGGTTAACGGCCTTGCAGGTGTAGATGCCCCCGTCAAAGGGGCCAGGCTTGTGGATTTCTAGGGAGCAGATTCCCAGGTGAATGAGGGCTCTGTACTTGGGGTTGCCTTGGATATCCATCTTGTTCTTTAGCCAGATGGTCTTTGGCTGAAAGATAAAGATGAGGGGGGTGAGTCAGGAGCAACCAACAGGACTCCAACCCCCCTGCCAGAGAGACAGCTTTGAATCTCGTGCCCAATTGCCAGCAGGTCATTAAGTGATATCTTCATATATGAGGAACAAACACTAAAAGCAAAACTGGAAACATTATCCACATCAGCCTGTCTTGGACACCAGTGCCCTGAGTGTTCCTACGTAATGTGCTGTGGAAGAGGCAGATGATGGTGACGGGAGCAAATGTTTTGGTTAGAATGTTCTTCGACACAGCTAAGGTTAGCGCAGAAGCAGGAAGCAGCACAGCCACCCACAGACCTCCCTGCTCACCTTGGGGTAGGCATGGACGCAGCAGAAGAGCTGGGTGTCACAGCCAATGACTGTAGTGCAGTCTGCCAGAGGCTGGCTGAACTTCGGGGCTTCTGAGAAATCTCACTGGACAAACCCCTCGGTCTTGTAAACAGTAGCTGAGGGGACCAAGAAGGGCCTTGCTGTAGTGCCTGAGAGCCCCATCCCTCTTCAACTCTTTCTCCTTAACTCTTCCCAGCTCCGAGTCTCGGTGCCTTACCTGCTCTCTGGATGTGGGCCAGGTCAGCAGTGACAGAGGCTGTCTGGCTGAGCCCACACTGGTTCTCAGCAAAGACTCGAAGTGCATAGGAGTTGCCGACAATGAGGTTGGAGACTGTGCAGCTGGCGCGGTGATGGCGCTCCAGCGCCGTGAGCCACAGCTGTGGGGCCCCGGAAGATGCCCGGAATGAAACCCCTGTTTTGGCAACTCACTCCGCCCCAGCCTACTGCGTGGAGCTGCCAGAGCCCCATTCCAGAATGTGCTGTTCCTCCCTCCCTCCCTCCATCCCAGCTAGGCCTCACCCCAGATTTGGTGTCAGCCTTCTGCACCGTGTACCCCAGGAGTGCGTTCCCGTGTCTTGGGGCGGAGTCCACTCCAGGGTAGCGCTGGAGCCCCAGACATCCACCAACTTGATACTCTGAGGAGAGCCTGGCCTCTCTGAAAGGGCCAAGCATGGCAGCGGGCATGGCACGCCTCACACGCCAGGACATCACTCCAGGAGGGGCCCCTCCGCTTCTGCTCGGCCACCCCTCCCTTCACCCACCACTGCGTCCCACAGCCCCGCTTCCCCGGCTCTCTGTGCTGATTCCTCTTCAGGCTGGGGTGGGAGCCCCCGAGGACCACGTCGTCTCCCATTCCCCCAACTGTACCGATCACCAGGGTGTCAATGGTGGCGGTGGCTTCCAGCCCGCCCAGCTGCACACGGAGCTGGTAGTGACCCGAGTCAGCACGCTGGGCCTCTCGGATGAAGAGGATGGAGTCCCGCTCCCCATTCCACATGCTCACATGACTGGCGTCCAAGGCACAGCCGTCATGCGTGCAGATGGCTTGAGGTTGGGGTTTGCCCTGAGAAATGGGGAGAAGGCTGTGAGCTGCCCCGAGAGGCCTCTTGCCCCTCCCAGCTGCAACAGGGGTCAGATCCACTAGGTCCACGTGGTGACTTGACTCGCAGCTGCAAATTCCTTGAGTGAGAGGTTGGTGGACTGTCCCAGCGGACTTCCATCTCTCAACAACAGCCTCAGGATCATGGGAAAGGGGGATGGCTTTGAGTCTCCCCACCTCTGAGAGTCTAGGTCATGGACACTCAGGGCAGCTGGGACTAAAAATAGCTGCCCAAACTCCTGAGAGCCCTCCAAACTGAGAGCTCCCAGACCCCTGCTGACTGAAGAGCATGGATTAGCCTCATATCATCACCTGGGCATGCCCGACCTGACCTGACCCCAACACCCCACAGGAGTGCTGATGGAAGGGCTGTTTGGCCTCACACTTGGTGACATGCCCCTTCCATTCAAGGCTAGGACGACTGTCCCACTGCTAGCAGGACTCTTGTTTTTTGTTTCCAAATCAAAACCCTGGCCTGGCCCCAGTCATGGACTCAACGTGGGGCTGGCATGATCACCTGGAACGGGATTAGTAGATTCAGAGTGTCTCCAACCTTCCGGATGTAGGTCTGCCTCAGGGCCTGATGATCAGGGCCCAGATCTTGGGGTGCTCTGAGTGATGGAAAGAGAGAGAACAGGGGGTGGTGAGCCTTCCTGGGGGGAAGAGGAGAGTTTAGAGGAAGTAGAAGTGGATGCTGCATCTAGCTGTGCTCCATGGCCAGGTGACCCAGGCAACACTCAGCAAATTAAGCCCTCTCTCGGGGAATGGGAAGATAGCTCCCATTGTCTCACTGGGATTTAGGGATAAGCAACCAGCTGTGGGATCCTCTAGAGAGAGTTAAAGTCTCCGCAGAAAGAGCACTGAAGCGCGAGCCTGACACCTACTTCTTTTAATTGGTAACTCTCCACCATTGACTTTTCATCAACTGAGATTTCTTTTTTGTGTGTGCACAGACCAGTCCACTCCGAGTGGTCTGTCTTTCCACTC
Organism: Eschrichtius robustus; assembly: GCF_028021215.1. Classification (NCBI taxonomy): domain Eukaryota; kingdom Metazoa; phylum Chordata; class Mammalia; order Artiodactyla; family Eschrichtiidae; genus Eschrichtius; species Eschrichtius robustus. The sequence continues at coordinate 96,298,370 of NC_090826.1, forward strand.
CTTTTCTACATTTGTCCTCAACAACACTCCTTTTATCAAGGCCACTTTCAATGTCAATCCTGACCCCCAAGTGTCCGCCCCGCTCCCCAGTTTGGTGCCAGACCCAAGGAGAAAGCTTTATATTCTGCAGGCAGAGTCAACACCCTGGCCCCACCAGGACAGCACTGATGTCACTGCAGAGGGAGCTGGCGTCTGGTCCCTTCTCTGCAGAGCTGCCCTGTTCAGGGGCCTGCACGGTGTCTTCCAGTCTGTGGAGGATCACTTTGTACAGTCAGAATCTGGGAAAGATTAGGTCCACTGCTTACTCCCCCTTGATCTTCCAGGCGTGTTCCAGTGAGAAGAGAGATTAGATTATGTTTATTGGCTTCCAGGATGAAGACAGGAGATGCTCAGGAAAGTGCTGAGTGTAAGTTTGGGGAATGACCAGGTGTAACTTCCTCTCAGGATGCTTCCGGCAGCCTTGGCTGAGGAAGTGCAAACAACCCACCTGGGTTCCTTTGGGGTCCTGGCTGAAGTCTACTCCATTTTCCAGGCTTCTGGTGCTACTGCCTCCTCCTTTCTCAGGCAGAGACAGTCCCCCGCTGCTGTAGTCTTACAGGGAGTGTGACAGTCTCAGTTCCCACCAACTCCCCAGCCTCCCCGCTCCTTCATTCCTAGCAGTTGGAAGAACTCCACCCCAGCACACAACTGTGGCAAACAGCTCGATAGCAGATTCCGAACTTTTTGATAACACACATTTCCCTGTAAATACATCCCTGAACATTCACCCCAATGTATGTATGTTTACTTACAAATTGAACTGTTTAAAATGTACATTACATAATGCAGAATTTGAATGGTGAAATTGAAAATAAAATAAACGAAGGGTATACGAAGCTCTTCCTACACCTCAGTTTGTAGATCGTTGTTTAGAGACCAGGAACTTCCGTAGTCCGCCCCGATTAGCATCTCGAGATTACTTGGGCTTTGTGGATGAATATAGACAGAAATATTCAGTGCATGCTGTCCATTTTATTTACCTAGTTTCCTTTTTCACCGTGTGGCTTGCGTTTTAACCTGGGTTGTGCTGTCTTAGGCTGCGCCTCACCCCTCTACCCTGACAGAAGTGGGAACTGCGTGGTATGGGGCCTCCAGTGCTCTGAGCGCTGTCCTGCCTGTACGGCCCAGGGCCTGAGGCCTCAGCAAGGACTCAGCTCAGAGCCCAGGCAGCTGAATGACCCTGCTCGGCTGCCCTCTGTTCGACTTTGGCAGTTTGGGTGGAGGCGGGGCATGAAGAACAGAAGAAGTGTTGTGTGATGTGTTCCTCTCCTGTGGCTATCTTGGCAAGCGACCAAGGAGTTGAGAACAGGCGGATATGACTTCAGGGTTTTCTGCAAAAAGAGGGCGGCAATTGAAAAGGAGGGTCAAAACCTCATCTCGTTGGGCTTGGTTCCCCACTGCTGAGTGGGGACCTAACCCTTCACGCTTGCCGGGGAGAGGGCTGGGGAGAAGCCGGCTCTGCTGTCCCTTGCCCTGCCTACAGAACCTCTGAGTTAGGAAGGACCTTGGTGAGCACCCAGAGCAAGGAGAAGACTGGAAGGAAAGGGCTGGGAGAGAGAAACAGCTTTGCTGTTGACCTCACGGCCGGTTGTGAAGTCGTGCTGGCACGAGGACTCCCGTCTCCCCATCTAGGAATGTGTGTCTGAAGGACCGGTTCTCTGAGCATGACAGCATATCTGTCCACTTACCTGCCCTTCAGTGTCCACCTTCACACATCCACAGTCAAGCGAGGTGTTAATTGTACTGACCTTGGAGAAACATGGCTTTCCCTGACGCCCAAGGTCTTTCTTCTACTCACATGCCAGGAGGGATGTGAACCAAAGGCTACAGCCCTAAAGCAGAACCTCGGTTTTCTAAGACCAGGTCTGAGACAGCCGCAGTTTGTCTATGAGGTTTTCTCCCTTCATAGAGTCTTAGGTAAAAGACATTTTGAAAAGTCCTTTGAGAGCCCTTGGCTTCTGAGCTGTGTTGCTCTCAGCACTGAATTTCTCTCAGACAGAATACTGTCTTAAAAAGGAGTGGAGAAGGAAACTACTTAAAGTCTAGAGATCTCGATTTCTCTTGATTAGAAAATCCTTCCTAATTCTACCGAATTTCATCCTGCTGAGGTTTATGCCCATTTCCTTATTCTCTGCTCATGGGAAATAATTGTTCCCATCCTCTCATAACTTGGTTTCACATGGCTAAAGACTTTCTGCCAGCGATTCCCTAAGGACTGTGTAGTTCAGATTGATGGTATTAATTATGGCCCAGAGAATGAAGGAACAAGATAGACACATTGAAAGAGTGGAGGAGTGTGTGTGTGTGTGTGTGTGAGTATGCAAGACTGCGAGTACATGAGCGTGTGTGCACACACATGCACAGGCCTGTGTGAGTGAACGGTTAGCAAAAGAGGGCAAATGCACAAGGCAAGCTATGGCTCCCAAAAAACCCCAGAGATTTCCAGGGATCCACAAAGTACCAGCATTTCTTGCAGAAACATTAGCAGATGCATAGGGTGTGGCCTTGACCTTATTAGAAACTTGTCTGGAGGAGTGTGGTGGGAAAGAAATGTGGTGACTTCAAAAAAACCCCCAAAAAACCTTGTGAAGGACAAGAGTGTCACCTCCTTGAAGGCCATGAAACTAAGATCAGAAAAAATAAAGGAACATAGAAATAGGCAACACTTCTCTGAGGAAAAGACTCCATCACCCTCTCCCCTTGTGGCAGTCTCCCCCTCATGCTGATGACGGTAGCCCTGGCTCAGTGTCACTTTCTCCAACACTTCTCCAATCATGATTCCTGATCATCTCAACACCCAGACTTCCAGTTCCCGCAGGGCCGCTCCCAGCCTTACCTGCCACTCCTCCAATGAGTCCGTCCTCCCCTGCTTCAGCCCATGGTTCCTTTGGTCATTGTCTAGACCAATAACTATAGCCACTCTAGAATCTGAATTTCAAGCGTCCCACTCTCTCAGCACCACCTCCATGACAGGGATGGCTAATTGCTCACAACAATTTGTGCATATTATCTCTTCCATAGTATAGGGATCTCTGAGAAGGAGCTGCCCCACTTGCTGTATGACAATGAGACTAGTTCTTGCCAGTGAAATGTGAGTGGAAGTGATGAGAATCACTTCTGAGTCGAGGCTTTTAACGAATGAGTTCTCTATTTCCCGTCTACTAGCTGCATGCAGGTGATCACGGGGCCCTAAGGCACAAGATGGAAGAGGCCCGGGTCCCTGAATTAGTGCTGGAGAACTACCTGCTGAGTAGGAACGCTTGCTTTTAGTTGTTTTGCTAGTAAGGAATAAACATCTATTGTATTTGAGCCTTAAATTCTGAGGCCTGTTTTATCAACTCGCATAACCTAATGAACAGTCTCTATCCCTTCAGCTCCCTCCCTCTAAAGCTCCGCCAGCAGTGATCCTTCAGCCCACTGAGACCTCTGACCCAGTATCTTCCCACCCCTTCACTCTCCATCACCCCTCCATGTTATCACTTTCTTTCCCACCCAAATTAGATTCCATGGGTCATCGTTAGACTCACTCCCTTGCATACCCACTCAAAGCCCTAATCCTTTTCCACTTCCTAGCAATACCCAGCCCCAGTTAAATACACCCCCTCAGTGTCTGCATCCACACAGCCAAACATGACTGGGGAAAAATATTACAAAACTATGCTGACTTTAAATTGATGGCCATTGCCTCCAAATGGACCCTGGCAGATCTGCCAGACTTCCCTAATTCACTCAATCTCTTGTTCTCCTGGGTGACTGTTGTACACCCTCTTCTAAAACTTCCATACCTTCTCCTGAATCCTCATTCTCAGTTGACAATCTTGCTAGTGTCTAAAGCCTGCCTATAGCCTATTCTTTTATTTTTTTTTGAAAGGATGCTTTCTCGATCTGCAGATATAGCCTATTCTTAACTCAGCAGCCAGAAAAGTCTTAAAACCTACACCTGATCATGCCAGATCTCACCTAAAACCCTGCGCTGGCTGCCCATCTGTCTCAGGGTTGAAGCAGTGTTCACAATGGTCCTGCTACCTCTTTGACCCCAAACCTGCTCTTCTCTCCCTCACTCTGCTACAGCCACAGTGGCCCCAATCCATAACGCACACTCCTGCCTCAGGGCCTTTGCACTTACTGTTCTCTCTGTGGAAAACCTTCACTTTCAATATCTGCATGCATTGTTCTCTGGTCTCCTTTAAGTTGCTTCTCAAATCACCTTATTAACAAGACTTTCACTGAATATCCTGTTTGAAACAGCAAGTACACTTCCCACCCCAGCACTTTATACCCTCCTCTTTCTCTGCTTTATTTTTCAGCATAGCAGTTATCACTTTCTGATATTTTATATATTTTATTTGCTTGTTTATTATCTATCTCCTTACTAGAATGTAATCTCCACAAGGGAAGTTATTTTTGCCTATTTTGTGCATTTTTGTAACAGCGCCTGGCACATAATAGACACAAAGTACATATTTGTAGAAGGAAGAAAGAGGATAGGAAGGGACAGTAGGAGGGTGGGAGGGAGGAAGGAAGGATGGTCACTTCAAGGCTAGGGATTCAGCTTCCCAAGCCTGGAAGACACAGAACAGTCCAGATTGAAAGAGGACATAGGGTCAGTTGGAAGCAATCGAGCTGAGATCAGCAGATGGGCCCTCCTACTGGGTCTCAGGGTCCCGTCTTCTCCGTGTCAGGGTGCAGTCTGTCCCATGGCTCTCACTCTTTCGAAAGCTCCCTCTGGCCCCTGCCCAGCGTTGCCTCCAGGACACAGTGCCTTTGTGTAGTGTTGAGAGTGACAGAGGATGGTTTCCCAGTGCCAAACACCTACTTCTGCTTATTTAGCCATGGAGCAGTCTTTCTTGACTAAAAGCTCAGTGTCGGCCAGTTGCAGTTCATTTTAGTGTCACAAATATTTTGACGCCTGCTCTATTTCATGTGCACTCACATGCTAGCCACTGTGCCCTTCTATGTCCCATAGAGCTCCCCATAAGGAAGAGGAGGCGTTAAGAGGAAGGAAAAGTGCTTGGTGCTCACAGGGAACTTGGGGGCCATCTAGTCCAGCACCATAGCACCCCCCCTGAAGACCTCTGGTTAGGCTTCAGTGATTCTATGAACTCCCTGAACTTTGTTGAGTATTTTTCTTGGAGCAAGAATCCACAGCTTTCATCAGATTTTCCTAGGGATCCATATCCACCAAAGGGTTAAGAACTCTGATTTAGTTCAACCTCTCAATTTACAGATGAGAAAATAGAAGCCCAGAGGGGTGGATTGACTTGCCTTGGGTCACAGGACAGAGCTAGGGTTTGAACTCATGTCTTCTTTTCCCAACCGGATAACAGATGCAAACACTTTGCACCATGTCACAAGGAGTCCTTGCTGCTAGTGACCTCTGGGATGCCGGTGGGTTGAGTCGCTGGGTGCTGGTGGCCCTGAGGCCACACGCAAGATCAGGGGCCTTCAGGCCGCACTTGGGGGCTGTGGCCAGGGGCTGTCAGGAGGCAGGAGTGTGGGAGGGATGAGCGCCCTCCCCCAGGGTTTTGTGGAGACCAGTGGTCAGAGAGTCAGCAGTCCTGGCTCTTATTCTCCCTCTGCCTGTGACTTATTCCCTGGGCCTTTTGGGGAAGAAACTGGTTTTCTGCCTGAAGACCATTCCAGCCTAGAATGTTCCCCATAACTTCTGCTCTCTTTACCTGTTTTTCAGTGGGGCAAACTCGGTCGGCTCTCTGCCCCTGACATTCAAATAGCTTCTGAAGACCCAGCATCTTCCATCAGGATGATAAGAGGCAGCAAACTTTCCCTCCACAACCCTATTTGCAGGGAGAACTCAGTCTTTATCCCTGACTTGGAAATAATTTATTATCTATTCACGTCTTTATTTGGCCTCTTCCAAGGCACTTTGGATTATCTCAACAATCCTTTTGACTACCTTACCAGGTAAATACTATTACTTACCATTTTACAGAGAGGAAATTGAAACTGAGCAGTCCATTGACTTGGCCAAGGTCACGGAGCTGCTGGAGGTGGCCCTGGGAATTGAGTCTAGATGCTGTCTCCCTTTCCTACCTCTCCTTACCCAGGGATTCCACGGTGTCTCATTTGTGGTCTTTGCATCCTCTGCACTCAAGACTCCAAGGGGCCAGAAGTGGGGACTTTGCGCAGGGAACTGTCTTAAATGTTTCGTGCAGCCCCCGTAGCTGCTTCCACCGATTACCTCGCAGGAGAGGGGAAGAGCCAGGCTCCCGCCTTCCACTTCCGTCGGCTGAGCCAGGTGCAGTGGGAGCCACCCAGGGTAAATGTCACAGAGCTGGTAGCTACAAAGGCCTCAGCCAGGGGCAGTCTGGGAGGTGGGCAGCAGGGCTGCTGGCAGGGAACTCTGGGGCTGGAAGGGGCACCCACCACCTCCTAGCTCGAAAATGCCTTTATGCTGAGAGGCTCACAGAGACCACAGACAGGGAGCCAAATTCTTCTTCCGGATGGTCTCTGCTTCCGTGGAGCTCAGGCTCAAAGAGGCTAGGGTTTCCCGTGGGAGCCAGTGGAGATGTTGGGGTAGGTGGAGGACCCACGGCTCTACCGAGGGCGAGGCGGAGCGTCACATACTGTTCACCACTTAGCCTCCCGGTGGCTCTAAGCTTTTTGTTTCTTTCTTCTCCAAATCCAGATGGACACCATCTCACCCCCATTCCCTTCCTGACTGGCGTTGGTATATCAGGTCCCTGTGACAGACATATTTTAAAGGTAAAAATACAAACCTATCATTATTAGTCACTGTAAATTGCCACAAACATCATTCACTGACTTTTCAGGTAAAAAGCAAAAACCCAGCAGAGACATTTGAGCAGCAAGCGAGAATCCACCAAGGAAGGGGGTGGGGGCTCCAATGGATGCTCCCCCATCCTAAGTACCAATCCCATGAAACCATTTAGATCTGCAACACCTACGGAGGTGCAGTCAGGGCGGTAGCGCAGCCTCCCAACTCCCACCGCTCACTCCCCATCCCCATGGATCACCTTCTGTGGGGCGCAGGAGCTGGGGAATGGGGCTGACGGCCCCCCGCCGAGGTGAAGCCTGGGCTCCGTCAGCATCTCGGCTAGGCTGGCTTCTTTCACCTTTGGTGTGGATCCCAAGGCCACCTCCAGAGCTGTGGCTGCCTCCATGCTGGGCCACCCCAAGGCTGGGCTCCAGAGGAAGATCTTCACTGTTGGTGGTGAGGGAGGGGCTGAGCACCTGCTCTCCAGCCTGGCCTCCCCAGGGTCCCGGCCACAGGGTTATGCAACAGGGCTGGCCTGTTCCCACCCAGCTACTCCCAGAGGGCTGAAGCAGGGGCTAGGGGAAGAGCGGGGAGCAGACCGCAGCCCAGAATAGCTGCAGGAGGAGGACCCGGTAGTCCTGTTATCTTGGGAGAGAGATGACACCTCTCTCACAGCACCAGGGAGGGAGGGGAGCGCTTGAGCTTCAAACAGCCCCTCCCCACCCAGACCATCCAAATGGGGCCTCTGGCTTCTGGCAGGAAGATTGGGTGACATCTTGGCTCCTGACCTCCAGCTCATCTGAGGGTGTCCAGGTCCAAAGGAAGGGGCCCCAGGATTAGCTGATTCACAGGCACACCTTTAGGTAGTCTCTCCCTCTCTGCTCCCACATTCGCTGAGTTGTAAAGTCTCGTCAGCTCGGCCTTTATGGGGGCGGCCCCATCCTCTCCACTCCCCCCGTGGCAGTGCAGGGTAGAGTCTGCACCCTGGAGCCAGACCCCCCGGATCACTTTGGCTCCATCACCAATTGGCTGTGTGACTTGTAACCACACATCACAGTCTCTCTCAGGTCTGTTTCCTCATCTGTGAAGTGGAGATAACAGCCATAGGGTTGCTGTGAGGATTCAAAGGGGTAATCTGGGTAAAGTGCTTAGCAGAGTGTAGCCGACTAAGTGCTCGATAAATGTAATCTATTTTTAGGTTGGACCAGCACTTGTCCCTTTCAAAGCTCCCTTGCCTATGAGATAAAGTACAAATTAAGTGAGAGGCAGAGGTGATGGAGGGGAGAGCCAGGAGCATAAGGTTAGAGGACTTGAGTGTGACTCTGGGCTCTACTACTGACTCATTTGCTAGGTGACCCTGGGAAAATGACTTACTCTGAACCTCAGGTCCCTGGTCCATGGAACGAGGGATGATGATGCCACAATTGTGTTGAAAATAAAATGGTAAAAGTATATGAAAGTGGCCAGAGCACAGTAGGTGTTAACATACTAAAGGTCCTATGTGATTTCTAGGCTCACCAGACCATCATTTGTATGTTCCATGCACTCCATCCAATCAATCTGGTTTCCTATCATACTCTACTTTCTCATCTCCAGAAGCTGGCATCCCCTCTGTGAAAATATATACATACATACATATATATATATATATATATATATATATATATATATATATATATATATATATATATATATATATGTATGTATGTATATATATATATATGTGTGTGTGTATATATATATATATTATTTTTTTAAGTAGACTTAAAGAGCAGTTTTAGGTTCACAGCAAAGTTGAGTGGAAAGCAGAGTTCCCACATTCCCCCCTTCCCCTCCTCTCCTTTATTTTTTATGGAAACAAATGAGTATGGTTGAATGAATGAGCTCCTTACTCATTTTTCCCCTTTAGCCCTCAAATTGGGGGCAGTCATTAGGATTCTGGGAGCCTGTTACTATCTTGGGGTGTGGGACAGAAGCCCAGAACTCATCTTTGTAACCTGTATAGGGACTGAGGGCTAGGACAACCTGTAGACACAGTTGGTGCCCAGGAAGCTGTTTATCAGGAGCTAGGATGACTGAAGAGGGTGACCGTGGAGCTTGACCTTGGGCTGGTGGTGAGAGGCTGCACTGTGTCACGTCAGGATTTGTGTAAAGGCCTCTTGGACCTATTTCTCTCGTCTGACCCAGCCAAGGCCCTTACAAGTCCAGACAGTACACCAGGGGACTCCCCACACCCCCTCTTACACCCCACTTAATCCATGCTTTGATGAGGAGGTTGGCCCAGGCTTTTGGTCTTAGCTCCTTGTTGCAACTGAAGAATCAAATAAAAAAGGCAGACTCCTAGGGTCTTATCCATTGGAAAAGCTAATTTAATAGGTCTAGGTGGGATATGCATTTTAAAAAAACCACCTACTGATTCTGTTGCAGGAAGTCTTAGAACACTGTTAGATAGAATTCCCGAAAATAAACCACCTTGGATAACCTCCTGGGGGAGGACTCTTCCAGCAGACATGGGCTCCTCAAGGGCAAGGTCTCTGCCTGGTCATCTTTAGACCATGACGCCAGAGTAAGCATTAAATGGAAATACCCGCCAGGACGGAAGGCTGAGCAGTCGTCAGGCTTGTGGCTAAAGGCTCAGTGGGGGTGGGCAGGAACCTCCCCTAAAAGAAATATTTTGGAGGAGAGGAAAGTTGCAACTCTTTGAAGGTCCTTAAATGAAATGGGTCAGGAAGGATTACGAGTAAGAGCAGCAGGAGAAACGTTAAGAGGGGCAGATGGAAAGGTGCGGAAGGTAAACTCCTTGGTGTTATCAACCTGCTAGAGGAACATGGAATTCAAGAGAGTAATGACATGTTGCTGTGTGCAGAAGGAAGAGTGTAGCGGTTGAAACTGAGAAGCTGTACGGGGTGGCTCAGCTAGACTTTCCCGGAGTAAGAACAAGAAAGCTGCTTTTACAAACACCCATGGGAGGTAGATCTTTGTGAGCATAAAGCAGAAAAAGGTGAGTAGTTTTTCCCATAAATTATCTAATACCTTACATGCTATAAATGAATAGTCCTGGCTCTTTAACTGACTTATTCTCTGGTTGCTGGAGATTTGATTTTTGAAGCTAGAAAACTGGAAAAGCTTTCATATTAACAAACTGTAGCTTAGTCATTTTAGTAGGTCAGGTAACAAAGTCCAGTCTGTTTTATTTCTAACCCAAATACTGCAAATATACAGAAAATTACCAGTACAAAGTTAAACACACCCAGATTTATTTACACAATGCTAAAGAAATTTGAGTTTTATTTCCATTTTGTGGAATTTTATTCTAGGGTCTGGCTTTTTTGTGTAACCGACATTGGTCATTGAAACTTGATTATCCCACCTCACATGCAATTTTCTGTCCCAAGGGAACAGAAAACTTGGGTTTTTAGCATACATGCAGTAACGATCTTAATACTGCTTTACACTTTTGTACCGACAGCTTGGGGTGGAGGCAGAGAAGTTACAGAGCAAGGAGGGACCACATGCTGATAGGGAACAAGAGACAAGACAGGGCTGGACAACAGGCACATGGGGACCCTGAGCATTTCTGTGCACGAGGATAAGGAGGGTGCCATCAAACCCCTCCTCCCTAGACGTCCAAACACAGGAGGCGGGCAGAATCATCAGGAACATTTAAGTCACCCGACCACAAACTGAGGGCATGCGGAGGATGAGAACTGCATTAAAGACTTGGAACATATCAATAAATCATTAACATGTACACTATACAGTTTATACATGTATATATGTACACACACACACACATATATATATAGAAAGGTACAGATTAGTTTAAGTTATCCCATAAAAACAAGGACGCTTAAAAATGTACCAGTGTGAAAAAATGCGTACAGTGAAGTTGTTGAAGACAATTTCTAATTAATGTTCTGATTCTTATTGTTATAATGCAAAGTAGCCAAGAAATCAACATGTTCCTGCTATTTTAATCATCCTCCATGAGGGTGAGGCCTGGGCTCTGCTAGGGCAGGACGGCACTCCTAGAGCTGCCTGAGCTGGGCAAATCAGTGGCAGATGGAACAAAGTCTGGCACCTACTGAGTGCCAGTGCTGAAAGTCTGGCCCTCCCTATCACTCCATCATGTGGCAAATCTTAAACTTTGGTTTTTGTTCAAAGGACATGTAAGCCCATGTTAATCTTCCTGCTTGAGGGAAGGTAGCAGCAATGCTGAAAAACTGAATCTCTTCCTATTTTAGCAGTTCCAAGTATCTGGGCTTCATGTGGGGCAAGAGGGCGGTACCAAAAATGAGCAGGGCGAGCTCTAAGCCATTGCATACAGGAGCGGGGCTCTTTAAAGCTCTTCGAAAAGGAAAGAGAGAATCTCTCTACCTGAATCATTTGCCTAGAAAATAAAGAAATGACTCAAGTCAGGCCAGTCCTGCCACCTGGGGTGGATGTGAACTGCTCTGCACTCCTCTCTCTATCCTTGTACCGTGACGAAGGCCATGGGAGAACCAGCAATGGTTTACAGAGCCAGCGGTGGCCAGCTCATTACTTATCTGTCAGGGATGAAAGGCCAGCTTGGGCATGTAGGGGCCCAGAGGCAAACCTAAGAAATAGAGAGACACACACTGGAAAGCCTATTCAGAGGCAGACGGCAAATTCTAAGTTTTAGTTACAGCTAATCTGTTGAATCTCTTGAGCCCAGCCTAGAACTGCCACAATCCTCCAAACACTTTCATTCTTCTAAGGCACATTCCCATTCGATGAACAGCCTGGGTGTATGCATCCCTGGTCTCTGGTTTCACTAAAAACCAAGAGCCCCCTTACGTCCAAGACACCTGTCCACAGAGCACGAAGGATGATGAGTTCTCTGCCTGGATTTTACAGCTCAGATCACTTTGGACGGTCTAATATGTCCAACCTACCTTACAGTGCTAACTTCTATTGCTGAAATACTCTTTTGCTATCAAGCCTGAGACTTTACACAACTTTACTTTCAAAGATAATTCTCCTAACATCGATAGGACAAACTGGAAATCTTCTTTTCTTAGAAGCTGTCACGGATTTAGGCCGTTTTCCTCTCTGGCTGAGGGCATACACTTGTGAGAGAGCAGGCTGACACAGAAGGCTAACTAGCCAGGCTTGTTAGCAGTCCTCAAACCAACTGAGCTCGCTAGCCAGCCAGGGGTGGGAGGACAAGAAGAATGAAGAGGGTGACTCATCAATTGAGATTCCATTCCTGCACTCTTGAACAGTGACCCTCAACAAGGTGAGGGGCGGTTTCTAAACACATATTCAAAATTACCATTACTTTTGTTTTCAGCCATGAAAAACAGGAGAATAAACTCTTCTCTTTACTAAGGTGGCAAAAAAGAGCTAAACACTGCTCTGAAAGAAATGTCACTGATCCACGTCCTAAAGAATAGCAAGTCATCTATAAGAAACCAGCTCTGCTCCAGGTGTTCAGCACTGGCGTGCATCAAAATGTATACGAGATCTGAAGACAACCACTGGCGTTACTCTTAACACACAGGGACCCTGGCGACTTGCTCCATTTTTGTACCTCAGCTCCATCTCTAATGGGGATTACAACCCCCGCCTTTCTTTTTTTTTTTTTTTTTTAAATCTCACGAGAATGTTGTAAGGTTCAAATGACATAATGCGAGAAAAAGTGCTGTGAAAACTGCCAAGTTCTACAGAAATATCATTATAGGCAAAGAGCCCTAATCTTATACAGTTAGAGAAGAATATTAACTTTCCTACATCTTAAAACTAATCAGAGAATTACCCTATATTGGCACACCTACCCCAGGGGGTATATGCGGGGAGAAGAGGTGTATGGTGTAAGTAGGTCTTTTCTGGACATCAAATTCATTTTGGGCAGGAGGTGAGGGCGACCGGGACAAAAGCCGATACTTGATCATTTGTGAGCTGGTATATCTTTGGAATTACTTTTAATTTAAAAACCTTGTAAAAGGAATGGGCTTTTCCTAAAAGACTAGTGTTCTCTGGCTCTAACAAATATTAACTCTCTTTACAAAAACTGCCCTACCTTTATAGCTCCCTGACTCATTTAAGTTTACTGCAGTTCCAAAGTCTCTAGAATTCTCCATCCATTCCCTCCCCCACTTTCCCTGCGGCTGTGAATTCTGGTGAGGCGAGAACTCAGCCATCTGCTCATGCATTCTGACAAAAGTTAATTTGGCACATTTACTTTTTCCTGACTTCCTAGCCATAAAGTGAACTAGCAGCAAAATGGCAGTTTAGCAAAGAATGTCCCCATCATAATTATCGGGAGAAACTGTGACGGGCACAGCAGGTATGCTGAGACTGAAAACGTACTACTATACTCCTGTACAGCAAATAGTCAAGCTGTATTAAAACTAACGATTGCAGCTTTCCATCACTATATGGCCACCCCAAAATCCATCTTGCTACATTTTCTAATTTATTTCATTTTCTAAAATGTCAAAAGGAAAATTTTTTAAAATTTAAAATACGAACTTAACGTATCACACGAAACATCATCTACACTAGAAGTGTGTTTTTCAGTTGGTTCAGCCAGAAGTTTCATGCCAACAAACTACTTGGCAAAGCTGGGGAAAAGGGCAGAGGAGGAGGGTCTGGTAATAAAATTCTGATTGTTTAAAAAAAGCCTAAATCTGAAAACATGTCTAGTCATGGCTCCATGCAGAGCAGCAACCTAAGAGGAAGCAAATAAGCAGCCATTCTAATGATTCACCAAGGAGCTAGCACAGCAGGCAGGAGGGGACGCAGAAGACTGTGACGTGCCATCCTCAGGGGCTGCACGGCCCATGCCACCAGCCACTCCAGCGAAGAGCTCGCTCAGCCTGGGCACACAGCCCGGGCAAGCCTGAACCCAGACCCTAAGCAAGTCCACTGGCACACACACAAAGCATGGCTTGAGAGATCTCGGAAGAAGCAAGAGTTTCTCCTTTAATAGGTGCTAAATCTAGTCAATTCTCTGCTGCTCCCTTTTTCCTGCCCCAAGTTAAAAATATTGCCCTTTAAGTTCTCCTGATTTAGTGTCTTGGAAGCACATGTAAGTTAGTTGCCAAAGGGCAATTAATGAGGGTATTGCCTAATTAAACAAGGGAAAAGAAAAATCACTGTGGCCTATGGTCCCTGAAAAAACAACAACAACAGAAAGCAGGGATCTGTGTGAGGAGCTGGTGCGCAATGTTCTTGGAGCGGGGCTGTCCCCAGATGGAGGAAGGCTGCCCAGGCTGTGCCAGTCATCGCAGCCTCTGTGCTCATCTCTGCGGCTGCTTCGTGTTGCCAGCACAGCCCAGGGACGGCACCAAGTGCTTTGTGAGAGTTGATGCTGAAGCTGGCAGGTGCCCTGGGGCAGGCGCCATGCAAAACATGCAACAGTGGGGTTAGTGAAAAGTTCCCTTCAATTCCATTTCATTTCCCTTAAAAAACAAAAACAAAACCGAAAAGGGCCCGTACCTTGCAAAAAGACAGAACTTGAAATGAAAAGTTAAAGAATTAAAAATTTTCCCTCTCTTCTCAGGGCCAATTGTAAGAGTGTTTAGGGTCCCCACCCCCCATTTCTTTAGTGTAGGTCCTTTTGGCTTTGAGGGAAGCAGCAGAAACAGAGCTGGGTCCCTCGCAACGGGAAATTTATTTCCCCAAGTCGGAGCCACAGGGAGTGTAAGAGGTACTGCGGTTCCATCATCTGTGCTCAGTCCCAGCTCCTTTGAGGAGCTATTCCAGGAGGTCCTGAAAAGAAAGACATAGGCCATATTATTTACAGACCAAAAAAATCCCTATTTTGAAAGCCATTACCTAGTTTCTGGGCTGGCCAAGTCTTACAGTCATTAAATTGCTGCTTCTAGCTTATACCCTCCTTTGCTTCAATCATTATCTTGATCATGAGTAAGAAAAGATCACCCTTTTAAAAAATTTCTGGACCACCCCTCAAGAAGAAATAGTCTCACCTCATCTGAGTCATCATGATAACCACTTTTATGAGTGTGGGAGGTTGTGTCCAAAGCATCCACACCATCCACACCATTGGCCTCCGCATGTTGCTGGAGCACAGAGTATCGATGCACCAGGAACCTGTGGGTGGAAACCACCGTCAACCCTCACATGGTGAGGAGGGGTGCATTTCTTATAGGATGGTGGATTTTCCAAGTTTTACACACTTGCAGAATGAGTCACACATACAGGAAGCACAGCCCGTAGCTGGCATATGGAAAATGTAAGGAAAGATTTGGGCCTGATGTTTCAGGAACATCACTTCAACTAGTTAGTTTTTGCCAGGGGCAGACTCAACCGTCTGCCCTCGGAGGACTTTCTGGTTTGATTGATTTCCATTCCTTACCTTCCCCCACAGACGTATTTCTTCACAAGGAGCACTCCTGCTACGACTGTGACCAGCATCAATCCCACAGTAGCCAGGATAATTGGAACAGAATTTGACTTGGAATTCTTGATAAATTAAAACACAAACACAAACAATTTTGGGTGTGCATATTCTAGGACTGAATTCAAAGAGGCTGCTCATTACCCTATTTCTCTGTTGAATGATCTGCAGTCTCTAGGCACCTAATGATGATACTTTCCCAACCCCAACCCCCGCCCCCAAGATGAACCATCTCAGTGCTACCAGGAGAATATCACAGCTGGCAGAGGGTAACCAGAACTTCAACTGCCTTAAAGCTGTCAGAATGGTGCAAACTCAGTGGCTTCCACGTCAAAGTTACACTGGAAGCCGTAGCAACTACCTAGATCAAATGGTAATTGTGACTGTTCCCCACTACCACTGTTTATAAGTCTTGGAGCTTTTAAGGGTGAAGCAGGAAAGGGAGACTATGATAATAAGTGGGCTGAATGAGTCTAAAACAGGGCCACCACCTGGGAAGGAGCTGTGCCAATGTTACGTTAGGCAAGCCATCCTATGACACCAAGATTTATTTTTTACTTAAGTTGTGGTATGTTTTTACAAATAAGCTTTCCGTATCATTGTTTGAGTGTGACCTACCTGCTTTTGGGTGGGAGATAGGGAGTGTGTGTTTTCAATGTATCCAAGAGGAGGCGGAGCTGGATTCTGGGACAAGTTGTGTCCCTGTGGGCGGGAGTCCTGTGCAATCACACACACAAACACTCTGAGGACAGCCACCAGGAGTGCAGGGTGGGGATGCAGAGAAGGAGGAACTTGCCCCCAACAAGTACACACACCCACACATTTTTCTCCCACTGCCTTCTTAATCCCACCCCTTGTCAGGCCCTCATCCCTTAGAAGGTTAGATAGGAGGGAACTGCAGATTGTCCACCTCTCAATTTCCAGATTAGGAACCTGGGGCCCACAGTTTACTGCCCCAAGTCTCACTGCTGGGCCAGTGCTTCTTTATCAAGAGGCTTCCTCTTTACCATATCCCCATATCCTAGCCAGATA
This sequence comes from Eschrichtius robustus, assembly GCF_028021215.1. NCBI lineage: Eukaryota > Metazoa > Chordata > Mammalia > Artiodactyla > Eschrichtiidae > Eschrichtius > Eschrichtius robustus. The sequence goes on from NC_090826.1 coordinate 96,314,563, forward strand.
GTTCAGTGCTACAGAACTGTAATCAGCCCTAAAACTTGCTTCTAAATCAAAACCAGCCCCTTATTACCATAGTTCAGTTTCTCATTCTGAACACACTTGACATGACTCGGCACAGAGATCCACCCTACCTATGGTCCAGTGCCCTTCCCTTCCACATGTGTAAAACTCCAGCCCTTTACAGCCGAACTTCTTGAGCCTTTTTCCCAAATGACTCTGAGCCTCAGAAATTTCCTCAACCGTATGCATCTAAGACTTGGAAAAACTTTACTGAATACCATTTTTTTTTCCCCAACAAAAACGTTTTCAGTAGATGAGCTTATCGTTGGGTTATGTGACCATCCCTCATCCTGACAGTTTCCTGTACGAAGGGAAACCTGACAGAAGTAGTCTGGCCACTTGTACTCAGTAATAGAGTTCTTGACACTGTAACTTTTGACTATTCCTGGCAGAACTTAAAACCCCACTTGTATCTAAACCAGATCTACTTTAACATACCTGCTTTCCGGGACTCAGAAAGTTGCTTGTGCACTTCTTTTTCAAGTCTTTCACTTCTCGAACAGGATTCACTCCGCCCTGGCATCTGTCTCCTGGAATTTTCCGGTACCTGAGAGGCAGAGAAAATTTGTTAACAGAATACAAGGATGTACTTCTGGATTCTTGCTTACTTCCTGAAAACAAGATTTTAAAAGTTGCAGAACAACTTCTGGTCATTACACCATCTTTCAGGCCTTGGGGGAGATCTGCAGGGATGTTTTGGGGATATTCTGTGTAGTTTCAGTCCTTGGACAGACCACACATCCCTTGCCTTGCTGCAGGGATATGCCACCTTTCTGCCTTAAGAGACTGTGTCAAAGAACTCTGACCAGGGAAAGCACGTCAACACGCGGTACATAAACCACAGGGGAGGGGAGTGTTTATCAGGGAAGGAGGCAGTGAGCCGCCTCTAGAGCAGCGCTCTCTACTGTGGTGGCTATTTACACTTAATTAAAATTACTTCAGTTCCTCACTCACACTGGTGTCAACAGCTACACAGGGCTAGTGGCGACCACATCAGACACAGCAGATTACAGAACATTTCCCCCATCACAGAAAGTTTTAGTGGACAGTATTTTTCTAGAGTGCTCTCAAATACCGCTCAGAACTAGGCGGAGAGACGCAGCTTTCACTCTGCACAGTGGAGACTCAGTCCCGATACGGGAGAAGCAGCCATCTCACCCATTTGTCGTCAGGTGCTCTTCTCTCCCGTACAAACAAAACTCTAGGTCGTGGCCCTTCAGTTCTGGCTGTTCCACACACTTGGAGTCATTTTCTGGACGGAAGTAGCCAAAATCACTGTAAGAATCAGCAAATAAGGTATCTTTCAAAGTTGCTGAAAGACAGGAAGCGACTAGCAATGAAGGCTTTATGTGGGGCAGTGGATGGTCAATATTCCAGTCTTCGGTTGCCAGAAAAAAGCTAAGGAAGCCTGTGACATATAAAGAGGTCTATTTAGGAAAAAAAAGCACATGGGGAGGGCTGAACTGAGGGAAAATAGCTTATGGATTGGGCCTGGTGGACTTCAGACTCAGTAGCTAGGAGTCCCGCACAGACAGCTCAGGCTCCGGGAAGGGAAGGAGGGCAGCCTGCAGGGGGTGGGGACTCACGTGACTAAGACACAGAGAAACAGTACATCAGCAGCAGATCTAAACTCAGGGACACTTAGCAACTCTTTTATTTCTCTCCAAATAACTCATTTACCCATGTTCTACCCATGGCGGGTATGTTAAACCTTTCCTGCCTTCCCCACTCCGCGTCCCTCTTAGTTTCTTAGATGGTCCTGGCCGCCAATGTGAATGCCTGTTCCTGCCCTCCATTCCATCCCATCTCTCCATAGCGCCACCCATCTGCTCTCCTTTCTCTGCTTTCCCCAAAGAAATGACATGAGCGGCCTCGGCCCCATCCTTCCTACCGCCCCCTGGGCGGGGGCTCGCTTCATGGACAGCGTGGCAGTGACCGCTAGTCCCACTCACCTGGAGGCTTCTCCTTAGCTTGAACCTGTCCTCTTCCTTCACCATCCTCTCCTTTACTGGCCAGATTTCTTAAAAAATATTTTTTCCTTGTTCTGTTTTACTCATTTACTTTTTATTCTATGCATTTGGGCTTCGACCCCCCCCTCTGCAACCTTGAAAATGAATGTCTGTGGCCCTCCAGGGCTCACCAGTCATCCAACCTAGGGGGCTCTCTCTGTCTCGTTCACTCTGACCACCTATTCTGGGGCACCTGCCACACTGCTGTGCCCCAGCCACTGAGGCCCTGAGAGCTGCACTCGTCTGTTTCTTTGGTCACTGCTTGCTCTGCTCTCTTCCTAACCCATAAGTGCAGATGTTTTCCAAGATCCTATAATTCATTCTCTTACTCTGTATTTGCTCCCCTTTCATGAGCTTAACTATTTGTTGCAACTAAAACTTCTAGGTTTTACCTCTCTCGAGCTCTAATCCTATGCATTTCCAAATACCTGCTGGACACTGCCACCTAAATCTGCTGACAGAACCTCAAATAAACAAAACATTCAAAATACATCACGTTTCCTCCTTCGTGCCAGTCCCTCCGGTCATTTCCTCCATTTGTCCAGGACATTACCTTCCTTCCCACTATCTAAGTTGGAAGCAGCCTGAGCACCCCCATCTGGACCCACTCACTTCTTTATCGTGACTACTGTGACTTCCCCTCATGGCCCATCTTCCAGCACACCCTTCCTGATCACGCTGTTGGGGGGGTCTAAGCCCACATCAGTCCACGGGCTTTAACGACCTGCTTCTTCCCAGATGTGCATGGTCAAATCCTACGGCTCATCAGGGCTCAGGCCAAATGCCACCTCCTCTACAAAGCCTTCTTTGACCCACCTACCTCCTTTCAGCTCTGGATGGAATAGTCTCTCCCTTTTCTAAATCCCCAAGTATCCCACCTTCTGTTTCAAACATAATTATGTGCATCTTACCAGGAGAGTCTATAATAAACTTCCTGTTATCACTTTGCACTGCCCTGTGCATAGAAAATATTCAATGAATGTTTGGTAACATATAGATGCTGCTTGTACTTCAAGGCTTTCTGACAAATATTTAAGGGAGAGAGTAGAGAGAACAAAAGATACAGAAGACACCACGCCTCCAATAGCAAGGAGAAATTTCTGGCAAAAATTTTATGTGTTCAATTCAAAATTTCAGGGACCATACCCTTCCCACTCACAAAGCGCACATTTCTCAAGCACGTGGGAAACAGTGTGCAGGCTCTGGAGCTGAACGGCCAGGTTCACATCACAGCTCTGCCACATGATGGCAAATTAGTCATAACCTCTCTGTACCTTCATTTCTCCCTTTGTGAAATGGAAATAACCAGATTACCTCTCTCACGGGGCTGCTGAGGGGAAGTGTAAACAGAGGTACTGCTAAAAAACGTCAGCTGCTATCATTATGACTATGTGATTATCAAATACAATATGCGCTCAAAGAGTCTGGAGTTTAATGGTGGAAGCAAATCTATACACAATAATTAAAATATGGTAAGTGCCGTATTAGGAGCCTAGATGAGGAAAAGCTGGGGAAGGCTTTAAGAAGGCGGTATCTGAGCTAAGTATTAAAGGCCAAGTAGGAATTCACCAGGCTTGGGGGTCAAGCAGGGAAAGACTTCCAGGAAGAAGCAGCAGCATGCACAATGGCATGGAGCTCTGAAGCAGCACAACGTGTTTGGAAAATAGCAGAAGCTCAGGTGACCGAGAGCCACCCTGTGTGCAGTTAAGGATGGGAGACAGCCCTTCAGAGTTTGACAGTATCAATAAGCTCTAGCCCTATTACAACATCAAAGTGGTCTGAGTGACATTTTCCCCTGCGGAAATAGAGAAAGGAGGACCCCTGGCCATTCCACAGATATGAGCCACGCAGGAGGAAACACACTGGGTCAGACTGCAGTTTGCTCAGTCCTGTATTCTCTGTCACCTGCAGTTCAGGAGAATACATTGTGAGAGGACAGGACTGCTATCTGCCTGCTTTCTTTTCCAAATCCACTTCTACCTCCTGTCAGTATCTTTTGCAGGTAACAAGTTCCATAAGATTAGTACCTGTGATGTGAAGCAGTTCCTCTTATTTGCCCTAAGCTACCTTGCTTAGGCTACCTAGGGACTCCCTCGCCCTTGTATAATCAACTAACCCTGTGCCAGCCAAGTAACTAATCCTTAAGCCTGGATGGTCCTGAACTCTAGGGAGTCCACCTTGATGGCCTCTAAGCCTTGATGGGACGTACAGACCATACATACTGATGTCACCTCCTCTCTCAGGACAGATCCACACTCTTTCCGCCTTCAGTCCTGCAGACGATCCCAAACCTAGTACCCTACCTGCTACACCCAGGCTGTCAGGCTGCTTGCTAAAGTCCAGGTTCCTCTTAGCTCCTGTACCACTTTTCTTGGTGTTTCTGTCCTATCATCTTCTCTCTCTCTCCTTTTTAATTCTCACCCTCCTTATGTACCTCTCTCCTTCCCACCACTGCCAAATCAGGATGTCCAGGGGTTGTTGCTGGTTCTGGCCAATAAGTAACTGATACGATGTTATCTGTCCAATTATTAACAACTCTGGTTCCCTTTCTCTGTGCCTCAATTTCCTTAATAAGAAGCAACAGTTCTCCACTCTTGAGGAAGAAGGGAAAGAAAAGGATTTAAATATTTTTGAACTGTCTTTTGCCTCCTCCAGCACGGGAAATGGCTGATAGGGATCTGAGGGATGCTGATACCAGAGGAAGTCCTCCAGGGAGCAGGGACAGACGGATGGCTGCTTGGTCACAACATAGTCCCGACCATTCTGACAGACGGACGACTTGCGTAGCCGTAGGTACTGTTCTTTATAGCCTAAAATGCAGCCATCTCCATAATCTCCAGGGTCTGTGGAGTGAGCCAGCCATATGGTATAGTCCTTCTCTTCACCTAAAAGAAAGACAGGCTGTTCAGGAAACTGCATGGGACAGAACCCACCCATGTGAGGCAGCTGCCAGGCAATAGGAAGAACGAGGAGAAGAAAAGTAGGGATGTCTGACTCAACCTATTGCTTCACTTTGGAATTGCAAATGAAAGTTAACATTAGTGGGAGCCTACCAGCAACTGACTTTTCTTCATGCCAAGGGAGGAGTCTTTGCATCTCATGGCCCATTTGGGTTCTAGGAAAAACCTTATTTTTGACGTGGGGAGCTGGATGGAGAACCTCTAAGGTTCCTTCCAGACTGAGAAGCTGCTGTCTTTAAGTCTTGCACACCTGTGCCCTTGGTCAGCAGGAGCTGTCAGAGGTAAGCAACCAGATGCTTGCCTTTAGGACAAGACACCAATTAGCCAAAAGCATGGGTTTAATTTCACTATGGGTTAGTTTGCTTCAAACGGAAGGGGAAACATACTTTCTAGACTTTTAACTCTCGTTGACTGGCTTTCAAATGAAGACTGTGATGACAGTCAACCTGGCTTAGTTTGTCATATCATCCACTCCTGGAAAAATGACTCAAAGGCTGTGGCCTAAAGACTGTGGATTAGGTTTTTATCTTTTGGGATGTGAAGACCAGCACAGGGCCTGTTAAAGAGCAGGGGCTTAACAAATCTTTTAATGATGTTAAACTTCAGGGATAACTGTAGAGCTGCCTGCTGAGGGGAAAACTTATAAGCCAGCTCCTTTACAGCCTATTTAGTGAATTTAGATTATAATGACTCTCCGATTTTAAATCATTGAAACATCTTGTAGAAAAGTAAGGTCCAAACTGAGTGCTTCTGCTTCCTGCAGGACTCACTAAATTAACATGCTGAGGAAACGGGCCCCTAACACAGCCTAATAACAGTCAGGACCAAATTTAACCAGAGCTTCTCGAAACTTAAGTCTTCTATCGTATTATGCCAGAAAGCAACTACGGGTCACGGGTGGTCACTTTTTCTCCAGTTTTTTCTTTTATCCTCCATGTTTTCAGGACAATGTCAGCATCTTTGGTACTGGGGGCCTGGGTTTGCTTGTGATTTCTTAGGAACACCTTGCAATGAATATTTTAACTTCTCTGAAGCCATTTTCTGGGCCTGCCTTCCAGTTTGAAGTCACAGCATTCCGAAATGGTCAAGCCAAACTCTTTGCATGAAAACTTCCTCACTTCAACATTTTGATAAGTGACACAATCAGTTAGATGCTCTTTGTAACACACTTTCCTCTAGAGTTTCTTCTACAGTTTTGCTGTAATCAAGTGTGAAAAACCCTGAAGTGTTATGAAATAATTTTAGACAAACATAAACATGCATTATCCTTACAAGCAGGAAAAACTCTCAGAAAATGCTACAGAGATCTAAAGTGCAAAACTATACTCTCCTAGATGTCCACATGCGGCTGGTCTGAATTGAGATTCACCATAAGGGTGAGTGTAAAATATGCACTGGATTTTGAGGCCCTAGTTAGAAGAAAAAGAATGTAACAGATGGCCAAAAATCACATGAAAAGATGCTCAACATCACAAATTATCAGAGAAATACAAATCAAAACTACAATGAGGTATCACCTCACACCGGTCAGACTGGCCATCACCAAAAAGTCTACAAATAATAAATGCTGGAGAGGGCGTGGAGAAAAGGGAACCCTCCTACACTGTTGGTGGGAATGTAAATTGGTACAGCCACTATGGAGAACAGTATGGAGGTTCCTTAAAAAACTAAAAATAGAACTACCATATGATCCAGCAATCCCACTCCTGGGCATATATCCAGAGAAAACCATAACCCAAACAGATACATGCACCCCAATGTTCATTGCAGCACTGTTTACAATAGCCAAGACGTGGAAGCAACCTAAATGTCCATCGACAGAGGAATGGATAAAGAAGATGTGGTACATATATACAATGAATATTACTCAGCCATAAAAAGAATGAAATAATGCCATTTGCAGCAACATGGATGGACCTAGAGATTATCGTACTAAGTGAAGTAAGCCAGACAGAGAAAAACAAATACCATATGATATTGCTTATATGTGGAATCTAAAAAAAAGGTACAAATGAACTTATTTACAAAACAGAAATAGAGTCACAGATGTAGAAAACAAACTTATGGCTACCAGGGCAGAAAGGGGGGAGAGGGATAAACTGGGAGATTGGGATTGACATATACACACTACTATATATACAATAGATAACTAATAAGGACCTACTGTATAGCACAGGGAACTCTACTCAATACTCTGTATTGACCTATATGGGAAAAGAATCTAAAGAAGAGTGGACATATGTATATGTATAACTGATTCACTTTGCTGTACAGCAGAAACTAACACAACATTGTAAATCAACTATACTCCAATAAAAATTTTAAAATACCTTAAAGAATGTAAAATATTTCATTAATAATTTAAAAACATTGCCTACACGTTAAAATGATAATATTTTGGACATACTGAAATAACTATATTATTAAAATAAATTTTGCCTCTTTTACTTTTATAATGTAGCTAGCTGATAGAATAATTTAAATTATATATGTGGCTCTCATTTTATTTCTCTTGGACAGTGCTAATCCAAAGAGGGAAGTGCTTTTCTGGTACCATCCCTTTGCCTGCTAACCCACATGGAACATCCTTCAGTCCTCTTTCACACACATGATTTTCTTATTCCAGCTAGAAGAAATTAAACTGAATCGGTTATTTAGGAAAATGGGCTTAAAAGTTTCTGGTAGCAAAGTTCAAAGGAGACACTCACAGTTCCTTTCAAGGATATCTTTAAAATCGATGGTGTAGGAGACCCACTGGCGAGCCAGGAAAGATTCTGTGAAACCCCAGATGCTGATGTTCATGGACTTAGCTCCGGGTTCTGAAGCCAGGCCAGTAAAGTAGATAGGCTCCCTGGTAAACATGTAGGTTTGCCAGCACTGACCCTCGTCTGTGGAGAACCTGAAACCACAATTAGAGAAAGATCATGAGAGAGGACCAACATTTATGGGAATATCAGGAAACCACCGGCTGTTTCATCCCAAATCAGAGAAAAACTCTCATATTTAGGTGATGGCTTACTGACTGTTATATTAATTTTTAATGCCTATAGTTAACGGGGAAAAGGGATTCACTCAAATATTATGGAAGGAAATGCCTTTATAAAAATTCTTCCAAAGGAAAGAAAGGATAGTGGCCCACGTAAGAGTGGGCTTCTAAGTCAACAAACAGAAATTATATAATAAGAACTTGTACTTAAGGAGTCATTTCCCCTCCAGAGTGCTTAAATGCTCCCATAATATTCTTGTTGGGAGGGAGAAGAGTATTTTTTAAAAGTGACGAAAAGTGTTAGCTAGAGGGAGTCAGAGGAAAAAACAAAGCCATTTAATTTGAGTTGCTCTAAATGCAATCCTTTCAAGCACCTTCCCTACAGCTCTGTAGAATGCACAGATCTGAATCAGGGACTGTAACTTCCCCCCAACAAACTGACAAACATCCCACAGTTGCTCTCTATGCAGATAGTGTGGGTGGAGCTGAGCTCATGCATACTTAATCACATTGATAGGACGGCTGCTGTGCTCGATGGCTACAATGATGCCTCCGGAATCCAGGATGGTGTAATAGTGAGGCCCTTCCAGCATCTTCAGCCAGGAGTAACCCCCATCATCTGAGATGTACACATCTGGGATCATCACTGAGATGGCATCCCCCACGCTACCTACAACACAATCCACCATCTCATCAGCATACATCAGCAACGAAACAGAGAGGATTTACTGTCAAGAGAATAATTCTGAATGAGTTTATTCTGATTATTTCCCATCATGCCTCTTGTAATTGAAAAAAAGGCCACTGACAATTTGGTAAAGGTAGAAGTCATGTTGCTCTCTGATGAGAGTCTATGAAAAACCCACAGTATCATTATCTTGCAAGAAATTCTGCAAAGGATGGTAAAAGCCACGTATGGTGGTTTTGTCACAGGGTTCGACACTGTGACTGAGTTTCAGTGTGCTCAACCACTTCTTCCTGCGGAAGTGAGGGTGGGCTGCTTACCGTGGGCGATGACTATGCCAACAGCATTAGGCTCTGAGAGAGGGGCCATTGGAACGTTTAGTTTCTGGGAGATGCTGTAGGAAGCGTGAATATGAAGGCTGCACTGTGGAAAGAAAGCAAAGCTTAGATTAAAACCAAAGGTGCAATTTTTTTACTCATCTCACAGAGTCTTCTAATAAGGCTTTGAATGTATTAACCCAGACTTCCGTGGGATACTCTTCTTAAAAAAATTGTGGTAAAAATCACATACCATAAAATTTATCATCTTAACCATTTTTAAGTGTGCAGTTCAGTAGTGTTAAGTACATTCACACTGTTGTGCAGCCATCACCACCATCCATCTCTGGAACTTCTGTGTCCTGCAAAGCTGAAACTCTGTGCCTGTTAAACAGTAACTCCCCATTCCCCCTTCCCCCGATGCTGGCAACTACTATTCTACTTTCTGTCTCTATAAATGTGACTAGTCTAGGTATTTCATATAAGTGAAACCATACGGTATTTGTCCTTCTGTGACTGGCTTAGTTCACTTGGCATAATGTCCTTACAGTCCAGCCATGTTGCAGCATGTGCCAGAATACCCTGCCTTTATAAGACTGAATATTATTCCATTGTATTTATACACCACATTTTGCTTATTCATTCATCTGTCAATGGACACTCAGATTGCTTCCATCTTTCAGCTATTGTGAATAATGCTGCTTATAAACATGCATGTTCAAATATCTCTTGAGACACTGCTTTCAATTCTTTGGGATATATACCCAGACGTGGAGTTGCTGGATCATATGGTAGTTCTACATTTAACTTTTTGAGGAACCCTCATATTGTTTTCCATAGCAGCTACACAATTTTCATTCCCACCAGCAGTGCACAAGGTTCCAATTTCTCCACATCCATGTCAACACTTGTTATTTTTTATTTTTTGGATAGTAGCCATCCTAATGGATCTGAGGTGATCTCTCGCAAATCAAAAATTTTGATTTGCATTTCCCTAATAATTTCCCTAATAATTGGTGATATTGAGCATCTTTTCATGTGCTTACTGGCCATTTGTATATTTTCTTTAGAGAAATGTTTATTCAAGTCCTTTGCCCATTTTTAATGTGGGTTATTCGTTTTTTTGTTATTGAGTTATAGGCTCAGTGGGATATTCTTGATTCTGAAATGCATTAGTATATTTGGAAAAAAACTATGCAATTATTTTCGCATGTGTATCTGTCTTAGTTTACTTTATTCCTGCACTACACCAAAGCCTCTGATCAATATTTAAAGTACGATTCCACACAAATAAACTTGATGAACGCCTGACATACTTCAGATGCTGTACAAGATGTGGCGGTGATTTGAATAAGACCCAGTCCTGTCTTTAAGAAATATTTCTCAGAAACTAGTTGAGGTATAAAGCAGGATGAAAATTAGTGCTTTACAAGAGTTTCAAATTGGTTAAAATGTTAATATTATGCCATGTATATTTTACTGCAATAAAAAAAAGCTTCAAGCAAACTGCTAATGAAACGAACAGCAATGATTAGCTCTAACTGAAGATGGGCACTAAGGATGGTTAGGATTTCCACTAACTCTAATGAACTGGGGGTAGGGGAGACAGGTACAACTTCCCCAGGAATAATGTGGGCAGGAGGCAGCTACATGCAGGGTGTTCCGGGAGCAGCAGAAGTTACAAGGGGTGTGCCAGTGATAAAATGGGCAATGACGATGAAAAGGCAGAAGATAGCCTGACAGGGAAGGAGGGGACCTTTATTCGCCAGATCACAGGCAAAGGGGAACCACAAAGAATGTTGGGGAGGGAGAGACACAGCAGCGTGAGGGTGTCAAGGTAAGTAAAGAGGCCACTTTACCTGCCCAGGCTTAAGGTGAGAAGGGCAGGTGCAGGGCAAGGCCAGCATGGAGGGATGGAAAAAGGGGAGCAGGAGGGGGAGAGACACTCCACAGCACTCATGAATACAGAGAAGAGAGAGGGTGTGATGGGGGTGGTGTAGGTACATTTATCTCACACTGTCTGAGGCTCTTAAAACAAAACAGAAAGCCCAGCCGGGACAGCAGAGTGCATATCAGCCACAGGTACTCTGAGGAGAGCTTGGAATTACCAACACTGTCACTTTTGAAGAAAACTCCCAGGGTTCCACTAAGCTCCTCTCAAATTCTGTAAAAGTCAGACATAAAGCTTGTTTTTTTTTGTTTGTTTGTTTTTTCTTGGCTGTCAAGACCTGTCAGTCATGAAACCTGGGATCTCCTGGAGCGATGCGTTTGTATTTCTAGTTCTTGGTCTCTCCTCAGAGGGCTCATCTCCTGCTTCCACGTGCCACACCGGGTCACCACCCATACCCACCGGCCACGTGGAGCCTTGGCAGAGGGGAAGAGAGGCCAAGTTCTCTTTCATTTGCCTCTGGCCAGTATGGCTTTGCACTGCTCACGAATGGCTGGTCTATGGCTTTCTGTAGAATTCCTGAAGTTTCATAGCTGCCATCATGACTCCTAACTAATCACCGGCCCATCTGTCCACTCTGTTTTCATTCAGCAGTTTAGTACAACACAAATTGTTAGTCTTCAATTTTGTTTTTCTTTAAACACAAATAAGCCATAATATTTTGGTCTTTCTTCGCCGTTCCTATTTCCTACATCCTAGTTAATTTCAACCCCTCATTTCCAAATTTTCCACCTTTATCTGTAGACCCTCATCAAGTACAAAACTTCATTATTCAAAAGCCTGGCACTAATAAGAGCAGAACAGAATGGCTGCTTTGCTCCAAATACATATGACAGTTGGAGTAAAACAAACCTCGTTCTTATTTTTTGCAGTAGCATCGCATTCACTGTTCTCAGGCTTCCTCAGGTGCTTCCACCTTCCTCCTTGGTCAAAAGTGATCATCGTCTGGATAGAATTATCTGAATAGGAAAAGGATGATATTAAGCCTGATACACTGGAAGCACCCTATTAAATTCAGTTTATCATTGCATAACTGTCTCCTAACAGAGACTATATAACACCGTTAGAACCCTGGAGTCCCACAAGCTTGTTACATCCAGTGAAATGGCTCAGTGCTGGTGAGTAGGATATTTGAAGGAGGCTTCCCACCTGAACAGGATCCAACTGATTCCAGAAATCATCTACACTGATACTCTTGTAAAAAGATACCTTTATCTCCTTACCAGCACTAACAGGCTGACGTCTATTCTTCTTCCTTGTTTGCTTGCCTTGGAAGTAAAATCTACAGTGGGAAGGCATTCTAATCATGACTCAGACAAGGCCATGATACGGGGCTTGTTTTAGTGAATCTCAAGATTTGAATGTATCTGCATAAGTCTCACTTAATAATTCCTAATTTTTGTCTCTCTGCCCCTCCATATCCTATCCCTCTTTTACCTCTTCCTTTTTTTTCTTCATGTGTCTTCCCCATTCTCTATTCTTAATGATATAAATTGTTGCAGGTTTAAATTCAAAGATATTATGCTTTGAGTTTCTCAAGGAAAATCAAAAAAGAAGTAAATAAGGTAAATTTCATTTATTCAATAGATGTTTTATTGCCTGTCCACTATGTGAAAATTGCTGTAAGGCTTTGGGAATATATCAGTGAACAAATCAGGAAAAAAAACTTTGTGAAATATATATTCTAGTAAGGTGAGGCAGACAAACACTAGACATTGTACACAGGTAAATTAGTTAGTATGTTAGAAAATAAGTGCTATGGAAAAGACTTGCACAGCTAGAGGGGGGACTCAGAGTGTGCGTGTGTAGGGGCAGGCAGACTGACATTTAAAATAGGATAGTCAGGGCAGGTCTCGTCAGAAAGTAACACAACCAAAGGCTGGGAGGAGGAAAGCGTCAGCCTTACAGATATGTGAGGAAAGAGAGAGAACAGTCAGTGCAAATCTCTCAGCCATGAGTGTGCGATTCTGGTGTGTTTAAGGACTGGCAGAGGGCTGGAGTGACTACAGGAGAGTGAGCAAAGCAGAGAGGAGCTGGAAGTGAGGTCAGGGAGGAACCAGGGTGTCAACATCACTTGGACTTTGCAAGGTCTTTACAAAGTGAAAACAAACATCCCCCACCTCCTTTCAAAAAGTGAATACATATATAAACAAAACCTAAACAAATCTTTGTACTTTAGAGTAATGTGTTTACTTGTACAACTGGGCCACAGTAAAGGTAAGGTCTGAGAACCACTGAAGAGAACGCAAGAGGAATCTCGGCTGGCTATCACTCTGCCCTCCACAAGGCGAAAAGCAGTAAGTGGTCTAAACTCCTTCCTGTAGGCCTGAACCTCCCAACACAGAAGACTTATTTTATAAACTAAACAACGTAGAACCCCCCCCACCCCCCAAATCTTTCTTTCTGCCTGCTGCTGTTTTGTTCTTTCTTAGTTCTATTTACCATAACTTATTTAAAATAGAGAGCCAGAATTTACATGGATAGCCTTGTTGACTAGGCAAGCAACATTACTGGGGAGGATAGGATCATCAGTTTCCCCAAAAGCCTCCACTCCCAACATGTTCAGCTGAAGGAGAGCTGTGCTGAGACCCACCTTCTGAGAGCACACTTGTCATGTAGACCCCACGGAGGGAGGTCACGTTGGTAAAGTCTGTCTCGCCACCTGTGGTTGTGTAGAGATGTCGGTCCAAGGACTTGGAATAGACAATGCCTCGATCATCCGAGGTAAATATAGTGCCAAATCCGGTATCTGGAACAGGCAAACAAACAAAAACACTAAGTCTTGGGAGGGAACAGAGAGAAAACAATAGTCTAGTCATACACATGACACATGACTGACTGACTGCACACATCAGCCAACTGTCTCTCTTCATGATGTACACGCAGACCTGAGAGTCAATCAAGGTTTGATACTCAAGATCTTCGTGGCCATCTTTAATTCTAGTACCCAGTTTAGTGCCTGAAATATAGCAGATGCTGAATTTGTTGAATAAATTAATCAGATGTTACAGAAAAGCTCTTCTCAGTTATACTCTGGTGGCAGAGGCACTGTATGTAGCTTCATATCTTACACATCTTTAAATCTTTACACTCTAAAATAATGCTTCTCAAACTATGGTGAAGGATCAATTTTAAAATTTCAATTATGTCACAAACTGATGCTTTTGTAAATATAACAAAAATTTATCACTAGAAAAATGAAATACAAAAGAAAGAAAAAATATAATCATCAAAATTTTTTTTTATTATTAGAGTTAACAGATACAAAATTTCTTTGTCAAAGGGCTGTAAGAGTTTCTAAATGCTCGCTCTTGCTTTCCGTACATATTTGGTAATAAAGCATTTGCAAATCAGTACCAGTCCTCCGACCATTCTTTGAGCAGCACTGCTCTAGAACACCTGGACATACTATACAAACCGCCTTAGAGGGTCAAAGCAAGTGGCCTTTTTAACAGAGGCTACATATCATCTCTAAGACAGAGTATTCAGTAGGCCACTAATAAATTCCTAGGGGTAAAAGGAAAAATTGACACGTAAGAAGGAAAGCTACTAAAGTAGGGTTTGGAGCTTAAATCTCTGTGCTTCAAGGGTGAGCCGCTGCACAGCTCTTACCTCCAGGTTCGTCTACATGCATGAACACCATGTCATCATTAGCTGCTAGAATAGAATAGAATTGTTCCTGCCCCACAGAGGGGAGCTGGGCCATACTCCATGTGTCCCCTCGATCTGTTGACACATGAATCCTTCTTGTTGTATCCTGGAACAAATGCCAATATTTATCTTTTAAATTTCTACCAAGATGCCATGTGCAGTGACACGAATAGGTACATTATTATTAATAATTATATGTATCATTATCCATTTCCTCACTGGGTACAACTGTTAAAAATGAAAGGTCCTAGTATCAATTACCAAAGCTATTTCTAACCTCTTGCAAAGATCCAGGCACTGGAACAATCCATCCTATTGTAAGTAAGGTTATCCTGGTTTCCTCTTTGGCTTCTTCATTCTGGTGTGGCCCCCTAAGATATTAACCTCCCAACTTCTGACATGCCAATTTCCTTCAATAGAGATTAGGGTTTGTCGGGACCATCATTAGTTTGGCTCTATAGCCATTCGCATATGCTTGCTCAGATAATTCTTTTTATTTTTTAATTGATTAATTAATTAATTTATTTATTTATTTTTGGCTCCATTGGGTCCTCGTCGCTGCGCGCGGGCTTTCTTTAGTTGCAGCGAGTGGGGGCTACTCTTCGTTGTGGTGCACAGGCTTCTCATTGCAGTGGCTTCTCTTGTTGTGGAGCACGGGCTCTAGGCGCATGGACTTCAGTAGTTGTGGCATGCAGGCTCAGTAGTTGTGGCTCGCAGGCTCTAGAGTGCAGGCTCAGTAGTTGTGGTGCACGGGCTTAGCTGCTCTGCGGCATGTGGGATCTTCCTGGACCAGGGCTCGAACCCGTGTCCCCTGCATTGGCAGGCGGATTCTTAACCACTGCACCACCAGGGAAGCCCTCAGATAATTCTTAAAATGATGACTGCTGCATAGAAGTTTGGTCCCTTTGAGACAGTCCTGGCATAATCCAAAGAATTAGATAATTAAGGGTCTAGAAAACGGAGATGAAACGCAGGCTTGGGAAATCATGAGGGAAGTCAAAATGTGACGTGTCTCCTCTTTTTTTTTTTTTTTAACATCTTTATTGGAGTATAATTGCTTTATAATGGTGTGTTCGTTTCTGCTGTATAACAAAGTGAATCAGCTATACATGACATGTCTCCTCTTTAAGGAAGGCTCTCAGAACAGCCATGATGGAGGGAACATGCCAGGCTGGGAAGAGGCCAAGGAGAGTCAGAAATTAATATAATGAAGCTGATCAGGGAGTATTTAGCTGTTAAAAGGAGTCTGTTGAGGAGGCAATTAACACGTACTGTCTGATAAATAGTTTAAAATAGCTTCTAGACACAGTTTAGCCAGGGCACAAGAATTAGTCCCAGAGCCTCCTTATGTTAAATACTCTTCAGTGACAAGTACATTTAACTTATTTTTCTAACTTACATCTTAGATGTTTACTGTGAATCTTACTGTCACTGTTATAGGTAGAAACTAGAGTTCAAAAGCACACAGCAGAATTTTAATTTTGTAGCAGTATAGAGTATAGGCGACTACCTCTGGAATTAGACAGTCTGGTTTCCACCAGGGTTCCACCTCTGGGTGACCCTAGACAAGTTACTCAATTTCCTCAAATAAAAACCGAGATAACAGTATGAACTTACAGCGTTGTTGGGAAGATTGTTATAAAACTGCTCCAGGGCGTGATCTGTAGTTACTATGTCTACTTCCCCATCTCCAATTCTCTCTGAACCCACTCCAATCAGCCTTTTAACTTCAGTACTCCAAGGAAACTGCTTTCATCGAGGTCACCAACAACCTATACTTTTCCAACTCCAGTGGATAATTCTCAGAACTCATCTAACTACACATTTCAGCTGAGTTTAACACAGCTGACCACTTCTTCCTCCTTGAAACATTTCTTTCACTTGGCTTTCATGACATCACCTGTCCTATTTCCCTCACCTCACTGGTCCCTCCCTCTAAGTCCTCTTTGCTGACCTGAACAGTCTCTTTCCAACCTTTCCCTGCTGGGGTGATTCAGGGCACCAGGTGCTCAGCCCTCCCACCTCTTCTCAACTGACTCATTCCTCCACAAGATACCATCTAGTCACATGGCCAGATGAGATTATACCATATGATTATACCATATAATTTTGGGAGATTCATATACCCAAGTGTTTACTTGACATTTCCACCTAGATATCTAATAGGCATCTCGCATCCAAAGCTGAATTCTTGATTTTCTTCCCATAAACTTGCTTCTCTTGCAGTCTTTGCCGTCTCAGTAAATGGCACCACCATTCACCCAGTTGCTCAAGCCAAAGACTCTAAAGTTATCCTTGGTTCATCTTATTCTCTCACAATCCGCCTCTAATCCATCAGCAAACACTATTGGTGATACATTTAAAAATATATCCACAATCTTACCATGTCTCCCCTCATCCACTGTTAACAGCCTGGTCCAACGTACCATCTCTCTCACTACCGCTCCTGTTGCTTCCACTCCTGCCCCATGAGGCTACCCTACGCACACCTATTCTGTTAGAAGAGAAGGCCAGCTACGCCATTCCCCTGCATGAAACCTTTTCACAGCTTCCCAACACGTGAAGAATGGAAGCCAAGGCTTAATCACAACCTATAAAGGCCCTGTGCAATCTGGCCACTGGCTGCCCATCTTTGGACCACCCTTCCCTATGCTCCAGCCATGCTGCTCTTCTCACTTTTCTTCAGTATTCCAAGCATGCTCCAGCCTGAGGGTCTTTGCACTCACTGCTTCCTCAGCCTAGATGTCCACGCGGCTGTGCTCTCACTTCAGTCACGTCTCAGAGAGCCCATCCAAACCACCCTATCTAAAACAGTGCTGCTCTGGGACTTCCCTGGTGGTCCAGTGGTTAAGAATCCACCTTCCGATGCAGGGGATGCGGGTTCAATCCCTGGTCGGGGAGCGAAGGTTCCACAGGCCGCGGGTCAACTAAGCCTGTGCGCCGCAACTACTGAGCCCGTGTGCTGCAAACTACAGAGCCCACACACACTAGAGCCCGCGCGCCACAACCACAGAGAAGCCTGTGCACCACAGTGTAGATCCCACGCAGCTAAATAAATAAATAAATAAATAAATAAATAAATAAAATAGCGCTGCTCCAATTCCCGCCTCTTTCTATGTATTCACTCTGCTTTAGGTTTCTTCACAGCTTTAATCATTACCTGATATTATATCATATTTATCAGTTTAGTATCTATCTCCCTACTTGAATAGAAACTCTGAGAGCAGGACATGTATCTGTTTTGTTCACTGCTACATTCCCAGAACCTATATACCTAGTATATAGCAGGTACTCAATTAATGTTACATATTTCCATTATCTTTATTGAATAATAAGTAGATTGCTTTTTTCAGAATCTATGTCTGAGTGAAGCCCAAACACTGGATCTACATATCCCAAAACAGATACCAGAATTCAGTTGGTGACATAGGTCAAAGTACAGAGGAGCCCAGAAGAGTCAACTAGCCTCTATAAAAAGAATCACCCCCAAATCTTACAGCGATACTAAATATGCAAAGGGCAACTGACTCCATCAGTACATGCAGTAAAAGCTACCTATTTGAGGCATAATTTATTAACTATTTCAAGAGGCAAGAAACTCCATCAGTACATGTAGTAAAAGCTATCTATTTGAGGCACATTTACAGAAATATCAGAACCCATAGAGAAGAGGCAAACACCCACCTTATCAGCCATCACAGAGGCAAAAAGGAAACGTCCCCCAAGACCAAATGAGTAGATTTTCACACCAATGGTTTTGAAGCTTTTTCCCAAGTCTGAAGTTCTCCGTAATTCCAGTGCCCCAAGGTCAGCTTCTTAAACAAGACAAAATATTAATTAAAATTTCACTTACTGGTGAGCCTCTAGTTCAAAACAATTGTTTTAGAATTGTTTTTAGTTTTATAGCAAAAGAATTTTTAATCCTATGCATGTTAATCAGGTAACAATATAAAAGGATATAGAATTAAACATAGGAAATTCACAGTTGGGTTTTATCTTTTTACATGTGAGGTTTTATATTGGACAGAAAGACAGAGTTTACTTAATTCCAATACAGTGTTGCATAAAAATACCACAGCATCCTGCTTTACTTTCTTCATGACACAGTTTGCAATTATCTTATTGTATTTTAAGTTGTCTTGTTTGAGTTTCGGTTTTCCTGTTGATCATCCAACATCCCTACTTGAATTGAGGCTCCATAAGAGCAGGCCCTGGGTGTCTCGTTCTCGCCGTCCTGAGAATGGTGTTTAGCGTACTACTGCAGGTGCTCAAATGAATGGTTAAATGAAATGAGTCTGCTGAATGAATAAATGAAAGATTATGCTTTCAGCTTTGAAACTGTGCTGCTGATTGGAAAGCCAGTGGCTTCCACCAACACAAACACAATCCATGTTCTTTGGCAGAAATCACTATGCATTTCAATTTGTTATTGTTTGTAGCCTCATATTTACTTTATGTAAATACATTGCTAAAATTAAGTATACTGGCTCTGTGTATAGGCTGCATTTTTTATTTGATCGAGGCAGAGTATAGTACTTGGTTGTTTGGACTTTCAAGATTTTGAAAATCACTAACAGCTAGCTATCTTTAGCTATTAAAATAACAAGAGAATGGAAACATCTTTGATGCTTCTACCTCTTACAACCCAGAATATTCTACCATGAATGGACACCAGGACACTCTTTTCTGGGACTAAAATATACTTACTGCAGGAGCCATTCACATAGGTGGTAAAGAAGATGGTGTTTTCTGATCCCCTACAATGAGGCAAAGACAGAGAAAAGACACGGTTCAAGACTGCGAACAGACTGCATCAACCTTAGTCACTTAGCTCCAAGCAGGTCTAATAAGGGTCACCTATGGGTACTAGCCAAAACAGCCTTCTTGGATGCTGTACACTGATTCTTTCACAGCTTCACATCAAGGTTCCCACAGTCTGGCCCCAGGCGTTTTCCACACGCCACTACTTCTTTATGTGAACTCTTCCAGCCGGTCAAACTGGTCTCCTTACACTCTCCAAACCTGCCTCTTGCATTTGCTTATATTATTTCCTTCTTAAAACACTTTTCTCTCGTGTGACCAAATCTTACCCTCACAATCTTCAGGCTCCAGGTTAAAATCTAACTCTTCCATGAAGCGTTCCCTGTCACTCTAACTGGAAGCCTTCTTTAGTGCAAACTTCTAGAGCAGTGGTTCTCAACCAGGGGCGATTTTGCTCCCAAGGGACATTCTTGGTCGTCACAACTGGGGGAGGGGGATTGTTACAACTGTTTAGTGGGGAGAGGCCAGGGATGCTGCTAAACATCCTGCAATGCTCAGGCTTTTCCCCCGCAACAAAGAACTGTCCAGTCCAAACATCATTAGTGCTGAGGTTGAGAAACCCTGTGCGAGAGCCCTGTGCTACTCTGTGTCAGCCACTTGGCACTCCTTTGTCTCCTGTTTGGCTATTTTAATTGCATAGTGTTTGCCTTATCTCTCCTACTACACTACTGAGTTCTTCAAGGCAGGTACTAAGTTTTATGCTTTGTTGTTTCCCCTTAGAACCTAGTTCAGTGCTTTGTATGAACTAAATAATTTAGTTCTTTCACCTCAAATAGACAACTAGGTCAGAGGTTGAATTATTTAAATTCCAACTTGGAAAGGGAGTTTCCAGGGAACTAGATTCAGACCTTGATAGTACTTACAGATTAGCACCAGCAAAAGGTGCTGGGTCTCAGACACAGAGGACAAACTAGTGGTTACCAACGGGGAGAGAGAGGAGGGGAGGGGCAAGATAGGGGCGGGAGATTAAGAGGCACAAACTACTACGTATGAAATAAATAAGCTACAAGGATATGTTGTACAGCACAGAGAATACAGCCAATGTTTTTTAACTATAAATGGAATATAATCTATAAAAATTTTGAATCACTATGTTATACACCTGAAACTAATATAATATTGTAAATCAACTGTACCTCAATTAAAAAAGGGTGCTGGGTCTGAGCATGTTCTTTCAGAACTTTAGATTGTAAATTCCTAGAACCCAAAGATCTAAAAGGTGAGTAAATAGTTACCAGCAGCCCAGATGTTATATTTAGACACCATGCAGAGAAACAAGTTACAAAAGTAAAAAATCTTGTATAGGATACAAAATAAAATACCATTTAAAAATAACTTTTTAGTTTTAAAGATGAGTTTTCTATTTATTTCTTTTAGCTTTACTGAGGTATAACTGACAAATAAAATTGTAAGATATTTAAAGCGTACACTGTGCTGATCTGATATACAGATGTAAAGGTGAGTTTTAATGATCAAAATTATTATAGTCTTATTTGAACACACCTTACATATTTTAGGTCTATCAGGAGCAAAATAACTTGTTAACTTAGTTACTTTAAAAATTCCTTCCTGATAAGACCATATAATATATAAACACAATTAATTAAAATACATAAAATGAAAGCAGATGTGGCATGTGTACCATAGTGGTGCTGTAAAAACCTCATTCAACCAGCATTTTCTAAAAAGGACTTTACTTAAGCACCATTTTTAATAGTTTAGTTAATTTTGGTAGACATACTTGGCAATGTCTATATCACACATTTCCCCATCTCCCTAAGTAGAGGACATTAAATAGTGAACTCTTCCTTGGGATTACGGACCATCGTCATCAACATCAACCGTATGAAACGGTAACACAGTGTTCCTATTGGAAGTTACTGAGGCCTATGTGCTCTCTTGACACAGCACTAAATCCTTTCATCCCGTTGCGTTCTCTGTCTCTGCCTACTCTGAGAGTTCTCCTGCCTCCATGTGGCTCCCAGGCAGTGGACTCTCAGGCTGGCCTGTGCTTGCTGTTCACACTCACGTGCCCCACCTCTGGCAGCAACCTGCTATCAACTGGGAAACCAGATCAACAAACTTGCTGAAATTAGTCAAAGAGAAAGAAGAAAGAGGCTCTCAACAAGGGTCTGAGCCTAATCAGAGTTTTGGAGGTATGAAGGCTCATATTTCTTGCTCAACCGTCCCCCAAATTCCCCAAACAAATCTCCTTTCACAGAAGGAACAAACTAAAGCCCAGAGAGGTTAAGCCTCGACTAGCAGCCGATCCAGGTGAGAACAAAGGTGACATGACCCCCAAGTAGGAGCCTCCTCCGCTCCATCGTCTGTAAGCCGGGGTTAGGGAGGGGCACCGAGAGAAGTGAATGGATTTTGGTGCACGGACAGTGTGACTCTGGCAGTCGGGAAGCTCTTTGAGCTTTCTTCCTGACACCTCACTACATTCCACATAACTGAAATGGTTCTCTAGAGGAGACCTCTGTGTGCAGAGAAGTATGTAAGTCCCCAAATCAAAGCTGTACTTTATGCTCTTGCAACTGATGTCACCATTTACATAAAATCAACCGTTTGCAGGCAGCAGCTACTCAGTAATGTGCCTTGTTTTATACTTTACATTCTAACACTTAGTGAGACTAAGTCTTCTTTCCCAGAAGAATCAGAAGCTCCTCCAGGTCAAGGTCTGTGGCATACCCCTCTCTCGTATCCCTTATGGCACCCTGAAGAGTACTCGGCACATAGTAAGTGCTCCATATTTATTCCTGTGACTTCTGGCAGCACCATCAGGAAAGGTTTAGGGCCCTGCACAGATGGAATGTTCTGTTACTCACCATTTGGCCAAACATACTGCTTTGTGGATTTCTTCCCATTTTCCCCCAAAATTCTTGGACACCCACAGGCCATTCTGAAAAATTATAAATGACTTATCAAAATTCCAGCTTTATCCTGTGTGCAGCTGCTTGTATGACCTTTAATAACTCATATCCAATCATTCAGGACAGTAAAAACACACACTGAAATTCCATCTAAGCTTCCTGAGCTCCACAGACACACACACGGTTTATGGGGGCCCCTTTGGGGTCTTGCAAGTTCAGAATAACAAATGTTTATGAAGTGCCTACTGTGTGCCAGGCACCATACCAGGCGTTGCATTGGGGATACAAAGATGAATACGACACACGCCCTGTTCTCAAGGAGCTCACAGTTTAACAAGGGGTGCACATAAGAAAGTTCAATACATGTGGTTAAGTGTTACGGAAATATGGTCTCTGGGGTAAGAGCAGGGAAAGGAGGGACACTGCATCAGAGACGGTTTGTGAAGAAGATAGCTGAGTCTTAAATGATAAGCAGTGTAACCAAAAGAAGGCAGATGGGAGATGAGATATCACTGCACACAGATATACTAGTCAAGCAAAGGCAGAGAGGTGATGAAACATCTCAGTGTCTGCAGGGAGCTAAAGCCTTCAGACACAGGTGGAGCACACATCCCAAGGTGAAGACAGGAGGAGCCAGTGCTGGGTTGGGGGTGCACTCCTTCTATGCCATGCTGAGGAATCTGGTCTTTCTTTTATATGAGGTACTTGAAGTAGGTGAATGACACAACTAGTTTTACTTTTTTCAGAGGAATACTTGGACGACAATGGGAAAGATGGATTTCAGAGGGTTCAAACTAGAAGCAGGAAAAGCAGTGACTAACTGCCACATTAGCTCATTAAGAGTTAGTGAGGCCTGAAACCACGGCTGGCAGGAGTAGGCTCAGGAAGAATTTAGATGCTAGAGTCCGGAGAGCTGGACGGCTTTTCAGTTAGGCCGGACGTAGGGCGGGACGGAGAGAGAGAGAGAGAGAGAGAGAGAGAGAGACAGAGAGAGAGAGAGAGGGAGGGAGAGGGAGAGAGAGAGAGAGTGTGTGTGTGTGTGTGTGTGTGTGTGTGTGTGTGTAAGCTGAACACTCTGGGATTCCGGGTGCACTGTGGAATCTTTAGCCAGTTAGGCCGGACGTAGGGCGGGACGGAGAGAGTGTGTGTGTGTGTGTGTGTGTGTGTGTGTGTGTGTGTGTAAGCTGAACACTCTGGGATTCCGGGTGCACTGTGGAATCTTTAGCCAGCATAAGGGTGAAGGAAGAACAACATGTCTGAGACACGGCAAGGAAGACGTCAGCTTTAGATTGAGTTTGAGGGACCTGTGGGACATCTAGCTAGAGATACCCAGGGGACAGCAAGATAGGCATCTGCAGCCCTAGGAAGAAGCCAGGACCAGAGACAGGGGTTTGAGACTCTTACGCATTACAGTGGTAGTAAAATGGTAACAGTGGAAGAGACTGTTCAGAGTAAAATGAGCAGGAATTTAAGGGGAGGTTGAAAGGAGTTTAAAAAAGAGACTAAGAAGCAACCATTAGAAGGTAGGAAAAAACCAAAGGGAATGATGTCACAGAAGCCAAGCAAGTGGAAGGATTGGTCAATACTTTCAAGTGCAGCAGAGACTGACAATTTCAGTTACATTGGCAACACGAGCCTAGTGGGCCCAGATTCAGTGGAGGTGGGACAGCAGTGTCCCGGGACAGCTGAAATTAAGTGGTGCTGATCTAGGCAGAATTACCTTCAGGGCTCCTCCACTCTCACCCACCATTGTTCTTTCTTTAACTTCTCCTCCTCTAGTAATGTTCACCTCCCAGCATTTCTAATCTACCTAATTCTACTCAGAAACAGGAAAGGGTCTGGTATCACCTATTTGCACTTTAGTACAAATTGGCCCATCTTCTCCACCCTGATTATTTGTACTTCAAACTTACCCTTAATGGGAAGCAATTTCAGGTATAAAGGCAGATTGTGCCTGCCTCTTCCTGAGGATAGCCTGGTTTAATAAGCTTAAGATACTTGATAATTGTGATGGGGTGGCCAAAGGCAGATCAATGGTTCTGTCCATTCCTATGGGGGTCTCTTTGTTCCCTTGAAGGGCCTTCAGCTCAAGCTGCTGAAAGCCAATTCCCAGGAACTGTTGCTTTAAGACCTAAAGCCTACCCAGAAGGCGAGTTTCCTTCCTCTGGCCTCCTTTGGCTAAGCTTAACTCTGACCTTCCTTGAGTCCTCCAGCCTCACCTCAGCTCAAAGATCTGCCCACAGAAGGCCCAGAACCCAGACCTCTCTTCCAAGTGCCCTTCTCCTCCTCTCCATGCCATCCGTTTGTTCAGCCCAACTTGTCTATATTTGATAATCCTATTTCTGTCCCCACAATGGTCATTACAACAGCTCTCAAATTTTAGTGTGCAGGCTCAGCTGGGGAGCTTGTTAAAAACACTAGCAACCTCGCAACCAGAAGTCACCAACATACTGTATCTGGATCGGGGCCGAGGAACTTGTATCTTAAACCAGCCTCCCAAGGGTTTCTATCTGATGTTGCTGGTCATTAGACCACACTCTAAGCAATACGATGAGAGACAGCCACATAAATATAGAGTGTAATTATGACTATCATAGTCTAGCAACTCAGCCACTCTGGGCCCTTAACATTCATGATCAAGGAGACTGATCCTCCAGGAAAGGAAAAGCTGGGCTGCTCCTCAGGGAACTTTCAGAAGAGAGGTAGGAGGGACAGGGAGGGACACTGGTTTCTGGGAAGAGTATAGGAATGTGGTAGGGGGGGGCAGGGATTTAAGACTCTGGATATTTAAAACATGGGTTCAAAGACAGAAATCAATAGGCTTTTATACCAAGGACCTAAACAAAAAAATTATAAAGATGTGGTTTGGCCATAGGAGAGGAACAATAACAACATTAGGAGCTTGACAATTTATGCTTGTCCCCTGTAGAACAAGAAGGATTACATTAAACTGTTTTCTAGTTCATTACTCCAACAGCACATATCTGTTCACTTTTTTAAAAATTGTAATGACAACTAGACATCATACTTATCTGGAATAGACAGCACAAGAAAATTGTGCCCTTTACCATATAGGAAAAAATGCAAAAAATACATACTTCATACCATAAGAAGTCACTAGAAAACAGTCCAACATAAAAAGCATTACCTACAGGGTCGTTTTAAGACAGTATATTTTGAGACTATAAAAATGCAAAAGGCAAGACAAGCTCTTCAACTAAACTTACTTCAGTGCTGAGAGCTAAAAGATAATCAGAATTCTGAGGACTATACATCATCTGAGTCAGAGGATGAAAAGGGAGATTGGTCTGAACAAAGTTCTTTGCAAAATCTGATGATCTGAAGATTCTTCCTCCATGACTTCCTCCCGACACCTCTGCTGTTAAAATCACCTGATTAGGGAGAAGGAAGTTCAGCATCAGGGTATAATACTATGAAAGTACAGGAAGTTCTTGCACCATTTTCACCAGACATTTGTTAAGAAAATTTTAGTTCCAAAAGTAAGAAGAGTTATAAAAACAGATTAATTGGTACACTCTGCTCTTCAAGTATTAGTCTTATCAAAAAATACTGTCCTGAATTAAGCCAGTACATTATATCTATGAAGTTGAGCCTGGTCAGTTTGAGATTAGCCAGTTTCCCCAAAGACTAAAATGTTGTCTTAAGATGTATACCTTATAATGCTAAATAACCACCACATAATTATGAAGAGTTTTGGTGCCTCTTGGACAGGGTCCAAAAAAAGAACCTGTGTGCTAAATTCCATTCTTTTGTGATCAGAATTAAATCATGTTTAATTTTTAAAACACAGTAATAGTAAACTAAATATATTGCTGTGTATCAGTGGATCATTCAAATATCAACATCTGACAGCCCTGCATATGGTATCATGCACAGCTTTGTATATGTATGAATGAGTCTCACCTTCCCAGAGTTCTCAGGACCAATAGCCATGCCAAATTCAGTCCGAATGAAGGTGTTATTGATGAGATTTGTAATATCCTTAAAGTTCTTTCCATAGTCCTCACTGAGAGGAAGAAAAAAAAAGACAAATTTAGAATGCAGAGGTCACGGACACTGTTGGGTTCCCACCCAGCTTCCATCACTCTCGCCGACTTTACTGAAGCACTCACCCTCCTCAAGAGGTCACAGCTTCAGGGAAGTTGATTCTACCCCTACCTCCAGTGGTGGGCCTGATTAGTGGAAAGAAGTTTCAACCCCTCATGGGTGATGGGGTCAGGAATGAGGGGGTGATCCAGGCTGAGCCAGTAAGGCAAAAGGGGGGAATTGGGGTCTATTAGGAAACACATTTAAGACAACCACCTAATGAAATGATCTGTCTTCCTTTAGATCAGTGGTTCTTAACCAGGGTATTTTTGCCCCATCCCCCAACCCCACCAAGTAAACATTTGGTAATGTCTGGAGACATTTTTCATTATCATAACTCAGGGTTGAGGTGCTACTGGCATCTAGTTGGTAGAGGCCAGGGGTGTTGCTAAACATCCTACAATGCACAGGACAGTCTCATAAACAAAGAATTATCTGGCCCCAAATGTCAACAGCACAAGGTTGAGAAACCCCCATGTTGTAGTATGTGAATGCAAAACAAAAAAGTGCTATAAGCATTCTGATACAATGAGAACACAACTTGAAGATGAAGCCAACATAAGTGGATAGTACTGCTGAGGTAATTCTGGAATTCCAGAGACGCAGAACCTATGATCCAGGATTGAATCGACCCTGAAACCCATCCTTCCTCTGTATTTAGTTATGAGCCATGAATTCCCTTATTATTTAAGCTAGTTTGAGTTGGGATCTCTGGTAAATGTAGCCAAAGGCTTTCTAACTAATCTACCAATGCACAGTACTCACAATGAAGCTGTAAGTTAAGTCCTCCACCAAAGTTACCATCCCTAAGCACAAGTCTCTTAATGCATGCAGCACTCAGCTAGGGAAGACAAAGAAACTTAATCTCAACTCTTGGGTTGGTAAAGCTTTTCCCAGAAGTTCATTCCAACAATATCTTTGAGAGGTATTAAAGTCCATGTTTAGATTTCAAAAAATAAAAGAAAAAAAAGTCAGTAGCTGTTTAATTCTGACAGGTTTAATACTATACACAGTTCTGTTACAATATATAATGCTAAATCTTAATATTCATTACGTTTCAATGTCCACGAGTGATGACCACTATGTACTGCAAGTTAGTTGCCCACTGATAAATGCAGTGTACAGTGGTCTTCACTGATAGTATATATGACTTAAAAGATGGTACAATTTTGGTAGCAGCCTCAACAAAGAAAGAATCACAGAACCACAGAACATGAGAGATACAAGGGACTGAAGAGAACACCTTGTCCAACTCCCTCATTTCACACATGAGGAGGTTCAAGGGGAAGCAATTCATCAAAAGTTGACCAGTTAATTAAGGGCAAAATTGAAACTACAGTCCAGTTCTCTTAACTCTCAGCCCCAAACTTGAGACAACTTTTAATTATGTGTTAGGAATTCTTCCTTTGCAACCTGTGGTCTTTCTCTTCCTTGCCAGGGCTTGTGGCCTGGCAGGAAAGATCAGCTTATAGGAAGGTGGAGAGACACAGGAGGGAAGAATCTCTCAGTGTCTGTACAGGTCCCCAACAGTACGCTAACGCAAACTACATGTGACTTTAAGTTGTCTTCCCATCTCTTAGAACATACACAGAGAAGAGTCCTAGTTAAATAAAACAGGGATTAGGTACCACCCAACTGATTCCCGTATTACCCTTTCTTGGCTTTCGAGTACAAGAGTTCTTATCTTCCCAACAGCAGGCCAAGAGATATGCATAGGGACTTCCCTGGTGGTGCAGTGGTTAAGAATCCACCTGCCAGTGCAGGGGACACAGGTTCGAGCCCTGGTCCAGGAAAATCCCACATGCCGCGGAGCAACTAAGCCCGTGCGCCACAACTACTGAGCCTGTGCTCTAGAGCCCGCGAGCCACAGCTACTGAGCCTGCGCTCTAGAACCCGCGAGCCACAACTACTGAAGCCCACGCGTCTAGAGCCTGTGCTCCGCAACAACAGAAGTCACCACAATGAGAAGCCCGCGCACCGCAACAAAGAGTAGCCCCCGCTCGCCGCAACTAGAGAAAGCCCGCGCGCAGCAACAAAGAGCCAATGCAGCCAAAAATAAATAAATAAATACATTTATTTAAAAAAAAAGAGATATGCATAAACATGTCCTAGCTCTACAGTGCCTGTATCATCAATAGCTCAGACAACGTCTTAAGTGGTTTGCAGTGGCTCGATTATCACCCGCTTACACGTTGCCGCTCCTTCACGACATCCCGGGGACCCTCCACAACCCTGCTGACAAGTCTGCTTGCTTTTCAAGAACTTGGCACAACAAACACATCCCTGCCCTTCAGAAAAAGGAAGCGACATGAGCGAAACAAAAATCATCTGCTGCAACACTCTGACACTTTAGCCAGTTAAACAAACGGAGCACAGTGGACTAGTTCAACCTGCTGGGATTTAAAGTAGGGTTTTGTGGAGGCCGCATTGGGCTCAGGGATATATTTTAATATAGCACTTCATTTTAAAGTAGCTTTATTTTTTATCAGCATTATATCAGCATACATGATATATCAGGAAGAGGAAATCAATGAAACAGCCTGAAAAATAAATCACTTTTCAAATTCCATATGATAATAATAGAGTTATGAACAGTAGTCAAACATTAACAAAGCCCTATAAAACCATCTGCTTTAGAAATAAGTCTTTTTAATAACAGTTCTATACCTCAATCCTAATATCTGCTCTTTCTGGTTACTAAAAATAAATGATCACTTTTGCTTAAATCTGTGGTATAAACACGCGTAAGAATATGTACATTTATAACAAAAAATAGTGCTGGAATACAAATATTTTTGGAATAGAGCCTAATACCCCCAAAGAACATGAAAAATCTAGACATTTAAATAAATGGGAAAAAAAAGTAATCACCACATGGAGTCCTGGTAAGATATAGCATCAAAATTCCTAGTAAGTAGAGAATGGACTTGAGGACACGGGGAGGGGGAGGGGTAAGCTGGGACGAAAGGAGAGAGTGGCACGGACATATATACACTACCAAATGTAAAATAGATAGCTAGTGGGAAGCAGCCGCATAGCACAAGGAGATCAGCTCGGTGCTTTGTGACCACCTAGAGGGGTGGGATAGGGAGGGTGGGAGGGAGGGAGACACAAGAGGGAAGAGATATGGGGATATATGTATACATATAGCTGATTCACTTTGCTATACAACAGAAACACATCATTGTAAAGCAATTATACTCCAAAAAAGATGTTAAGGAAAAAAAAATGTGTTGCATGGATAAACCAATGAATAAATGAACGGATGCAAAAAAAAATTCCTAGTAAGATGAAAGACTCAGGAGGGCGTTTTTCCAGAAGATTCACATGCTGACTGACACTCAACCCAAATGTCAATAGCCAAGGATTACACCCTTGTTTTTGAGCACTTTTCATTTACAGTATAGAGGAACTTGTGACACCGGGCATCTGACCTGCAGACATTTAATGAGAAGTAACAGTAAAAGAATCCTATAATATCTCAGAGAATCTTACATTTTACCTTTCTCAACAATCAAAAAAGCACAAATATCCTTGTTTGGTTCGCTTTCAGGACTAACCATTTCTCTACTCCTTTAGTTCATTTTTGCCATGATTAAGTCACTATAAATTATTACATAAAAGCAACAAGGATGACAACTAAAAAAATGATAGTTTTACAGTTTTCACTAATGGGGAAAGCTTATACAACAGTTAATCTTCATGATTCACGAATTCCATATCTGCAAATTTGCCTACTCAATAAGATTTGTAACCCCATACTCTTGGCACTTTCCTAGTCATTTGCAGACATGCACAGGGCAGAGAAAAAAATTTGAGTCAAAAATGTTCCCAGGGGCTTCCCTGGTGGCGCAGTGGTTGAGAATCTGCCTGCCAATGCAGGGGACACGGGTTCGAGCCCTGGTCTGGGAAGATCCCACATGCCGCGGAGCGACTAGGCCCGTGAGCCGCAGTTGCTGAGCCTGCGCGTGTGGAGCCTGTGCTCCGCAACAAGAGAGGCCGTGATAGTGAGAGGCCCGTGCACGACGATGAAGAGTGGCCCCCGCTTGCCGCAACTAGAGAAAGCCCTCGCACAGAAACGAAGACCCAACACAGCCATAAATGGATTAAAAAAAAAAAAAAAAAAACGTTCCCAGCTGAGGTCCAACAAGGGGCCACTCTGCCTTCTTGTTTCAGCTCTTATACTATGCATGAGTATCTTCCTCACGGTCTATATAGTACCATGCATTTTGCATTTTAGTGCCTTTTGTTGGTGCTTTGCTGTTTAAATAGCCCCCAAGCATAGTGTTGAAGTGCTGTTTAGTGTTTCTGGAGAAAACACGTGAGTTAGATAAGCTTCTTTCTGGCATGAGTTGGTTGTGAGCTCCATGTTAATGAATCAATAATACACATAAAGTATCTTTAAACAGAAACACACACAAAACAAGATTATGTACTGATCAACTGATGACAATGAATGTTGTGGTCAGAGGTTTGCAGGAACCTAATTCTGTATCTCCCCCAGGAGCAATGGTTCAGTATTCACTAATTCAGTATTCATGGAGACTGTAGAACATAACTATCGTGAATAATGACAATTAACTGGATTGAGATTTCCAGTTAAAAGATCAATAAGGAGAATGTAGCTTATCAAAATGTGCCAAAAGAATCACAGACCTGAAATCACTGCCAGGTAAAATTGGCAGAACTTGAATTTACATTGAACTAAACTCCTAATACTTCAGTCTCTTTCTTTACCCCAACTGTCTGACGCTACCTTATGTGTTTTTATTTAATATTTCATTGTGTGTTATCCTTATTGGAAAAGGATACATGCTTTCTATAGCTATTTTGAAAATATAAGTGGGAAAATAAAGAGGGTAAAATATTGTAAGTAAAATCATAAAACTTTTTTTATCAGAAGGAATATGAGTATGTATCTGAGGTCCTTATTTTGCTTTGATTGACAAGACAACCCTAAGAATAGGTATTTTCTTTTTTAAAAAATTTTTATTTATTTATTTATGGCTGTGTTGGGTCTTCGTTTCTGTGCGAGGGCCTTCTCCAGTTGTGGCAAGTGGGGGCCATTCTTCATCGCGGTGCGCGGGCCTCTCACTATCGCGGCCTCTCGTTGCCGAGCACAGGCTCCAGACGCGCAGGCTCAGTAATTGCGGCTCATGGGCCTAGCTGCTCCGCGGCATGCGGGATCCTCCCAGACCAGGGCTCGAACCCGTGTCCCCTGCATTGGCTGGCAGACTCTCAACCACTGCGCCACCAGGGAAGCCCAGAATAGGTATTTTCATGGGAATATTTCTTAAGTGACGAAAACCACTTCGTTTCATGATTTTTATATGCCCTTGGTTTGTAAAAGTGAAGTTGCAGTAAAATGCCATCATCATACATTTCAATAAACTTTTTCTTTAAGAAATAAAAAGCAGGAAAATATATGTTGTAGATGGAATTTATGCTAACCTTGTAACTAAAACATGAAGTCATTGTTAATGATCTACTGCAGTGAAAACTGAACCAAGCATATCATTAAAAATGTTGTCATAACGATATGCCTTGGAGAAGTTGGTTTACTGAACTTTGCTTTAATATCTGTTGTGTATCTTTAAGTTATCCATTTTTTTAAAACCTCAAGTAACATCCTGAAAAACTTACATTGACTATGGAATAAACTTTAATGTGAAATCTCTCAGAGATTCCCTTATTAATTTCCAAAATTTGAACAACTCTCAACAGGAAATAGAAATCACAAGTAAAATAGCCCAGCAGTTCTCTGGTAATTTGGTACAGAATTTTGCTGTACATAATGCTTACATGTGCTTTACTAAGTAGCTAATCTTACAATGAAAGGTTAGACTCAAGGCGCCATAAAACAAAAAGGTGCAAAACATCTTTTAGTTGCCAAAAATCAAATTATCATCTTAACTGTAGCTAGTTATTTCCTTTTTAACTTCATATTTGCAAGTGAGAGGCAAATGTACTTTATAATCTATCATATGAATTAATATTCCTTAACAGAGAATCAAAATTTATACTATTCAAACATGATTCCTTTTAATTGAAGATATTAATATATGATTCAATTCTACGCAAACACTAATGCCTAGGGACTTTATTTCCCAAATCTTTCAACAATCCTCTTTCACAACCTGACGACTGAAGTATGCTCCAACTCGGCACAGGTAACAGAGACAACTTCCTTCTCCTAGTGTGCGCCTCCAAGCAGTACTACTCACGGCAGGTGGCATGTGATTAGCTGCCTTCTATTTGAACCCCAAATGAACCTTTGACTACATAAGATGTAGCAGAGAAAGATAATCCAATAAATAATACAATCATTAAAGCTGTGAAAAACAGAAGAATCTTCAGAGTAGTTTCAACAGGCTTTTATTTTATTCCTCAGTTAGGCAAGCTCAGCATATTCAGGACTCATTTTGATCAAACTGCTCCCTCCCTTTCCCATTTCTGAAGCAACATGTGCCTCTTGGCTGGTGTGTCCAACAACACGAGTCACTTCAGACCAGGCCAGGCCAGCCCAGCTGGAGAGGCAACAAGGCATATTTACAGTTTCCACCTAAACTCTGGAAGAGTTTTCACTTCACAGCAGGGAGGAAGTAATTAATATTCAAAATGACCTTTGTAAAACCAACCAACCAACCAAACAACCTGCTGTGCAAAATGAAGAAAAAGAACCTTAGTAACATGATAGTATACCAGAAACAAATAGGATTACTCTCTGGTAAACTGTATGTTAGTGGTTTCTCACAAGACTAGACAAGTATAGGATGGAAAAGGGCTGAGTCAGATGGTGGTAGGTATTTAAACAGTAACATAGTGATACCATTTTGTTTTGTTTGGGTTTGTCTCAAAGTAAGCACAACACTGAAAAGCAAAAGAATAGGAAAAGAAGTCGTGAAAACACATTTCACTCCCACGGGCATGACACAAGATCTGTCAGGTCCAGTTCTAGCCACATGATTAAAGAGCACTATAGAGACTAAAAAGTGAATTCAGAAGGCAAGCAGAAAAATGGCTGAAGCAACAGATTTAGGAGATAATTCAACCAAGAGAAGGAGTTTAGTAAAGGCTTCAAAACATGTAGAGATCAATCAGAGAGGAGGTTTTCATTTGCTACCAAAAAATAAACTGGAAATAGGCATCTTCTGTGACATATATGTGTGATATTGATCACAGCAGCATTAACAATAGTGAAAAAATTAGCTACGACTTAAGTGTCTAAGAGAATAATGATTAAATAAATTCTTTCAATCTAACAAAAATGATGGGTTACTAGCAGAGGGAATATGACAAGTATCATGGTATGAGCACTGACCAATCAGAATGGTTATAGTTTGCAATGCCAAGTGTTAGTAACACCTGCATGTTGGCAGGGGTGGGGTGGTGGTGTGTGCATCTGTAGAAGCCATGGAGGCACCTGGTGTCAGGCACTTTTTATCAACTGGTTCGGAAGGCTTTCAATTATTTTAAAAACTGTACCACAGTGCCAGTACATGCTGGCTACATGCCATATCTGGCCGTTGGCATGATTGCAGCTAAGAGCACCAAGTTCTTACTCCGTGCCAGGCACCGCAAAGCGTAACTCGCAGCAGCTCTAAGGTGGCCGCTATGATCATCTTTCTTTTACAGACATCCAAAAAGACTCAGGGAGGTTAAATGACTTGCCCAAGTTCATTCTGCTCACAAACGACAATGCTGAGATCCAATCTCAGGCCTATATGCCAATAAAATTTGGCAACTTTACACTATACCATGTTGCTTCCTAAGACTATCTAGCCATATGGTATAACATCATAGGGGAAAAATCAAGATAATAAACTGTAAATACGATTACTTGACTTTAGGGTGAATTTTTTCTTTCTTTTAAAATTTCCAAATGTTTTTATAATATGGTTGTATTGCTTTTTAAAAAATATTTATTTATTTTGTTTTATTTTTGGCTGTGTTGGGTCTTCGTTGTGGTGTGCGGGCTTCTCGTTGCGGTGGCTTCTCTTGTTGCAGAGCACAGGCTCTAGGCGCACGGGCTTCAGTAGTTGCGGCACGTGGGCTCAGTAGTTGTGGTTAGCAGGCTCTAGAGCGCAGGATCAGTAGTTGTGGCACAAGGGCTTAGTTGCTTCGCGGCATGTGGGATCTTCCCGGACCAGGGCTGGAACCCGTGTCCCCTGCAGTGGCAGGCGGATTCTCAACCACTGCGCCACCAGGGAAGCCCTGTTTTTTTTTAATGAAAGGTGCACTGGTAAGAAAAACTGTATCATAAAGAAAGATTTTACAACAGCAAATTTTTTTAAAATGGAGTTATTAAAGTTACAAAAATTTTAATGCATTTTTTCCCTTCTAAAACAGGATACTTTTCATGTGTCTGAAATACTGTTCTAACTTAATAAACAAAGTCGCCTATAAATTATAGCTCTTTTAGAACTAGGACTCTATAATACATTGTCAATCTTTAACAAACAAATAAAAAATATTATTAGTCTAAGAATTATTAGAGAAGGCAAGGCATTCATTCATTAAATTAATATGTACTGCCTGCCTGCT
Organism: Eschrichtius robustus; assembly: GCF_028021215.1. NCBI lineage: Eukaryota > Metazoa > Chordata > Mammalia > Artiodactyla > Eschrichtiidae > Eschrichtius > Eschrichtius robustus. Next base: position 96,349,521 of record NC_090826.1, read on the forward strand.
ATGTGTCAGACATTTGGCTAGTTGCTAGAGAACCCCAAGTTAGTCAAGAACCTGCCTTCATGAAGCGTACAATAATTCCAAGATGGCAATTCCTTCTTGGCCTATTTTTAAGCTAAAGTCACTGTGTTAAAGGGCAGAGAGCACCATCTCCAGGCTCAGGAGCAGCAGTCAAGGGTCACCTATTGGGGAAGGGAGGTTGGGCTGATCTATCTCAGAGTTTCACTCCCACCTTGGCCAAGACCAACAATCAAAAAAGAACCCTGAGAAAGTATGATGGCTCCTGCGAGATCCTTTGGCCCTGAGGGTAATTTCTACGTCATCTGCTGAAATGTCAAATTTCTTTAGGTCTCTAGGGGAAAAATGGGATAGAAACAAATGATTGGGAAGACAATCAACAACTTCTGGATATTAGCTGGTTTTGAATCTTATGGGTAAGGAAAAGAACCCTACTCTTTAACCAAACTGTACTTTTTTTTTTTTAATTAATTAATTAATTTATTTTTTATTTTTGGCTGTGTTGGGTCTTCATTGCTGCGTGTGGGCTTTCTCTAGTTGCGGCGAGCGGGGGCTACTCTTCATTGTGGTGCGTGGGCTCCTCAATGCGGTGGCTTCCCTTGTTGCAGAGCACGGACTCCAGGCGCACGGGCTTCAGTAGTTGCAGCACACGGGCTCAGTAGTTGTGGTGCACAGGCTTAGCTGCTCTGCTGCACGTGGGATCTTCCCAGACCAGGGCTTGAACCCGTGTCCCCAGCACTGGCAGGCAGATTCTTAACCACTGCGCCACGAGGGAAGCCCCCAGGCTGTACCTTTGAGAAGATAACTCTAAAGTTTTGTGAATGTCACAGTACAGACTATGGTTCCAGAACACACATTACCACAATCATTACCAGGCACTTTGGTAGGTCTGACCTGAGAACCTCCTCCTGATCTAAAAACAATCTGTTTGGGGCTTAAAATGTTAGAAAAAAAAAATATTCACTTGGGGGAATCCCCTGGAAGTCCAGTGGTTAGGATTCCGCGCTCTCACTGTGGCGGCCTGGGCCTGATCCCTGGTCGGGGAACTAAAATTCTGCAAGCTGCGCGGCATGGACAAAAAAAAAAAATTCACTTGGAAGATACAGTACGTATTGTTACTTCAGGGGTATAAAAACCATTTTGTGTTCATAATAAATAGAAAGATGGTTAAACGCTATGCTACCTCCCCACAAATATCCATTTAAATTAATATGCATACACCCCTATAGACACTTCCTTCATCTTCTTTTACTGTTTTGCCACTCAGTCAGGTCAATCTAATTCCCTTGGAATTAGATCCCTTTTCATACTTCTTCAGGTTGCTAAGTAGATAGATATTAAAAAGTGTGCTGAGTGTGACAGTCTAGTGAAAATTTAAGATGGCTAGAAGATCTTTTAAATCAACTGTTAGATCCCATCATGTCTAGAAAAGCAGAGAACTTACATTCACAATGCATTACTCAGTCAAATGCCCCAATCATATGCTAGCCATCTCACCTTCGATATAGCTTGGACTGTCCGAAAGTCATAATTACCAGTGGTACATGGAAGGTAGTCAAGACGAGAATGATCTGGAGAGACAAAAGCATGTGGTCAATAAGAAACATAGTCCAATGACATGATTGCAACATCTGACCATCTGAACAATTGCCAGTAGCCCTGCTTTGTAGTAGCCTACATTGTAATACTATATCTGAAAACCAAGAAGGACCAAGTGATTAGGGCTTACAGTGATTCAAAATCTCAACTCATTTTGTTGAGATGGTCTCATCGCCTAAACTTGAAGCAGTGAGACAGAGCTAATCAACTCCACATTACAGTAAAGGAAGGATTTAACTATTTTGTATCCACATTATTGTAAGATATTCTCAAGCAAGAATCATCTCTCTGCTTACAGAGGCTAGAATAGGGTGGATGCTCTAATAGAGGTCACTATGTCACATCTGTCCTTTTCTTCTTCTCCCTGCTGTTAGTTCTCCATGAAATCAATTTTTTAAATAAGCATTTTTCTAGAGAAAAATATGCATGAAGATAAGATTGTGATAGATTAGAACAAGAAGCTAGGGAGTCTCAAATAGCCATATAACAAATCTTGGAGACAGCAACTGTCTTAGATAAATGGATAAATCATGGGAAATAGGGAACAACTCAAATTTTAGAAGAAAATGAGACATGCTTAAAGAAATTCTACCAGGAACTTAAAAATTAATTAATTTAGAACTTACTCTTCAGCGCCAAAATTATATTTCTTTCAGCTCTTCATACAGCCATCACGTGCCTCAGTGCTCTGATACACACATTACTGGAACACTAGAGGGGCATGAGCTATGGTCCCTGATGTTGTCAGGCAGGGTAATAACAGACACAGGTAATGCCAAGCCCTGATTCAAGACTTGAGGCCAATGAACCCTCAGCATCCCTCCTACTAGGAGATGGGCTACATACTAGGCTGGATAAGGGGGAGCTTACTGACTCTCCCATTCCCCCAATCTTGGCAGTACCTCCTCTGTGGTAGGGGAAGGGACAACAGATGGAGCTACCAGCGATAAGCCCATGGGCGCTACAATCCTTCAACATTAACTGTGGGAAAGGACACTGGAACAATACAGTTCGGAGGAAAAATGCCAAGATGTGTAATGTGCAGTTTTCCGCTTCCATACAGAAGTTTTCCCAAGTACTGTAAGTCTCCCTTTTCACACATAGCACTCTCTTTCCTCTTTCTTCTTCTTGCTCATCTTGATGCCAAGCAGCCACCAAGGACTAAAAAGGTGTTTATCTTCCTATTATGGAAGAAGGTGGTCACTAGATGTTCCTAGTTCTAAAGCAAAACAAAATCGACCACAGCTTTCTGAAAGTCTGTCCAGCAAACATGCATTTTCTACGATTGAGGTTGGAGACAATTTCAGAAGGTAAAACATTTAGCGCTTAAACTCCCCAAATCTACACCATCTTCTGGTTAGGTTGAATCAACAGACTCAAAACATTACTTACCCCAGTGGTATCTCCAACCCAGGACAAGGATACTGAGCCACTGAGATCATCAAACACATGCTATAAGGGAAAAAACACCTCAATTTAGAAATGACATCTCCTCTTCAATCTTTGACTTCTTTAAATAATACAGAACACTATTACTTTCAAAGTAATTATGTTTATAATTATAAGGGGATATGGATTCCTGGAACAAAATTTGGAAGAGATAGTATTTAACCACTTAACCTGAATTAAAAATAAGTTGGAAATTTTAATTCTCTCTCATACAAAGTAAGCCAAGCAGATGAATTTTCTTCACTGCACCAGATGGGGAGATGGGATAATCTATTTGCTTTCTCCAACAGAACTAAATATAAAGATATAGAAAGTATTCTTAGGATATTTTAAAACAAGACATCACAGCCCACAATGACAGATATAACTGTAACCCAATCAGCATAGTTAAAATTTTTCTAAGCAGCCTTCACAGTACAGCTGAATAGCTAATACCTGGATTCCTTCTGCTTCTAGTCTAACTCACCCAAAATGACAAGGGACAGAAGCAAGAGTAAATGCCCTTGTTTCACCTTTTTATTTAATAATAACAACAATAATAGTATTAATAATAATAGAACAACATAATAGAGGTGTGGTGAGAGTGAGGAGACAAAAACGGGAAGGCTGGTATATTATATCCAAAATATGGTAATCATATTGAAATGTAGCTATAATAATTATTGTAGGTGCTTTTGAGTTTTGGCTTTCAAATATTTTCTTCTCTATTTTTAAAATAATATACATCCATTATAGAAAATGTGGACAATAATAGATATAATAAAGAAAATATAAATCATTCATAATTCTATCACACAGAGATATTTAAGGTTAACATTATGTGTATAATCTACTAGTCTCTATCACTTTTTTAACCGATAAACAAATAACACCAAAAAGGCAGCATTAGCACTTGGTAAAAATTTCTTACTATATATATAGAATGATATAGTAAGAAGTGAAGATCCTTCCTCTTTCCCGCCACAGCCCCACCACCCAGAGGGGTTAGTAGTTTAGTATATATTTCTACTAAATGTAGATGATTATGCTTTTCTTTTATGAAGACATGTATTATTAAGATTTTAAAAATCTTAAATGTGTCCTGCCTTTCCAAATATGAGCAGTTCCTTAGGAGCTGAGGATATAATTTTATAGTCATGGTATGCCCTGTGCCTACCATGATACTTTGCATGCTCAATAAGCATTTGTTGAAAATGATTATACATCCTTCCCAAACCACAAAGTTGATCTCAAAATAGAACATGTCCATAAGCAGCTGGTGGGATTCCAGCTGCTTGGTCACTCAAGCCACCATTCCCAACAGACAAGTCTGAAGAAACAGAACTCAAAACACTAACTGTTCTGCTTATCTTTTAATTTTCTTTTGTGGTCCTCCTAAATGGGCCACTGAATTCACCTATACTATTTCCCCCTGTACTCAAGGTACCTTTGAGGTCGACAGAATCTCTTGTACAATCTCTGTAAATAGTACAATCAGTGCCACACAGACGTCTTGCTCAGTAAGTGCTGGTTAACTCTCAAAAGCTCAGAGCTTCTCACAGCCACTGCAGGACAGAAAGGCTATTCATACATGTAAGCTGGCCAAGCATCTGAGAAAAAGTAGGTCTGCTAGAGACATCTGGAACCAAAAGCTTAAAAACTGACACAGCAGCACGTCTTGTAAGATGCCACACAGAGCAAGACAGCATGTTCTCTTGAGTGAGGATAGAGTGTCTGAAATTACATCAATGAGCTCCTTGACGAGAGCAGGAATATCCAGAGCTTCCAAAAACACCAGACAGATCACATGGGCTAACAGTTATATAAACAGAGGCTATTTTTCCAAGAAAGGTTCTGGGCACAACAGCTGACTAGGATAAAAGAAAAATCCCATCCCTGGATCTCTGGCTAGCTTGATCAAGCTTTCACTTTTCAGGCAATGCTCTACACACCTGACCCAATCAGCAGACACTGGAATTACTCACATCTTCCTACTGCTCAGTCACAGAAAGAGGAGGATTATTAGATGACACTAGCAACCCTCAACTTAACCCAAACAAATCAAAGGATAGCTGACCTCATTCATCATCCAGAGTTCCTTTGGGAAAATGTAGGTGAAATTCATGAATTACAATTGTGGTCTTCTGCTACCCTTAACCTTCCCTTCCCTTCCCAACAACCAATTAAATTTTATTTTTGAAAACACACAAACTCACTGAAAAACTCATCCACCTAGAGAAAAAAGCAATTAATTTTTTATATTTCAGTTTTTACCACTCTTATACTAGAGAACGTAAAAGAGAAAAATGAAATCAGATCTAACAACAGACCAAAGCTCAGGTAGAAAGAAAAGGTCATATGGAAAGGAGACAAATCCAGGAGAATGGGGAACCAAGACCACAGATACAATCCTACCCCTTCAATGGGAGGATTACAGATGTCCAGGAAAAGGGTGGACAACCTGGTCATAGTTAGGAGACAGAATTTACAAATGTCAGCAAAAGACCATTAATTCTAATGCTTGATTATTTATCATGTTTAACACAATGTACGTCACTCTACATTATGGTAGCATCTTAGATATTTCAAAACATGTATTACTTTTAATTATAGCAACAAGAATCTTGTCTGCCTCCCTCACTAGACCTGAAGCCCATCTGGTGCAGGGACCAAGCCTATTCATTTTGGCAACTAATATAAGCAATAGCACATGGAAAACAATAAATATTGAATTCATTTCCTAGAAGAACTACTTGCAAAGCTCTGAAAAGGAGGATAATGAAGTGAAAAGATAAGGCCAGATCCACTTAATTTCCCCAAAGCAGAAATGAGTATGAAATGTAGAAGTTCTATTCTGAGAGGACTTCTACTTCTGGCCAAGATGGAGTAACATGGATCAGATTTACCTTCCCACCTGAAACAACTAAAAAAGCACAGAATATATAAAACAACAGTCTTCAAGACACTGGACTTCCGGCAATGAAGGACAATGATCCCTGAGAGAGAAGAAGCAAACGAGGGCCTACATCTGCCCTAGCTTACTGTCTGGAGATAATTTTCAGGCCACGGTACAAAGAAGAGGAGCCCAGGTAGAGCCCAGAGGTCTTCCTCACTTGAAGAGATAAGCTGATAGTCTGAGGAGGCCAAAGAGTCTGGAGTTCACAGTTTAGTGTGCGAAAGAGGAGAGAGCTACACGGAAAGAGAACAGTGGAGATCTATATATGCGGGCTCCCTACACCCTGCCAAGTGTTCATCTGAGTACTAATCATCACATGAATGTGAGGAAACTACCTGAGGCCAGGGAAAAACACACCTGAAAAAATTGAAGGAAACAATATCTGGGTGTCACACAGGACCAGAAACAATTCCTGTTCCCAAAAATCATAGGAGAAAACTTCATATCTCACAAGGATTTGGACAGAATACTCAGAAAAGTTTTACCTTGGTAATGAAGAAAAATTAACCCTAGACTAAATGCTATACTAGTCTTGCCTAAAAAGCTTAAAAACAAGACCAAAAAGGATCAAACTATTGTCAAGTAACCTAATGACATCCCAAAACAAGGTTCAAGAATATGTACAGGCATATTAAAATATGCAGCACTGAAGAAGAGAAAATTCACCACGTCCAACAGTCAATAAAAAATAACCAGGCAGGGGCTTCCCTGGTGGCCCAGTGGTTGGGAGTCTGCCTGCCAATGGAGGGGACACGGGTTCGAGCCCTGGTCTGGGAAGATCCCACATGCTGCAGAGCGACTAGGCCCGTGAGCCACAATTGCTGAGCCTGCGTGTCTGGAGCCTGTGCTCTGCAACAGGAGAGGCTGCGATAGTGAGAGGCCCGTGCACCGCGATGAAGAGCGGCCCCCACTTGCCACAGCTGGGGAAAGCCCTCGCACAGAAACGAAGACCCAACACAGCCATAAATAAATAAATAATAAATAAAATTAAAAAAAAAAACAAACCAGGCATGCAAAGAAGAAAACAGGACCCATGATGAAGAGAAAAATCAATCAAATTGACACGGAAAAAACACATATAATAAGATTAAGGACATTAAAACAGTTATAATTATACTCCATATGTTCATTCAAGAAGTTAGAGAATAAACTAACACAACAGTGTAAAGCAATTATACTCCAGTATAAAAGAGAAGAAGTTAGAGAACAGACTGAGCAAAGATAAGCATTAAATAAAGATACAGAAGATATAAAAAAAAGACTCAAATAGGACTTCTAGAGATGAGAATTACAACATGAGATGAAAATTACATTGGATAGGATTAACAGGAAATTAGACATTGTAGAAGAGAAGATTAACAAACTGGAAGACACTCCCAGTGGAAACTATCCAAAGAGAAACACACACAAAAAAAGACACACACAAAAAATTCAGAGAGCATCACTGAGCTACAGAACTTCAAGCAACTATACATATATATATATATATATATACACATACGTATATGTACAAACACACACACACACATATAATTGGAGTCTCTGGAGGATGTGCAGGGTGGAAATAGAAAAAAAATTGAAGAAACAATAGCCACAGTTTTCCCAAATTTCATGAAACATACAAACCCAGAGATCCAAGAAGCTCACAAACCCCAAGCTCAAGAAACACAATGAAAACTACACCAGGGCACATCATATTCAAATTGTTTAAAGTCAGTGATAGATAAAAATCTTAAAAGAATCCAGAAGAAAAAATGATTATTACATAGAGAGGAACAATGAATCATAGTAGACTTCTCTCCAGAAACAGTGCAAGCCAGTGTATCAACATCTTTAAAGAATAGGGAAAAAAACTGTAAAGATAGATTTCTATACCCAGTGAAAATACCTTTTAAAAATGCAGGTTTTGGAGGAGCTTCAAGATGGCGGGAAAGTAAGACACGGAGATCACCTTCCTCCCAACAAATACATCAGAAATACATCTACATGTGGAACAACTCCTACAGAACACCTACTGAACTCTGGCAGAAGACCTCAGACCTCCCAAAAGGCAAGAAACTCCCCACGTAGCTGGGTAGAGCAAAAGAAAAAAAAAAAAACACAGACAAAGAATAGGGACGGGACCTGCACCAGTGGGAGGGAGCTGTGAAGGAGGAAAGGTTTCCACACACTAGGAAGCCCCTTCGCGGGCAGAGACTGCAGGTGGCGGAGGGGGGGAGTTTTGGAGCCACGGAGGAGAGCACAGCAACAGGGGTGCGGAGGGCAAAGTGGAGAGATTCGCACACAGAGGATCGGTGCCGACCAGCACTCACCAGCCTGAGAGGCTTGTCTGCTCACCCACCGGGGCGGACGGGGGCTGGGAGCTGAGACTCGGGCTTCGGTCGGATCCCAGGGAGAGGACTGGGGTTGGCTGCATGAACACAGCCTGAAGGGGGCTAGTGCACCACGGCTAGCCAGGAGGGAGTTCGGGAAAAGGTCTGGAACTGCCGAAGAGGCAAGAGACATTTTCTTGCCTCTTTGTCTCCTGTGGCACGAGGAGAGGGGATTAAGAGCGCCGCTTAAAGGAGCTCCAGAGACGGGAGCGAGTCGCGGCTATCAGCACGGACCCCAGAGACGGGCATGAGATGCTAAGGCTGCTGCTGCAGCCAACAAGAGGCCTGTGTGCAAGCACAGGTCACTATCCACACCTGCCCTGCTGGGAGCCGGTGAAGCCCGCCACTGCCAGGGTCCCGTGATCAAGGAACAACTTCCCCAGGAGAACGCACGGCGTACCTCAGGCTGCTGCAACGTCATGCTGGCCTCTGCCGCCGCAGGCTCGCCCCACATCCGTACCCCTCCCTCCCCCTGGCCTGAGTGAGCCAGAGCCCCCGAATCAGCGGCTCCTTTAACCCCGTCTTGTCTGAGTGAAGAACAGACACCCTCAGGCGACCTACATGCAGAGGCGGGTCCAAATCCAAAACTGAACCCTGGGAGCTGTGTGAACAATGAAGAGAAAGGGATATTTCTCCCAGCAGCCTCAGGAGCAGCGGATTAAATCTCCAAAATCAACTTGATGTACCCTGCATCTGTGGAATACCTGAATAGACAACGAATCATCCCAAATTAAGGAGGTAGACTTTGGGAGCAATGATATATATATATTTTTCCCTTTTTCTCTTTTTGTGAGTGTGTATGTGTATGCTTCTGTGTACGATTTTGTCTGTATAGCTTTGCTTTTACCATTTGTCCTAAAGTTCTGTCTGTTCGTTTTTTTGTTTTCTTTTTATTTTTATTACTTAAAAAAAATTTTTTTTCTTAATAATTTTAAAAAATTTTTAATTTAAATAACCTTATTTTATTTTACTTTATTTTATTTTATCTTCTTTTTTCTTTTTTTTTCCTCCCTTTTATTCTGAGCTGTGTGGAGGACAGGCTCTTGGTGCTCCAGCCAGGCGTCAGGGCTGTGCCACTGAGGTGGGAGAGCCAAGGTCAGGACACTGGTCCACAAGAGACCACCCAGCTCCGTGTAATATCAAACGGTGACAATCTCCCAGAGATCTCCATCTCAATGCCAAGACCCAGCTCCACTCAATGACCAGCAAGCTACAGTGCTGGACACCCTATACCAAACAACTAGCAAGACAGGAATACAACCCCATCCATTAGCACAGAGGCTGCCTAAAATCATAATAAGGCCACAGACACCCCAAAACACACCACGAGACATGGACCTGCCCACCAGAAAGACAAGATCCAGCCTCATCCACCAGAACACAGGCACTAGTCCCTTCCACCAGGAAGCCTACACAACCCACTGAACCAACCTTAGCCACTGGGGACAGACACCAAAAACAATGGAAACTACGAACCTGCAGCCTGCGAAAAGGAGACCCCAAACACAGTAAGTTAAGCAAAATGAGAAGACAGAGAAACACACAGCAGATGAAGGAGCAAGGCAAAAACCCACCAGACCTAACAAATGAAGAGGAAATAGGCAGTCTACCTGAAAAAGAATTCAGAATAATGATAGTAAATATGATCCAAAATCTTGGGAATAGAATGGAGAAAATACAAGAAACGTTTAACAAGGACCTAGAAGAACTAAAGAGCAAACAAACAGAGATGAACAACACAATAAATGAAATGAAACATTCCCTAGAAGGGATCAATAGCAGAATAACTGAGGCAGAAGAACGGATAAGTGACCTGGAAGATAAAATAGTGGAAATAACTACTGCAGAGCAGAGTAAAGAAAAAAGAATGAAAAGAATTGAGGACAGTCTTAGAGACCTCTGGGACAACATTAAATGCACCAACATTCGAATTATAGGGGTCCCTGAAGAAGAAGAGAAAGAGAAAAGGACTGAGAAAATATTTGAAGAGATTATAGTTGAAAACTTCCCTAATATGGGAAAGCAAATAGTTAATCAAGTCCAGGAAGCACAGAGAGTCCCATACAAGATAAATCCAAGGAGAAACACGCCAAGACACATATTAATCAAACTATCAAAAATTAAATACAAAGAAAAAATATTAAAAGCAGCAAGGGAAAAGCAACAAGTAACTCGTAAGGGAATCCCCATAAGGTTAACAGCTGATCTTTCAGCAGAAACTCTGCAAGCCAGAAGGGAGTGGCAGGACATATTTAAAATGATGAAAGAGAAAAACCTACAACCAAGATTACTCTACCCAGCAAGGATCTCATTCAGATTTGAGAAATTAAAAGCTTTACAGACAAGCAAAAGCTAAGAGAATTCAGCACCACCAAACCAGCTTTACAACAAATGCTAAAGGAACTTCTCTAGGCAGGAAACACAAGAGAAGGAAAAGACCTACAACAATAAACCCAAAACAATTAAGAAAATGGGAACAGGAACATACATGTTGATAACTCCCTTAAATGTAAATGGATTACATGCTCCAACCAAAAGCCAAAGACTGGCTGAATGGGTACAAAAACAAGACCCGTATATATGTTGTCTACAAGAGACCCACTTCAGACCTAGGGACACATACAGACTGAAAGTGAGGGGATGGAAAAAGATATTCCATGCAAATGGAAATCAAAAGAAAGCTGGAGTAGCAATTCTCATATCAGACAAAATAGACTTTAAAACAAAGACTATTACAAGAGACAAAGAAGGACACTACATAGTGATCAAGGGATCAATCCAAGAAGAAGATATAACAATTGTAAATATTTATGCACCCAACATAGGAGCACCTCAATACATAAGGCAAATACTAACAGCCATAAAAGGGGAAATAAACAGTAACACAATCATAGTAGGGGACTTTAATACCCCACTTTCACCAATGGACAGATCATCCAAAATGAAAATAAATAAGGAAACACAAGCTTTAAATGATACATTAAACAAGATGGACTTAATTGATATTTATAGGACATTCCATCCAAAAACAGAATACACATTCTTCTCAAGTGCTCATGGAACATTCTCCAGGATGTATCATATCTTGGGTCACAAATGAAACCCTGGTAAATTTAAGAAAACTGAAATCGTGTCAAGTATCTTTTCTGACCACAACGCTATGAGACTAGATATCAATTACAGGACAAAATCTGTAAGAAATACAAACACATGGAGGCTAAACAACACACTACTTAATAACCAAGAGATCACTGAAGAAATCAAAGAGGAAATCAAAAAATACCTAGAAACAAATGACAATGAAAACACGACGACCCAAAATCTACGGGATGCAGCAAAAGCAGTTCTAAGAGGGAAGTTTATAGCTATGGAAGCCTACCTTAAGAAACAAGAAACATCTGAAATAAACAACCTAACCTTACACCTTAAGCAATTAGAAAAACAAAAAAAACCCCAAAGTTAGCAGAAGGAAAGAAATCATAAAGATCAGATCAGAAATAAATGAAAAAGAAATTAAGGAAACGATAGCAAAGATCAACAAAACTAAAAGCTGGTTCTTTGAGAAGATAAACAAAACTGATAAACCACTAGCCAGACTCATCAAGAAAAAAAGGGAGAAGACTTAAATCAATAGAATTAGAAACAAAAAAGGAGAAGTAACAACTGACACTGCAGAAATACAAAGGATCATGAGCGATTACTACAAGCAACTATATGCCCAAAAAATGGACAACCTGGAAGAGATGGACAAATTCTTACAAATGCACAACCTTCCGAGACTGAACTGGGAAGAAAGAGAAAATATGAACAAACCAATCACAAGCACTGAAATTGAAACTGTGATTAAAAATCTTCCAACAGGGGCTTCCCTGGTGGCGCAGTGGTTGAGAATCCGCCTGCCAATGCAGGGGACACGGGTTCGAGCCCTGGTCTGGGAAGATCCCACATGCCGCGGAGCAACTAGGCCCGTGAGCCACAATTACTGAGCCTGCGCATCTGGAGCCTGTGCTCCACAACAAGAGAGGCCGCGATAATGAGAGGCCCGCGCACAGCGATGAAGAGTGGCCCCCACTTGCCGCAACTAGAGAAAGCCCTCACACAGAAACGAAGACCCAATACAACCATAAATAAATAAATAAATAAATAAATAAATAAATAAATAAATAAATAAATAAATAAACCCAAAGGGGGGGGAAAAAAAAATCTTCCAACAAACAAAAGCCCAGGACCAGATGGCTTCACAGGCGAATTCTATCAAACATTTAGAGAAGACCTAACACACCTATCCTTCTCAAACTCTTCCAAAATATAGCAGAGGGAGGAACACTCCCAAACTCATTCTACAAGGCCACCATCACTCTGATACCAAAACCAGACAAAGATGTCACAAAGAAAGAAACTACAGGCCAATATCACTGATGAACACAGATGCAAAAATCCTCAACAAAATACTAGCAAACAGAATCCAACAGCACATTAAAAGGATCATACCCCATGATAAAGTGGGGTTTATCCCAGGAATGCAAGGATTCTTCAATATATGCAAATCAATCAATGTGATACACCATATTAACAAATTGAAGGAGAAAAACCATATGATCATCTCAATAGATGCAGAGAAAGCTTTTAACAAAATTCAACACCCATTTATGATAAAAACCCTCCAGAAAGTAGGCATAGAGGGAACTTTCCTCAACATAATAAAGGCCATATATGACAAACCCACAGCCAACATCATCCTCAATGGTGAAAAACTGAAACCATTTCCACTAAGATCAGGAACATGACAAGGTTGCCCACTATCACCAATATTATTCAACATAGTTTTGGAAGTTTTAGCCACAGCAATCAGAGAAGAAAGAGAAATAAAAGGAATCCAAACTGGAAAAGAAGAAGTAAAGCTGTCACTGTTTGCAGATGACATGATACTATACATAGAGAATCCTAAAGATGCTACCAGAAAACTACTAGAGCTAATCAATGAATTTGGTAAAGCAGCAGGATACAAAATTAACGCACAGAAATCTCTTGCATTCCTATACACTAATGATGAAAAATCTGAAAGTGAAATTAAGAAAACACTCCCATTTACCACTGCAATAAAAAGAATAAAATACCTAGGAATAAACCTACCTAAGGAGACAAGAGACCTGTATGCAGAAAATTATAAGACACTGATGAAAGAAATTAAAGATGATACAAATAGATGGAGAGATATACCATGTTCTTGGATTGGAAGAATCAACATTGTGAAAATGACTCTACTACCCAAAGCAATCTACAGATTCAACGCAATCCCTATCAAACTACCACTAGCATTTTTCACAGAACTAGAACAAAAAAATTTCACAATTTGTGTGGAAACACAAAAGACCCCGAATAGCCAAAGCAATCTTGAGAAAGAAAAACGGAGCTGGAGGAATCAGGCTCCTGAACTTCAGACTACACTACAAAGCTACAGTAATCAAGGCAGTATTGTACTGGCACAAACACAGAAATATAGATCAATGGAACAGGATAGAAAGCCCAGAGATAAACCCATGCACATATGGTCACCTTATCTTTGATAAAGGAGGCAAGAATATACAGTGGAGAAAAGACAGCCTCTTCAATAAGTGGTGCTGGGAAAACTGGACAGCTACATGTAAAAGAATGAAATTAGAACACTCCCTAACACCACACACAAAAATAAACTCAAAATGGATTAAAGACCTAAATGTAAGGCCAGCCACCATCAAACTCTTAGAGGAAAACATAGGCAGAACACTCTATGACATAAATCATAGCAAGATCCTTTTTGACCCACCTCCTAGAGAAATGGAAATAAAAACAAAAATAAACAAATGGGACCTAATGAAACTTAAATGCTTTTGCCCAGCAAAGGAAACCATAAACAAGACGAAAAGACAACCCTCAGAATAGGAGAAAATGTTTGCAAATGAAGCAACTGACAAAGGATTAATCTCCAAAATTTACAAGCAGTTCATGCAGCTCAATATCAAAAAAACAAACAACCCAATCCAAAACTGGGCAGAAGACCTAAATAGACATTTCTCCAAAGAAGATATACAGATTGCCAACGAACACATGAACGAATGCTCAACATCATTAAGCATTAGAGAAATGCAAATCAAGACTACAATGAGATATCATCTCACACCGGTCAGAATGGCCATCATCAAAAAATCTACAAACAGTAAATGCTGGAGAGGGTGTGGAGAAAAGGGAACCCTCTTGCACTGTTGGTGGGAATGTAAATTGATACAGCCACTATGGAGAACAGTATGGAGGTTCCTTAAAAAACTAAAAATAGAACTACCATATGACCCAGCAATCCCACTACTGGGCATATACCCTGAGAAAACCATAATTCAAAAAGAGTCATGTACCAAAATGTTCATTGCAGCTCTATTTACAATAGCCAGGACATGGAAGCAACCTAAGTGTCCATTGACAGATGAATGGATAAAGAAGATGTGGCACATATATACAATGGAATATTACTCAGCCATAAAAAGGAACAAAACTGAGTTATTTGTAGTGAGGTGGATGGACCTAGAGATTGTCATACAGAGTGAAGTAAGTGAGAAAGAGAAAAACAAATACTGTATGCTAACACAAATATATGGAATCTTAAAAAAAAAAAAAAAAAGAAAATGGTCAGAAGAACCTAGGGGCAAGACGGGAATAAAGATGCAGACCTACTAGAGAATGGACCTGAGGATACGGGGAGGGGGAAGGGTAAGCTGGGACAAAGTGAGAGAGTGGCATGGACATATATACACTACCAAACGTAAAATAGCTAGTGGGAAGCAGCCGCATAGCACAGGGAGATCAGCTTGGTGCTTTGTGACCACCTAGAGGGGTGGGATAGGGAGGGTGGGAGGGAGGGAGATGCAAGAGGGAAGAGATATGGGGATATATGTATATGTATAACTGATTCACTTTGTTATAAAGCAGAAACTGACACACCATTGTAAAGCAACTATACTCTAATAAAGATGTTAAAAAAAATAAAAATAAAAAAATAAAAATAAAAATAAAAAATGATTGTAGTTGACAACTGCATAACTCTCTGAATGTATGAAAAATCAATAAATTTTACACATAAAAAAATGCAGGTTTTTAAAAAAATTTTTGTTAAGTAATTTATTTATTTATTTATGGCTGTGTTGGGTCTTCGTTTCTGTGCGAGGGCTTTCTCTAGTTGTGGCAAGTGGGGGCCACTCTTCATTGCGGTGCGCGGGCCTCTCACTATCGCGGCCTCTCTTATTGCGGAGCACAGGCTCCAGATGCGCACGCTCAGTAATTGTGGCTCACGGGCCCAGTTGCTCCGCGGCATGTGGGATCTTCCCAGACCAGGGCTCGAACCCATGTCCCTGCATTGGCAGGCAGATTCTCAACCACTGCGCCACCAGGGAAGCCCAAAAATGCAGGTTTTAAAGAAGAAAGGTTCTGTTCTGAACTTGTCCATCGCTCCTCAGCATTATATGGTGGGTTTTTCTTTTCTTTTTTTTAATTTTATTGAAGTATAGTTGATTTACAAAATTGTGTTTAATTTCTGCTGTACAGCAAAGTGACTCAGTTATACATATTGGGTTGGTCAAAAAGTTAGTCTGGGTTTTTCCTTAACATCTTATGGAAAAAACCCAAATGAACTTTTTGGCCAACCCAATATATTCTTTTTCATATTCTTTTCCATTATGGTTTATCACAGGATATTGAATATAGTTCCCTGTGCTATACAGTAGAAACTTGTTGTTTATCCATTCTATATACAATAGTTTGCATCTGCTAATCCCAAAATCCCAATCCTTCCCTCACACACATACACCCCACCACTGGGAACCACAAGTCTGTTCTCTGTATCTGTGAGTCTGTTTTTGTTTTGTACTTATGTTCATTTGTGTCCTATTTTAGCTTCCACAAATAAGTGATATCGTATGGTATTTGTCTTTCTCTTTCTGACTTACTTCTCTCAGTATGATAATCTCTAGGTCCATCCATGTCATTGCAAATGGCATTACAGTATTTCATTATTTTTTATGGCTGAGTAATATTCCATTGTGTACATACATCTTCTTCACCTATTCACCTGTCGATGGACATTTAGGTTGTTCCTATGTCTTGGCTATTGTAAATAGCTCTGCCATGAACACACGAGTGCATGCATCTTTTAGAATTATAGTTTTGTCTGGGTATATGTCCAGGAGTGGGATTGCTGGACCATATGGCAAACTCTGTTTTTAGTTTTCTGAGGAATCTCCATACTGTCTTCCATAGTGGCTGTACCAATTTACATTCCCACATTGTGGGTGTTTCTTTTTGATAGCCACAAGAGAGGGACTACACCAATGCAAAAGGTCTGAAAGACAGCTGAAATCCCATTTTTCCATGTAAAACCAACCATTCTAGTTCCTAATTATCAGAGCCTGAATGATCTCTTCTTAGGTATTATTCTCACAGCACTTATTGATGTTGCTTGTACTATAACTATTCACATATTTGGCTACCTCTCAAATTGTTAGGAATTCTTAGATGGCAAACAGTATGATCTGGTATTTCCTGTCAGGCCTAGCACAAGGTCTTATAGATAGTAAGTTCTCCATGAACATCTCCGTAAAAGTGTATTCCCAAACCCCTGCTACCAAAACTGATCTGTGTGTAATCTCCCCTCTACCATGATTACCACCATTTCAGTAAATACTGGCTAAGTAGGGTTTCTTCCTATGCCCTTACTGCCAGCCACAACATTGTTAAACACTAGTATGTCTTCTTGGGTGTTCACACATACAATAGTGACCTTACTCCTCTCCTTCACTGTAGTTACCATCAATTCCATATAGTCAAAAATTGGTAAACACATCAAAGTGTTTAGAGGCAATGGCCAGGAGTAGACTATACAGAAGAGAAATTCAAATATTTGAGTATAAAGAAATAAAAGTCTGTCCACTAAGATTTAAGCAGGGCTGACAGAGGTGGGAGCAGTTGGGAGCAATAGCAAGGTATGGTAGAAGGGAGTTGTGCAAGCAGAACAAACATGAAGATATAGGCAAGTATTTTGAAAAATTTCAAAGGGTAACACAAATAAAATATATTAATTTCACCAACTAGTAAAGTGCTGCGTATACGGTAGATGCTATTAAGTACTTGTTAAATAAGAATTTCAAGATCAGGATAAACACAGTTACAGTGGAAATAGAAGGAAAATAAAAATAGAGAAAAGGAAATGTGTGTGAAAGGAAAGAGTACTTCTTGAAATACCCAAGGAAAGCTGAGACGAGGCCACAGGATCACTCAAACAAGGAAGGTTTCCCCGGGCAGCCTGGTTCTTACTTTCTTTTACCCCACAAGAGTCAGATCTATTCTTGAGAGAAACTAAACCCAAAAGATTCCACAGTATGTTGTGTTCATTCTGGATTGAAAATATATGGTGCTTCTCTGCTGCCTTTCTGAGCATCACAATGTACACATTCCTGGTCCTAAGCAAAAGCAAATGATACTCCTTGGTGATGGGATTAATGGAAGGCGGGTTATGTTCTACCTATGTAATGGTCAATTGGCTAGTTGGCTGCCTCCATATTCTTTTCTAGGATTTCATTTGTTTTGGTCCTTTGGAAGTAAACCTTGGAACTCTTTCTGCCTATCATACTATTATTAGATAAAGAATCCAAAACCGCATTTTCCTCCATTAATCTATTTTATTCTCCCCATTATCACTTTGGTCCTTCCATTTAAGGGAGCCTTTTCTTTTCCAGAATGGCATAAAGTTTTTTGAACAGTTGTACTGTGTGATACAAATAAAAACAAATTGTAAAAACAAAAAAAAACGCGGAAGGTTTCCAACGGTACATACAGCTGGACATAATCAACTAATAAGTTACGGTTCAATTGCTCTAATCAAGGCAAAGTTAGATGAATAAAAGAAATAAGAGCAGAGGACAAAGCTCTGTGGATAGAAAGAACTGAAAGGCAGAATAAGCCCTTTAGGAAGAGAAAACCCCAAACCTCCAACACAATATTTCCAATGAATATCCTACAATATTAAAATACTAAACATATAAAAACATTTAGGAGTTGAGGAGTCCAGCCAATAGAAGGTAAAGTGTCTACTTCAAGCACTGTTACAAAAAAGATGTTATGTGTTAGCTGTACACATGACAAATGAAATGGAGAAGGTGGCAGAGAGCTGAAGCCTGTTTTATTTCTGGTAAACAATAGTTGTGCTGCTCCAATGTAGCATGCTTAAGAGGTAGATTATTTAGCACAAAGAGAACACGATCTGGCCACTAAATATCACTAAGCAGTCAGTCAAATGTAGGATCTAGAAGCAGGTCAAAATTAAGGGAAACCACGTAAATATACTGTTTGTGTGATTAGCAATCCAAAACCAGCATCTAGAGGGGTCACAGAGTAAATACAGTAATTCAGATTACATAATCATACTCTATTGTAGAAAGCTCAGAAACCAAGAACTTTAAGACTAGCTATGTCAAATGTCAGCTTGATTCTATCAGGAGCAGATGAGCATGAAACTTGCCCCATCTAGTGAGAGGTTTATTACTCCCCTAGCACAGTTACTGGCACAGGAATAGATAAGACAGATCAATGGAACAAAACAAAGTCCAAGACTGGACAAAGTTTCTTTTAGTGTATGATAAAGCAAGCATTTCAAATCTGTGGTAAAAGAGTTTTGGAAAAACCAGCTATTTGGAAAAAATAAAAAGCTGGATTCCTAACTCCCTTCTTACCACCCCCCCCCCGACTCCACATTAAATTCCACATATGACAAAGATTTAAATACAGAAAGTTAAACCATAAAAATCCTAGAATTATGAGTATTTTTATAATCTTAGAAATGAGAAGACCATTACAAAAAATGATACAAAACCCAGAACCCTTAATACAGCAATTACTTTGACTATTTCAAAAAAAAAAAAAATTAATGGCAAAATACTGAACATAAAGTTAAAAAAACTGGAAAAAATTATTTGCAACACAATAAAGGGTTAATACAGAGTTTTCAAATCAATAAGAAAAAGACAAAGATCTCAAAAGAAAATAGGCAGGGACTTCCCTGGTGGTGCAGTGGTTAAGAATCCACCTGCCAATGCAGGGGACATGGGTCTGAGCCCTGGTCCGGGAAAATCCCACATTCCGCAGAGCAACTAAGCCCGTGCGCCACAACTACTGAACCTGTGCTCTAGAGCCCGCGAGCCACAACTACTGAGCCCATGCGTCACAACTACGTGCTCTAGGGCCCACGTGCTGCAACTACTGAGCCTGTGTGTTGCAACTACTGAAGCCGGCACCTGGAGCCCATGCTCGCAACATGAGAAGCCACCGCAAAGAGAAGTCTGCGCACTGCAACGAAGCGTAGCCCCCGTGCGCAGCAACTAAGACCCAACGCAGCCAAAAATAAATAAAACTTAAAAGAAAAGAAAATAGGCAAAGGACACAAACAAGTAATTCACAAAAGGACACAGAAATGACCAATAATGTTTGAAAAGCTATTCAGTCTCACTAGTAATCAAAAGAAAATCAAAGAAAAATAATGTGATAACATTTTCCACCTGTTGGAAGCGCTTGACAAAATGTATCCAGTGAGGGGTGGAGACCAGAGCACCTGTGTGCACTGTGGGTGGGAGTATATAAACTGCTGTAACTTTTCTGGAGAGCTATTTGGTGATGTGAATCAGAACTGAAAATGTCCACACCACATGACCCAAGCAATCCCACTCAGGAATTTATTATCAGGGGATACTTAACACATCTTTACAAAATATGTTATACACCTGAAGGTTTATTGCATCCTGCAGGCCATCTACTGTGTTAAGCATCTTACACACATCATTTAATCCACATAACAACCCCAGATTACTATATCTGTATATTCTAGACAAGAACTGAAGCTTTGTGAAATGCGTTATGTTATGCAATGAAACAATATAACAGGTGCTAATGAAAATGTTTCAGGTATTTACTGACATTGAAAGATATTCATAACATGTTGAGTAAAAAGCAGGTTTACAGAATAGCATGTAAAATCGTGTGTGTGTGCGTTTATGGTTAAAAACATAGTCTTCCAAATATTAACAGCAACCATCTCTAAGTGGCAGAATTTATGGTGGTGTTTCTTCTTTATAGTTTTTCCAGAGTGACTGAATTACTCCCCACCCCATCATCTGTTGAATAGTGATTTCTAGTGTCCCAGGTGGCACTGATATCCATATACTGACCTCTGGTAGGGGAGCTCTGGGCAGCAGGGAGTCACTGACTGGCATTTATAACCAAATTGGTTTTCAGGGACCCATTACGTTAGAAAGTAGGTGACAGCTTGTACTACCTTCTCTGAAATACAACCATCTTGACAGAGGATAATGCAAGACTCATCCACACATTTAATGCCCACCATTTAAAGCCTGAGGTCCACACATTTTAGAGACCATGAATTAACAAAAATGTCCATTTCTGTGGTCATTTGGCTAATCCCTAGTTCCATCTGGAAAAGAGAAAGGCCATAAAACACAACATTCTTTACGGAAATAACTTTGTCTTCACATCTACTCAAACAAGAAGTCTAATTAAATTACTGTTACTATAGCTGGGAGAACTTAAAGTTGGTCCCGAGAGTCACCGTAGCTTGGAAAAAAATTTTGGTAAATGAGAAACCTCTGCCTATCTTTAGTTACACACCTGATCAAAAGTAAAACACTGCAAGAATTAATATCAGCACAACTGAGCCTGGATCAGTTTCACACAGCAGGCCCCAGTTTAAAAGCCACTTGCAGATGACCCAACAGTCTGGCCATCAGGAGCAACCTCTCTGGCAAGTAAACAGAGAGTGAATTCAACGATGCCATCCTTCACACACATTCCTTCTTTCAACAAATACATCTGCTTGCTTACCATGTGCCGGACCCTCTTTGGGGCACTGCGGACACAGCAGTGATAACACATACTCTGTGCTCAGGAAGCTTATACTCTATGAACACACTTCTTAACAGAAGTCTAAAAATGAAGACTAAACATGCTAGATATTCAACCTACAGAAGACAACCTGTCATTGTGAAAATAAAACTGCAAAAGGGTGTTAAAGCCTGGTCTAGTAACTAACTGGTGGGGAAAGTAGGCACAAATCATTTTCTCTCTTGGGAATCTACTTCCTCAGGAGTAAAACTGAATTATGCTCCTTCACTCACTGGAATAATAAGAATCAAATGAAATAACAAGGCACTGGTGATCCCATAAAGGCTGGGAATTTAAGATTTAGGCTTCCAAACCCCAAACAGGGAACACAGGGATAGACAGGACACAGTGATGGTGTAAGAGAGGTTTGGGACAAAACCTGGGTGAAGCTCTTGCGGGCAGGAATACAGTCTTAACAGAATACAGTTCTGTTAAATAAGGCACTGCTAGGATCATAAAACATGAGCCAAAAATAAGATCACAAATGTTCCAGTCCTCCCAGAGACTATCCTTAGAAATAAAAAGGCTAAACATAAAACAGTATACAAGTTTGCAAACCTATTCAATTATTCAGTTTTCTGTGAGGCAGGATGATACAGAGGAGAGCACTGGGCTAATACCTGGTCAACGTGAATTTCACTTCCGGCTCTGCCAACAGCTCTGTGAACTTGGGCAGTAAAACCTAACTTCACCACCAAGGCGAGGAAGCTGGAATGACAACATTTCTAGTCCCTATAAGCTTTAAAATTCTATGACTCATCAATAATTTCACACCTCAGTTTGCTTTTCCACTGCTCTGCCTTTATTTGGGGAAAAAAAAAAAAATCAGCCCCTTGCTCCACAATACTCTAGTGTCAACAGGAAAGGGCAACAGCAACTCCATTATCTAGAAACCTCGACAACCTGGACACTCACTGAAAGGAAGCAAGGGAGAGAGACCTCAGATGACGCTGTCCATGCAATAAAACCCTACGCACCTGACCACTAAGAGAAACCTGCAGACCATCACTCTAAATCAATCTGCTAAACCTGTTAGATTGCCTAAAATTAGTAATCTTTTTCTTAGTTTACAGAAGCATCTTACAGAAGTAAAATTAAGCTAAGTAAAATTTCTTAGCTTGCAGAAGTTAAATTTGGGGGACAGTGTATCCAGAGACAGGGACAGCAGCAAGAAGGAACAGGATATTGCAAGGGGACTATCATTTCTGCAGGAAAAAAAGAGTAAACTTCAACAGGCAGACAATGGCACTAAGCTTATAAATCTGGGCCATTCAAAATGGGAGAAAATAGCCCCACAAATCTCAACAGACCTTGAGGGCATTAATGCCATACCACTTTAAAATAATGTGAGTCGTGGTACAGCATAATTTAATCTCCTTAATGATCCAAGGTCATACTGCTGACAAACAAGGCAGAGATGTATTTTAGAAAGATGTCCATTAAAAACAACAAAAACTGGGCTTCCCTGGTGGCGCAGTGGTTAAGAGTCTGCTTGCCAATGCAGGAGGCACGGGTTCGTGCCCTGGTCTGGGAAGATCCCACATGCCGCGGAGCAACTAAGCCCGTGAGGCACAACTTCTGAGCCTGCGCGTCTAGAGCCTTTGCTCTGCAATAAGAAAAGCCACAACAATGAGAAGCCCGCGCACCGCGATGAAGAGTAGCCCCCGCTCGCCGCAACTAGAGAAAGCCCGCGCACAGAAACGAAGACCCAACACAGCCAAAAATAAATAAATACATAAATTAATTAATTAATTAAAAAAAACCAAAAACAACAAACTTTGGCATTTAAAAGGGCAGGCTTAAATGCCTACCCTAGGCTTAGTTTTCGAAAAACTCATCTTCATGGGATAATTCATTTCTAATCATGCCTAATAAATGAGTTAAATTTCAAACTGTTAGCATTTAATTTTTACAGCTTAGTCTCATTTCAAAGAAAAGAAAGTGATGAAAGGATATGCGCCAGTGGCCAGCTGACTGGACCATAAAAGCTCACCGGTCCCCACTGGGTGTGGGGACCAGCCCGGCCTCCCTCTGCTGCAGCCACACTGGCCTTCTTCCAGACCTCTGGGTGCACCACGCTCTTTCTAGCCCCAGGCCTGTGGACATGCTTTTCTCTCTGTCTGGGACACTCCTACAGGAAAATTTCTATTCATCTTCCAGTACCAGTTTAAATAATTTCTCAGCAAGTCCTTCCTAGTGCCCCAGACTAAAAGGACCTCTGTCAATTATTCTCCTGTAGTTGCTTTTTTCCTTCTTGGTACTTATTGTATTTGTAATTACATATGTGTTTAATGTCCATTTTCTCTACTGGTCCATAAAGGCAGGGATCTTGTCTGTTGTGTTCCGAATCAGTTCCCAGGACCCAGTACCAGGCCCAACACATAGTAGGTGCTCAATAAAAAGTTGTTGAATAATAATAATAATAATATTGACCTTTACTGAGCACTCATGATATATAAAGCACCACTGCTACTTTACAGATGAAGAAGGAGGGTCAGAGAGGTTAAGTAATTCTCCCAAAGTTACACAGCTGGTAAGCGGCAGAGCAAGGATTCAAGCTCATGTCTGTCTGACTCCAGACTATACATTTAACGACTACGCTTTCTCCAGCACTATGTGAGGCAAAAGGGTGAAGTCAAGGGGTCATGCTTGTACTACCTTTAAGGTGTTTATAATCTGGAGAATACCAATTGAATAAATGAAGGTGAATACAAAATAGAATAATATAGTAAAGTGCTGGATTACATGGCATTGTTAAATGTTGTAGGAGAGAACAGAAAAAAAACAAGCAGAGCTAGAAAGGCATTCAGACAGCAGGAATGCCATGAAAACAAAAATGGAGAAGCAACACAGCACATGGCAAGCTAAAGGGACTGGTGAGAAGGTAACTTCAACTAGAGCAGAGTTAATGTAGGCCAGGAAGTGTTGATATACTACCTTAAAGATATATGCGCATTATAAAAAATAATTCCATTAACATTCTGGTCTGCCATGCTCCCAAGCTAAGTTCTTGAGGAGTACCTACCACATCTCACTAATATCTCTTAAAACGTTACAGAGGTCAATAGAATACAAAGCTAATAGTGATTGCTCAGTTAATGAATCAGGGTGAAAGAGGCAAAGTGCTATTTTAGAGCTGTCAACTTAAAACTGCATATTTAAAGCTTAATGAATGAGAAGAGAAATAGTTATTGAATTATAAGTAGCCTTATTTTTTTTAATTGTAAGCTCTTTAACACTATAAGTAAATAACTATATATACTTGAAACTATTATAACCAGATGACCAGGTATCTGATGATGGTGGGGTTATTTTCTCCTCCATCTCCCATAGCTTCAAGAAAGACACTTTGAATAGATGGTCTCTCCCTCACCATACCCAATTTTTTTTTTAACTCCAAGTCCAAGGACATAACTAGAACATAATTCTTAATACAGATTTGGTTCCTGTGAGTACCCATACTAATTCTCCTGGAATATTTCAGCTATGGAAAAAAAAATTTAAGGGCATACACAAATATCTGAGCATCTAACTGGTAATGCATTAGAAGCTTTGTGTAGATAATCATTATAAAAAACATCCAATAAAGGATGAATACACACCAAATTCTACACTGTCTCATTTAATCTTCACAAGGACCCTAAGAGGTACGTATTAGTATATCCATTTTATAGATGAAAAAACTAAGGTTCACTAAGAGTCATCTGTCCCTGGTTACCACTGAAGTTTGAATCCAGGTCTAACCTGAGATCACATTCCTTCCTAACCACGACCTCAAAGAACTCCAATTAATACCACTTGTTAGTATCACTCATATTAACCAGTTAAAATTTTGATGTAATCATGAAGGTTAAAAAAAAAAAAAGAACACATATGCTTCTTACATTTCTGCCAATCTTGACTCACTCTCATTCTTGCCACCTCCGCCCAAGCCTGTCACCCATCCCTGCCAAGTGATAAAACCGAATACATTTATGCCTCATCTGTCTCCTTTTATGCACATGTTCCTCTGGAGTTGGTATTTATCAGGATCATTTGGCTGACAATTGGACTCTATGGACACAGTAATACATCAACAGGCTTATTAAGAAATGGCATAAATCCTACATATGTGGTAGGATTCAAGGTTTTCAAAACATTTTCTCTTCGAAGCCTTATGATAATACTTCATTTTACATGATGGGGAGCTGAGGCTTAGAAAGCCTAATTGAGCTCTGTTGAGGGAACTATGACCTCAAGGGGCAGAGAGGAATTCACAACTACATGACTTACAACTGGGGTCTATAACCTTGCCTTATCCCTAAAGCAAATGCATTGACTTAAAATATCTCTATGAAACACTTCCAAATGCAGCACCATGTTGGGACATAAATGTTCTACGCCCAGCTCTTGGCCTGTAAGCAAGTCATTTAGCCTTCTTGGTAAGAGATCTGACCAGTTAATCAACTTAACAATCTATGATTCAAACTCTTAAGCACATTATCAGCAAGAATTCAATCTTACCCGTGTTCACAAATGTTCAGAAAAATCTGTTCACGGGCTTCACTGTCTTACAGCTTCTGGGTTCCTCATGCCTGGGCTCACAACCTCCTTCAATAAGGTCCAGGAGTCCTGGATTGTTTCTTGGAACCTTGAGCACTTCAAGTATAAAAGATGATCGGCCCTGCCCTCTATTCTTCTCTCCTGTTGGACATAACTCTTCCAAGACCACAGTAATGGTCAATCTCCAAAAGGATAACTCTTCTTGGCTCCCCATTTCCACCTCTGGTTTATCCAGCTCTAGCCTCATGTCAACCACTACCTGTTAAAACACTTTCCCCAGTAAGTCCTAATGGCAGACTCCCTCCCCATACCTCCCCTCTTTTTCCATCCCCCACAAAGGGCTATCTTTTTTTACTCTATGTTTTCCTGGAAACCTTAGTCTTTCATACTCCTCATCAACTACTTCTCCCCAACAGAAAGTCCCCACTGATCATCCCCTGAGCATGTCTTGGACTTCCCTACCTCCATGCCTTTACAGGTCTCCCTAAGAATTCCCTCCACACCTTGATTCTCTCTTCATCCATGAGGCTTTCCCAGACCACTGCACTGCAGTGGTCATGCCTTCTTCAAAAATTCTTCCAAACTCTCAGCAGGCCGTCTCTGAACAGCTAAATCCTTAAGATGACATCAATGCGGATGTTTTTAATGTTTAACCTTTCTTACGCACAGGCCAGAACTCCAGAAGTGTTTAAGTGAAAGACATCTACATGATACATTTAACAAAACATTTTGATAAAACTTCTCATTTGACTCTCCAAATAATCCTAAAACTGATTCTCCAGTTTAAAATAAATAAATAAATAAAGGTCAGAGAAGTTAAGTGATTGTCTGTGATCATACCATACAACTATGAAGCAGCAGAGCCAGGATTCAAATCTGAGTTTTAAGATGTCTTTTTTGAATTTTGCATATAGCATATTTATGATGTGAATCTCTTTGACAAAGAGCAGGTACCAGATAAACATTTGATCTGAACTATCTTGTCTGGGAAGTACTAAAGTACAGTTAAAAATTTCCTTCCCAGTTCAATTTCTCTTGGTACTTCATGGTGATCTTACTGTTGAACCAGATTTGCAAACAGGCTCAACTACAATATTAGAACTTAGTTTTTTAGAACATACAGGAAAAAAAACAGCAAAACTCTTAACAAAAGCAAACATAAGAGGGATACTACTCATAAGCCCTAGAAGGAAAAAACCATACATTTTCTTCTAATGAAAATAAATCAAGCCAATTAATCACATGTAAGTTTCTAACTAGCATAGGGCTGAGTATATTAATGGAAAGCTGACCATCTATTTTCAAGTACACAGGCAGGCAAGACAAAAAGAAAAAAAAAAGCCCCAGTTTTGGCAGAGTACTGTAGGGAAGGAAAAGAAAAAACAAATTTACTGCTAGATATCTATTTGGTTTGCTTTTGGAATATCCAAGCTAGTAGCTTTGATTTGCATTAGATTTTTTTCAGCCAACAAGGAACAATAAAGTATTTCCCAAAAAATAAAAGTCAAATGTCTTTCACAATTATATGAAAAAAGAAATACTCCTGTTATCTTTAGGAACACTCATATTTCACTGAAGCAAGCTCTGGAGGTGGTAACAAATTACCCCCAGATGTGAAATTCAGGCTACGTTCAAGTTCAACTGGGAAGCGGAACAGCCACAATTTGCTTCTAAACTTGGAATCAACCAGTAAACGTTTGTGATCACAACCTTTGGCCTCCTCTTCTTCCATATTAATCACAGAGTTTTTTAGACATTTTAAATCTAGTCCAAAACTTCTCATGCTGTAGATGAGGAGTTGAGGGCCAGATACTGAAATGCAAAACAGAAAATAAATTACATTCACAGAAAACTTTCTCAGGAAAATACCACAGGCTCTGAATGGAAGATTTTGTTTTTGCTGTGGTTTCCTGAGACTGGGGTTGAGGACAGAGAAGGAAAAAATAGCCCCAATCTTAAAAAACAAAAACAAACAAAACAACAAAAAACACATGTCCAGCATTCACCTAACAACCTCTAAAGGTATGAAGCGTCTATCATGAAGATTCATTCAACTCAGCTAGTTCAAAGCCACATATTACTAACCCAACTTTGACTGCAATCACCATTACAGTGTCAGTAAAAAAAAAAACCCTGCCTAGAACAGACTGAAATTGACCAGTTTGTTCCTCAAGCCCCATTACTCCTCAAAACCACCTACATACAGATCAGTGAGGCCACGTAGACAGTGGGAAGAACAAGTTTTCACCAAGCGTTTAAATAGAAGAGTACAAGATGCAACAGAAACACTGGTTAGAAAAAGATAAAAAGGTAACTGAAAATTTTTTTTTTAGAAATTTACAAATGCAGTATCTTTTTTTTGGAGCCATTGCCACACAGCCCTCTGCTAGAAAAGCTGCATTTTTAATTACATGTCAAATTTGATATCTGGTCTACCTTAACATTAGCGTCTAATCATATAAAACATCTGCACTTCATTTCTCCAGTCTCAAAGCACAGTTCACTTTCTGTAAAGACAGCTTGAGAGGTAGGAAGGGAGGAAGAAGAGGAAATGTGACTCTCCTGATCTGACCACTGCCCTCAAGCACTGCCCTTTCTGTGAGGACCACATGAGTAACAGACCAACTAGGACAAAGTTGGGGGGCATGGTTTCTGCAGTCACCCACTGAGAACCCAACGTTTATTGGCAAGAGTTGATTTGAAATTGGCAGAGTGCAAAAGAAGCTGTTTATAGCCTATGTGAACCTAACATAAAATATCAGATCAAAACAGCAGGATGAGGAGCCTATTATTATTATCATTACAGAAAGAAAATAGTCATTAGAAATTGACCAGAACAGGAGACTCATCATAGTGATTTTTAATTTTCTAATTAAAAATCACTATGCGCAGAACCAAAAATTTGAGTCAGCAGAGAATTTACCTAATTGTTACCCTGCATTCCCTTTCAGCCACTTGTCCTACCTGGCTAGCTCTCTACCCTCACCTCAACCAAACCTCAGATGACAACTAACCTTTCCCCAGATAAATATACTTCATCAACTTTGCTGATACTTCTAACTGAAATCCCCAATACAGAATTCATTTTAACATCCCGTAAGGGTTAAAAGTCTGAAGAATATACTGTATGGGCGCAGAGTCCTCAGGAGGATTTTGCTCATTCTGCTCAACCAGGAGCAGGAGGGAGATCCTACAGAATTCCTATTCCTTGACCCCAAAACGAACAGATGAAACAGGACTCAAGAAAGATTAACTACAGGGTGACGGTGGGAGTGGCGGGGAAGGCAGTATGAAGAGAGGCTGGGTACTGGGATAAATGAGGCAGTTAGAAAGTTCCGGGGCAGTTAAATGCACTGACCTTCAGATTTCCGGGTGTGACAAAGATCCACAACAGGCTAAGTACGGCAGCTCCCTGAAGCCTCCAACAGGCACATTCAGTCCTGTCAGCCTGGACTCAGCCCTGCCAGCACCAGCAAACAAATACACGCATTCTTCTCAGAGCTGACACCCCATACAACACAACCTCACTACAGGACCTGTTTATATAAGAAACCAGATGTTTTGATGTTGGGGTAGAAGTTGGGAAGTTATGTGTAAAGAAGTAGTTAATGACAGGAACAGAAGGAGGACAGAGAATGAACAACATTCCTGGCTTTACTAATCGTAAATTTTAAAAGTTTTAAGGAAATTGTCAAATAGTCTGAACTCAGGAATGAGAAGTAAGGGAATTACGTCAGCCACCACCATAACTCTGACCAAGGCATTTCATCTGTTTCTTTAAGACAGAGCTTCATGCCTAACCTCAAAGGGGTGCTTAGAGGAGGAATGTTTGGAAGCAATCCAACTTAGCAACCAACATTAATAAAATCTAGGCTTGCTCAACTTCTCTCATGCACAAAGGTTATACATGCCATGAACATTCCAAGCACTTAAAGGAAAGAATCAGTTAAACGTGTGGCATGAAAAGAGTTTGGGGTTAAAGGCAAAAGGAAGGTTATTCATTAGTCTAAGAAAAAATCATTTATAAATACGCACACACACATACTTGCTGGATTTCATGAGTGAAGAGACTGAGTTATATAGGTCATTAGGGCACAGGTCTCCTAAAACCAGAAGACTATAAAAGCACTATCATGCTTTAGTTCTACTTTGCTTTCTTAAGAAGATTAGTTAAACACCAACATATTCTCACAAAGCCAAATAAGCCATAGAAACAGGTCTAGGAGATTTGCTAAAACTTTCTGAGGCTTTTCGTTCTCCAGTCTGAATTATCTCTTCTTTGTATCTTGGCACCCCCAGTATCTAGCACATCTTGGACTTTTGGAGGACATTCATGTTCACTGACTACATGAAGCAATGTGGCTTGACATGAACAGCAAGTTATAACAAATAAGAGAACAATGAACTTTTCATTTTTCTTGGGAATTGAATCCTGTCATCTTATGAAAAACTACTCTAAATGGCACTTTCCCAGCTGTACAAAAATATACAATATTTCTAATAAAAAGTTGTTCTGTTATGCTTATACTTTTATTTCACACTGTTTATAAAGGCTCCCCCAACACCAGATCTCTTCAGCAGAGTTCAGGATGATTTATTATGACTTCTAAAAATACGGAATAGAAAAGCAGAACAGACAACTAGATAACAGTTCTTGGTTAAGGGGGTGCACCACTAAGAACTGCTTTAGTCAACCATTTCTAAGGTGAAGATTATTAACAGTGGTTCCACTTTTACCACATACACATGCTACAAAAAGGATGGGATCTCTGAAGAAACCATGGATGATTAAGAAATGCAAAAACAGTTCTTTTAAATGAGGTCAATGAAAGAAGACAAAAAAATAAGTTTAAAAAATCAATGGAAACAATAACTAAATAAAATGAAAGAAGAAGAGGGAAGATTTTTTTATTAACATGTGGACTTCACAGAATGAGATTTCAGATCTGCTCTTGAGTAGATCTGGCCTAAGAACCCCCTGAGCCAGTTTTTTCAACCATTGCTTTAGAAATCAATATATTACAAATGACATATAAATTCAAACCAACCAGGGAAGATTCTGACTAAAGGAATAAATCCAGGAGTAGCCCCAGGTCCTAAAGGTAGATCAATCAGCAAGAGAAGAATCCAAATGTGGAGTAAGAATGCTGTGTCTGGCTGGCTCAAGGAAGGAAGTGCTCCCGTTATAAATTAGGCACTGGTGTTGTAAAGCCTTTCTCAACTCTCCACTGTGAGATGGAAGTCTACACATTTTTTCCCCCTCATCAAACAGGAAGACTTCCCAGTTCTCATTCTGCCCTATCTGCACCCAACCCGTCCCACACGTCAGCACTAGCTTGGCCACCTTTATGCAGCTGCTGTTTGGACTGCGTTTAGCAAGAGTTCTCCCTGACTGCTTATGCTTTGACTGCAATTGCCCAGGGTCCCCAGATCACAGAATTCTGCACAGGTAACAAGTAGAGTCCAGGCAGAGGGAGAAAGATCAAGGGGAGACTGAGATTCGGCTGATACAGAATGTGGTTCAACGAAGACAAGCGCAGTTAGCCACTCACCTCTGTTCCCATGTGCAACTCTCTTTGAATGAGGAAGAGGTATAAGAGAGAATATGCATTAAATTGAAAATACATTATGCAACAATTAAACTGGTAGTTCTAGAAAAAACACGAGGAAGATGTCCGAGCTGATCTAGAGCAAGTAGCCAGGACGTTGCCAACAACTGGCTTTGTCAACACAGTAGTGTGCAGAGGTTGGGTTGCTTGTCCCCAGAAACAGAACTGCCACAATTTTTAAAGTGTCCGACTAGGACCTAGCTCAAAGCAGAGTATCTGCAATGTGTTTCTTAACCATTGCAAACCTTGTTACAACAGGATCTAGACATCCTGGTCAGAGTCCAATGCCATGATAGAAGGTCAAGTTGAAGGCGTAAGAGAGATCACATATACGCTGTCACCCCATTGCCAAGCTTGTTCCTTTAACTATTAAAACACACACAGGAACCTAATCATTGCTTTGGGATTTCTGAACACCCGCCTACCCACCCTGAAAGTACTGACCCCGCGAGGACACACGTTTGTTTCTGCTTAGCCCCAACTTCTCCAACCACTTAAGAGGTAATTACTCCCTACCTTCCTGTTGGGGTATAGCGTTGCTGGATCCGAATTATTTATACAGACGGAAAACAACAACGCTCGAGAGATTCTGACAACTTAAAAAAAAAAAAGGAATGCCGTAAAAGTCTAAGCCGGATTCCCCTGTGACGAAACACAGCTGCCCGGGCTGCGGTGTCCGGGGGCCGCTCTCCCGGCCCGACTCGGCCCGCCCGCCCGCCGCAGTTTCGGGGCCGCGGCCCAGGTGGCGTGGGCGCCGCGAGGCGGGCGAGCGGCCGGGGTCTCCTCCGCTGGGACGCGAGGCGCGCGGACAGAGAAAGAGGAGCCGGGTGCGCGGGCCGGCCGGCAGGGGCCCGCGGGTGGCACCTCGTAGTCCGGGCGGTGCCCGAGCCCGGCGCCCGCTCACCTGGTGCGTGTTGTTGGCCAGCCTGCCGACGAAGTCCCGGACTCCGCCGCAGTCCTCATCCTCGTCGAGCGCGCTGCGGCGCCAACGGCCGCCGCGGGGAGCCGGGCCCCCGGGCGCGGCCGCGCGCAGCCCCCAGCTCACCCCGACGGGGCCGGACCAGCGCGACAGCGGCGCAGCAGGCGGTGGCGGCGCGTCCAGCCAGTCCTGGCCGAGGGTCGCCGGCGGCAGCAGCTGGAGGAGGAGGAGGAGGCTGAGGCCGTGGGGCCAGCGCGAGAGGTCGCCAGCAGCTCCCCGAGGTCGCTCCATCGCCGCCGAATGCCTACGCTGCCGACACCTGCCGCCCGGTGCTCCCGCCCACCCCCGCCGGCGCCGCGCCACACCCCCGAGCCCGAGCCCGGCGCTCCTTGGATACGCGCAGCCGGGCCTCTCCGCCCCCATAGGCTGGCCACCTGTCCTTCTTCCCCGGCCCACTGCTCATTGGCTCGCGTCGCCTCCGGCTTCGGGGGTCCTGGATTAGGATGCCAAAATG
Source organism: Eschrichtius robustus (assembly GCF_028021215.1). Lineage (NCBI taxonomy): Eukaryota > Metazoa > Chordata > Mammalia > Artiodactyla > Eschrichtiidae > Eschrichtius > Eschrichtius robustus. Next base: position 96,382,444 of record NC_090826.1, read on the forward strand.
CGGGACTGATTGGCTGGAACGTGGCAGAGACGGCTGAGGTCATCCCCCCCTCGCCGGCGTATCCGAGGCCGGGCTTCTAGAGTTAGCGTAGGAGCTTCTCTCCTTCACAAGAACGCCCCCGCTCCATGGCGCCCCGACTCCTCGTTGCTCCCTCTGGCACCCTCAATTTGGGGCTGGGTTGGTCCCCTCTTCTCCCCCAGAGACGCCCCTAAAATTCCTTGGGTTGTGGCAGCGCCTGGAAAATCTCCTCGGGGAATCCCTGAGCTTGCTCAGCTGGGAAAAGGGGGGCTCCGTCATGAACCGGTGCTTCTGGTTTTTGACCCCCGCACGCTGCAGCGCCCATTGTCTGCTGAAGCAGCCGCCTTGTTGACACAAGGTGAAGGAGAACTGTGTGGGCTAAGCCTCACAGAGGCAGACAGCAGAACATCCGTGACTCACGCAAGCCTGGGGAAAAGTCTTTCCTCACTCACCTTCCTCTTATGCAGGGAGTTAAGCCAAAGAAGGAGTTGCTTATTGATTTTCCTGGAGTTAGAAAGTAGCTTAGGCATTAGGGGCAGGTAAAAGGGGGCAAGAGAATTGCCCCCCTTTTATAAAGTCGGCTCAGTGCCGACTTTAGTTAGACATGATCATTGCATAGATGCATATTTATCAGGGTGCCTTAACCCTGCAGTGAGTGCACTGCACAAGTTTGGTTTTCAATATATAATATCCCCTAAATTAACATCCCGCCTCCAATAAATAAAACAAAACCCCTATGCTGTTCCCTTTATCGCAGAAACTACACCCATAACTTTATTCTGGAACATGCAGTGCAGGTAAAACCAGTTCTGGATGTTCTCTTTACTGACTCCATCTCTTCAGAATGCCAGTTGTTCAGAAGAAAAGGGAACAAATAGAAAGACACAAAGTATACAACACGTTACACCCAAATAAAGAAAGCAACTAAAAATTACTTTTAACTATTAACTGCAGGTAAACCCGAATGAGAATATATTTATTGTAGAGGAAAATGAATGGTGCAGTGCACGGAACCCAAGGTTTACATTAAAATCCTCTAGTCACATTAATTTGCAAACAAAAATTTACATTTTTTACATTTACAAATTTACATTTTGCCAGAACAACCATAGTAAGACATGACAAGTGAAAAATATTTTTGAATGGCATCTGAGCAGGATGGTAAAATCACTAAAATAGTATTCCAAGTTCTCAGCTACTGAACTGACAAAATAAAGCTCCATGAAAACTGGTGAACAATTTGTTCCTTTCCATTAACTACAGTGTGTCAGATAATTTTTTTAATAGATTATTTTTTAATCTGTGCCAACTGTGGAGTAGATCACAAGACAGTCAGTTCCAGTAGCATGTGATTAGCCGGGGAGAGAAGAGGGGCTATACAGGAATATTTCTTTGTTTGGGTGACACAAAGATGAATGGTCTATTGTCTTACTGTCCGAAAAGAAAAAAGCCAACTCAACAGTGCCATCTCCTGGAGAAATTACTAAATACACTTTTAAACTCAAATTGTTGGAATTACCAGTACCTTCACTTTTTAATATATTGCTTTTAGTTATCATTGTATGTTTACAGAATATGTTTCCTTCTTCAAACTGTATCAGCTTCTGGGGACATGGTACCTTGCATATGGAACTGAGAAAATGTTTGAGTGAATGAATTATTTTAGTATTTCACTTTTGTCGATGACACTGGCACCAAATACAAAAGTTGCACTGTCAGATCTCCTTTGTGAAATACCACACCTAAGATCTTACCTTACTTGCAGAACTAAAATATGTAAATTTATCTTATTACTAAAAACCATACGTTTCTCCAAGATAAATTCTGTGGCAGAAAGATGAATTGAAAGCAGTTACATATCACAAAACCATTGCTTTTGCTAATAAGATTATTTTTCTGATTCTATTTAAACGGACACAAAAAGCAACTTCGTAGGAAATTTTAAAACTCTACACAAAACCAAAGTCCATCTCTTTCAAGAATTCTATAATTGGAATTATAGAAGGTATGAAATTTTTTGTTTCACCGGTACAGTGTAAGCTGAAGCTAAGAGCTAATTTATTCCTTGGTATATGTTTTTTCCCTACATAATACACATGATTCAGAGACACAACTTCACCTTGCCCTAAAGCAGCATGTTTAGTCCATTTCTGCATTAATCTACATTAAGTTAAATGGGGTATTTATTGTCTAGTTCTCCCCACTAGAAGCTTCATGGGAGCACAGACCATACCTAGACCACAGCTCTATCCCCAATGCCTAATACATTACTTGGCATATAGTACATAGGTACTCAAATTTGTTAAATCTGAACAAATATTAGTTGAGATAGGATTTTTCAATGGCATTTTCTATTAGGATTTGATAAGAGGTGAACACGAGGGAAACTAATCTCATGATCACGTTATATTTAATAACAGGGTTAAAATCACTAGGAGTCTCCAGAACATTGGTGACAATATAACTTTAGTTCCCTACCTTATGTGTGTGTGTGTGTGTGTCTAGAGCAAAATTCTGTTTTCTCAAATGTTTCCCATCATTGCAGTTTCCAAATGTATATAAGCACATGTTTTTTGCTGGAAATTTGGTATAAATTTAATATGAATTCAGCCTATTCAAACAATCAGAATTTGATATCATAGAGTACAACTTCTTACAAATGTTAATGAAGACAATACACAATCAATTCTGCATTATTCACACGTGGATTAGCCATGTTGTGGATAGTACATTTCAAATCTCAATGAGATTTCCCTATTACTCAGTAGGTATCTAGGCTTCTCATGCCTGGCATTGTAAAATCAAGAGTTGATGATTTAAAACCAGAAAAATCTGAGTTCAAGTCTCAACAGCTTAATTTTCTAAGTCCATGGTCACACAGCCTTACATTCTTCATCTGTTAAGTATGATATGATAAGTAACAATATCTACTTCATATGGCCCTTCCTTTTAATAGATATTAGAGTATAATTGCTTCACAATACTGTTAGTTGCTGTTGCACAACAAAACAAATCTGCCATATGCATACACATGTCCCCACATCCCCTCCCTCTTGAGCCTCCCTCCCATCCTCCCTAGCCCACTCCTCTAGGTCATCGCAAAGCACCGAGTTGATCTCCCTGTGCTATGCTGCTGCTTCCCACCAGCCAACTATTTTACATTAGGTAGTATATGTGCTGATGTTACTCTCACTTTGCCCCAGCTTCGCCCTCCCACCCCATGTCATCAAGTCCATTCTCTATGCCTACCTCTTTATTCCTGCCCTGCAACTAGGTTCATCAGTGCCATTTTTTTTTAGATTCCATATATATGCATTAGCATACGGTATTTTTCTCTTTCTGACTTACTTCACTCTGTATGACAGACTCTAGGTCCATCCACCTCACTACAAATAACTCAATTTCGTTTCTTTTTATGGCTGAGTAATATTCCATTATGTTTATGTGCCACATCTTTATCCATTCATCTGTCGATGGACGTTTAGGTTGGTTCCGTGTCCTGGCTATTGTAAATAGTGCTGCAATGAATATTGTGGTACATGTCTCTTTCTTAATTATGGTTTTCTCAGGGTATATGCCCAGTAGTGGGATTGCTGGGTCCATATGGCCATTTTTGAGGCTCCAATAGATTGATTCTTTAAATCATCTCAACCAGTCATATGCTGGCAGCTCTAACGGAAGTTCATAGTATATTCCAAAGTCTAATGTAAACTACTTCTGAATTACCCAGTTCTCTCTTACTGATTTGTAATTGATTGCCAGCGAGGCCAAGATCATGAATTTGATTCTTTTATAGTCCTTGACTTCATAAAAAAAAAAGAAAATCTCATTCCAAAATCTCATTCATTGTCTCTTAAGGCACAAGAAATAGTACAACATTGTAGCTGGCTTATTCCAACCCATCAGTTTTGGGAAGGGCCTCAAACCATGTTCTTTTGATGGTCAATTAGTAGCATCTCCTTCATATAAGGAAAGCAGCAAAAATAACTATTTACTCAAGAAAAACTACAGAACTGAAGTTTACAGTGGTATTAGTACCTATAACACATGAGTTGGACTAGTTGGGAGTTCATCTGTCAACACCAAGGAATTCATAATATAGTTGATTCTGTTGTACAGAGCCACTAAAACAATTTTAGAATAGATACTGATAGGATAGGGATATTAATACCACTATCCTTTTTGCCCCCAACACAAGTATTTTATACACAAGACTGCATTAGAAGAGAATAGTCTATTAACAAATATTCAAAATTTTTCTTTATTTCAGAACTGCCTTTATGTACAGACATCATAAAAAAATGCACATACACTGGAGATTTTCCAAGGAATTGGAGCTGGAAATAAAAGTTATGGGCAACTAGGAGAACTGAAACTGTCCCCAAGAAATTCTAAGGATCAAGCTTCCTTAAATGTCCTTGATAACCTCTTCAAGTTCTTCCTTTGTGAACATGTGGAAATTCTGGCCAGGCTGCACTGTGGCTAGCTAGAAAGAAAACAGAGAAGGGTTAGTAAGCTCGGCTCGATCACCCTGCTTATAGCCCCAGCACAGTCAGGAGAAGTTGTTGGTGATGCAGCTGTTCATTAGGAACTAAGGGATCTGCTGTCCCAGGGATATCCTTTCCAGCAGCAGGTTCCTAAAATAGCTGTCTGACTCCAAAATAAAAATCTTCTTGACCAAATTTTCTATTTTGAGGTTAACCCACCACATAATAGTTAACCAAATGCCTGGCATCACTGTCATTTCTTGAGGTTACTTCAACAAGGATCACAAAAGAAGCAGCAAATTGGGGTCAGTAGTTTTTTCTGTTAAAGATTCCTTTAGAAATATATTAAAAGCATATTCACACACTTGCAAGTCGAGCTTGTGTATGTGACCTTGGTATACTTGCCCACTCTGCGCCTCAATTTCCATCAGTAAAATGGGGATAAAAGCACCTAACTCATAGGGTAGTTGTGAGGATTAAATGTGTCAATCCATGTAAAGTGCTTAGAACAGTGTCTAGAACACTGTAATAAGCACCACATAATTAACTATTATTGTTGGGTATTATTTTCTCTAAAACTGCCCATATGGTAACTTAACAAGAAAAACATTTGTTTTGTTTTTTTAAAAGGACTGGCCATGAAAAGATCCCATTAACACTGACCATAGGAAATCAGTTGCGACTAAAGATATTAGTAATAACCAGCAGTCCAGATTATAATGTATTTGAGCAATAAAAGACTAGGGTCAGAAGATGGTTAGTTTCAAATTTAGCCAAACCACCGGGTTTTCCATCATCTCTGCTGACAACATAGTCCCATGTTTTAGGGTAATACTGAGGAATAGGTGCCACTTCACTTTTGCCTTTAGCTTTTGTGTTTAATTTGTTTGAAATGTCATTTCCTTATATTATCTTTTTTTAACTTTAAAATTAAACATAGTAGGGCATTTTTTGAGTAATATTCACTACTGATATTTAGTGTAATTTGAAAACTGCCAAAATTAGCATAGCCCAGTTACATGATGTTTATTATTCTCTGCCTCAACTACAGGTAAAATTTAGAAGAAGACTACTACTGCACATCTTAAAACACCTGAAGATCTGGTCTGGGGACAGACTAAAAAAAATGTTCTCTCAAAGCCTGCAGTCTCCACTAGATTCTCCTAAAAGATCTATCCAATTATACGAAATATCAGAAGAGTCCCAAACATATTTGTAAAATATATGTTAAATAATTTAGTGATGTCCATATAGACCATGAGTTCTATTCCAAGGAAATTAAAATATATAAATGCTTTTCTTAAGGACATGAGGACAGAGAGATACAAAGTCAATAAACCAGAGAAGAGTGAGAGCCTACAGAGTTTTTTGTCAAGTCACCCATGGCTCACAAGCTAGTCCTCCCAAACCATTACAGGGGCTAAAAACCAGAAACTGGGCAACTCTGAATTAGACCAGTCCTATAGAACCTGGCTGCAAATCAATACTAACAGGACTTAAACCAAATACTGCCTTCAGGAAGGTACCCATCACTAGATGAGTAAAAATAACCCCTTGCATTTACTTACATAATGAATATGAAAGCTACTTTTCTATTTATCTCATTTTACTTTCTTTTTTTTAAAATACATTTATTTATTTATTTATTTATTTTTGGCTGTGTTGGGTCTTCCTTGCTGCGCGCGGGCTTTCTCTAGTTGCGGTGAGCGGGGGCTACTCTTCGTTGCGGTGAGCGGGCTTCTCATTGCGGTGGCATCTCTTGTTGCGGAGCACGGGCTCTAGGCGCATGGGCTTCAGTAGTTGTGGCACTCAGGCTCAGTAGTTGTGGCTTGCGGGCTCTAGAGCACAGGCTCAGTAGTTGTGGCGCACAGGCTTAGTTGCTCCGTGGCATGCGGGATCTTCCTGGACCAGGGATCTAGCCCATGTCCCCTGCATTGGCAGGCGGATTCTTAACCACTGTGCCACCAGGGAAGTCCTCACTTTACTTTCAAAAAACCTCTGTGAGGCAGGTAAAACAGATATTTTCTTTTATTGATTTGATCAGTAATTAATTGCTAAGCACCTGTGTACTAGTTACAGTTGTACGAAGCAAAGAGATTCAAAGATGAAGAAAGTCTGTCTTATTTACTAAGAGCGCTAGACGCCAAATGCTTTTAATGTCAGGTAAGTGTTACAACAGAGCCAAGCATACATAAAGGCACAAAGGAGTAATCTAGGGGGGAGTCCAGGAAGGTTTCAAGGAGAAGCAATCTTTGAGTTGTGTCTTAAAGCACTACAAGAATGGGTCAGTCAAGGAGCAGAGGGCAGACTGAATATGCAAATGCCTAAATGCACGAAGCAAGATGATGTATTTGCAAAACTGAAAGTAATTCTGAATGACTAGAGCAGAGGTTGCATATGTGATGAGATGAAATGGAGAGGTAGCAGGAGTTCAGAGCTCATAGAGATAGTGTATTAAAGTGGTAGAAAGTACAGGACCCCAAATCAGACCTGGTTTCAAACCTTGACCCCACCATTTACCAATGCTGTTACTTTGGTCAAGGTCTTACCTTCTCAAAGCCTCAGTTTCCTCCTCTGTAAAATGGAAGTAGGAATACCTATCTCATAAGACTATTGTGAGGATTAAAAGATAATTGCATGTAAAATTAGCAAGGTACCTAACAGGTTAAACATATGCCTTAAGAAGTAGTGAATTACTGTGACATGAAAAGAAGTTTGGAATTTATCTTGCAAACAGTTAAGAGTCAGAAAAGACTTTTTAAAAGTGGAGGACAATTGAGCTTAGATATGCAATTTAGAAAATCCACTTCAGTAGCACAATGGCAGGGGAAATGGAATGAAAAGGAGGAGGACAAGGCTACAGGCAGGAAGACTAGCTAGGAAATCTCAAAACATACAAGGCAGGAGAAAAATGAGGGCCTGAACAAGAGAAGGCCCTGGGAGTAGGCATGAAGAAGAGGCACTGATATGAGAGTTATTTAAGGAGGCAAAGACACAAATCGGTGAAGGCAAAGGGAGGTCAGAGTCTTCCAGGTTTCTGCTGTGAATGACAGGTTCACTGAAGGTGTCATCAACCAGTATTAGAAATAAGGGAAGAGGAAATGGTTTTCAGGAAAAATGATGAGTTTAGTTTTACAACTGTCAAAAATTTGAGGTGTCTGCTTCAGAAAAGGTCATATAAGAAGTCTTAAAAATGACCATGAAATCTGGTAAAGAGGAGTTATCTTAGCAAGGGGCAGTCTCAGGGAAATAATAACAGAAACCAATGGCAGTGATTGAGAAATAAATGAGAAGCGAGGCAGTGAAGAAAATGAATACAGATTCATCATCTAGCAATTAAAGGTTAAAAAAGACGATGAATGGAATAGCAATAAAATGTAACAAACTCCTGAATTTCAAAATTATTAAGTGAAAGAAGTGAGACACAAAAAGAATACACACTGTAAGATCCATTTATAAGAAATTCTAGAACATGCAAAACAAATCTATAGTGACAAAAAGCAGATCAGTGGGAAGGAAGCGACTAAAAAGGGGCATGAGGGAACTTTTGGGGACGACAGAAACGTTCTGTATCTTGTGGTTGCGGATACAAGGGTTATACCTTTGTCAAAATTCACTGAACTGTAAACTTAAAACAGGCGCACACTACAGTATGTACATTATGCCTCAACGAAGTTGATCTTTTAAAAAAAGGATACTAGGTAGAGAGAGGGGTTGACAAAGGTGGGTTTTGTTTTTTTGTTTCTCTAAAGAAAGATGCAACTTGGAAATTTTCCCTTTTTGAGGGGAAGTGGCTGTTGAGGAGAGGCTGGTGACGCAAGGGACAACTGGCGGAGCAGGGACCTCAAAGAGATAGAGGAGGATGGGCTCTAGAGCAGTGGCTCCCAAATGCCTGACCTTCTTAGACTGACCATCAGAGTCACCCAAGGAGATTTCAAAAATACAGATTTCTGATGGACAGCCAAAGACTGATGGACAGCCAGGTTTGGAAACCATGAGTTAGAGCTTGGAAAAGTGGAAGTGCCCCCATTTTAAAGCGAAGAAAACTCTAGTCAGGGATTAATGATAGAGCATGGATGAGAAATACACCTGATGCTCTCTTCAAAGCAACACTGTAGTTGCACTGAAACTGAATGAGCTAAAAAATATCTTTGAAGTTTTAGTTGAACCAGGCAGGCCTCAGAACCTTCCCTGTGAAATCAAAAGAGCTACATGTGGGCTTCCCTGGTGGCGCAGTGGTTGAGAGTCCGCCTGCCAATGCAGGGGACACGGGTTCGAGCCCTGGTCTGGGAAGATCCCACATGCCACGGAGCAGCTGGGCCCGTGAGCCACAACTACTGAGCCTGCGCGTCGGGAGCCTGTGCTCCGCAATAGGAGAGGCCGTGGCAGTGGGAGGCCTGCGCATCGCGATGAAGAGTGGCCCCCACTTGCCGCAACTAGAGAAAGCCCTCGCACAGAAACTAAGACCCAACACAGCCATAAATAAATAAATAAATTAAAAAAAAAAAAAAAAGAGCTACATGTGAATTACTCTGAGGTAGCAAGGAGATAGTCTTAGTGGAAATGCCAAGACCCTATCTCATTCAGTACCACAGAAAACAAAGCACAAAAGGAACTGACAAAATCCCTCCTAAGGGTCAATATGGGCTATCGTTGCATTTTTTGTGCCTCATCATCTCAGAGACTGGCACGAAGGGGAAGCATTTTCAAATCTTTGCTGAGAAGGTGAAAAAACAACTATTTATGAAGTAAGTTTTCCATTTCCATTCCATAACCCCCTCTCTCCATGACTGCTGAAGAAGCAAGCCAAACACCCCTCCCGCAGCCCCAACCTCTCTCCAACTCTTCTCGGACCTTCCCACCTTTAGGCCAGCCCCTTGTTCTGGCGCCCAATTTTGCCCCTTTCACTGCAGCCTACGGAACCAGGCTCTACTGGTGACAGATTAACAAACAATACTCTCCAGTACTCTCTCCATTCTTCTGCCCATAACCAGTCAATCCTCTGCCAGAGATTTATCCAAATATACATTTTCTCAATCTATGCTGAGTATAGCTGAAAAGTATCCTGGTAAGTGCTGATTGGTTTAATTTCTGATTTGTGATTCCAGCCTCAGTTGGCCTTTAAAAATTTTTTAATTAAAATATAATATACATACATACCATGCCTCCAAGGGTAACCACTATCCTGACTTTTTACAACAACTTGTTTTGTGATTTCAGCTTCAGCTAGCATATTTTAATGTGACCCAGCAATCCTTTTACTCATCCCTGTCTTCCCTTTTCCCTATCCATAATGACTTTTCCAAATATTTCCCATTCTTCTTAATTTCACTGTTGCATTCACCCACCCTCGGCAGATGATCTAACAATCACCAGGGAAATATAACACCTCTCTCCCAATTCACCTCCAAACCTGCCTTAACTTTACTCATCATTACCTCCCATCCTCCTGTCTACTCTTAGGATCCTATATAAGGGCATACAGAATCTGGTCCACGTCTCTCCAGTGTCATCTCCCTATCTTATATACATCTCACACTCCAGCATTCAGATAAATCCCTCAGAGTTCCCTTTTATGCACAGTGTTATTTTACATGTCCTGTTCCCTCTTCCTGGAATACCATTCTCTTCCCTTCTCCAAACTTCACCTCTTCCAGTAAGCTTTCCTAATGCCCCAGTATAAGTTATATGTTCCTGTGTCAATCCATTCATATTGCTATTACAAAAGTATCAACCCAAGCTGTTATTATCTGTATGTCCTCTATACTACTTAATGGGAACTGGATTTTCTGTGTCTGTATCCCTGGCATCTACATAGTACCTGGCATATAATGGGTATTCAGTATAATGCTGAATCAATTCTACTTTTCAAAACCAACTCTTTCATTTGTACCATGCCTTCTCTCTTCTAGAACTCTTCCATCATTATCTAACTTCCACTTTTAATTCTTTTAACATTTTTCTATCCACTACTTGCTTCTCAGACTATAAAAGTATTTTCAAGTCTTTCCCCATCCTTAAAAAGACAAAAATCTTTTTCTTTAATGCTGCCTGCTGCTGACATTAATTACTTCTTGAGAAGGCAGCATATTCTTGTTTTGCACTTCATCACTCCCTTTTATTCTTTAACTCACCAAATTCTGGCTTCTGCCATTACCACATTACTAAAGTTGCTTATTCACAGGATAATAACTTCTTAAGAACTGAGCATACAAAAATGTTACTATCTTGATCTTCAGCAATGAGAGCTATGATATCTGAATAAAACAGAAAAATACCTCTATGTTAGTTGCATTCAGCTTCTCCTCCATTACTTGTTTGAGGATTATGAGTGAAGATTTGATGGCTTCTTTCAGTGTCATAGACTTGAAACAAAGAGGGTAAGAAGAGTAGCCATTAATTGCACATAATCCCTCCTTCCTTCAAAGATTTCCCCTATATCTCCCTGAAGAAATGATTTAGCAGATATCAATAAATCAAACATCTCACTAAGTACAGTGCATTATAAGTATCTCCAGAATTCAGGTAAATGGTAAATAAGTAGAGTACCTTTATTCAGAGAAAAAAAAAGTCTTATTTTGAACCAGAACAAAGTTACCAACTGTAATATGGTAAGTGATCTTTGAAGAAGAGGAAAGAGTTACACTTCTCTAGTTATTGTCTTTTAATGTAGAAGCAAGATAATATTGATGATATCCTGTGAATAATAATTCCCAAATGATCTAGAAGGTAGCCCAATGGTTTAGAAAATCTGCTCTTTTCTTACTCCATTTTGTACCTGATTTCCTGCACACGTAAAAGCTATACTAGGAGAGGTTGATGTAAGCAGGCATCCCTGTATGAACCACCTGAATGACAAGTAGGGCAGCCTTCAGCCACTACAATGAGTTACCCCAAACCAAGTCTTCCCATCACACAAAGATAAAAAGTACCAAATGCCCACTTGCTTGGAGAGCCAGACTAGGAAATATAAACTGCTAAGTAAAGCTATGAAGATAAAGGATAAACAAATTGTGGTACATCTATACCATGGTATACCACTCATCAATAAAAAGAAACTATTGAAATGTGCAAAAATACGAACGTATCTCAAAAACAGTATGTTGAACAAAAAAAGGCAGACATGAAAATACAAACTGTATGATTCTATTCATAAAAAGACCAGACAAAACTAATCTACAATGGTAAATGTGCCTGAAAGGGGGGAAGAGACTGAACGGAGAGGAGGCAAGCATTCTGGGGCAGGGTGATGGAAGTGTGCTATATATATATGCATCTATTTTAAATTACTTATTTATTTATTTATTTGGCCGTGCCAGGTCTTAGTTGTGGCACGCGGGCGGGATCTTTTAGCTGTGGCCTGTGGGATCTAGTTCCCTGACTACGGCTCAAACCGGGGCCCCCTGCATTGGGACCGTGGAGTCTTAACCGCTGGACCACCAGGGAAGTCCCTATATTTTGTTTTAAGTGCTGGTTACAAGGGTGTATACAATTGTCAAAACTCATAGAACTGAACTCTTAGGTCTGTACATTTTATTGTATGTAAATTATACCCTGATTTAAAAAAAAGATAATAGAAGTCGTGAGAATGCTTGATTACCTTGTGGTAAACTTCTTGCAAGGAGCTCTGGGCACCCTCTGAAGCAGAGCCAATTGCTCGAGCATCACACTGTACAAAGGTTCCAGATGGGTCCATATGAAACCTGCAAAACCACCAAAAAGAAGAGGATTAAAATGCTTAAGAAGGGTGGCATTTTATGTAACAAATGTCTCACTAAAAAATATAAATGCTTGGCCCTGCAGCCAGGAAATACTGAGGCACAGATCCAAAAGATGTTCTATGGCTGGAGAAACCAGGATAAAGAAGTTGTGGTACATATATACAATGGAATATTACTCAGCCATAAAAAGGAATGAAATTGAGTCATTTGTTGAGACGTGGATGGATCTAGAGACTGTCATAGAGAGTGAAGTAAGTCAAAAAGAGAAAAACAAATATCGTATATTAACGCATGTATGTGGAAACTAGAGAAATGGTACAGATGAGCCGGTTTGCAGGGCAGAAGTTGAGACACAGATGTAGAGAACAGACATATGGTCACCAAGGGGGGAAAACTGCGGTGGGGTGGGGATGGTGGTGTGCTGAATTGGGCGATTGGGATTGACATGTATACGCTGATGTGTATAAAATTGATGACTAATATGAACCTGCAGTATAAAAAACAAACAAAACAACTAATACTAAACTTTCATTGGGTTATTTGTATGGAAATATGTTAATATAAATGTTTCAGACATTACGTGAAATTTCTAAAAATCTTATATGTTCTGGTATAATGTTATAAGTCATAATTCTAGTTATTACTTTAAAATGTGTATCTCAGAAATAACTAAATTTCCTTGTTAATTGCACTATTATGAACTTTCATCAAATCTTTAATTGTGGTCATTTTTAAGTCTTTTGTCATTTACACAGTTCTGGGTGTACTCTGATGCTTTTGCAAATATGTTCCTATAAAAGGGTTTCATCTTCAAGGAATTCATAGAAAAGACTGACAAGTACAGGTTTCTGGTAACTGTACTGCTGAACTGAATGAATAAGCATTTTCAGAACTCTAATGAAAAACTGATGAACTCATAAAAGTGCTAACAAAAGATCAAGATGAAAAAAAAAATTAATTACATGGGACTGAGTGAACTGATGAGGATGATTATAATTTTTGTGACTTTCTGTTTGAATTAAAAAAAAAAAATCCCACAAGGACTCAGAGGCAAAGAATATACAAATCAATTTTCACTGCAAAGTAAAGGATCTGTTACAGTGGAGGATTACTGGACTGAATGTCAATATTATGACATAGTATGAGTGTGTTTCATGTTTGGTAATTGCAATCATTATTGCTTTTGTTGTGGTCATCCATTTACAATGCTTGGTGTCAGTCTATTTATCTCTTGTAAAAATAAAATACAGTGTGTGTGTGTGCAAAAAAAAAAAAGAAAAAGATATGCCATCAAAGAAAAAGCATTCAGGAAACAGAAGTAAAGATTTAAATGATCCTGTCATTTTTTAAAGATAGTAGCCAACAATCAGTTTCTTACAGACACCAAAAAACAATTCTTAATTCAGCATGATAATTAATCATGCTTATTGGACCTAATGGTAATACTTCAAAGAAATTTTTTTAAGTCTTCAATAACTGGTGGGAAAGCTATGTTTATTAATAATCAAAGCTGCTTGGCCAGAAACTTATACAGCCTGAAGTCTGGGAATAAACGAAAAAAAAATGTAAATATCCTTTAAAAAAAAAGCCATTTTACTGAAAGATGAAAAGATATTGAAAGACTGCACAAAATTATACAGAAAAAAAGAGTAAAAATAAACTATTATTTAAGCAACCCACTTCAAGAAAAAAAAAAAGTGTTTAAGAAAACTAATAATAATTTCCTCAGGGATTTAGAAGAGAAGTATATATAAGAATACTTTATATATACAGTATATATAAATATGACACTTATGTATGCCTGTCTAAATACTATTTGAGGATAGGGATCAAATCAATATTCCAAAGCAAGGCTCTAAAACACATTTTGACTACAGCAACAAAGTTACTTCTAATTTCTTTCTACAAATAGCACTGGTTCCAATAGAGGAGTTCTTCATAAAATCCCCAAATTTGTTTTTGTGTAAGCAGCATAGAATCAATGAACTTTATAGAATTAGAAGCCCTTCATTTTTACAACTCTACAATAATCTTCTCACTTGATTTAAACCACCAGTCCCATCCCAAATGTAAATAATTCTCCCAAAAGGAAGCAGGAAAAAAATGGCCAAATGGTACTTACAGCTGGGGTCCTTTTTCATCAACTCCTCCAAATAACAGTGCTACTCCAAAGGGACGAGACTAGAACCAAAAAGCAGGAGGTATTAATATAAATAGCTACAAAGTAGGGGGGCGAGAAGAGATGGTAAAGACATGTTCCGAGGACAAATGTCTTCAGTTCCACAGGACAGCAAGAAAGCTTGGCACAAGCATCAAACTCACCATGGCACCTGGATCTGCATCTTCCTCTCCAAACTGTAGAGCCAGATTTGACACAGCCTGAGTCACACTCTCCACTGTCATGGTCTCATTGTAGGTGAACCAGTGGTTCTAAAACAAGAGCAAAGCATGGTCTACCTTTCGTAAGAATGGCATTAAAAGTAGCCCACCATCTCACTACACACATCCCTTTGACTGTGGTTAAAAACTGAATGCTCAAGCTCTGGTGTGTTTTCCTTAACACTAAACTCAAATGCTCGGGACTGCATGAGAGGAAGAGAAATAGCTCTGGAAATAAAGTTACACCAAAAGGACTCTAAGCAATGACGACTTTTCAAGGGAGAGGATTGCTCCCTTGAAAAACAGAGTTAACCCTTCAGAGCACCAAATCTAGTCTTTTCACAAAGTGAAAGCTAATAGCTGAGTGCCGCTTTCCCTCAAAGGCCCTATCTTATCATTCTGTTGGAGTTTAAATTAAATGACTTATTCTTACATAAGTACTGACAGCAAACCTGCAAATAAGCACAAAAAAAATGTTTACCAATCAGATATTTTTTTCCTACCAGTCTACTACTCTGCAGGCAGCAGGAGCTCAGTTAAAAAAAAAAAAAAAAAAATCAGTATTCCTAACCAGCATTTATCACCTGGTACATATCATTACTCACTACAGGAGAGCTGTCATTTGCAAGCCTAGCTGCAAAGGCAGTTGGGGTGAGAATTCCTTTAGCTATTTCTACCTCTTGCTATGGTGCTCCCACAGAAAGTCAATTAGGGAACAGAATGCAGTGCAATGCTTGCTTTATATAAGGCAAGTCAAAAAGAAGCAAGAGACTGTCAGCACTATTTACCAGGGCTTCCTTAAAGCTGCAATGGTTGGATGGCTAGACTCCAAGCCTCAGAAAGTTGTAACTAGGGATTCTACCCAAAATCACTCCCAAGAGCTACATCTGATATTAACACAGATACCTGCAGTACAGCCCAGGCAGTTATATCATCACTAAACAAGGAACACAAGCATCATGGTAAAAAGGAGAGATGATGCTAATTTTACCTGTGTCTCCACTCTGGCTTTATCAATTAAAGTCTTAGCATCAGCAATTAGCCCACTCATGGCACAACCTGCAATGTAAAAGCAACAGTGACCCGGTAGCCAAATCCTTGTAGAACTCTTTCATCCACTCAGGAAATACTGAAATTCTGCAGTGAAACCATGACAGCCATTCAGCAATCCCATAGCAATATACCTAAGAGATTAGATGGGAAATCATCTGCACTGAACACAAGTATAATTATATCACTAACAAATAAAAACCATTCATAATGACAGAGAAGTCCAGCTATTAAGGTAGGAGACAGAGAAGAGCAGCTAATCAAACATGAATTTCCACACGTTACATCCTCAAGCATTCCTTCAGCACTCTTTTGTAGCCCGTGATGCACCTTCAAACTAAGCAAGCACTAACAGTCCAATAGGAGAAACAAGGGAAAAAAATAACTATCTCACTATGAGCTACAATGGAAGACCCTAGAAGAAAATCAAGTCTTTTCACTTCCTGACCAAACACAAACTAGTTATATGAGTGATGGCCCAAGATGCCAAGATTATGGCTGTGACTTTACACGTCATGACTCAAATCTAAATTTCCAGCCTGGGTCTCACTCCCACATTTCAGACCTATAAAGCCAAATGACTCCCTTAATATATCTACTTGGATAGACCACACTCATTTCCCTTCTAGGTTCCATCTTTTTCCCTGGCCCTCACAACCAACTGAATCCCAAATTCTATCAATCGCTGTCTGATTAGCCTGTCTGGCATTAGTCCTCACCTCTCCGTTTTCTGGCCACTACCTTGGTTAAGCCTTCATCATCTCTTTATTTGGACTATTAAAAAAATTTCAGACCTGGTCTCCCTGCCTCCAGTCTCAGTCCCCTTCACTCTACCTTCAACACTACTATCAGAATGGTCTTTCTCAAATCCTAATCTGATCGTATTTCCTCAGTGCTTAAAACCTTGGCCATTAATGCAAAAGGATCAAGTTCAAGCTCTTTAGTGTGGTAAACAGGACTTCCACTGTTTGATCCCAGACTCGTTTCTTGCCACATTCCACCTGCCAGTCATGCCAAACTGCGTGTGCCAGGGTATTTTATATTTTACACCACCACAGCTTTGCTCTTTTCTATTCCCTCCAACCAGAAAGCTCTCCCCTGCTACACTCAGACACTTATTCACTTGGTAAACACTTCCTTATCTTTTAGAATTCAGTTCAGCTCAAGCATCACCTTTATGGAATCCTTTTCTAAAAGCCTTACTACCACTGGCCCCAGGGAAAACTAATTGTTTCCTCGTTGTACCCCTACTAAGCATACACTACAGCCTTTCTTAATACCTACTTCACTTAACTGCATTGACTTATTTACATATCTACTTCTGTGATTAAACTGTATGCTCCTGGAACACAAGCGGACTATGTCTCATTCCTTTGTGCGCCTCTGGTGTCTAGCACAAAGTCTGGCACATAAGAGGTTCTCAATTTGTTGAATGAAGTGACACTGACCTACCTCCAAAAGGTAGATGGCTTCAGATAAAGTAGATACAATGTTCTAAGCTTAAAAGACTAACTCTCAGTTTCTATATCTATGAAAGAGATAATGTTAAGCTCCCTGCATCACTATGGCATTTGATTCTGACGCCTTCAAGCAATTAATTATTTTACCAATGTTTCAGTAATTAGATGACTAGATAGGTTAAGTAAATGTGGGCAGTCAACTAAAATGCCATGCTATAAATAAGTAGAACTACTCATCATGCTACAATGATGCCAGAAGCCACGGCAGGGGAATTTAACAGAGACCCAAAAAAGGGAGGAAGGGAAGGCAAGGGGGGATAGATTGAAATGATAAATCTGAAAACAGAGGAAGAGTACTGATCTGGGTCAAAGTCTATCATCCTTATACTCGCTGCACCTTAGCCACTCTGAAGATCTTTAAGAATTTCTCTTTCCTTAGTGGACACCCCTACCTTCCCATACAATCCTCTGCTCCAGGTGGGCTCCTAATGTTATGCATCAATGAAGACCCAGCCATCATAGGGAGCTGGCCTATGATTCAACCTTCACATATTTCAATAACCATCACATTTGCCAAGTATAAATTTGAGGGAGAAAGGAACGTCTGGGAGTAGGTGAATCCTATAACTGCTTTCTACTACCTATATTATGCACAATGGCCTACTACCTGGAAAATGATAATTAACAGGGATAAGATGTTCACCTAATGAACCTCTCTTGAAACATCAAAGAAGACTGATTAACCCAGGCAAGATCCTACAGAACAGCCTTCTCCTACTCCTTACCTATGTGAGCATCAATCTCTACAATTTTCTCAATGCTGCTGGGCTCCATGAGTGGAGAGGTAATTCTCTTCTCCACAGCTAGGCACACACCCTCTGATGTCTGGATCCCAATGGCTGTAGAACCAAGCTAAAGAGAAACAGGTTATGGTTATCATACAGAAGTCAAAGAACAGTCTCACATACTCACCAGGAATCTCTCTGTATATCTTCACATGATAGAAGCTTCAATCAGCCATATCTAGTACACAGAGAAAATAAGGAGCACCCTAATAATGTACTATTCCTGTCAATGGCAAGAGCACCGATTTACAGAATTTTGTGCTTCTAAAGGGGAAGTTCAATAAGGTCTTGAAAATGTCCGGAAAATGATCAACTCTAATGCCAGTTTTTTGGAGAGGGGCAGATTCTAAAGTTCTAAACATAGTGGGCAAGAAGTAATACAACTTTAATGTTTTTTCTGGACTTGGTATCTTTTTACCTCTGCTACCTTGATCTATCCCAAAAGGTGGTATCCCTCAAATCTATGTGACCTCCAGAAAAGTAATTTACTTAAAAAAAAGAAAAAGAAAGAAAAAAGAAAAGAAAAGAAACACCACCAACAACATAAAAATATCTTTCAAGGTCACTAGCAGTCTACCATATAGCTTGATTTCATCTCTCCATCTCCATGCCACCATCCTAGTTACCCACGCCTCTTTGTCTCAGTTTCCTTATCTACAAAAGGGGGATAATAATAACAATACCTACACATCAAGAGGGGTAAACACACATACATAAAATGCTTAAAATGGTAACTTGCACATAATAAACAAGCAACAAATGTTAGCTATTTTTTTATATGCCAAGATTACTTCAACAGCCTCCTACTTAGTCTCCCTATCTTTAATCTCTCTCTCCCAATGTATCTTTCATGTTATGGCCTGACTGATACAATAAAATGCTATTTTCATTATACTTCTCCTTCTCTAAAGAACTAATATCTCTCTATACTGCCTGTAACATAAAATCCAAGTAAGCTTCCAGAGTCCTCAAAACCTAATCCTACTTTACACTTCCAACTTTAATATTTATCATTCTCCAGCAAAATCCCTCAGGTATAGCCAAATCCATTTTCTCATGCCATATTATCCGCTACCCTTGCACTTCTGCCCATGCCGTCACACCTGGAATACGCTCCTCCCTTTGCCTATCCAAATTCCACCCATCATTCATAAAGCCTTCCGTGACTATATGTGCTCTCTCCTGTAAATAATCACTATATTTACTTACAGTAAATGACTATATTTACTTAGTTCTACAAAGCAATGACTATCAGTGTGAGCATCAGATTCCTGGAGTCTGTTATTGCAAAGTATTCCAAAGAATTTCATAAATCATTGTGCATAACATGCTTAAAACGCATGCAGACTGAATGATCATGTCTCATGCATATATGTATTATTTTTCAAATGTGTAAAGTTGTGACTTTATTTAGAAGTGTTATTAAATATATATACCTGCTTTTCACTGTATATTTTCTTAATGGTACATGCATAACTACAGGAGATAAAATGTCAAAGAATTTTATGTAAAAAATGAGTGCTCTTACTTCTAAGTAAAGGTGTAGACTGAATGCATACATTAGATCTACTCCTTCTCCAAGCCTGAGAACAGGAGATTAAAAGGCTTAAGCAGGGACTGGATAAATCCACTAGGACAAAGAGAATGGACAAAGACACAGACACAAAATTTTAAAGAAAGAAGATGGGTTAGTGATTACTTACTTAGCAAACCCGAGAAATCCAAATCCTAACCCAGCAGTAAAGAAAGTCAAGAAACAACCTGATTTCTATCATAGGACCCCCCAAAAAGGGAATGGTGGCAACAAGGACCTCTGGAAATAGAAACGTAACAGCTAAAAATTATAAAATTAGTTCAACGTTTGCTTAAGAGACAGATTTCCAGATCTTTTACCCTACGTTGTAAAGCTAGATGATGGCCCCCACTCCCACTCCTGTAGAAGACTCTGGAGAGAGTAAAACAGAGGGTCTCTAGACTGGGGGATGCCACCATCGAAGGCAGAGTACTACAGGAAAACAGGGGAATTAAGTAAAAATTGACAAGTTTAATGTTAAGAACCCCAGCCTTCTTTCCCTGCTCAGCTCTCAGAAGAGAGCAGGCAGAAGCACCTTCCAGGCATGAAATGAGAAGCGGCAGTTTTCTCTAGAGCAGTAGTTTTCAAATTTTCTGACCCAAATCTACATTAAGAAATATACTTTATATCATGACCAAAATACACAAACAGATACAAAGAAATAAATATAATAGAAACAAAGTTTCATGAAGAAAAGGAAACACTCACCAATACTATGAGCAAGGCATTCTGAGATCTACTGCTCCAGTCTACGTAAAAAAGAAATGCTCCCATGACCTACTAAATTGATTCAGTGCCCACTAATGGGTCAAGATCTGCAGTTTAAAAATATATATCTCTAAAGAATCTAGCTTGTTCAAGGGGAAAAAGAAATCTGGTGAAAAAAATTTTTTTTAGTCCTTGAAAAAGGTATTTCATCCATAAAACAAGAACAGGACACTAATAAGAAAAAGGAAAAAAACAAAAATGCTTGGAAATTAAAAATAGTCTCTTACGAAATCATTGGAGAACGGGTTCTACCAAATTGAAGGAATACATCAAAAAAGAAAATGGGGCTTCCCTGGTGGCGCAGTGGTTGAGAATCTGCCTGCCAATGCAGGGGACACGGGTTCGAGCCCTGCTCTGGGAAGATCCCACATGCCGCGGAGCAACTAGGCCCGTGAGCCACAATTACTGAGCCTGCGCGTCTGGAGCCTGTGCTCCGCAACAAGAGAGGCCGCGATGGTGAGAGGCCCGCGCACCGCGATGAAGAGTGGCCCCCACTTAACGCGACTAGAGAAAGCCCTCGCACAGAAACAAAGACCCAACACAGCCATAAATAAATAAATAAATAAATAAATAAAATTTAAAAAAAAAAGAAAATGACTTGTGATCTAACGCAAGAGGGAGTTAAAGAGAGTTCCTAGGATGATGATGATAGAAGATGCTAAGTATACAGCTGTGCAGCAGGCCCAGAGAACCAGTCCAGATTGGAGCTGGTCAAAAGCTCAGAGATTTCTTTAAGAATCTTTTACAGGATACTTAATGTGCCTGAGTGTTTTGAGAGGATATACATAACTTGGAGAGACCCTGGGGATGAATTATTGATATTGACATACTAAATTAGGCAAATTTTTTAAAGAGAATTATAAACTCCCAGGAAAACCATATTGTGCAGAAACAGAAAACCAGCTCAGGTATGAAAAGCATTTACGTAGTCTTACCAATAGAAATGTTGACTAATGATCTAACAAAATTATGATAGATATGATATACATTGAGAGGGTTGCCCTATCTCTAGCCCAGTAGGAAACTGTATATCTGTGTGTCACTGGGGGCAGATATCTTCATCCTTCATAATGAAAAGTCTGTGGATAATACCTAGGTGAAAAAAATGTAAGTCTGTGTTCCTATCTTAAAGATATGGAAGTAAATGCCAAGAAAATTAGCTAAAAGACTTTAAAATGTTGCATCTGAAAAGCTGAAGATAAAGAGGGGCAGGCTCAGGGATTTCTGCTTTTGTTACAAGGTTTATAAAACTATTTTACCTTCTGGCTAAAACTACATGCACGTATGCCTAAAAAATACAGTTGACCCTTGAAAAATACAAGTTTGAACTGCGCAGGTCCACTTACATGTGGATTTTTTTTTTCAATAGTAAATACAACAGTACTGATCTGTGGTTGGTTGAATGGGTGAATGAGGAACCACAGATATGGAGGGCCAACTATATCAATAGATTACAGGGCAATTTTAGACTGCTTGGAGGGTCGGTGTCCTTAACCCTTGCCCTGTTCAAGGGTCAACTGTAAAATAAAAAAGTCAGAAACCATTGTCAGAGAATTTAATTTGGCACTTAGTTGTCCTCTAATTGTTTTATGTATAGTGTATTGATCTTGAATCTCCAACTGAACAGAGCAGAACAGAATTCATACCTACTTTTTAAAAAAATTTATTTATTTATTTATTTATTTTTAGCTGCATTGGGTCTTCGTTGCTGCGCGTGGGCTTTCTCTAGTTGCAACGAACGGGGGCTACTCTTCGTTGCAGTGCATGGGCTTCTCATTGGGGTGGCTTCTCTTGTTGTGGGGCATGGGCTCTAGGTGCATGGGCTTCAGTAGTTGTGGCATGTGGGCTTCAGTACTTGTGGCTCGCATGCTCTAGAGCGCAGGCTCAGTAGTTGTGGCTCGCGGGCTTAGTTGCGCTGCGGCATGTGGGATCTTCCCGGACCAAGGCTCGAACCCGTGTCCCCTGCATTGGCAGGCGGATTCTTAACCACTGCGCCACCAGGGAAGTCCCCGTACCTACCTTAAAATTTTATCTAGCAGAGTTATTCTCAACCGGGAGCCATTTTACCCCCTAGGGGACAATTGACAAAGTCTGGAGACATGTCTGGCTGTCACAACTGGAGGAGTGAGTGCTACTGACATCTAATGGATAGAGGCCAGGGATGCTGCTAAACAGCCTACAATGCACAGGTCTGTCCCCCACAACAAAGAATTATCCGTTCTAAAATGTCAATAGTCCCTATAATTATTTTGTGGAGGAAGTTCTCATAGCACAAGGAAAAATTTTCAACTTGTTCAATTTGGCCTCCAACTTAAATAGCTTTCTAGGACTTCCCTGGAGGCGCAGTGGTTAAGAATCCGCCTGTCAGTGCAGGGGACACGGGTTCGAGCCCTGGTCCGGGAAGATCCCACATGCTGTGGAGCAACTAAGCCCGTGCGCCACAACTACTGAGCCTGCACTCGAGAGCCCGCGAGCCACAACTACTGAGCCCACGTGCCACAACTACTGAAACCCACGCACCTAGAGCCTGAGCACCGCAATGAAGAGTAGCCCCCGCTCGCCGCAACTAGGGAAAGCCCGCGCGCAGCAACGAACACCCAATGCAGTCAAAAATCAATCAATCAATCAATTAATTAAAAAATAGATTTCTATGCTTCTACTCCAAAAAAGGGTCAATATTTTGAGGCAGGCTATTTTACAAAATATATCAAAATCAAGATAATTTTCTATTATACATTACATTTATCCCCAGACACTTCAATATTACAATTCTGACTAAACTCCACCTCCACCCCGAGTTGGGACTAGGGAGACGGAGAAGGGAAGAAAGGGAACATTTGAACTGACTATGTATTATTTATTTAATATAATTCACTAGCATAGTAACCAATGTCCAGATGCTCAGAATAATACAATAATTTTGACACTGTCACAGATTTCCATTTCTTCCCCCAAACCTACTCTAAAAGTCACTTTGCCCCCACCTCAGCTGGCTATATCTCACCCATGCCATCCATACAGCACCTCTACGTGATAATTTCTATTTGTCTGCTATTTTTAGTCATTTCTCCAGCTCCTTTCATACTACTAAATCCTTATAGTTATCAAATTGCTTTCACATTGGCTAAGTTGCCAAGACAACAACAAGGTTGTTTCAACGCCCAAAAGTATGAATTTTTACACAGGTTAAGCAGCATACATTAATGGCACTACTCCATCCTAGCTCAAACTAGGGCTACAGAGATCAGATACCATCTTGTTAACTCTAAGCAATGTGGAAATTACTAGCACTAAGGGACTTAAGGGGAATCAAAAAAACTGAGAATTACTCTTGGCTTGCACATCTGGATAGAACTATTATCTTAGCTGAGGCTGAAAATAAATGCTACAGCTTGCAATTGTGATAATCTCAGACTTCACAGTAACATATGGTTTAAATATAGGGCACACATGATTAGAAATAGAAAATAGGCACTTTTTGTAGCTGGCCCATCGTTTTCTGCCCACTATCCACTACAATGTTTCCACCTTCACTTCTATGTCTTCAACTAAGAATCTTCTTTGCCCTTTCCAGATTCTCATATAACTATTTCCCCCAATATACTCTTTCTAGAAGAGGTAACTTAGAGGGAAACACAATAGTTCTCTTCAAATATGTGAGGAATTGTCTTATGGAAGAGGTTTAAACACCCTGTATGGCTCAAGGGCAAAACTAGGGCCAACTGAAGGAAACTTCAGGAAGCTAGACTTTCAATTCAATATAAGGATAAATTTCTAAACCATTATGAACTATTTCCAAACAGAATGAGCTATCTAGTGAGAAAATATTCTATCACTAGATCTATAAAATCAGAAGCTGTTTGGGGATGTAGAGGTGATTGAAACAGAGTGAAGAGTTTGACTAGATCAGTGATTCTCAACCCTTGCTAGACACTAAGAATCACTGAGGTAGTCCCTAAAAATACTGATGCCTGGACCTTATCCTAAACAACCTAATTTAGATCTAAAGCAGAATTTAGATTATCCATAATCCAACAAACAGAAGATCCCACATAACTAACTTTAAGTATAAATAGCTTACTTTCTAACTAATTTTTTGAATACTGGTTTGAACTATTCGATTTTGTTGTTAGATTACAGGACACATCCCTTATTCAGACCCAAAAATGTCTAGTACAAATTGACAAATTTACCAACAAGAATACAGGTGATCAGTTAAATGATTTGTTCAAGATGATAAAATATCTCCCAGGTGCTAACTCAGGAATTCTATACCCCTTTCTTTATAGCCAAGAAGATTATATACACAAACATGTCTTTCCAACCCCACTAAGAAAAAGCTACTTACATAACTAAGAAGCAGTTATTTGATTAAAAAGTTCCAAAGTAGTTGTTAGGAATGGGATTGAAATTGTTATACAAATGGTTAATTGTGCCCAACACTGTAAATCAATTATACTTCAAAAAAAAAAAATTAAAAAGGTTAACTGTGGTTGATTAAAGGGAGATAAAGAACATTTTCTAAAGGAACAGCTAAAACACATTTACTCCAAATGTTCTGCCAGCAAAGTACTAAGTTGCCATGAAATTTCAAAAACTACCCCACTTATACTATACCTTGATAGCCTCAATGGCATATTCCACTTGAAATAATCTTCCTTCAGGAGAAAAAGTATTCACACCCCTATAATTTAAAAAAAAAAAAAAAAGGTATTAAAATTGTCAGAAAAAATAAGCATAGAGACACTAAAGTCAAGTTCCTTGACATCTAGCTCAGATGGCTACAAGATGTGCATACTATCTTTATGCTCCTTTACCCACAACAATCTGTAGCTATTTTTCGGTACCTTAACAGTTTTTCAAGAGAATGGAACCTATACGTAGAACACCTCTGCCCCACTCCCATAATATCTTCAAACTGATTAAATGAAAGCAGGTGACTTTCTGCCTCAATCCTGAATCAATTTGGAATCCCTTTGGTAAATTCATGCCCCCAAACTATCAGGCAATTCCTAAGAAAATGTGCATTTATCCTTATCCTCTTCTCATTACGTGAATTTGATGTTAATATCTTACTTTTTAGTAAAAGCCAGCCACAGGGACATTTCTCTATTTATTTGTATGAATTAGTATTGTTATCTGAACAACAGACTGAGATCTGTTGTAGTTCCTAAAGCCTAACCTAGTTAATTCACTCAATACATTATACATGCCAGACTGCTCCTCTCCCTTAAACAATCCCCAACCTTTCCTTGCTCATCTGTTAGAAATCCCTTTGGAGAAGAGGCAACACGGTCTTAGCTATAAAAGCTTTCAGCACACAATGGACACTTTAAGAATATTTGAACAAATGAATGAAAATAGTTGTGCTCCTTGGTTTATGGAGTCTGGAGTTTATAACATGTAAGATGATATAGACCAGTGTTTTCAAATTTGTTTTATCAAAAACTCTTTTTTTTTAAAGAAATATTTTACATATATATATATCTCTCAAATATAAAACAGATAATAATACAAGTTGACATTTACTGAATATGTACTATATGCCTGGCACTGTTATAAACCTTTAAATGACAACACACTTAATTCTCAAAACAATCCCATGAAGCAGTATTCTAAAGCAGATACTATTTTACAGATGAGGAAGTTGAGACGCAAAGAGGTTGAGTAATTTGCCCAAAGTCACTCAGCATGTAAGAGGCAGAACTGGAATGAGAATTTAGGCAATCTAAGACCAAGCTTTCAACTATCAGGAGTCAAAAGAGAATCTCACCATTCCAGCCTCCCATTTTCCCCAGAGGTACTATCCCTAATGTCATTTAAAAGGAAATTTAGGACTCTAAGAAACAGCTTTTAAAAATCACTGAGAGGAAAGTCCGAGGGCAGAAGACCTGGGATTAAATTCTAGTTCTGCCACTTACTAACTTTAATTCACTCAAATGAAAAAAAAAACAAAACAAACTATCCTGCCTCTGTCATAATACAATCGGTATTGAATTGCGCAGATTATGAAAGCACTTTGTAAAGTGTAAAGTACTATGTGAATACGAATACAGTATTTTCACCCTAATTCAGGAATTTCATCCTGTTGAGGTATTGCTAAGTCTTCCCTAATGTGGGCTCTGCTCTTGGCCCTGTTTTCAAACTTTCTCCGGGTTATTTCATTTATGTCAAGCACTAACTACTTCCAAATCTCTATTACCAGTTTGACCTCTTTCCTGATTAATCTGAAAGCCTCCTGAGCATTTCCATTTGGATATCCCATTAGTACCAAACACTTGACATTTTCCAGCCTGAAATATCTTCTTAAATCCAGTCATCCTTGCAAAATCAGCTACATCTCCTGCCATTCCTACTTCATTTTTACTTTAAAACACCTCGCATCTCCCAGTTCCCCAAACTATAAAGTTCTGAATGATCTGACTCACTCCTCCCCTTTTCCCATAATTAACCATATGCCAAGTCATATCAATTCAAATCAGTCCCCCCCAGGCCCCCCACCCCCCGCCCCGCACAGTAGCTCAACACTCCCTTCCATTCTCAATGCCCTCATTACCTTTCACCTAAGTATTTTAATAGCCTCCTAACTGGTATTGATTCTCTTTCCTCTAATCCAGTCAATTAATCTCTATACAACACAATTATGATTATGTAACTTCTTAAAATGATAATTTATGCCACACAGATGCCTACAAAATAAGACCCAAACTCCTCAACCTCATATTAAAAACCATCCAGTATCTAGCACCATAGTGTTTTCCCAGATCTCCCCCCCATTCCCATATGTGTATCATATGTGCCAGCAGACTAGAATTTTTGCAAACACGAACTATGTATGCTTTCCCACTGCCCCTCCTTTGTTCATCCTATATTCTCTGCCTCAAAACTATTCACTCTCACTCTCCATATTTATTAAAACCTTACATCTAAGACTCAGTTTATTTATGTTTCTTTAAATTTATTTATTTATTTACTTAGGCTGCGCTGGGTCTTATTTACAGCAAGTGGGATCTTCATTGCCGAGTGTGGGCTCTTAGTTGCGGCATGCGTGTGAGATCTAGTTCCCTGACCAGGGATCGAACCCGGGGCCCCTGCATTCGGAGCGTGGAGTCTTAGCCACTGAACCACCAGGGAAGTCTCTAAGGCTCAGTTTAAATATCAGCTCCTTTTGAAGTTTTCCATAATACCCTAATATTGAATGCAATCTCTCTCATCAAACTCCCATAGTGTTGATTTGAGCTTCTCTAATGACATGAACACATTTCTGAATTATACTGTAGTTACTTTTGTAAATAGTTCTTTAAAAGACAGTCTCCCATATGAGAAAAAGGATCATGATATTGTTCACTGCCGTATGACAAGCATTCAAGTACCTTAGCTAAGTGAATAAAAAAGGACTGTTTTAGGCATTCTTTAGGAAGATACAAAAATGAGTAACACAAAGCAATTAATAAACATGTTAAGTAAATGATCACAAAAACCTTAATAAAGGCTTTCTGATAAGAATAACAATTTCCATCATACACACCCCTTACTCAAAATTATATCACACAAAGATGATTCTCTTCAATGCTCTGGAAGCTAAATATTGACTAACAAAGTCATTTTATAGGACAGTAGGAAAAAGAGTCAGTTTTTTCTTTTTCTTTTTTTTAAGGCGTCAGTTTTAAAACTTCACATACATCTTCTATGAGTCAGTAAAAGGATTTTTTTCCTTAAAGTGGTAGTTCTAACTGATAAAACTTTTGACAGGTTCAACATATACTTGACAAGAAATGCAGCTTCTCAAGCCATCTAGTACAAAGAAAACATCTGCCTTTCCTGGCTTTAAAATTTTAAAAAAACAATATCTATGTGAAACGTAACTGATCAAAACAGAAACTGAAAGTAAAAATGCCTACAGCATAAGTATGTACAATTTAATATTACTTAACATTTCCAAGCTCTAGAAGATTTTTTGTTTTATACAAATACAACAATCTCACAGCTTTGATTTCAAAAACAGATCTGGTCTTCAACACACATTTAAAGTAACTTGCTTTAAACTGTTTAAAAAGTCAGAAAAGCCTAGGTCTATTTGAATCAGCATGATGACAAAACTCTTGAGAACACTCTAAATTCCAGTTCCCATAAAATCAGACTCCATACACTATATCTGGGCAAAGCTGAGCCTTCCTTCGCTCTTCTGCAGAAACTATACATCACAGCACGTCCCATTACATCTCAATCAAAGGAATGGCTGCTCTATTCCCACAGCTAAGAAACGGAAAACGAGGTTGTCGTCCTACAAGGAAAAGGGAGCTGAAATGATCAAACCCATTAAGTGATCTCTAATTGCTTTTTCTTCCAGGCACACGTTTACATTTTTAAAAAGGCAGTCACTCTCAGCACAAATAGATGAAGGGGAGAGTGGGTGACTCCTGGCCTTTCCCAGGTTAAAGGTCGGAGTCCCGGCGCACCAGCCTTCTTTCCCCAAGCACAAAGCGGAGCTTCACGCTTCGGCACCGACTTAGGACCCAGCAGTGACTCAGCGGTAGGACAAGTGTGGCCGACAGGCCCAACTCTAACCTGGGGAATCACAGCGGGCGGCTGGGGAAGGCGAGAGATCCCCGGGCTGGGCCAGACTCGGGATCCTGGGGCGCCCCCATGACACGGCAGAACCCAGGCCCAGACCGGGCCCCGGGCCCGCCGACCCGTAACTCCCACCCCATTTCCCCCAGCCACACAGACCTGTCGTACTCAGACCGGGTGAGAAACATGGTAAGGGCAGGAGAAAGCGGCAGCGGCCACTCGGGGATTCTGAGGGCCAAGACGAGTCCACCTGCACCCAACTCACCCACACCGCCACACAGCCAAGTCTCCGTTACCAACTGCGCGTGCGCTCTCAACCCCTTCAGCCCGCCCTCCTATACCTGCCTTCTATTGGTTGGTCGGAGTTCTCGCCGAGGTGACTGGGCCAACGCGCTTCCCCCGCCCAGCCTCGGTAGTTCCAGAGAGGGCGGGACAAAGGTCGTTTTTCCGCTTTTAATCGCTGGTGGTTGCTAGGGGCGCTCGGAACGGAAGGTGTGTGGTGAGAGTTCACGTTTTAGAGACGTTGTGAAGCCATCCCAAGATTGGCAACTGGGGAACTTGTATGGAGAGTCGGTCTGTCTGAACCCTGGTTTGATAGGTCCCTCGCCGACTCCCGCAATCCCCGCCAGAGCACGTTGGTCCCAGTCTCTCCTCGCTCTCCACCTGCCCGGCCTTTGGCGGGACTCCCCGCTTTTCCGGCTCCGGGGCGGACTTCCTCCAGGTGCTGTGTGACGGCCTCCAGGACTCGACTTGGGAGGTGATGAGGTGCGCTCCGGTGCGTCTGAGCGGGCGCCGGGGGCGAGTCCAGTCGCTTCAGCACACCCCTCCCGTGGCTCGTTGGTTGAGAAAAGTTGGTGAGTTCTAGTCGGTAGGAAAGTCTTCAAGTTTCCGCACGGTCAAGGTAATATTACTAGCATTTCCTTCCATTCCTGCCCGCTGCCCCCAGTACAGGCTTTCGACCTGGTGACCCAGAGCTCTGGATGTGGGATTCAAATTGTTCACTGCTTTTTCTGTTATTCATGAATTAGCTGACGGTGCCGTCTTTTTTGTGCTTCATGCTTCCCTTCCCTAAGCGTAGAAGAGCAACTTCACAGCTTCATAGAAAGACTGTAAATGAATTATGTGTTCAAGAAAGATAGCCAGTTAGGAAGTCATTTAGTGGGCAGTGTATGACTGAAAGGGAAACGCCAGGGTTCTGATTCCGGTTAATGATATACCACTGGTCAAGGCCTTAACCTCTCCAGGCCTGTCTCTCTCAAGTTAAGTTCATAACTTGGCCTTAGATTAGGTTTGTAAATGACCAAGGCAATTCAGTGGTAGGGGAAAAGTAGAAATAAGCCTTTTGGGTATTGACATCTGTTTTTCCCATCATTTCTTTCTTTCCCTCGTGAATTCAACAGGAATTTTGTTTTGTGGTCCCTAGCCAATAAGAAGTTTGGCACTAATAAAACTGAGGAGAAATTCCAAGTGGCAATCCTCAGGGACCTTTTAGATTTCTGAGAAAAGAATGGTATCCTTTAGGTTTCTGGTCAGCTTAATATGGCCTTTCTATTAAAAAATTTTAGTTAATTTCAGTATTCTCTCTCTTTTGAGGTTCTCTTGAAATTAATATATAGTAACTACCTATATACCTACATAAATATTACCTATGTACCTATATAGGTACTTGAGCATAATAGTATTTCCTGAACACCCAGGGATGCAAGGTGCTCTGCAGCCCTTACTCATATCAGATATGGTGGTGAATGTCTCACAAGATTATTTGAATGTAGACTCCTCTGGGTAAATGTGTTTGTGCCCTATATATCATAAGTGAAAGGGAGCCGCAGGTAGCTCTGATTGTGGATAAGAAGGGAAATCTTGGTTTCTCCCAAGAAAGTGGACCATTATGGCATAAAAATCCAGCACCTACGGACTTCCCTGGTGGCGCAGTGGTTAAGAATCCACCTGCCAATGCAGGGGACATGGGTTTGATCCCTGGTCCGGGAAGATCCCAGAAGATGCCACAGAGCAACTAAGCCCGTGCGCCACAACTACCGAGCCTGAGCTCTAGAGCCCGCAAGCCATAACTAGTGAGCCAGCGTGCCACAACTACTGACGCCTGCGTGCCCTAGAGCCCTCGCGCTGCAACTACTGAGCCCGCATGCTGCAACTACTGAAGGCTGCGCGCCTGGAGCCCGTGCTCCGCAACAAGAGAAGCCACCGCAATGAGAAGCCCATGAACTGCAACGAAGAGTAGCCCCCGCTTGCCACAAGTAGAGAAAGCCTGCGCGCAGCAACAAAAACCCAGCGCAGAAAAAAAAAATTAAAAATTAAAAAAAAAGTCCAGCACTTAGTATAGTTTCTTGCCTATAATCAATTCCATTCAATAAATGCTTCATTAAAAGTTGAACCAGGTGTCCCTCTGAAAAAATGAGCCACAGAAGACAGAAAGGAAAGGAATGGAGTAAAGCATGAGAGAATGAGCTAGATTCAGAAACTGAGAAAGGTATATAAACATCTTGGAGAACTAGGCACATGGCTCCTGGAGCAAAATAAAGTGTAGCAGAATGTCAGGGTGGACTGGAGACCCTACTGGAGAAACCAGTAAGAACTGATCCCCAAACTGAATTCCTTATGTTCCTGTAACTGTCTAACTGATAAATGACTGCACATGGCTAATGTGCTTCATTGCTGTAATGTTTGGGTCTCTGATGGGCAGTTTTGGCTGGAGAACCCATCAGCCTAGCTTGAACTTTCTTCAAACTGTGCTGCGGTCTGAGACCCTGCCTACTCTCAATCCTTTCTTTTCCTTCTCCTTCACAGGTGTCAGGCCTGAGTCACAGTTTGCAGACTCTCCCACCTTCCCTTGCTCCCTTCCCTTTTATCTTTCACAGATAGTTCCCCTAAAAAATATCTTGCATGTTGTTATGAATTGTGTCCTTCCCAAAATCCATATGTTGAAGCCCTAAACCCACAATACCTCAGAATGTGCCTGTATTTGGAGATGAGTCCTTTAAAGATGTGATTAAGTTAAAATGAAGGTGTTAGGTAGGGTGAACCCTAATCCAGTTCGGCTGATTGCTTATAAGAAGAGAAATTTGGACACATAAGGAGACACCAGGGGCATGTTTGCAGAGGAAGGGCCGTGTGAGGACACTGTGAGAAGGTGGCCATCTGCAAGCCAAGGACAGAGGCCTCAGAAGAAACCAAACCTGTTGACACCTTGATCTTGGACCTCTAGGCTCCAGAACTGTGAGAAATAAATTTCTATTGTTTAAGCCACCCAGTCTGTGGTATTTTGTTATGGCAGCCCTGACTAATACACATGTCAAATCCCGCCTTGGCAACTGCCTCTTAGAGGGCCCAAACTAGCACAAGTGGTGCCAGGAGAGGTCCAAGAAAACATAATAAGTCGAGGTTTCAGGACTGGCACACTCACTACCTCGTAAGCAAAGACGATGCTATCCTGAGTAGTATAGGGGCATGGGTAGTTCCTAGCACAAAGTGGTGACCCAGTTGCTAAAGATTTAATCAGTAGTGACCTGGGAAAACATCCCAGGGGAGGAGAAAGCCCTTGCAGATAGAATTTCAGGCATGTGAAATATATGAGTGGGAACATGCCTACAAGGACAGTGGAGTTGGCTGGTTACTGCTAAGTTGTATTGACACTCTGAAAAGGAATAAGGAGAAAGCAAGGGTTCTCCCTGGGTTAATGGCTAAGTGTGAGAGACAGAAAACCTCTTTAGTAGCTTACAAAGAGGCTTCTATGTCCTATAGTGGAAGAGCTGACACAGTTAAGCCACAGACTCAGGTCGTGATAGAGGCTACAAGAGTTCCAGAGACATTTAAATGTGCAACCAAAGCAGGTCAGGGCCCTGGTTGCAAAAACCTGAAACCCTGAAACAAGGGATAGAACTTCTGGATGGACATCTGTAAGGATGTTAGTTCTGCAAACCCACATGAACTTTCAAAGTTTGCAGAGGTGGTTCACCTCTTCGTATTATTCTCTGCATGCTGAAAGACACTGCAGAGCCACTGCCCCACAAGGCAACATAGAAGTTGCCCCTACTTCCTCTCCTGGCTGCCAGGCCAGTAACTAGAGTTAAATCCTAACAAAACCCAGCTGAGGGACTTCCCTGGTGGTGCAGTGGTTAAGAATCCGCCTGCCAATGCAGGGGACATGGGTTTGAGCCCTGGTCCGGGAAGATCCCACATGCCGCGGAGCAACTAAGCCCATGCGCCACAACTACTGAGCCTGCACTCTAGAGCCTGCGAGCCACAACTACTGAGCCTGTGTGCCACAACTACTGAGGCCAGTGCGCCTAGAGCCCGTGCTCCACAACAGCAGAAGCCACTGCAATGAGAAACCCGTGCACTGCAAGGAAGAGTAGCCCCCGCTCGCCACAACTAGAGAAAGCCTGCACGCAGCAGCAAAGACCCAACGTAGCCAAAAATAAATAAATAAATTTATATTAAAAAAAAAAAAAAACCCAGCTGAGAACATACTGGGCCTGATAACGGAGGAAAGAGATTAAATACAAAGAGCTGTAAGAATTAGCTCGCATATATAGACAGAAGCCAGGGGAGTACCCTGCAATTGAATTTTGAGGTTGCTTGATCAAAGCGGCTGGAATATAAGACTAGAATCAGGAATTCATTGAATTGGGAGCACTTTCCTGAGGCACAGGATTTAACATCCTGGCAAGAACTCTTGGGGATGAAACAAACTCACTGCCGGGAGGCTTTTAGAAACCTAGAGAAAGTGATGGCCGATGCTGAGTAAAGTAGAAATGCCTCAGTTGCCCTGGCATATGGTACAAGAATGAATGAAAAGACAGGAAAGTGGGCATGCAGGAATAGGTGTGTGAAGCCAGAAGACCCATCAGAAGATTATGTTCAACAGGAAGACCCAGAAAACACACCATTCACTGCGGCCATCAGAAATCTGGTGAGGGGCAAGAGCATCACCAAGAAGTTCTCTGCTGCCTGGGCTGACGGTAGAAACAGTCACAGAGCTGGGGCTCATTAATAACTATGGGAATGATATTCCCCTTCCCCCAAGTAAGAGAGACCAGATGGTGGCACTTAGTCACCAGAAACCAGGAGGCTACAATTATGACAAAGACCAGCAACATCTGACAAGAGTGGCATCCAAGGGGGCCTGACCCACAGCGAATTGTGGAGATGGATATAGAACTTGGCATCTCTAGGGGCAAAGTTAACATCTACAACCAAAAAAAGGCCAAAATGGAGAAGCAAGAGCTTGAGGATGGTTCCCCCCCACCCCACCAAAAGTCATTATCCCTTGTTCAGTGTCTGGATTTGAGCCACTTTTCAGATCCAAAACCCATTGACTTAAGAGGTGGCAGATCCTGCAGCACTGCAGCAAGTATACATGTAATGATTCCCCAGTCCTTCCCCAAAGAGACCTGTGGCCATTTACTTTGGTGACTGTACACACTGGGGAAGAGGGATAACCAGAAAATTTACTCAGGGTCTGAGTTGACATCAGTACCCTGAGACCCAAAGCATTGTCGTGGCCCCTGTTAGAGTGGGGGCTTATGGGGGCCTTGTAGTAAATGGGGTCCTGGCTAAAGTCCAGCTTACAGTGGGTCCATTGTGTCTATGCACCCACCCGATGGTCATTTCTCCAGTTCTTGTGTGTGTAATTGGAATTGATATATTTGGCGGTTGGAGTGATACCTACATTAAATCCTTGACCTGTGTGAAGTAAGAGCTATCATAGTGGGGAAGGCCAAGTGGAAACACCCACCCCTGGCCAACATAGTGAATTAAAAAAACAAGTATCACATACCAGGGGCATAATGGAAATTAGTGCCACCATTAAAGACCTAAAGAATGTGGGTGGAGGGAGGATGGTCCCTATCACGTCTCCACTTAATTAGCCAGTCTGGCCCCTGCAGAAACTAGATGGATCCTGGAGAATGACTGTAGACTACTGCAGGCTTCAGTAGTTGACCCATTACATAACTAATATTATGCTGGTCAGACAAGCACAAGCAAGAGGTGGCTAGTATGCTGGAGGTATTGGTAAGACCAATGCTCCAGAGAGCAGAAAAATGCTACAAAGATTCAAGGACTTGCCACTTTGGTGAATTTTTAAGGGTCCACTGGTTAGAGGTGTGCCAGTATATCCTTCCAAGTAAAAAACAAATTGTTGTATCTTGCATCCCCTACCGCAAAGAATTCACAGGGCTTGGTAGTTCTCTTTATGTTCTGGAGCAATACATTCCATACCTGGGAATACTGCTCCAGCCCATATACCAGGTGGTATTGAAGATTTCCAGCTTTGTGGCCCAGAACAGGAGAAGGGCTCTTCAGAAGGTCCAGGCTCCTGTACAAGCATCTCTGCCACTTGGCCATATATTCCAGTAGACTCTTTTGTATTAGAGGTGACAAGAGTGGGAAAAGATGCATTTTGGAGCTTGTGATAGTTAATTTTATGTCAACTTGACTGGGACATGGAGTACCTAAATAATTTGGTCAAACATTATCTGGGTGTGTTGGGGTGGGGAGTGTTTCTGGATGAGATTAACGTTGGACTGGTAGAATGAGTAAAGCAGATTGCCCTCCCTAATGTGGGTGGGCCTCATTCAATCAACTGAAGACCTGAATAGAACAAAAAAGCTGAGTAAAAGGGAATTCCTCCTGCCTGCCTGCATAGTTAGGAGGTTGGTCTTTTCTAGCCTTCAGACTTGGACCGAAACATCAGCTCTTCCTGGATCTTGAGCCTGCCAGCTTTTAGACTGGAACTTATACCATCGGTGTCCTGGTTCTCAGGGTTTTGAACTCAGACTGGAACTAAACATTGGCTCTCCTAAGTCATCAGCTTGCTGACTGCAGATCTTGGGACTTCTCAGACTCTCTAATCATGTGAGCCAATTCCCTGTAATAAATCTACATCTATATCTATATCTAACTCCTATTGGTTCTGTTTCTCTGGAGAACCCTGACTAATAGAGATACTATCAGTGGAGTGCAGCTGTAACAAATAACTAAAAATGTAGAAGCAGCTTTGGAACCGGGTAATGGGTAGAGGCTGGAATAATTTTAAGTTACATGCTAGAAATATGGACATTACGGGCAAATCTAGTGAAATCTAAAACGGAAATTAGGAATATGTTATTGGAAACTGGAGGAAAGGTGATCCCTGTTATAAAATGGTAAAGAACTTGGCTGAACTGTGTCCTAGTGTTTTGTGGAAGGTAGAATTTGAGTGATAAAATTGGATATTTAGCTGAGGAGATTTCTAAGCAAAGTATTGAAGGAGGGGCTTGGTTCTACCTGATTGC
The DNA here is from genome assembly GCF_028021215.1 of Eschrichtius robustus. Lineage (NCBI taxonomy): Eukaryota > Metazoa > Chordata > Mammalia > Artiodactyla > Eschrichtiidae > Eschrichtius > Eschrichtius robustus. The sequence goes on from NC_090826.1 coordinate 96,418,611, forward strand.
TAGCAGTAAAATGTGAAAGGAGAGAGATGAATTAAAGAAAGAATTGTTAAGCAAAGGGGAACCAGAACTTGATGATTTAGAAGATTCTCAGCCTATCCATATTGCAAAAAATGAGAAAGCATGTTCGAATACCAATGGTGTGATGAGATTATTACTTGATAAGGAGTTTACAGGATTACATGAGCAGAAGCACTGCCAGTTTGAACTGAAGGGGACAGAGATGGGGCAAAATGAAGGGCAGCTGTTAGATTTATTGAATTGGACAGGACAGAGTGATAGATGATCACCAGGGCCACTGCCTCAGTTTTGACAGGCAGGCGGCTTCTGCCTGAAGCCTTGGAAGTGGGACTACCCAGCAAGCCTTGGGGGTGATGCTGCCACCCCACTGGACCTGGATGGCTGAGCATTGAGCCAGAGGATTATTCTCAAACCTTAAGATCTAATGGAATTTTCTTGCTAAATTTTGAACTTGCTTAGGACACCTCCCCCCTTCCTTCTTTCCTGTTTCTCCCTTTTAGAATGGGAATGTTTATCCTGTGCCTCTCCCACCATTGTATTTTGGAAGCACGTAACTTGTCTGATTTTACAGATTCACAGCTGGAGAGGAATTTTGCCTCAGGATGAATCATACCTTGAGTCTCACTATATCTGATTTAGATGATATTTAGATGAGACTTTAGAGTTGATACTGGAATGAGTTAAGACTTTGGGGGCTGTTGGGATGGAATGAATGTGTTTTGCATTTACGAATGACATGAATTTTAGGGGACCAGGGGTGGAATGTTATGGACTGAATTTGTCCCCCCGCCCAATTCTTATGTTGAAGCCCTAACCCCCAATGTGATGGTGAAGAAGAGATACCAGAGAGCACTTTCCCCCCACCCCGTGAGGACAGAGTGAGAATGAGAAGGTGGCTGTCTACAAATCAGGAAAAGGGATTGCACCAGAGCCTGAACATGCTGGCACCCTGATCTCAGACTTCCAGCCTCTAGAACTGTGAAAAAATGAGTGTCTGTTGTTTAAGCCACCAAGTCTATGGTATTTCGTTATTAACAACCCAAACTGACTTAAGACAGAACTTATGGTAAGCCTCAGTGGAAAAATCACAATGCAGTCCCTGGAACTTGAGCAAGGCCATGCCATCTGCAGCAGAGAATTATATACATTTTAAGAAACAGCTACTAATGTGATACTGGGCCTTGGTAGAAACCGAACACTTAACCGTGGGACTCCAAGTAGCCATGTGTCCAAAACTGCCTGTTATGGCCTGGGTTCTTTTGGTGTTCAGATGGACCCAGCAGCATTTATTGTAAGATGGAAATGAGGCATCTGAGTTGGAGCTCAAGCACAACTGAGGTACTTGTAAGCTGCATGACCAGGTAGTCCAGACCCCCATGTCACCCACCACAACTGCACCAATACCGTGACCAGCTAAAGGAGGAGGGGTAAAGCCTGAGTTTGGTTTATGGGTGAGTCAGCTTAGTATGTGGGTGTAAGCCAAAGTTAGATAGTGGCTGCATTATAGTCACATACTTGAGAAGCTTTGAAAAATAGTGGAGAGGAAAAATCTTCCTAACGGGTAGAGTTACAAGCATTGTCCCTGGTCATCTGGTTTGTGTATAAGGAGAAGCAGACTGAAGTAAGAATATATATAGATTCTTGGGCATGTGTCAATGGCCTGGCCTGCTGGTAAGGGGCCGGGAAGAAAAAAGACTGGAAGACCAAAGACAAGAAGGTCTAGGGTAGAGTCTTGTGGGTGACTATACATGAGTGGGCATGAAGTGTGAAGATTTTTGTATCATATTTTGCACCCACTAGGGAAGAGGTACTAAACAATGAAGTAGAGAAAATAACTCATGCAATTGTCATTACCAGCCTTAATCATTGGCTACCTTGGAACCAGCCTGATGGGCACTGTTGTGGGTTATATTGTATCCCCCCCAAATTCATACGTTAAAGTTCTAATCCCCAATACCTCAAAATGTGACATTTGGAAATAGGGTTCTTGCTGTTGTAATTAGTTAAAATGACATCATACTGGAGTAGGATGGGCCCCTAATTCAATGTGACTGGTATCCTTATAAACAGAAGGCCATATGAAGACAGAAATGTGCAGAGGGAATGCCACGTGAAGATAAAAAAAGAGATTAGGGTGATTCAGGAGAAGCCAAGGAACACCAAAGATTGCCGGCAAACCACCAGAAGCTAGGGGAGAAGCATGGAACAGATTTTCCCTCACAGCCCTCAGAAGGAACCAAGCCAACTGACACCTTGGTCTCAGACTTCTAACTTCCAGAATTGTGAGACAATAAATTTCTGTTGTTTAAATCACCGAATTTGTGGTACTTTGTTAACGCAGCCCTAAGAAACTAATACAGGCACATAAATGGTGTGGCCTCAGTGGTAGAGATAGAAGCTATACATGGGCCCAGAAAGTATGGACTCCAACTTTTTAAGGCTGATCTCGCTACTAATGCCTAAATGTCCAACATGTCAGCAATAGAGACCAATGCTGAGCCCCCAATATGGAACTATTACTCAAGGAGACAGTTGGCTACTTGGTGACAAGTTGACTACTTTGAGTCCCTTCCATTCTGGGGGGGCCAGTGCTTCATTCTCACAGTGATAGATAGCTATTCTGGATATGGGTTTTCCTTTCCACCAACAGATCCTCAGCCAACATTACTGAACTGGGGTTTGTGGAATGTCTGATCCACAGGCATAGAATCCTGCATAACGTAGCATCCAACCAGGGCAACTGCTTCATGGTAAAAGAAGTGCGAGAGTGGACCCATGACCTCGTACCACACCAGCCAGAAAAAGCTGACCTGATAAAGAGCTGGAATGGCTTTCTAAAGGCTCAAGTGAAATGCCATTCAGAGGCAACTCTGAAAAAACAAGATGCCATCATTCAGGATATGTTATACACATTAAATCCCAGGCCTTTATGAACCCAATAGGAAAAATACATGGGTCCACTAACCAAGGAGTGGATGCAGGAATAGCTCCATTTACCTTTACTACCAATGACCCACTAGAGGATTTTGTGCTTCCCATACCCACAAATCTGGGATATATAGGGCTGGAGGTACTGGTCCCCAAAGGGATTGTACTCCTGTTAAGGGACACAGCAAAGGTCCCATTGAACTATAAGCTGTGACTGCTGCTGGGGCACTTTGGACTCATTATTCCAGGGACCAGTAGGTGAAAAGAGAAGTCACCATCATGACAAGGATAATTGACCCTGATCAGTAGGAGAAGGTATCACGGCTTTTTACAGAATCCATGTGATCCACTTGGGCATCTCCTGATACTCCCTTGCCCCACTGTAACTGTGAACACATGCAGCAACTCTGGACTAAGAAGGGTGTGATTACTAGGAGCTCAGTCCCCTCAGGAATAAAGGTTTGGATTATACCACCACATAAGCCACCAAGACCTGCTAAGATGATAACTGAGGGTGAGGGGAATTTAGAGTGGATAGTGGAAAAGGGAGAGAATGAGTATCAACTGTGGCCTCCAGACCAATTTCTATAGTTCATTCCACTAACCTTCCTCTTCCAAGTTTCTCTTCAGGAAGAGGCCCATGGAAACCATGGAAGAGCTTCTCCCCAAACCAACAAGAAGAAGTGTATAGATCAGTGGGGCAAAGGAGTGGACTGTGGTGTTTCTGAAAATGTGCCACTGGATTTCCTGCTGTGCATAGCATAGTTAACTGATGAACCCAGACACTGATCTGGATCCACCAGTGTGTTCACAACTGAGGCCACATTTCCCACAACCTACTCCTAGCTAACCACTGAGCATGGTGGAGTAATAATGCAGGCTCATTCCTTCCAGACTTGGGACTCCTCTACTGGGACACTTTGGCTTGAGAACTACTGTTAGGATTCAGAGCTCAGAGGGAAATTGAGAGAAAGGAAATTTATGCAAAGACAGTTTAAAAAGAAAATAAAGGGACTTCCCTGGTGGTGCAGTGGTTAAGAATCTGCCTGCCAGTGCAGGGGACACAGGTTCGAGCCCTGGTCCGGGAAGATGCCACATGCTGCAGAGCAACTAAGCCTGTGTGCCACAACTGCTGAGCCTGCGCTCTAGAGCCCGTGAGCCACAACTACTGAAGCCCGTGCGCCTAGAGCCCGTGCTCCACAACAAGAGAAGCCACTGCAATGAGAAGCCCATGCACCGCAACGAAGAGTAGCCCCCACTCACCGCAACTAGAGAAAGCCTGCGTGCAGCAACGAAAACCCAACACAGCCAAAAATAAATAAATTAATAAATTAATTTTAAAAAAAGAAAATAAAGATAAAATCAGAAATTGATAAAATAGAAAGCAAAAAAAACAAGAGAGGGGGCTTCCCTCGTGGCACAGTGGTTGAGGATCTGCCTGCCAATGCAGGGGACATGGGTTCGTGCCCTGGTCTGGGAAGATCCCACATGCCACGGAGCAACTAGGCCCGTGAGCCACAACTGCTGAGCCTGCGCGTCTGGAGCCTGTGCTCCGCAGCAAGAGAGGCCGCGACAGTGAGAGGCCTGCACACCGCGATGAAGAGTGGCCCCCGCTCACCGCAACTAGAGAAAGCCCTCGCACAGAAACGAAGACCCAACACACCCAAAAATAAATAAAAATTGAAAAAAAAAACAAAAAAAAAATGAGAGAAAATCAACAAGGGCAAAACTTATTAATCTCCAAAAAGACAAAAAATTAATCAACTCCTAGCAAGACTAATCAAGGAAAAGTTTAAGAGAACACATTACTAATATCAGCAATAAAAAGGGGGGCATCACCACAAGTCCTATAGACATTAAAAATATAAGAGGATACAACTTTATACCAATAAATTTGGCAATTCAGATGAAGTGGAAAATTTTATTGAAAAATAAAGCTTATCAAAACTGAAACAATAACAAACAGGAAATTCTATATTTTATATTTTAAAGGAATTGAATTAATCATTTAAAACCTTTCTACAAAGAAAACTCCAGATAGCTTCACTGATGAATTCCTTCCAACATGTATATTTCTTTCAGAAAGGCATAAAAGGCATATTCACACCTCCTGATGCTTATATATCACACAGTCTATTTGTGGATTAACTTCCCCCTGCTCCATGTCTCATTCATTTAGCACCTACTATGCATTATGTTAAGAGTTGTAGATAAGAAGATGAATAAAGTTTTTGGCAGAGGGAGCCTTCAGGTTGGTGGAGGAAGCAGATATAACGTAAATGCAATGAAATAAGTGCTAATGAAGATTTTTGTAAAGTACTGTGAGAGATGGGTGTGAATCCAGGGAAGGAAAGGCTTTAACAGGGATGAGAAGTGAAACAATATGCCATGTGCTGTGGTCATAAAAATAACTGGAAAATAGGGGACATTCTTTCTCAGAATTCCTTACTGGATCTTCTCCCCTTATTCCCTCTAATTTTTGATACCTTGGGATTATTCCTTGGCTTCTGCTTTTCATTCTTCCTAATTTCATCCACTCTCACATTTGTCCCTTTCATATATAATTTAATCATTCCAAAATTTGTATCTCTAGCCTCTACCTCTCTCTTGAGCTCCAGGCCTAAATATTCAAATATCCAGAGAACTCACCTACTCAAGGACTTTGCTTCCACACTTATTCTCCTCTCTCTCCTGCATCACCAGTCCTCCCTCCCTTCTTGAAGAAATCCTCCCTTGATGGCATATGTCTCTTCAGCTACTACACTACTTTTCTGCTCCCCTTTATATAAAGAATCTTCTCACTTTCTTTCTACTGCATCTTAACCTTTTATGATACTTAAAAACTTTTATGAGTCTTTTATCCCCGCTACTCTTCTAAGATTACCTTTACCTGGCTTCTACCCTCTTGATCACTACTACTCTAGTCCAAACCACCATCATCTCTCACCTAGACTTATCAAGGTCACCAATAACCTTCGTGTTGCCAAATCCAATTCTCAACTACTTGACCTAACAGCAGCATTTAAGCAGTTGATCATTTCCTCTTTCTTGAAAGACTATCTTTACCTGGCTTCTACCCTCTACTGATTTTCTTCTCACTTCACTGGACACTTCTCAGTCTCTTTGTTGGATCTTCTTTCTCTTCTCAACCCTTAAGTATTAGAGTATTCTAGTGTGCCATCCTTGGACTTCTACTCAGTTTTAGCTTACACTCATCTTAGAAAATCTTAACCAATTCCATCATCTTAAATGTCACCTATAAGCCAATAAATCCAAAAATGTATATCTATAGATTTAACCTCTCCCCTGAACTCCAGACTCATATCTCCAATAACTACTCTACTTGGAAGTCTAACAGTATTCCAAACTAAACATGTCTAAAATCAAACTCTTGAGTCCCTGTTTATCAAACCTAATTCCCTTCAGTCTTCTCCATCTCAGTAAATGGCTCTGTGATTCAACCTGTTGCTCAGGACAGAAATATTGGGGTCATTGTTGACTCCTCTCTTTTCCTACTACCCTCATTCAATCCATCAGCACATTGCATCAGCTCTGCCTTCAAAATATATCCCAAGTCTGATCAGTTCTCACTAACCTGATCATTACTACTTTAGTCCAAACCGCCATCATCTCTCACATAGATCCCTTCCTTGTAACTGGCTACCCAGCTTCCACACTTCCCCCGCTATTGTCTTTTAGGAGTGATCCTTTTACAGTATAAGTTAGGATATGGTACTCCCTTATTCAAAAACCCTCCAATGATTCACATCACACTTAAAATAAAACCCAAGGTTTTTTCCATGATCTACGAGGTCTCTTGCTATATTCTGACATTATCTTCTCCCATTCTCCCCTTCCTTTTTTTTGTGCTTCAGTCACACTAGTCTCATTGTTATTCCTCAAACATATGACAAGCACATTCCCATCTCTGGACATTTGCACTCGCTGTTCACTCTGCCTAAAATACTCTTTCTCCAGATATTCACATGGCTCATTTCTCTGTTCAAATGTCACCCCCTCACAGGGACTACTTCATCTAAAATAACTCCTTCATTTGCTGGGATTTTACTCTGCTCTATTTTCTTTCATAGCTTGTAACATTACAGGGATTATATCATGTATGCATTTGGGTTTTTTAAATTATTTTTTTAATTTTTTAACATCTTTATTGGAGTATAATTGCTTTACAATGGTGTGTTTCTGCTTTATAAAAAAGTGAATCAGCTATACATACACATATATCCCCATATCCCCTCCCTCTTGTGTCTCCCTCCCACCTGCCCTATCCCACCCCTCTAGGTGGTCACAAAGCACCAAGCTGGTCTCCCTGTGCTATGCGGCTGCTTCCCACTAGCTATCTATTTTACGTTTGGTAGTGTATATATGTCCATGCCACTCTCTCACTTTGTCCCAGCTTACCCTTCTCCTTCCCCGTGTCCTCAAGTTCATTCTCTAGTAGATCTGCGTCTTTATTCCCATCCTGCCCCTAGGTTCTTCATGACCTTTTTTTTTTTAGATTCCATATATATGTGTTAGAATATGGTATTTGTTTTTCTCTTTCTGACTTTCTTCACTCTGTATGACAGATTCTAGGTCCATCCACATCACTACAAATAACTCAATTTTGTTTCTTTTTATGGCTGAGTAATATTCCATTGTATATGTGTGCCACATCTTCTTTATCCATTCATCCGTCGATGGACACTTAGGTTGCTTCCATGTCCTGGCTATTGTAAATAGAGCTGCAATGAACACTGTGGTACGTGACTCGTTTTGAATTATGGTTTTCTCAGGGTATATGCCCAGTAGTGAGATTGCTGGGTCGTATGGTAGTTCTATTTTTAGTTTTTTAAGGAACCTCCATACTGTTCTCCATAGTGGCTGTATCAATTTACATTCCCACCAACAGTGCAAGAGGGTTCCCTTTTCTCCACACCCTCTCCAGCATTTATTGTTTGTAGATTTTTTGATGATGGCCATTCTGACTGGTGTGAGATGATATCTCATTGTAGTTTTGATTTGCATTTCTCTAATGATTAATGATCTTGAGCATTCTTTCATGTGTTTGTTGGCAATCTGTATACCTTCTTTGGAGAAATGTCTATTTAGGTCTTCTGCCCATTTTTGGATTGGGTTGTTTGATTTTTTGATATTGAGCTACATGAGCTGCTTGCAAATTTTGGAGATTAATCCTTCGTCAGTTGCTTTGCATTTGTTTATTGGATGTATTATCTGCCTTCCACACTAGAATGCAAGCTCCATAAGGGCAAGGATTCATGTTTTGTTCAGTTACCAAGTCCTATCAATTCTACCCCTTAGAAATATCTTCAGTCCATCTTCTTCTCCATTATCACTACCTTCGCCTTAATTCAGTTGCCATCACCACTTGCTAGGACTATTATAGTATTCTCCTACTTGACTTTCTGCCTTCACCTTCTTTTGACGTCTTTCTCTCCCATTACTTACCATTTTGATAGCACTATAGTTGATATGTATTCATGTCTCTCCTACGTAGAATCCTTTGTAGGGGACACCCTCTTTGCATACTGGATAAAATTCAAGCCCCTCAACACAGCATCCAAGTCATCTCCTGCAACCTCCTCACCTTTACCAGCAGCACCAAACTGCTTATATCTCCTCATGTCCTTGCCTGTGTCCTTGGGACATACTGGTTCTTCTACTTAAATGTCCTTTCCTGACTCTCAGAGATAGATAAATATTTCATCCTTTGGCCATACTTCTATTGCATTTATTATACTGTGGTGGAATTTTTTTCTTTTTTTGCTTACATGTAGGTCTCTTATTAAACTATGAGCTCTTAAGGGAAGAGAGTTGTGTTTTATTCCGGCCACAGCTTCTGTCACACAATAAGGGGTAGATGAAGATTGGAGTAGGGCATGGAAAACGTTCAAAGTAGAAGGGACTGTGTGTATAAATACTCTGAGGCATGAGGGGGCTTGGCATCTTCAGAAAAGAGAGAAGGGCTGTGTGACTGACCCAGTGAATAAAGGGGAGAGCGGCAGGAGGCAAGCTAGAAAGACTGTGGGAACCAGATCACCCAAGGCCCTTGTCGAACATGCAAAAGATCTTGAACATCATCCTATGAAGCCTCTAAAAGATTTTAAGGAGAATAAAGGTAAAATTTGCACTAAAAAAAAAAAAAAAACCCCATGAAGCTTGCTATGTAAAGAATGGATTGAATGAGTACAAGAACAAATAGAGAGAGACCTGATGGACACTAGTGCAATCGTCCAGGCGAAAAGGGATGATGCATTGGCCTGGGTTGGCAGCAGTGGGGATAGTGAAAAGTAAACAGATTCAAGATATATCTTGGAGGTAAAATGAGCAGGACTTGATAGGATAAAAGGGGGTGAGGAAGATAGATTGCACAACTGAATGGCTGATGGTATCATTTGCTGAAATGCAGTAGATTTGTCCTAGGAAGTTCAAAGGAGCAATAGCTAAGTTTTGAGAAGTTGAGTTTGAGATGCCCGAGTATGAGACATATAAAGGGATATGCTGAGAAGGCAGCTGAATATGGAGGTATGAATTTCAGAAGAGAGGTCTGAGCTGGAAGAATAGCTAGGAGTCATGAGCACACAGACTGTGTCTAAAGCCATAAGAGTTGATACGAGAACCAAGGAGACATGGTAGCATGAAAACAGAAGAGGATCATGGATGATGCAGAGTTGAGAAGAAATTCATTGGATTGGAGATAATGAGAACAGGAAGCTAAGAGGCCACATGGACTTTATAATTGCCCAGGAGGGTGGCAGAAGTTGAGGGGACAGGAAGGCCATGAGCCAGGTGCTTGCAGATCTTCAGAGAATGAGAAAAGTGGCCAAGAGTTTGGAAGATCATTGCATTCAGAAGGGAGAAAAGATGAATGGATAGATGACATGAACCTTAAAAAGGCAGATTTTGCAAGAGGGAGAGGGAATAGTGAGGAGAAATACCTAAATTTCCCCTTAATTATATTCTCTGTTTCAGATAATGAGGACCTTCAAGAATGTCTTCGAACTTGGCAGATTAAATAGGGTCAAAGAAATCCCACCCCTATTGTTCCAGACTAAGCCCATCCCCTGGGGCTTAATCAAGGCAGAGAAGCTGCCAGAGTAAGGAGGCCAAACCTGTGGGAAAGTGGCATGGAATAAGAATGGCAACTAAGAAGCTATACTAAGCGTTCAGGTGAGAGCGGGTGAGAGATGGAATTAATGCAGAGGCAGAGGGGACAGCAGGGAGGGAGAGCTTGAGGAAACATCTCTAACATAGCTGGAGACTGAGTTCAATCATGTGACCAATGATCCAATCAGTCTTGCCTTCCCAGTGAAATCCCAGTAAAATGTCTTGATGCTGAGGCTCAGAGGAGTCCCTGGTTGGTGAACACGGGTGTGCTGGGAAGGTGACATGTCCTGGCTCCCCAGGGAGAAGATATGGGGGCTCCATGTTGAAAACTCTCCCAGACCTCATCCTATGCGTCCCTTCATTTGGCTGGCCCTGGTTGTATCCTTTAAATAAAACTGTAATTGTTAAGTGCAGTGCTTTCCTGAGTCATTCAGTTCTGTGATTTATTCTTGTGAATTATTGAACCTGACGGGATAATGGGAACCCCTGAATTTCTGCCAGTTGGTCAGAAGTGTGGGTGACCTGGGGACTCTCAAAGTGTGGATGGCATCTGAAGTAAGGGCAGTCTTGCTGAGGCCCGTTCCCTTAAACCTGCGTAGTCTTACAGTAACTCCAAGTGGTTAGCATCAGAATTGTATTCAGTTGGGGTTCGTGTTAGAATAACAGGTAACAAACAGAGAACTCTACTCAAACTGACTTTAAAAAGTGAAGGGAATTTATTGGTGCACATTACCAAAAAAGTCCACAAGTAACATGGCTTCAAGCATGGCTTGACCCAGCAACTCAAATAATGTGACCAGGACCTGGTTTTTCTCTCCTAGTTTTTCCTGAGACTGGCTTCATCCTCAGCAAACTCTCCCTTCCTGGTGCAGGATGGCTGCCAATAGTTCCTGAAGCTATGTGCACGTGGATTTACATCCAATTAAGAGAGGGATTTTTATTCATTCAAATAGATGTTCAAGAATTGAGTATAACTGGCCTAAATTGGGTCATATTCCCATCCTTGAATGATTATGACCAGAAATAGTGCCATAAGTCAATCAGAACCTACTTCTAAAACCAGAGGTGGGATTTATCTTACTTAAACCATTTGGCCATAAATGGCTTGCCTTATACAAAATCTGGGTACTACTGTTGGAAAAATGGGGAAATAAATACTGTGGAAGCAATCAGTAATGGAACAGTGTTCAGTTGATATTTATTTAATTGACATCTCATTTTGAAAATTAGCTGCATTCTGGAAAACAATCCCAGATTCCTTTAGTTCTTAAATTCTACACTTAAGGGTTGTTCTGTCTGTACTCCAGGTGGCTTAGATATCCTGTGAGGTTCTCTTTACAACCTAATGATTTGCTGGTACAATCCCAAATGAGAGAAATACAGCTTATCAGATTATGGTACAACTCATCTTCTCCAGAGATCATTTATGTGACAACTTAATTATTCAGAGAATAAAACCCTAAGAGGTGCCCACACTTAAAGAGCTGACAGAAGATGATTCTGCCGAAGAACATCTCCATGCCCTCAGCTCTGAAAAATCACTTGAAACTACTGAAAGAGATGTCACAAAGTTTACATACCAGAGTTCATGGACTTTATTTATGGGAAACATTCTTCGATCCTCTCTTAGAGCCAATTTGCCATGATTCTAGGTGCAGTTCTAACAGGTTTGTTATCTGATGTAATGATCATCTTTGTTTTTGCTTGTTCACTATCTATTCTTTCTTATTTAGGCAAAAGCACCCTGATTTTCCTTTGGGGAAACTAGTTCTCTCTAACTTTCAGTTTTGTGGTTTTGATAGGACTGATACTACCCACAAGGTCCAAGAATGAGTACAGCGATCTGGCCAGTCCCTTGGCCACACCGTGACTGATTCTGAAATGGGAATGTGGCCCAACCTGGGCTATTGAGAGCCCTACCCAGAACTTCGCCTGCAACTCTTATGGGGTTGCTAGGTTGTTACGATGTTAAGACCAGACATGTTGTTGGGCTATCAAGGGGGAGAATCCAGCTGGAAAATGAAACCAACATAGGAAAGCAGAGGAGAGATAGACAGAGACAGAAGCAGAGAAAGAATCCAGTTCTGATGTTATCATTTGGGCCCCTGGAACGAGTCATGACTAAAACTCTTGGATGTTTCAGTTACAGGAGGCAACAAATTTCCTTTTCTGCTTAAGCCTGTTTGAGTCAGGTGTCTGCACTAAAGTAGTTTTAACTAATTCATCTGGTTTTCTGCAACAAGCAAATTGGAAGCAACAACAGAGGAGGGTTTTTGCTTGGAGGCATGTGAATTAGCAGCAGTTTCACTAATTTTTAAAAAATGTTATGAATTCTGCACACTTAATGAAATAAACTCCAGTATTTTGGTACTTGGTGCTGACACCAAAGGAAAGCAAAGGAAAACTACAAAATCCCTCTCTCTAATTAAAAAAAAAAAAAAGAAAGAAAGAAAACAGTTTGGGATCCAGATCATGACATCATATCTATCTTACAGTACAGGACAATGTTTGATAGTCCTGATGTGACAGTCCCTATCTTTATACCTGTCATCAATGGTCTTTCACACTTAAAACCATCTTTGATTCCTCTTAGTAGTTACAATACTAGAGCAAAATTATATATATATATATATATATATATATATATATATATATATATTTTTTTTTTTTTTTTTTTAATCAATCATATCATAGTTTCTCTCTGAGCTTGTTATTTATTTATTTATTTATTTATGGCTGTGTTGGGTCTTCGTTCCTGTGCGAGGGCTTTCTCTAATTGCGGCAAGTGGGGGCCTCTCTTCATCGCGGTGCGCGGGCCTCTCATTATCGCGGCCTCTCTTGTTGCGGAGCACAGGCTCCAGACGCGCAGGCTCAGTAATTGTGGCTCACGGGCCTAGTTGCTCCGAGGCATGTGGGATCTTCCCAGACCAGGGCTCGAACCCGTGTCCTCTGCATTGGCAGGCAGATTCTCAACCACTGCGCCACCAGGGAAGCCCCCAAAATTATATTTTTAATCTTTCTGCTTTAATTTCCTGCAAAGCCAAAATACTGGATTTTTTTACATGTTTAGAATTTATAAAGTTTTAAAAATATTAATGTAACTAAATATTATTTAACACATTTAAAAACAAAAATTGTAAGCAAATTAGAAAATATCCTTCTGGCCACTACTGGCTCTGCTGCTTTCTGCAACTTCACTTCTCCTACCTCACACATATCCATACACATCATCTATGATGTAGCTGGTTAGGAAGAGCTTCTAGACTTTCCTGCCCAGTTTAGCAACCCATAGGGTTTTCAGGACTACTTCCTCTGATTGAAAATGATTTCTCTCCTGTGAGCCCAAAAGAGATGGCCCTAGCTGGGTCTGACTCTTCTCCATCCCCTATGGGGAGACTTCCTACTTCAAAGGCTCCTCCTGTCTAGTCCTTGCTCAGCATTTTTGCTGAGAGAGCGCAGTGGAGGATGAAGAAGTTTGGAAGAGGTAGGGAGTTACTGGAACTGGGTGGTAAGGAGGGGATGGGAGGGTTTATAGTGATAAATGGTAATGGTTTATGGTTAGTGATGAGGAGGAGGTTAGAGCAGGAGAAGGAAGGAGGGTTTGAAGAGGACCTAAGAAGAGTAAATAAAGCTGCTGACCGAGGTCTAAAATAATGGTATTACACCAATAAAAATACCTTACTTTCAGTGCTTAAAAATAGCACAGTATACGGGTACACTGGAATATAGAAAACAGTAATGCAGTCATGATTCCCTCTTCCCTGACCTTCAGTCAGAGTAGCCTCTAAATCTTGTTAATTCAATTTCAGAGACACGCCATTCCACCTAGAGATTCAACTTCCTGAAGTATTCTTGGCGCAAACCTTGGAAGGCTCTGGTTCTGTTTTAAGAAGGAAAGCCATGTACTTACATCACTTATACACACTGCTGCCAGATTAATAGTTCTGAAACACAGTTCTATCACATAGCAACTATTATTTATTGAATATTTGCTATGTGGCAGGCACCAGGCTCTCTTTATATTACCTTATTTAACCTTCATAACAGCCCTTCGTAGTAGATACTGTCATTAACCCCATTCTGTAGATAAGAAAATAGAAGCTTAGGAAAATTAAGTCTCTTGAAAAGGAAACATGGCTACTAAATGGCAGAACTAGGTTTGGAACTCAGATCTGTCTCACTCCACTTGGGTCCTTAACCTCTATTCTTTATCACCTCTTCTGCTCAGAATCTGAGTGAGTAGTCAATAAAGTCTAAGGGCTTATCACTTAAGGCCCTTACCCCCAACTGCCATTCCAATTTTATTTTCTACTATGGCCCTTCATACATCTGATTTTCAGGGCAAATAGAAGTATTTGCTGATCACCAATATCCCTCAGCAATACACACTTCCATGTCTTTGTTTACGGAGGAATGTTTTCTCTGTGTCACTGGTTCCAGAAAAAAATAGAAATATTTAAATCACTGTTTCACACAATAATTGTCATAGTTTTTATTTTCCATTACAATAACAGCCATTGATTTTTACATATATACATATATACACACACATATATATATATTTGTTCCCTTAAAATAAACTATTTTCTTCTAAAGTATGTACAAAGATTAACTGTTTTGGAAATGTATTAGGCCTTTACAAATTGTTTATAAATCCAAATCCAACAGAATTAGGATTCCAAATAGTAGAAGTCATTTTACCAGAAGTCCAAAAAGTCTTTAGGGTCTCCCAAGATTATCTAAAATAAACACAGAAACAAAAAACTATTCAGGACAGAAATTTGGCAAGTGGTCAGTCTACTTTTGTAGGGTGCCTCTACTCCTAACAGGCATAAATTTCAAAAAAAAAAAAAAAAAACCTGCTGTGGAATAAATTCCATGAATTAAAAAAAATGCTGAGTGACGTTACCTTGAATGTACGGTCGATTTGGCCACAATACAGCTTCAACTTTTTAAAAAGCAGTAGCTTTCCAGAAAACAAAAAGAGAAGGGAACATTTTCCAACTCATTTTAGGAGGCTACCATTACCTTGATTGATAACAAAACCAAAGAGAGTCCAAAAAAGAAAACTACAAACCAATAGCCCTCATGAACATAGATGAAAAAAATCCTCAACAGGGGAATTCCCTGGCAGTCCAGTGGTTAGGACTCAGTGCTTCCACTGCATGCAGCCAGGTTCGATCCCTAGTCAGGGAACTAAGATCTTGCATGCCGCTCACTGGCATGGCCAAAAAAAAAAGAAAGAAAATTCTCAACAGAATTTAAAAATTGAATTCAACAATATATAATATACACATATATATTATAGAATATATATGTGTAAAGAATAACACATCATGACCAAAAATTCAAGGCTGACTGATTCAGTATTCAAAAATCAGTCAATAGACCCACAAAAATATAGTCATTTGATCTTTGACAAAGAAGCAAAGGCAATTCAGTGGAGAAAAAATAGGCTGTTCAACAAATGGTGCTGGAAGAACTGGACATCCACGTGCAAAAAAAATGAATCTAGACACAAACTTTATACTCTGCACAAAAATTAACTCGAGATTATAGACCTAAATGTAAAATGCAAAACTATGAGACTTAGAAGATAACATAGGAGAAAATCTAGATGACTTTGGGTTTAGTGAGGTCATTTTAGATACAACACCGAAGGCATGACTCATGAAAGGAAAAATTGATGTCAGACTTCATTAAAATTTAAAACTTTAAAAAAAGTTTAAAACTTTTTTAAAAAGCTATGCAAAAAACACTGTCAAGAGAATGAGAAGACAAACCAAACACTGGGAGAAAAAAATTTGCAAAAGACATATCTGATAAAGTACTGTTATCCAAAATATACAAGGAACACTTAAAAGTCAACAATAAGAAAATGAACAACCTGATTTAAAAATGGGGAAAAGATCTGAACAGACACTTCACCAAAGAAGATATACGGATGGCAAGTAAGCATATGAATAGAGGCTCAACATAACATGTCATTAGGGAATTGCAAATTAAAACAACAATGGGATACCACTATACACCTGTTAGAATGGCTAAAATCCAAAACACTGACAACACCAAATGCTGGCAACGATGTGGAGCAACAGGAGCTCTCATTCATTGTTGATGGGGCTGCAAAATGGTACAACCACTTTGGAAGATAGTTTGGCAGTTTCTTATAAAACCAAACATACAATACGGCAATTGAACTGTATTTGCCCAAAGGAGTTGAAAATTTACATCCACACAAAAACCTGCACGTGGACATTTATCGTAGCTTGATTCATAGCTGCCAAAACTTGGAAGCAATCAAGATATTCTTCAGTAGGTGAATGGATACACAAACTGTGACAATGGACTGTTATTATTCAGCGCTAAAAAGAAATGAGCTATCAAGTCATGAAAAGACATAGAGGAAACTTATGTATTATTATATATATTTCACTTATATTACTAAGTGAGAGAAGCCAATCTGAAAAGGCTACATAATGAATGATTCCAACTGTATGGTATTCTGGATAAAGCAAAAATAGGGAGGCAGGAAGATCAGTGGTTGGTTGCGGGTGGGGGGGGGAGGGAGGGATAAACAGGTAAAACACAGGATATCTATAGGGTAGTGAAATTATTCTGCATGATACTATAAGAGTGAATACATGTCATTATACATTTGTCAAAATCCATAGACTATATAATACAAAGAGTAAACACTAATGTAAACTATGGACTTTGGTTGATAATGATGTGTCAGTGTTGACTTATTGATTGTTACAAATAAATGTACCATACTGATTCGGGATGTTGATGATGGGAGAGGCTGCGTGCAGGGAGGGGATAGGGAGGCAGGAATTCTCTGCACTTTCTGCTCAATTTTACTGTGAACCTAAAACTGCTCTAAAAATAAAGTGTATGTATGTATGTATATATGTGTGTATATATATATGTACGTATGTGTGTGTATACATATGCTTTATTTTAAAATTATATATATTTTTATATATGTATTTATATATCCTTTTAATATGCTAAAAAATATATCAGTGTAATCTACCATACTTGTCATAATTGTCCAAAGAAGAAAAAATACGTTATCATTATCAATTGATGCAGAAAAAGCATTTGACAAAATTCAACATCCATCCATGGTTAAAAACTCTCAGCAAACTAGAAATAGAAAGGGACTTCGGACTTCCCTGGTGGCACAGTGGTTAAGAATCCGCCTGCCAACGCGGGGGACACGGGTTCAATCCCTGGTCCAGGAAGATCCCACATGCTATGGAGCAGCTAAGCCTGTGTGCCACAACTACTGAGCCTGCGCTCTAGAGCCCGCAAGCCACAACTACTGAGCCCACGTGCCACAACTACTGAATCCCGTGTGCCTAGAGCCCGTGCTCCACAACAAGAGAAGCAACCACAATGAGAAGCCCGCGCACCGCAACGAAGAGCAGCCCCCGCTCACTGCAACTAGAGAAAGCCCGCGCGCAGCAACGATGACCCAACACAGCCCAAAATAAATGAATAAATTAATTTAAAAAAAGAAAAAAAGAAAGGAACTTCCATAAGCTGATAAAGGGCATCTATAAAAAACCTAGAGCTAATGTCATACGAAATGGTGAAAAGCTGAATACTTTCCCCTAAGATCAGGAACAATGCAATGATGTCCACTGTCACCACTTCTATTCAACATCATACTGAAAGTCCTAGCCAGTGCAATAAGGCAAGGAAAATAAATAAAAGGCATACAGGTTATAAAGGAAGAAGTAAAACGTTCCCTATTTGCAAACAATGTAATTGTCTACATAGAAAATCCCAAGGAACCTACAAAAAACTCATGGAACTAAAATGTGAGTTTAGAAAGGTCACAGGATACAAGGTCAACAGAAAAAAATCATATTTCTACATACTAACAATTGTCAAAAGGAAACTTAAGTTTTAAATTATATAATTTATAATGGGTCCCCCCCAATTAAATTCTCGGGAATAAATCTACCAAAACATGTACATGATCTGTATGCTTAAAACTTCAAAGGCTGATGAAAGAAATCAAAGACCTAAATTAATGGAGAGGCATGCCACGTTTATGGATTGGAAAATGCAACATGGAAATGATGTCAGTTTTGCCTAAATTGATCTGTAGATTTAATGCAATTCTAATCAAAATCCCAGCAGAATTTTTTGAAGATATGGACAACCTGATCTTAAAATTTATTTTGAAAGGCAAAGGAACTAGAATAGCTAAAACAATTTTGAAGAAGATGACTAAAGTTGGAGGAATTATATCCCCCTATTTTAAGATTTACTTTAAAGCTACAGTTTCCAACACAGTGTGGTATTGGCAAAGGCATAGATACATAGATTAGACAGACAGTCCAGAAATAGACTCACGCAAATATGGCCAACTGATTTTTTTACAAAAGTGCAAAAGCAATTAAATGGAGAATGAATAGTCTTTTCAAAAAATGTTGTTAGAACATTTGGACGTCTACATGCCAAGAAAGAGAGAGAGGAGAAGGAGGGAGGAAGGAAGGAAGAAAGAACCTTGACCTAAATTTCATACCTTATGCAAAAAATAACTCAAAAATATCTAAATGGAAAGCATAAACTATAAACATTTAGGATAGAACACAGGAGAAAATACATGTGACCTAGGGTTAGGCAAAGAGTTCTCAGACGTGATGCCAAAATCATGATCCATTTTTTAAAAAAGATGAATTAGACTTCACAAAAATGTAAAATTTTGCTCTGCAAAAGACACTTAAAAGAACAAAAAGACAAACTACAGACTGGAGAAAATATTAGCAAATCACATATCCAACAAAGGACTTGCATTCAGAATATATAAAGAATTCTCAGAACTCAATTGTAAGAAACAACCCAACTAAAAAATGGGCAAGGGACTTGAACAGACACTTAACCAAAGAAGATACACAGATGGCAAATAAGCACATACACAATGTTCAACGTCGTTAGCTATTGGTGATGCAAATTAAAATGGCAATAAGGTACCACCACGTACCTTTTAGAATGCCTAAAAAAACTCTGACAATACCAAGTTCTAGAGAAGACTCAAAGCACCTGGAATACATTGTTGGTGAGAAAGCAAAATGATAAGCCCACTCTGGAAAACAGTTTGGTAGTTTCATATAAAGTTAGACATATAATCTAGAAATTCTACTTCTTGGTATTTATCCTAGAAATAAAGACTTACTTCACTCAAAAACCTGTAGAAAAAATGTTTTTTTTAGCAGCTCTACTCATAATAGTAAAAAAATAAAATGGAAATAACCCAAATGTATTTTGGCAGGTGAATAAACAGTGATGGATCATATTTTGTAATAGGATGGAATACTACACACACAGGGGTTCAATTTTATATGCCATTTTAATTTTGTTTTTAAGGAATAGATTTGAGACAAATGAGGAAGAGTGTTAAAATTTAACAAGGCTGGTTGGTGGGTGTGTGGATTTTGCTGTGTTATTCTGATTCTTTTCTGCTTGTGTTGTATTCTGTATGCATATTGTTGTCGACATTGGTAATGAGTAGATTATTTCATATTTGTGTAGTGTGGGCATTTACATACCTCACACCACTTAAGCCTCATGATCACTTTATGAAATAAGGACAGAAATTATTATCCCTATTCCACAGAAAAGGAATCTGAAGTGGACTGGGGACTCAGTAGTTCCTTGTTTAGCCTAGATTTGCATGGAAGTCCACTGGAGAAGTTCCCTTCAAGCCCAGGTGACTTGACCCCAGTCACTCCCCCGACCCCAACCTTGGAAGGCACTTACTTAGTGGGGGAACGAATTGTATTAATAATAGCTAAATGTTCAAAAAACAGTCATTCTGAAGTACCAGAAGGGGCCTCCAGGAATGATTCCCAGGCGATGGATACACATTTACAAGTCAATTCTTAGGAGGTGAAGGCAGGTTCTTTGGCTACCTCCCACTGGCTCACTCAGTGACCTTGGGCAAATCACTTAACCTTTCACTACTTACATTTACACTCTGGTAAACCGAATGTGTAATATTCATCATTACTCATTCAGGCTCCTGCGGAACACATCTTGAAAATTAGGGACCGATTTACAGTGGATCATATGCAACAACGTCAACTTTTCAACACAAAGTACCTCTTCTTAGCCAACCTCCCCCCCCCCGCCCCCCGCCATTCCTCAAAGAATATTTTCACTCTCATTTAAATGGCGAGGGCTATTTTAAAGGAGATTGAGTTTATACTTTTAAATGATCCATAACTTTTAAATCACTAACGTAAGAATGCTTTTGGTGTTAACAAATTAAAGCAACGCCTAACTAGACAGAACAGTAAGTAAGTTACATTCTATTGCCTTTTTCGTCTGTACTGGCTCTTGAAGATTTTGGAAGCAAGCAGTTTGTTAACCGTAAGTTTTAGAACTTTATTTCAGCCCTGATAATGCCTTTATGAGAATCCTTTAGGTTCTGAGTATTATGGTGTGAAAGAAGAAAAAATGGCACAGAGCAGCTCCAAATCCAGGAAAGTTGGTAAAGATAAACTAGGAGCCGATGATTGCCAGCGCGCCAGGCTGGTTCCCGACTTTGGCTATGGGTCGGGGCGGCTGTGATGTCTCGCTTGGGACTGGCCCTGGAGGCTCCTGGCAAGGAACCTGAGCCCCCTCGCGGCCGAACTGCCCGCAGAGGCCACAGGTCCCTTTAAGGCGTCCTGCGGGCAGGACCCGGGAGCTAAGGGGGCGGGAGGAGGGTTCTCAAGCGCACGCCACGTGACTCTATTGCCAAGTTCGTTCGCGAGTTTGACAGAAGTTTGAATTGGACTCGGGGGTTTTCTGCAGCCAGCGGGGCAGAGCGGCGGCCGAGGCCTCGGCGAGCGCGAGCAGCAGCGCCCCCGCGACCCACCCAGGCAGCCCGGATCCCGGGCCGCGGACGGCCGCTCGCGCTTCGGTACAGCTCGCTTCCCCCGCCGCGGGTCACCAGCCCCGAGCCCCAACGCGGTCCCCGCGGACCGCGCGCCGCGCCCCGGCCCCGCCGCGCCAGCATGTCCTCGACGGAGAGCTCCAGTCGCACGGCGGACAAGTCGCCGCGCCAGCAGGTACTCCCTGCACACCCTGGGGCTCTCTCGCCGCCCCTTCTCCACCTGGGTGTCGGGCCGACCCTTATTCTGCCCTCTCTCCCGGGTGAGAATGGGAGGAAGAGGGCCAGCGCTTTCCTGGATCCCCCACGGCCCTGACCCCGGGCCCTGTCTCCGCAGGTGGACCGCCTGCTCGTGAGGCTGCGCTGGAGGCGGCTGGAGGAGCCGCTGGGCTTCATCAAAGTTCTCCAGTGGGTGAGTCGCTGCCCCAGACGAGGGCTATTTCGGGAGCCTGGGCTGTGACGCTGACCCGAGCAATGTGGCCGAAGTGGGGGGCGGGGAGGTGCTGCGGCCCGCCCCGGAGGAAGGGTGGGGGGCGGTGACAGGTGGGCGGGGGAGGGGCGGGCTAGGGCTGCTTCTCCAGCACTTGGTGGCAGGAGGGTGAGGAACGAAGCATGCGGAGCCCCGGATTCGGTCCTTCTATGTGCAAGGAGTCTTTGCCCAGGGCGCTCACATTTCACCCGGGCGAGAGGACCCGGGTGTAACCTTTCCAGAACTCTGATCCTGCACATACCACTCCTCGGTGGCGGGAGGGGCGAAGAGGACAAGTGGGAATGAGGAAAGCTGCGGAGGGCAGAGGACGGAAGGAGGCAGGCGATGGAAACCATCCTGTCCCCAAACCCACCAGGACCTGACTGATCCTGGAGGTGGACTCATGGGACAGGGTCCTGGCTGGCGGCTGTCCTGTTGAGGTCACTAGAGTAATCTGCGTTCCTGTAACTGCGTGAGGGAGTGGATGAATGAATGAATGGAGTTCATGGCTCTAGGATTACATAAAAGAAAAAATAGTAAGACAGAATAAAAATCAGCCAAAATGTGGCTTGTAGAATAAGATAGAATATTGAGCTGGAAAGCTGGGGCCCTGGGTTCTAGACCTGGACCTGCCTTTTCTCTCTACTTGACCTTGGACAAATCTCTTCTTTGGACTTCAGTTTCCATATTAATCAAGTGTTCAGACCATCCCTAGGGTCCCTTTCTGCTCTAAATGGGTTGGCATGCTAGAACATTGCCCTTGGTGAGACTTATCCTGTGACCTTGAAGAAATCATTTGCCCAGGGCCTCAGTTTCCCCTGTAGTGGTATAGGGGAAATACCATCTTCTCCTGCCTCACTGGTACTTTGAGACATTAGCATGTTCTCTGTCCTTCGCGGTGCCCAAGGCCTCCTGGGTATAAATTAGGAATGTGGACAGGTGCAGTCACTCTTTCAAATCATAAAGACTTTTCGGGAGCAGTTATTGCACTATCACAGAAGAGATTTAAGTTAGACAATCCACACACCAAATGGTGTGTGAATAACTTAATTAACGTGCTTTCAGCACAGAATTCAGCTAGGGAATAAGTTACCATTAATACTAAGGAGGACTGAGTTCTAAAGGGCTTTTAACTCACTGGAGACAGGAGTTAGCACTGTGTCGCTGATTCTTAAATCATCCTTTGGATGAGAATCATCAGATCTGGAATTCGGGGGCAATGGTGCATTTGGGGTTACCTCTGGATATCTGAGACCCTGACTGGGGCTACAGGCCAGCATGCGGAGCTCCCACGTGCAAACTCTGGGACCTGTTGGGGACCTTCCACTCTCTCTACTGCCTCAAGAGCGGTTGGAACGACTGCTGACTGAGCTCTTTCACCTCCCCCCCACTTCCCTGCCATGACCCACCACTTGAGTACTTGAGGGGGCCATAGACGAATAATATTAAGGCTCCATGCGTCTACCATCCAGAACTAGGGATCCATTATGAGTGGTCCAGAGGAGCAGAACCAGAAATGTAAGGGTACAATTTTATCATTAAACTAGACAAATGGATCTAAGGGAAATTTGAGAAAGGCTGTCAAGGGATGAGGGAAACAATGAGGTTATTAGACCATGGAATCATCCTCCATAGGAGGGATTCTGAAAAGCTTCCTTCTTCAACCTTTCTATCCTTTTCCCAACCCTCCCCCAACCAATACCCACAACATTTCTATAAGGCTGCACAAAGCAATGCCTAGTCTCCTCCCACAGTCAGTGCTGATCCCTAAGAATTAAGACCTGTTTGACTTTTAAGATCCTCAACTTCTTAGAGAGGGAGTTATGCCTTTCTCTCATAATACTCAATCCGAGAGTCCAGGGCTAGGCTCTGCACTCAGCCTTCATTCGAAGGGTAGCATCATAAAGAGACATGATTTGCTTTTACTGCCATCCTGGTATCCTGAATTCAGAGTGAGTTTCACTTGCCCTGAGTCTCTGCAGGTGAACACAGGAACCAGCACCAGGAACCAGCACCAGAATGACAGTGAAAATGTCGTTTGGGACTTTTTGCATATTTCCTGCTTGGAGGGATCAAATACTCCGGTCTGGAAAAGGGGGAAAAAACCACACACAAACCTGCAGTTATTGTAATGATAATTGAAAACTTTGTTGTCACTATTACAAAAAGCAAAGGTTTTACTGGAATCCTGGTGAGATAAAAGTAATGTTATTCTTTTATTAGTGAGGAGCTTAGCTTAGGGTATCTCTTTAAAATTTAAAGATTAACTAATCTCACCTCAATTGCAGTTCTGGGGTCTCACTAAGTCTACACTAAGCTGGGAAAATAACAGGGGCATATACCAATTATTGGAGAACTAGTTTTTCTCTGCTTTCTAGCTATGGAACCTAGGGTAAGTGATGAAATCTTCATGGGTGTCAGTTTCTTATCTGTAGATGAGGGTAAGATCTATCTCGTGAGCTCACTGGGAGGATTACAGGAGCTAATATCTGTAAAGCATTAGAGCATTCAGGAAGACCATGGTGAGCCTGGCAGTCCAGGAGGTATTCAGCAAGTGTTGGTTCCCAAACCTCTCCTTCTCCCTAACTTTCCCCCTTATGCAGACTGTCAGCTGGACTTGTCCTTTGGTGAGATTATTCAGGTGTCACTGCCAAATCCTCACTTTGAGGGTAAGGTACGAATCTCCTGGATTACTCAGTTACTGTATCGATAATGTCACGTTACCTTTAACTTGGTGTGCCCTTGATCAGTAATTCACCTCTGAAGTGCCAAAGTCACTTATTTGGCCCTGGGGTCTCTGCAATGAAAATAAGGTATTTCCATAAATGTGGGGAATTCGAAAGTACACCATCAGAGTCCATAAAAACCAGTGAGATGATTGTGGGAATAGGATTTGGGGGAGAACTTGTCTTCCTTGTGCCCTGCACTAAGTGGAAATGTTAGTGTTCTCAGGACTGACAAAGGATTATCACCAAAAAGCAAGTCAGCACCAAAATGGAGCCTCATCCTTCAAGTAGCAAGGTTATTCTGACATCTTTCCAAAAGAGATGCAGAGGGAGGAGGAGGAGGAGGAGGAGGAGGAAGAGGAGGAGGAGGGTGGCAGTGTATGACCACTGCTGTTCCCCGCAGTGCAGGTCCATGAGGAGGAAGGCTGCTTGGTACCAGAGCTCTGGAGTTGCCCCTTGTCTTAGGGTCTCCATGTCTTCTTGGCTCTTGTTCTTTATGACCAGCTTGTTTGGCTCAGAGCCTTGTGCTTGGTGACAGGGGTGGTTTCTGTTCTTCCCCACTCTTCCCTGTGGCTCAGTCACCTGGCACAGTTAAGGAAGAAAGCATATCTGATACAGAAAGGTAGAGGGGGCTGGGAAAGCATGTCTTTCTCTGCTCCTGCATCCCAGGTGCAGAGCTACTTCCTCTCTCTTTGCAATCCTCCCTGCACACAGTAGAGGTCTTTTTCAGCCTTTATAACTCTGTGATGCAGGGTTTTGTTTTGGTTTTTATTTGAGCGTGACTCTCTCCTTTCTGGATGCAAAGTCTTGAGAGCAGGCACCAGGTCTTATTCAACTTAGATTCTGCAGCACCTGGCACGAAGTAGATGCTCGATAACTCTTTGTTGATTAATGAATGGGTGACATAGAAAGAGCACTGAACCGGGAATCAGGAGTTGTGAATTCTAAGCCTGGCTCTCACATTGGCTAAATGTGACCTTGGGAAAGTCACTTAATCTTTTGGGACTTCAGTTTCCACCTCTATGAAATGAGACTATTGTGCTTGATAATCTCTGAGATCCTTTTTGCTCTGCTGCTCTGTGAACCTGTGAGATTTTCCTGAGATTTCTCCATCCGTTCACTTGCATAGCCAGCTGTCATCTGTTATCTGACACCATCTGACTGTGTTATGTTCAGATTTAATCATATATTCTGGTTAATAAAGTTATATAAGGTGTTTAGAGGCTCCCGACTTTCAAAGAATCAGAATAGAAGAGAATACAGTTAATACTAAAGTTACTAGGGGTATATTTTGCCCAGAGAGGAATCGTAAAGCAGGGTTCAGGATTTTCAGAACCTCAAGGTTGTCATCTGGACATAGCAGAACTTTCCGCAATGATGGAAAAGCTCTATAATCTGTGTTGTCCAGTATGGAACCTGCTAGTCACATGTGCCTAGGGAGCACTTGAAATGTGGCCAGTGTGGCTGAGCAACTGAATTTTAAATGTTATTTAATTTTAATTAATTTAAATGTAAATAGCCACACTTGGCTAGTGGCTACCATTGTGGACAGTGCAGCTCTAGAGTAGGAGCTCCATGAAGACAGAGGGGTTTTTTTCTCTTTCGTTCACTAATAAATCATATCGCCTAGAACAATGCCTGGTACATAGTAGATGCTCAGTAAATGACATCTTTCTGTAGATGGTCAGGAGTGCCAGTCAAGAGAGTGCTGGTAAAAAGCAGGCTCCATAACTAACTGTTCATTGCCCCAAGTTAGGAGTACCTACTTTTGGGGGGAACCTATTACAGAGCCACTCACTGGCTAACTGCCAACAGTAAAAAGATATCCAACTGTCTGCCCTTCCCAGAATGTAACGCCTTAATTGTGTCCAGTTCTGGACACCAGAAGCTAAGAGGAACAAAGAAACTTCCAAGAGGAATCAGAGAACTGACAAGAAACAGAGCTGACAAGATTGGAGAATTCCTACGAGGACGAGCTAGAGAAGTTCCGCTGTTATGCCAGGGAGGCAACTTGGAGTATGTAAAGGATAATGGTGCAGAGGCTTTGAGTAACTTCTCTCCAGGCCTGTCAAGAAGATGAGCAAACAGGGCTCTACTGCAGCCTCTGTAATTTAAGTCAGATCAGGAGGTTAATCAGGCATTGGAGAGAGGTTATACTGTCTCCTTTCCTGGATGATTTTTAAGATGGAGACAATTGTCATTTGTTTGAACTAAACCTCCTAGAAACAGAGAGGTACCCATTATGACCTTTAGAGAGGGGTCAGTGGCTCCAGCATAAAGAAGATCTGCCAGGCCAGGCGATGCAAGGTGGGGCAGTGGCACCGGACACCACCCAGGGACAGAGCACAGCTGCTGGCAAGCCCAGCCAAGAGCACACTGATAGCGTTACCCTCGGAGAGTGAGAGAATCATAGAGTTGGAAAAGGCCTTTGGATTCCTGCTCCAAACCCCTCATTTTACAGAGGAGGAAACTGAGACTCAGAGAGCAGAATGACTTATTAGAGGTCACCCTGCCAGTTAGTGACAGGGCCAGGACTAGGACCTGGATTTCCAGACTCCTGATCGAGGTCTCTTCACTCCACAACACTATCAAGCATTAGCAAAATAAAGTGAACACAACTCTATTCTATAAACACTGGATGCAGGACTGGGATGTGAATTAGCTGTCTTCTAGGTGCTTAATATCCAAGATACCACATCGCAAAGAAACATACAAAAAGTGAACAATTAACAGAATAAGCTCACTGCTTAATGCAAATGATTACATCGTGCACAAGCCAATGGTAAGTGCACAGGAAACGAGGCCTGAACAGATGATGTGGGAGGATCAGAGACTCCAATTTCTCACCTCCTTCTAACCAAAGTGTGTATCCTCAGAAAGAAATTAGAAAATCATAGGATGAGGGAATTTCATGTCACTCAAGGCAGGACATTTAGTAAAATGTGATGAAAGGTGAAGAGGAAAACAATTCAAGTGATCTGAAACGCCTCTGGTTCTTAACACTGAAAAATGGCAGCAGCAACGGATTATAAAGGGAAGCACCACTGGGGAAAAAGCAGAGGCTGATAAGGCAAGTTGAGGATACTTTTCTCTGGGCTTGAGACAGGACTTCCAGCATCAATGCAGCCAGCACAGTTGCCAAAGGAAAGGTGCCTTTGGGGGAGAGGAGTTAGCTGGCAGTACCATGGGACAGCAGCCGGGCCCCTGCCCCCTTGGCCCCTCGGAAGGCTCGGCAGAGGTTGTCCCCTCCAGCTATACCTCCACTGAGGCAGGAAGCCACTCATTGGAAGTTAGCAAGAAGGTAATGGCAAGATTCAGTGATGGCTTCAAAGGAGAAATGGAAAGAGTTCCATGCACTCCTGATCTAGATTGGTGCAGGGAAATCTATTTCTAGGGTGCCTCTCCCTTGGGGAGGAAATTCAAGTCCAACTTTGAGATAGAAGTTTCCAAAGCCTAAATTGCTTTGTGTTAGTCATCATCTTAAGGAGGCTACCTGTGGTCTCCAGTGTCACATCCAATGGGGAGACCTGGAAACTGCCCGTTTCTCCCTCTTCATCTCCCTCCCAGGTACCAGTCAAAGTCAACCTTATTCATTTGGCTATTTGGTCCAGCACGCTGTGCAGTGAACACAGCACCCTGAGGCTGGGAGACCAAAGGAAGCCATGGGTCCCTGGCCAGGAGGGACTTGATTAAAGGGACTTCTGGCCCCTCCCCCCGCCATATCTGCACCGGCTGAGAGTCAGAGGGTGGTTCTGAAGGGATAGACCTTGGCCAGCTGAGACCTTCTGACTCTCAGAGGGGCTTCACTCTCCCTCAGCTCTTTGCTATTTTCGCCTTCGGGTCCTGCGGCTCCTACAGTGGGGAAACAGGAGCAACGGTTCGCTGCAACAACGAAGCCAAGGACGTGAGCGCCATCATTGTTTCGTTCGGCTATCCCTTCAGGTGAGCAGGAGTTGATTCTGACCCCGCATAGCCTCTCTCACTAGATTGGCAGGACCTGCTTGGTCTCTTTCTCCTCCAGAAACCTAAAGACCTTTTGTTGTGTGCCACTCCAGTTTCAGATAGAATTACAAGGCTCAGGTCCTTCCTGCCCTTTAGGAATTTCAGACACACTGGCCAGAGAAAAATATAAGGGAAACTCAAATAGATCCTTGTTATAATAATGTTGCAGTCCATGGATAACCAATAGCAGGTAACAACAGCTCCTACAGAAAGAACCCATGCAGTGTGGGGTGGAGGCTCCTCGACCCTCAGCAGCCTCCTCCCTGCCTTGAAGGTAAGGAAGCTTGTCAGTACTCAGATCCTAAAGAGCTGATGGGGGATGCTCACCCGTACCACCAGAATACAGGGAGGTATACCTTGACCAGGAGGTAGAAGACAATACTCTTTCCTGAGTGTTTGGGAGCTTAGAGAAGGGAGAGCCCAAGTGTTCAGAGGGGAATGGGGAAAGGGCTCAGCTTTTCAGAAATTTCTAGTAGCAGCAGCCAAGTTAGATTAGCTGTCTCTTGTTCATGATAGGGTATTTGTTTTTCTCTCTCGAGCTTGTCCAGTGTAGTCTCATTGAGGGACCCAAATAAAGCCTGAGAATGGGTGATTCCAATCTTAACTTGGCCACTGTGGACCTGTGCTTTCCCAGGGACAGAATGAAGCTGATTTTCCTGGTGGTTTGGCTACCAGAAATAGATGAACTATATATACTGTGGTTACGATCTAAAGGGTCGTGGAGATACTTGGAAATACAGGGTCACTGTATCTGGGCAGGGTGGATGAGTGTGGGGTGGTGGCTGAGAGGGAGGTAGAGTTTGACCAGAATTCCAGGGAAATTCCTGTCCTGACTGCGAGGTTCCCTCCAGAAACTTTCCTCCCTACCTGCCCCTTTCTTGGTTCTGTAAGAGTCCTTGGGTGAGAACTAGTGCAGGACTGCTCCTGGGGCAGGGGAAGCCCACTGCCTCCACAGGGAGAGGATCGCCCTGAGCTCAGGGTGGGCTCCGTGCCACCTGCAGGTTGAACCGGGTCCAGTATGAGATGCCCCTCTGCGACGATGAATCCACCTCCACGACCATGTATCTCATGGGGGACTTCTCTGCCCCCGCTGAGTTCTTCGTGACCCTGGGCATCTTTTCCTTCTTCTACACCATAGCTGCACTCGTCCTCTACCTGCGTTTCCACAACATCTACACGGAGAACAGGCGCTTCCCCCTGGTGGTGAGTGGGCACAGCCAGGAGGGATGGGGTGGAGACACTGAGGAGACATACGTTCCCCGGCTGAGGACAAACATGGTGGCTTTCCTGGGTCCCTGACACTCGGATGTGAACCTCCTCAATCTCCCTGCCAGCTCTTTGCTGTTGGTCCCTTCGGGTGCTGGGGCTGCCACAGGTCCTCGGGCCAGTGGAAGGCCAATGTCCCAGGACTCTGCGTCTACCAACCTCCCATCGCTTGCTCTACTCAAAGTAGGCACAATAGCTTCAAGAAGCAGGCGCTGAAGCCTGATTGCTTGGGTTCAAATCCCAGCACTGTCCCTTACTAGCTGTGTGCTCTTGACAATTTCCTTAACCTCTCTAACTCTCAGTTTCCTCAACTATAAAATGGGAATAAAATAATAACTATCTAATAGTGTTTTGGAAGGATAAAGTGAACATGCATGTAAAATACCTGGTGTATAGTTAGCCTCCATAAGTGCTAGCTATTATTAATGTTATTTCCCCTTTACTTTCTCCTTATCCCAGGCATGCAAGGTGGAAAGGGTGCCTTAGGGGACCCCATTTATCTCCTGCAGTCTGCCCTCACTCTGCCACCAGTTGTAACTGAGCAGTGGTGATCAAAGGAAAGGCTGGGCGTGGGGAGAGTATCAAGTTTAGGCCATGTGGGTTTGGGGATGACACTGACCAACAGATGCCTGGGCACATTGTTACCTGACCTCAGTTCTGAGGGCATGGGCAGGGGGTAGCCCTGGCTGGCAGGATTCTCTCGGTGGCAGATTCCCTAGGATGATCTGAGTTCCCTGAAGCTCTAGGTGTTGGGTAGGATGGGAAGAGGCAGCTGTCCTGGGACCCCAGGATTCCAGTGCCTTATGGCGAGAGGAGAAGAAGTACAGAATCATGGCGGCCTTTCTGATTGCATTTCCTGTCCCTCTGCTCCTCCCAGGACTTCTGTGTGACTGTCTCCTTCACCTTTTTCTGGCTGGTAGCTGCAGCTGCCTGGGGCAAGGGCCTGACTGACATCAAGGGGGCCACACGACCATCCAGCCTGACAGCAGCCATGTCTGTGTGCCACGGAGAGGAGGCGGTGTGCAGCGCCGGGGCCACGCCCTCCATGGGACTGGCCAACATCTCCGTGGTGAGACCTGTGGCCACTGAAGGGGTCTGGGGAAGGCAGCACACTCCCAGCTGCCCAGGCCTGTCACAGCAGGGTCTGAGAGGAACAGAGAGTGTGTCTCCACAGCTGCCCTCCCCGGCCCTGGCAGCCAGTGCTTCCCCTCCACCTAATGCTGGCTGCTGGCCCCTGGCTGACCCTGAGGGACATTTGGGCAGGGGGAACCCAAGAGCCACTCAGCCTCCTGTGCCTTCCTCCTTCTGCCCCCTGCCTCCCATTTCCCTCTCTTCTCCCCACCTCCAGGCGTGCTCTTTGTGACTGCCTCTCCCTCCTCCTGCCTCTTTACAGTCTGTGTGTATGTACACACGTGAGCAGGTGGAGGGGGAGCCCAGGGCTGTGACTGGGCTCAAAGCGGGGAGCAGACCCAGAGTGGGTGAGAAGGGGCTTATTGTCACTCAGGCCTCCAGGCTGGAAAAGGTCTTTGGGCAGTGGTGGGTCTAGCTGGTATGCATGTATTTGGCCACCCCAGCTGTTAGAACATTGAAACATCTCCATATCAGTTGGTAAGTAGCTGAGCTTTGCAAATGCCCTCCTGTCAGCCCAGCCACCTCAGCCCTGCCCTGAAAATGGCCTGAACCTTCCCCGGGCCCAGCAACTGAAAGGTTTAATGGCTGGCACACCAGGGAGCCTTCTAGACCTTGCTGGAACCCTGCTGATAGGTGTTAGCCCCACAGCCTTTTACTGTAAAAATGTTCACACATTCGGAGAAGTTGAAAGACTTTTACGGTGAACAGCCACGCACTCATCAGCTAGACTGTACCATTAACATTTTACTAGACTTGCTCTGTCCCGTATCTATCTGCCTCTCTTCGTCTATCAATCCATCTTATTTTTAATGCATTTCAGAGTTGATTGCAGACATCAGTACACTTCCCCCTAAAAACTCCCTGCTGATGGGTTTTTAAATATTTTGAATAAATATTTGGATAGAGCTGGCTGGGTCGCTGCCCGAGGGAAGGAGCACCTTGGACAGCTCTGGCCCCACTCACCCCAACAAGGCCTACGGAAAACGGCCTGCGGACGCCGTGGGAAGCGCCACTAGAGCCCTTGCTCCTTGCTGTGCTTTGCACGGTGCTCCACTCCAGGAGCCAGGTTCTCCTAGCGACCAAGCCACAGCTTGGGTCAGAGTTAGACACTTTCACCAGAGAATCCCTTAGTGGGTGATGGCCTTAAACCCTGACTCTTACCTCCAGTTCTCTTTTAGTCTTTCTAGCCCTCTGCACCTCCCCCTCCCCCCAACACACAGGTACTCCCTCTCCCTGTTCCCAGGATGCCCTCCTTCTATTCTCATAAGCCGCCCTCGCCCTGATGTCTTTGCAGCTCTTTGGCTTTATCAACTTCTTCCTGTGGGCCGGGAACTGTTGGTTTGTGTTCAAGGAGACCCCGTGGCATGGGCAGGGCCAGGACCAGGGCCAGGGCGCCGGCCAGGAGAGCGCAGCTGAGCAAGGAGCGGTGGAGAAGCAGTAAGCGGCCCCCACCCGGCTACTCCCGAACAGGACAGCGCCTCTTCAACCGCCTCTGGCTTCCAGGACCTCCCTCTTCTTCCTCCCCCAACTCCCCTCCCCCATTATTCTGGGCTCTGAGCTTTGAGACGTCTTCACTGGATGGGCAGGCATCAGCTGTCGGAAACCTGGGCAGCCCTCCCAGTGGCTTCCTATCCCTCCTCTTGCTGGAGCCCCGGATGGCAGGAGCTCAGTGCTTCTTATCTACTGCCTGGACCCAGGCATCTTACTTGGGGTCTTACATGTACCCTCACAGCCTTTGAGAACCAGCCTCTGCTACAGGCAAAGGTTGGGGTCAGAAGACCTGAGACTGGTTCCTAGCTGCCACTTCTATCAGTCTGTCCAGCTTCAATAAAAGTGGGGGGAGGGGAAATTGGCTGGCAGCCTTCTCCCTGCCCCCTTGCATGGAGGGCCCACCAGTGGTTTAGTGACCCCTCGTCAATGGCTGTCATCAAGGCGCCGTGTCTGCGCTGACCTCCAATCAGCCTGAGCTCAGTATGCTCCCCACCCTCTCCTCGGCCTGTTTGCCCACAGACCCCATCATGTGGGAACCCAGGAGGCTGACTAGCCTAGAAAACAGCCTTTCAGAGGGTCCCAAGTAGGCTGAGACTTGGTGAGGAGCAGATAAATTGCAACTGAGTTGCAACTTCAAGAAACAGAAGCCAGGAAACTTGCTGGGGAACCAGTTTTTTTTTATTCCCTTAGTCCTCCCACCCCTCCAGGCTGGGGCACTTCCACCAACACTCTAAACTCATACTTGCCCTAGAAACTCCTTACCTTCCTCCCTGTCCTCCTTCTTGGGCTTGGTCTCACACTTGGGACACAAGATGAGGGGTCTAGGAGCATCTCCATTTCAGCCTCCCCGCCTCCCACCTCTCTGTCCCTCTCCCTTCCCCAGCCTCTTGGGTCTGAGGCATTCAAGATCCTTTTCAAAGTCTGTCCAGGCCTTCCTTTCATTCCTGTGGGGCCAGACAGGGGCTTTGAAAAGGGTAAGAAAGGACCATCATGAGTCTAAGTTGCCCCAGAGCCCCAGGACATGGATGGATGGGCCCATTTCTTCCTCACTCTCTACTTGTTTTTTTCCCGCCCTGCTCCTTCTCTGGCCCGTTTTGTACTTCCCCTTCTCACCTTTACGAAAGAACATGCCCTCTCCCTTTGCCCGCCATTCCTCCCCTGCTTCCCCATTTGCTCCAAGCTCTATCCCCCCTACACGCTCACCCCAGTCCAGGGCAGGCTGATGCTCTTGGTGCTTCTTCACTTCGGGACCCAGTTCCATATTTGTCTTTGGTGTGTCTCCCCTTCCTGACACCTCTTCAGTCCCTCTGGGGACCCCAGGGCCCAAGAGTCAGTGCTGACTGGATAAGGGCCATCTGTCTCCCATCCAGCTCAAAACATTTCAGTCTGCCCTGGCCATAGGGCTGCCCAGGGAAGAAGGAAGAAGGCAGAATCCAGCCGTTTTCCAATCCAGTGCCAATTAGCCCAGTTGTCATCCCAAAGGTAAATGTGCCCTGTGCCAGTCTCTCCTCAGGACTGAGTCAACCCCTCCAACCTCCTCACCTTCCTCAGCACCCTCCATTGTAACGTGTGCATTACTGGGGTACCCAGGCGGCAGGACCTTTGACTTTGGGCCAATCATTTCTTCTTTGGGTCAGTTTCCTCACTTGACAGGGGAGTGTGAGGTTTACATCTTCAAATGCTCCAGAGTCCTTCAGTGAAAAATTAGGTGTTTTGTTTTTTAGATTTGGGGGAAGGCATTTGAGGAGGGAAGATAGGAGATGGGGATAAGGGTGTTTCTAAGTCTGAACCTCTCTGTCCTGAGCTGTCCCCATGATTACTCAAGGACAAGGGGAGACAGTTTTGCCCACAGCTCCAGAGATACAGAGAACAAAGGGATGACCTTCAGTTTTCTTCAAGCTGGCCCCTGTGAGTGTCTGTGAGTAGCTTCTACTGGAACTTTGTTTGGATTCTGTGTACGTATTTATAATTTATCTGAAATGTGATGGATAAAGTGTTCTCATTTGGGGGCCTAAGTTACTAATTGGCCCTTCAGCTAGGGAAAGGGGGTGGGTGGGTATGCACTCCTGCCAAGGACTCCTAGCCCAGAACTCTCCCTAGAGCAGAGAAGGCTCTTTCTCTTCTTCAGGAGGCTGGCTTGTTCTCAGCCTGAAGAGCCTTGATTTAGGCTATGGCCTCTCTCTCCATAGCCACCCTAAGAGGAAAGGCTACTTCACCTCATTACCTTCAGAGGGCTGGGCTGGGTCTAATGCTGAGTGCGCGGCTGTCCTCATAGGACTCGTGTCCCCTCCAACTAGGGCTGGCATCACCACTTTGCCTAGTGGGGCCTGAGGTAGAAGGTGCTGGTTTCTCCAGTTGCCACAGGAGGCCAACAGGCAGGGCACTTGCCCTTTGCCCTAGTAAACTCTGACCCTGCCAGGGTGCCCACCTAGGACCTTTCCTGAACATGAGTTCCCTCCACTATCATGGTCATAGGTGTCCTTCTTCTGGGATTGAAGATCAGGGGTGGGGGGAGAATGTTGCATGTTGTTTTCTGGTGCTTGTTATTATACATTTGAATAAACAGTGCTTCAAGCATTTGCCATGAAGGCGCCAAGAATGTAGCCCTTCTGGGGACTTTTTTCCTCCTCCTCCCCTTGCTTTAAGTTCTTGGACAAATATCAGCATTTCCACCAAAACATCATTCCACTCCTCTCCACTCTGCACTCCCAGCGATAGAGTCTGCAGGCTGAGTTGTTCCTGGCGGACCCCAGTCTGGCAACATCTCCTCTTTTGGTGGCACCAATTAGTCCAAAGTAACTGAGACTCATCAGTAAATTTAGAGCAAACTCAAAAGGCGAGAGATATTGGCTTCCACAATGCTGTCTCCACTTGCTCTCCTACCATCTGTGACCTAGACAAGCTTCCTGTCAGGAGTTGAGGGCCACGTGCTTTGCCCTTTTAACTATAAAGGTTCTTGCTGAACAAACTTGCACCTCTATGCCCCTTCTGAGAAACAGTCACAGGCTACATTTACATTCCCTAGAAAAATACATTTGGGCACAATATTACGTTCAAAGTCACCAGTGTCCCACTCCCCCTAGGAATCATCCATGGTTCTCAGGTTAAGAATCTCTACCCTCAGAGATTATCCTTGAAGTACTTAAACCTTCCCTGGGTGAAAATGAGAAGACAGTCTGAGGTCTTGAAGTCACAGACCTTGACTTATTTGCCTCCAGTTTGGTTTCCCCTTAGATGAAAGAATGAGTATGTGGTGAGGTGTAAGGGGTTGAGGAGGGAAAAGAGAATTAGTATCTCTTTTCTGATGTGATGGGGTGGGGGGCAGGCTTTTGTCTCTTGATTATGTGAGGGTGGGAAAGAATGTCATCAGCTGAGAAAAGAGAAAGAGGTGGATGATTAAGGTATTTTCCAGGCCTTAGCAAGGAAAATGACAGATCTGATGAGAAATCTCCCTGTGCCCAGGCTCTGGTAGCAGCCCTGCCAGCAGAGAAAATATTCGTTAGAAAAAGAAGCCAAAGGGATGGATGGAGTCAGGGTCCAGCCAGGTTTGGGAAGAGGCGGTACAGGGTATCGATCGCAGTGCTCATGAGGAGAGAGACGGATCAGCAGAGATGCTGCAAACACCAGCAGCCTCGGGGCCACCCCAGTTCCGGGGCTGGCTCTGGCTCGGAGATAGCCTTCTGTCATCCTGACAGGTGATCCCGGTCAGCTCAGCTAGGTCCTCCCAAACCCAGACAACGCCACTTCAACCCTCTGCTCTGCGTCAGGGCAGCGTGGGTTTCCCACACAGGAGGCACAACCCGAGAGTTGAGGACCCTCCCCCACTCCAACCCCTGTGTCCTTCGGCACATCCTACAGACCCCCTCCCTTTGCCCTTCTGATTCACAGCGCCCACCTCCCTGCACCTACCGCATTCGATCTACGGGGAAGCGAAGTCGCTTCGTGGCCGCCAGCCCGGGAAGGGGCGCCAGCCAGCTGGCGGAAGCACGGCTTAAAGGGGCATCTTGGGCAGAGAGAGGTTTGGGACTGGGGTTTGTGTGCAGCGAACTTAAGAGAGTGGGCTGGTAGCACAAAGAATGTGTTCACAACGGTTAGGAGCAGAGGTCCTGGGGCTTTGGTCTCTTTTTCCCCCGCAATTGTGCATTTTGGAGGGGCTCTCGCGTCAAGCTCAGTAGGCAACCTCCCCACCTCTAAGCCTACGTTTCCCAGAAGGCTATGCGGCACGGAGAGTGAGGGGAAGGCAACCAGTGCTGCGCTTGCGCAAAGAGTGAGCTGGAAAGGTGGGAGGGAGAGGGGAGGCGTGCCCGCGGCAGGGATGGGGGGAGGGGGCCGCGCGGCGGCGGCGCCGGGGCGGGCGCGCGTCCGCGGCGGTGATGGCGGTGCGTGAACGCGCGGCGGCAGCAATGGCCGCTCTGGAGCGGCGGGTGCCGAGTCTCGATGACTTCGCGGGACAGAGCTGGAGCTCGTGGGTGGAGCGGGCCGAGCTGCCCGCGGCCGAAGGTGAGTGAAGCACCCCTAGAGTCTGAAGACCCCATCACTGTCTCCCCTCCCCCCCTCCGGGCCCCCGCCAACAGAGGGGAGCTGCCGACGGGAGCCGCCGTCCGGCTCCCCGGCCCCCCAAACAAAGGACCCGCCGGGTCCTAGTGCCCGCCCGCTCCGCCACCTTCGCGCCTCCGGGTCCTAGCGCCGGCTCTTCTCCAGCAGCCCACCCTGCCCACCTCTGCCTCTGCCGTTGCCCAATACCTGCCCCCACATCTGCTTGCTTTTATGTTTCTTCTTGCCTGCTGTCCTCCAGCTTCCGCCCCTCCTGCACCTGCCTCGAGCTTTCCCCATCCGCAACAGTCCTCTCCACGTGTTTCCCACGCACCCCACTTCTGTGCCCCCCTCCCAACCCCCCTTGTTCCTTCGCCTTCTGCCCCACACCTTTTGCTCCTTTTCGGCGTTTGCCTGTCGGCTGCAGTGCCACTAGATCCCCGCCTCCTCCGCATTAGTTCGTCGGTCCATCCATCCATCCATCCTCCCTTCCTCCCTCCTCCGTCCATCCATACATGCCTCCAACCCTCCGTCCTTTCCCGGGCCTCTTGCCCTGCCTCCCGGGCTCTCTCCCCTGACCCCCACCTTCTCTAGGCCCCTGAGTGCTTTTGGTGAGCGGGCTGACAGCCCCTTCTCCTGATCTTTGTCTCCTGGGCCCCAGGGGGCATCTGGCCTCGTGGCCTTTGGGGTGACAGCAGGCATCACGCCCCTGAAGAAGTTTGCAAGTGAGATGAGGTGGAGGAGGAGACCACATGGAGCGGTCTCTGATGACACTTGTTCTCCTCTGAGACGTCCAACTCCCAGCTCAGTTCTGTCCATCACAGCATTTTAATGGACTTAAGAGTGGGAGCTGCCCCTTGTTTCTTGCATGCCTAACCCACCACCCCTCATATCTGGAGATTATATAAGACTGTCAGTATTCTTCTCATTCTAGAAAGGGGCACGTCTGTTAGTAGGTGTCAGAAGCAGACCTAAGTGGGAGCCTCAGGCCACCCCAGAACTGCCCCATGCTGGGTGGGCAAGGATGGGGCCATTGTCAGGGTCTGGGTGCATTGAGAACCGGAAATGGAATCAGACGGGTTTGGTGACTCAGAATTGATTTTTTTTCCGAGGGACAGGGAGGGGGCGTAGAGGAGGGAGGGGAGAGGAGTAAGGTAGGGGGATGGGGAAAGAGCTGCTTTGCACAGCTAAAACGTTTTTGTCATCAACCCAGAAACTGAGGTACAAGGGCAACCCTTGCCCAAACCCCCTCTTAAGAGGAAAAGGGCTTGCATAGCTGATCAAGGGGACTTTGAAGATGCTGAAGGGCCATAAGACAGCAGTTTCTCTGCTCTGTGGCCATCCTATCAGTGCAGGACCTGAGAAGCTGGGTGTAACTTTGACAATGCCATGGCAACCCAGGTGGAACAAAATCGGGGATGGGGACCTAGGAGAGTATCTGTTTGGGATACCACAGAAAAGCAGAAAGGACCTGTCTGAGAAATCTCAAGAAGGTACTCGGGGTTCTGTAGTAAAATATGTTAAGGACTGTTTCCCGTTTAAATGGGGAAGCAGGCCCAGAAAAGAGATAATTACCCATAGTCACCCAACTAGTCAGCAGTGGAATCCTGAACTGTACCTTGGAATGAAGGATCCATAAGAAAGGTGGCTGGATCCCTCCTAATGGGGTCAGCTCATTCCAGAGGTAGCAGGTGAAGGAAGAATGGGCACTTGAGAAAGATCCACTGAAAGGTTCTCCAAGTAGTCCTGAGCACCAGGTGCTTGTCAAGGAGTGAGGGCTTCCTCCTTCTTGGTCCCAGGACCTGGTCGGATGGGAGATGGGGCTTCTGGGATGGGGGCGGTCCTTCTGAGCTGTGTTTCTCCTCCAGGGACTGAGTTGGAGGAGAGTAACAAAAACCTGAAGAAGTTGGATGCCATGACCCTCATTAAAGAAGGTGCGGGTTGACACATACTGGGGCTGGGGCCCAGGGCAGACAGGACCACCTTCCCTTCTTCCACCACAACCCAGGAGGTGGCTGCCTGAAGCAGCAGGTCTGGGGATTCTCACTTTGATAGGTCTGAGTCAGCCTATTCCCCTGGCTCCTGTGACTTACTGAGGGAGATCCTAATCATTGGTGTTTGGTGCCCATTCACCTGAAAGCCTGCATTCTTAGGGACTGGTTAGATTGAACTCTGGAAGCTGGAAGCATCCAATATAAAGCTTGTCATATCAGCTGGGAGGGGAAGTGTCATCTGAGTGGTGGGTGGGAGTGTTCTCTGATCTTACAGGGAAAAGCTGGTGTCCTCAGCCCCAGTGATAAGGGCTTCTATCATTGCAGACATGTCCATCTTCGGGCACTGCCCTGCCCATGACGACTTCTATTTGGTTGTATGTAACCATTGCAGCCAAGTGGTGAAGCCTCAAGCTTTCCAGAAGCACTGCGGTGAGGGGAGCCCTAGGGAGGAGATAGAGGGGACAGGGGAAGGTGGAACATGGAACTCTGAGGACAGGGCCGATTGGGAGGTCATGTGGGTAATGGAGGGAGGCTCTGGGAATAGAAGGTGGGGGCAGGGAGCTTCACAGATTGTGGTTGGTTGGGGTTATTGTTTAAGCACCCTTTTAGCATCTGGGAAGAGCTAAGAGGTTCAGGAAGCTGATTCCTAGAATTTTGAGTCTTGAAGGCTGAAATTCAAATGGCAAACTTAAAATCTAAGCTTTGGAAACTCCAGATTCTCCATCGTGAGTCTGTGAGCAGGGTTAGGAGGTTGGGGAAGGAGACAGTTGATGCCACTCACCTCGATTGCTCTCTCCACCTCCTGGTGACAGAAAGAAGACATGGGCCGCTCAGCAAGCTTTACGCCCGGGCCCCACCTCCACCTCCAGCCCCTGCCAGCTCTCAGAAATGCCATGTAGTGAACGGTCAGGGCCCAGCTTGTAGGGCCCCAGGTTCCACCAAAACCTCCTCCAGGGAGAAGGGCCAGGGGTCCCGGAGCCGTGGCCACCAGCCTCCTGAGAAGACCCAGAAGGACAACCTCTGGTAAGAAAAGGCTGGAGACTCCCTGAGACAAGCCCTGACCCTAGCCCAGGGAGGGGTTGGCACACATGGAGGCAGCTGTGGGGCGATGGGCACTGCTCACTGCGGGAGGCGGCCATCTCTCTCTGCAGCTCCCTTCTACTTGCTCCGGGGAATATGGGGCCCCCTTTTCCCATGTTCTGCACTCCTGCAGGAGCCCACCCAAGTTCCAGGGCTGGGAAAGGAGATGGCTCTGGGCTAGAGTCTGAGGCCCAGGCCCAGCCTCCCTACCTCCCAGCCTGCACCCTCTCTCCATGTATAGCCTTTTCGTGCCTGTGGTGAATCTGGAAAAGATGTCCAGTCTCCCGAAGCCCGATGGACACGGAATCAGGGTGGCTCCACCCTCTGCTTTCCTCAGCCAGCCGGCTGGCCTCAGCAAGGACTCCCCTGGAAGAAACCCCATGGCATCCCCTTCTAAAGAACTTCCTGGCAGAGGGAGCATCGAGATAACCCCCAGCGAGGGCCCTAGTCACCGGGCTGAAGGCAGCCCGTCTGAAAAGGAGCCTGGTGGGGCCAGGCTGCCCCCTAAAACCCACCGGAAGATGGCTCGTGAGTAGTCGTGGTCTTGGGGTCAGGAAGGTAGAGTGGGGACTCCTTTGGACTGCTTTGTCCTTGGGCCTGATGGAGAGGGGGTCAGGAAAGGGTGGGCTTGGCCATCACAGGGTGCCAGGGTACAGGAGCTCCCGGTCATCCCTTGATGTGGACACTCACTTGACCTGCTTGCTCTCTTGGAAGATTCTCTTCAGCCCAGGTCTCCTGATTAAGGCCATGGGAGCCTGTGCCCAAGCAGGTGAAGGTATTTTTCCTCACCTTGGGCTGTTGAACTTTATCTCTTTTCTCGTCTAGATCCAGGGCACCAGAAGCCTCCCATAGCTGGTTTCCCTGGCATCCCAGATGCCTGTAGCTGCTTTTGTTTCCTGGTACATGTTGCGCTGTTTGAGACTTGGGGCCCCCCAAAGGAGTGCCTGGGCTGGCGTGGGGACGGGATGGTTCTTACACCCAGCAGAGAGCTGCTGATGCCCAGAGGAGTATCTCTGGAAGGCTGCAGCCCCAGACTCGAGGGCCAGAGGCTCTCCTGCCTTAGGCCCAGCTCTCCCAGGCCTTTGGCCTGAAGACGCCAGACCCTCCCAGAAATGGCCTTGGGTTTCATGGGAACCGCTTTCCCCACAGGGAAGGAGTGCGACCTCAACAGGCAGTGTGGGGTAATAAATCCAGAGACCAAAAAGATCTGTACCCGCCTGCTGACCTGCAAGGTAACCCCCAGTCCCTCTGCATAGTGAGGGAGGACAGCACAGACACGGGCCCTGGGAAGGGGGAGCGAGTGAGATCTCATCCAAGATCCAGCTGAAGGGATGGGGGTTAAGCCTAGACCAGGCAAGGGGAGGGGAGGCTGCCCCCACTGGGCCCAAGGTGGGGACAGCGGGCAGGGGCTGGCTTCCAGATCCCCCACTCCAGAGGAGGGTTCTGGCCCTGTCAGGAAGTGAAACAAGGACACACAAACACACCCACACTCACACACCCAGTCTCTTCACTTGCCCAGGCCAGAGCACACCACCACCCCTTACCTCTGCTCAGCCCCTCCCCACCCTTCCCCCTGCTGTGTTCTAGATCCACTCCGTGCACCAGCGCAGGGAAGTCCAGGGCCGAGCCAAGGACTTTGACGTGCTGGTGGCAGAGCTGAAGGCCAACTCCCGCAAAGGGGAGTCTCCCAAGGAGAAGAGCCCAGGGCGCAAGGAGGCAGCTCTTGAGCGCCCCTCCCAGGAGCCCCCCTCCTCAGTCCAGGTTGTGGCAGCAGTGGCTGCTCCCAGCAGCACCTTCTCTGCTCGTGCCAAGCAGACCTACCCATACTGTGCACTGCCCAGGTACGTCCAGGATCCAGCACCCATCTTACCTGGGGACACTTGGCCCCAGGCCATCAGGAACCCCTGGAGACAGGCCCAGGGAGTGCCCTGGAAGATGCTGCTCACTTCACCCTGAGTGTGTGGGGAGGGGCCCCTGGCGGTGGTGTGGAGGTGGGCGACTCCCTGTTCCTAACCAGGAATACCGCAGTACCCCAGGCTCTCTGTAGTGTTCCAACACCCAGGAAAAAAACATTTTCCCAGCTGCTTCCAACAGGCCAAAAGTCGTAATTGGGGAGCCGAAAGGGTCAGGGTCCTGGGTGAGGCAGTCCTACTGTCTATTTATTCACTGGCCCCTTCGTGTGCGGAGGCTGCGCTGGAACCCGGGGAGAGCCTGCCTTGCGGAAGGAGACACACACGCATCTCCGCCTGTAACATGAGGGGCAGACACGAAACACAGGCTCAGCTCACAGATAGGTTCACAGGAATATGTGATACAAGAAGGGGGTTGAGAAAATTGACTGGGCTGACCAGAGCTGGGTGTGGTTATACTCAGATTTTCTGGAGGAAGCGAATGTGGAGCAGATTTTCCCCCTGAGGAGGCAGGGCCTGGGAAGTGAAGGGGCTGGGGAGAAAACCCCTTGGGAGCTGTGGCCCCTGATCTTTCTGGCTCTTACTCTGTGAGCTCTGTTGTTCCCTCCCTTCCTGTCTTCCTTCCTCTTTGTCTGATCGCCCAGCAGGGTGTCTGCCCCGACTTTTTGAGCTTGGCAGGTTCAGGGACACCCCTACCGTGACCCACTCTCATCACATCGCCCTCACATCCCCTTTGGCCCTTCCAGGTCCCGGGCCTCCTCTGAGAGTGAGTTGGATGATGAAGGCCCTTGTGGTGGTGATGGGGACCCAGGCCTGTTCCCCTTCCCCCTGCCCCGGGGTGGTGCCCAGGCCTCCAGCGAGGAGAGTGAGGAGGAGGGGACATCTGATGACCTCCACCTCCCCACTGACTGCCATTATGCAACCCGGCCCCCTCGGCCGCAGGCGGTAAGGACCTGGGGCAGGGACCTGGGGGTGGGGGGCCAGTCCTCCTGGCTCACAATGTGGGGAGGAGGTCAGATCCTATGTGCAGGTGCCCTCCCTGTATTTCAGGCCCCGTTAACCATGTGCCTTCCCTCTGCCTTCAGTTCTGCACCTTTGGGAGCCGGCTGGTGAGTCCAGGATGCTACGTGTTTAGCCGCCGGCTGGACC
This sequence comes from Eschrichtius robustus, assembly GCF_028021215.1. NCBI lineage: Eukaryota > Metazoa > Chordata > Mammalia > Artiodactyla > Eschrichtiidae > Eschrichtius > Eschrichtius robustus. The sequence continues at coordinate 96,461,330 of NC_090826.1, forward strand.
GGTTCTGCTCGGCACTCAGCTCTATGCTGGAACGGCACCTCAGCTCACACATGTGGAAGTGAGTCTCCTGGCCCCAGAACCTCCCTTCCCAGGCCCCAGGCATACACGGGCTTCAGAGCCCCTAATTCGTCATACATACCTGTAGATGTGGCTTGGCTGTTTGCCAGGAAGACCCCAGGTAGGATGAAAAGGAGGTGGGGAAACTTGGCAGCCTGGAGCTGGGCTAAGGCAGGGCCTGAATGGGTCACCTGGGAGTGAATCTTAACTCTCACCAATCACTTCCAGTACCTTTTGGGTAAGTAGGGATAGGGGATGTCCAACCTGAGATTTAAAGTGAGGTTTTTAAAGGGTCTGTATATTAGTTCATTCCTGCCTTTCCCTGTGCCTTCTTCCTATCCCTCAGTTCCAGCGTTTCCCAGCAGAGGGCAGCACTGCCAGGGCTCTGTGGGCCATTTCTACGTGGGTGGAAAGACTTGTATGTTGGTGGGGAGGCCCTCTTGCTTGCTTGGCATCACAGTGGGGCTCTCTTCTTGCTGCAGGAAGATCCCCCCGGCGGCTGAGCCTCCATCCCACCTTGTCAGCTCCCCACCATCTGCTCCCCTGAGCCCATCCTCTATGGGCAGCTGCCCCCGCCTTCCAGGCCCACCCCCCAGACCCGCCTGCCCAGCCTCCACGCCCCCCACCAAGGACAGCCTTGGCCCCGGCTACCCTGCAGGCTCCCCCAACGTGGCAGCCGCCTGCAGCCAGGCAGAGTGCATGGGCGGGAGCCAGGCTATCACCTCACCACTGCCTGCCAACACACCTTCCCCATCCTTCAGCAAGCTCCCACCTTCCAAGGCCAGCAAGTCATCCAAAGGCAAGGACGGGCTTGAGGTGGAGGCTCCTTCTCGAAAGCGAAAGTTATCCCCTGGGCCCACCACTTTCAAACGGACCTGCGTCCTGGAGCCCACTGGAAAAGGCAAACCCTCTGGCTGCCGGGGCCTCTCGGC